>NC_140415.1:135239083-135839083 GCF_965140295.1 Lepidochelys olivacea | reverse complement strand
GTTGTGTGACACTACATGGTAACAAGTAATTGGATGCTTTCAGAACTGCTGAGTGCCAGACAGTATATGTTGAGAACTAATAAAGAAGAATTTTGTTCTGAGTAATAGAATTTTATTCTGTAACAGAATCTGTGCAAAAAAATCACCTGTCAATTTAAAAACAAATACATTTAAGACTTAATAAATTAAGAGAACAGAAATTATGAACAGGAGAGAACATTCATGTCCATTTCAGCTACACGTACAGCCGCGGTGGCTTTCACAGGTTAGTGTATGTGAAGCTGTGATTGTTTCTAATATCCCCTGGGATGGAGTGGTAGGGGTAGTGAGGTGACCCCTCTTGCCATGTGGAATATCGAGGGCAGTTATAGGGAGGTTCCAGTACTGAGTTCTCAACAGGCTGCGGAGGGAGGCGAGCCCAGGATTGTTGCACCTGCAGGTCCACAGAGTCTGCAGCATCTGGGTTTGCTGCCTGAGAAGCCCCATTATGTCCTGGTGCATCTCTATCTACATTTCCTCCACTTATCTTCTCTCCACTCTATCCTTCTCCAGGCTGCCTGCAGTGTTCATCCTCCAGGCCCTGTGCTCACTGTTGGATGCACTGGCTTGCAGGATCTCCTGGAACATGTCGTCACAAGTCCTCTCCTTTCTCCTCCTTATCTGGCTCAGGTGTGCTGCGGGTGTGGAGGGGAGACCCTGAAGAATGCAGTGGCAGCAGCTGTAGATAAAACATACAGCGGTACCATTGTCGGTGTATTCACTATAGAAAGTGAAACTTAAGATACTGAACTCACTTCCTTTGCTCCCATAAAGTTCTAAGCACTACATTCTCATTTCTGCTTGGGATTGCTTGTGCACGGTGCCAGTCCCGGCACCAGCCACAATGAGTATGGCCTGTGGTGGTTGGGGAAATGAGGAGGGAATTGCTTGGTTGCGTGATTCTAGTAGTATAGGGCAGTGGCACTGAATGCTGGCATAATTTTCCACAGGTGGTGGTGGTGATTTTAGCTGATCTCTCACTCCGGAGGGTAACAGGCAGAGAGCACAGCTGCTGCTGGTGGCCCGATGCCACTTAGGCCCATATGCTGCTAGCCAGTGTACTGCAATGGTGCCTGCTGAAATTATTTTAAGATACTTCACCATGCCACTCTATCCCAGAGGAAGAAATAAGACAGTCTTCCCTAGAAACCTTTGGCAGAGGTTTGCAGAGTATCTCCATTAAAGTTTCATGATGTGGAGAAAGTGAATAAGGAAGTGTTATTTACTCCTTCACCTAACACAAGAACCAGGGGTCACCCAATGAGATTAATAGGCAGCAGGTTTAAAACAAACAAAAGGAAGTACTACTTCACACAACCCACAGTCAACTTGTGGAACTCGTTGCCAGGGGATGTTGTGAAGGCCAGAACTATGATGGTTCAAGAAAGAGCTAGATTAATTCATGGAGGATAGGTCCATCAATGGCTGTTAGCCAAGATACTTAGGGATGCAACCCCATGCTCTGGGTTTCCCTAAAGCTCCGATTGCCATAAACTGGGAGTGGATGACAGGGATAGATCACTCAGTGATTGCCTGTTCTGTTTGTTCCCTCTGAAGCACCTGGCATTGGCCACCATCAGAAGACAGAATACTGGGCTGGATGGACCATTGGTCTGACCCAATATGGCCCTTCTTGTGCTCTAGCGAGATATCAGAAGAATTCATGGGACATCCCTGTGCACGTAAACAAACTGTTCACCGTGGCCCCCCGCCGAAGATAGACGGGATTGAAAAGCAGTTAACTCTACCTCTTTGTTGTACCACTATCTCTTCTAGCATGAGTAAATTAATAAGTCAAAAGATGTGTCCTACTACTTTCAGGGAGGCCATCCCTGAAATTTAAAATTAAACTGCACACTTACCTGAGGTTTCTTCCCCTGCACTGGGCTCGCCAATGCTTAACTTGTGGGACTGATTAGACTGCACTGGAGTTAAAAACAGGTTCTGCCTTGCTGCGTAGCTGGATCTCCTGGTTGTCTGTCCCCATCCTCCTCTTCCTCACAGTTCACGGCAGGGGTCTGTGACTTTGGATTCTCGGATGAATCCGTGGTGCTGTTGGGGGTGGTGGAGTCTCCACTGAGTAGGGCATTCAGCTCTTTGTAAAAGCGGCAGGCCTATGGCTCGGCACCAACTTGATTGTTGAAGGCCTTCTGATGTGCCTGCCGCAGCAACTTGGCTTTCACACAACAGTGCTGCTGGTCCCTGTCTTAGCCCTTCTGCATCCCCTGAGAAATCTGCTTGTAGATAGCCACATTTCTAGGGCAGATTCTAAGCTGTACCTGCACAGTCTCTTCTCCCCACAGGCACAGGAGATCCAATATCTCCTGTCTACTCCAGGCAGGAGTGTGTCTGAAGCATGTAGCCGGCATGGTCAGCTGGGCAGTTGCACTCAACAATGGAGAGTTGCTAGGTGTGCTTGCAAAGACAGGCAACCAGGAAAAGGAATTTCAAAAATTTGTAGGGCTTTAAAGGGGAGAGGGTTCTTCTGGTCTCTATGACCCCTCGCCAATGGAGTTCACAATGATGACCAGAGTGTTCAGTGTGGGGCATTGTGGGACAGCTGTTGGAGGACAGTTACAGTCGACCTAAGAAAGGCAGTGTCTACACTCACACTGTTGACCTAAGAACATCAACCTTGGCTCTATGCTGCTCTTGGAGGTGGTGTTCATAGAATCATAGAATATCAGGGTTGGAAGGGACCTCAGGAGGTCATCTAGTCCCACCCCCTGCTCAAAGCAGGACCAATCCCCAATTTTTGTCCCCGATCCCTAAATGGCCCCCTCAAGGATTGAACTCACAATCCTGGGTTTAGCAGGCCAATGCTCAAACCACTGAGCTATCCCTCCCCTCCCGAGATGTTAAGTTGGGGTGAAAGGGCAGGAGCCCTTACATCCGCAGGAGCCATATTTAAATGGTAGACACATGCCCAACAAGGCTGATGCAAGGCAGGTTTTGTTGACCTTGTTAACTTTGTAGTGTAGACTAGGCCTCCTGGATAAAGAAGGGAAACAGTTAAAGTACTTGAAACTTAAAAAGTTGAGTAAAAGCTTTATTTTAACAATTTCTCTGATTCCTTTTTTCATTTGTTGTATGGAATTTTTATTGGGAGAAATCTCTGCTAGACCGCTTTGGGTGGTGTTAAAGATGGCATTATCTGTCCTGGTTGCAGGAAGAAGAGCCAGTTTTGTACAGCCTTGAGTTGTTGAACTTTGATTCTGTTTCCTTTAAAGCAAAGCCAGGAAGATGTACACACAAGAATAAGAAGAGGATAGCAGGGATGGAAAAACAAGCCTGTCTCCCTGGAGGCCTCACTGCAGGGAGGGCAAAGGCACAGCATACAATCTTACTAGCCACTTCAAGACCTGGCAAGCTCTTACCAGGGTCAAGCTGGCTGGCCTCTGTTCACAGCAGTGTTGTAAAAGGTGGTTTTGTCTTCGTTGGCCAAGCCAAACTCTGCTTGGGCAGAAGGCAAAGATAGGCAAGAGGAGAAATTAGATGTGGGAGGAAAATGCTATAATAGGGGAGGGGCAACAGTAGGAACTTGAATTTTACATCTTCCCCAGGAATTGTGGAGGATTTAGCCGAAGCTGGTGGAGCTGGTGAGTTCATTTGTTTTCCCCTTTCTAGTTGGTATGGCTTTAAAGATCAGGCCAACAAAGAACCGGTGCTATGATGGTAGTTCCCAGGATCGCATTTTGGGGAGGAGTCAGTCATGATGGTGAAACTCCCTCCCTCAAGCTGTTCAGTGCACAAGTCTTAGTTATTCAATCCAGCAGCTGCCAGTAAGTGATTTCTCCTTCCCTGATTAGAAAAGCAATGCCCAGAAAGGGGTTGGAACCTCCTCCTACTGGAATTGCTTAGTGAAGACATGAATATAATTGGAATTGCAGTAGATGTCTCCTTTTGTTTCTAGAATCCCTTGGCTCGTTGTCAGACCACTCTGTGACCTCAACAGGAGCCCTGCATGCCCTGGTCACAGGTCTCCTAGCCTGAATGTGTTTCCTTCTCTTTGTACTAGTCTGTCTACAGCTTCTGCCTGTTTGTTTTAATAGGCTGACTGTTCTTTTTAAATCTCACCTGCTTTGGACAACTAAAAATACAAGCCTTTGCGGTGCTTGCTTTCTGTTTGACAAGCAATAAACGGCAACTTTCTGTTTGAGCATCCTCTGCTGAAATGTTTGCTGAAGAGATTCCTTCACCCTCCAGAACTGTGTCCCACGCAGCCAAGCGATCTCAGTCTGACCTCAGTAAATATAGAGACTTCAGGGAGTTAGGGATACGTTTTCTACAGCCTCTCCTTGCAAAAAGAAAAGGAGGACGTGTGGCACCTTAGAAACTAACAAATTTGAGCATAAGCTTTCGTGAGCTACAGCTCACTTCATCGGATGCATTCAGTGGAAAATACAGTGGGGAGATTTATATACACAGAGAACATGAAACAAAGGGTGTTACCGTACAGACTGTAAGGAGAGTGATCAGGAAAGGTGAGCTAATACCAGCAGGAGAGCGGGGGGTGGAGGGGGAGGGAGAGAAAGTTTTACTTTGTGTAAATTATCACTACAAAAGGTTATTTCCCCAAGTTTATTCCCCCCCCCACCCCCTTGTTCCTCAGACATTCTTGTCAATTGCTGGTAATGGCCCACCTTGATCATCACTACAAAAGGTTTTCTTCCCCCCACCCCCACTCTCCTGCTGGTATTAGCTCATTTTGAGTGATCACTCTCCTTACAAAAAGAAAAGGAGTACTTGTGGCACCTTAGAGACTCACCAATTTATTAGAGCATAAGCTTTCGTGAGCTACAGCTCACTTCCTCAGATGCATATCGTGGAAACTGCAGCAGGCTTTATATATACACAGAGAATATGAAACAATACCTATTCCCACCCCACTGTCCTGCTGGTAATAGCTTATCTAAAGTGATCATCAGGTGGGCCATTTCCAGCACAAATCCAGGTTTTCTCACCCTCCACCCCCCCACACAAATTCACTCTCCTGCTGGTGATAGCCCATCCAAAGTGACAACTCTTTACACAATGTGCATGACAATCAAGTTGGGCTATTTCCTGCACAAATCCAGGTTTTCTCACATCCCCCCCACCCCCATACACACACAAACTCACTCTCCTGCTGGTAATAGCTCATCCAACTGACCACTCTTCAACTTTGTGCAGGAAATAGCCCAACTTCATTGTCATGCACATTGTGTAAAGAGTTGTCACTTTGGATGGGCTATCACCAGCAGGAGAGTGAATTTGTGTGGGGGGGTGGAGGGTGAGAAAACCTGGATTTGTGCTGGAAATGGCCCACCTGATGATCACTTTAGATAAGCTATTACCAGCAGGACAGTGGGGTGGGAATAGGTATTGTTTCATATTCTCTGTGTATATATAAAGCCTGCTGCAGTTTCCACGATATGCATCTGAGGAAGTGAGCTGTAGCTCACGAAAGCTTATGCTCTAATAAATTGGTGAGTCTCTAAGGTGCCACAAGTACTCCTTTTCTTTTTGCGAATACAGACTAACACGGCTGTTACTCTGAAACTCTCCTTACAGTGTGTATGAGAACACCCATTGTTTCATGTTCTGTGTGTATATAAATCTCCCCACTGTATTTTCCACTGAATGCATCCGATGAAGTGAGCTGTAGCTCACGAAAGCTTATGCTCAAATAAATGTGTTAGTCTCTAAGGTGCCACAAATACTCTTTTTTTCTTTTTGCGAATACAGACTAACACAGCTGCTACTCTGAAACCTATCATTGTGCAAGGCACTGCATTTAGCCATATGGAGTGGAAATCTATCAACTTCATGAAAAAACTCATACAGATACAGACAGACATCATGTTCCTTTCCAAATGCAAACAGATGGACATCATACCAAAAGGACTGAAGGTAAAAAATCCATTACAATCTACATACCACACAGACTATGCTGACAGCTTGTGCCACACACTCTCAAAGAAACTGCGGAACCACCTGATCAACATCCTCTACACCAAACAGGGAAAGATTAAGAATGAGCTCTCAAAACTGGATACTCTCATAAAAAAACAACCTTCCACACAAACTTCCTCGTGGCTGGACTTTACAAAAACTAGACAAGCCATTTACAACACACACTTTGCTTCTCTACAAAAGAAAAAGGACACTAAACTATCTAAACTACTACATGCCACAAGAGGCCAAAGCAATGGTTCCCTTAACCCACCCAGCAATATTGTCAATCTATCCAACTATACTCTTAGCCCAGCAGAAGAATCTGTCCTATCTCGGGGCCTCTCCTTCTGCCCCTCCACCCCCACGAACATGATACAGTTCTGTGGTGACCTAGAATCCTATTTTCGATGTCTCCGACTCAAGGAATATTTCCAACACACCTCTGAACAACATACTAATCCACAGAGACCTTCCTACCAACACTACAAAAAGAAGGATTCTAGGTGGACTCCTCCTGAAGGTTGAAACAGCAGACTGGACTTCTACATAGAGTGCTTCTGCAGACGTGCACGGGCTGAAATTGTGATGCTGTTTTTCCACTTGCCCCATAACCTCAGCCGCGCAGAACACAATGCCATCTACAGCCTCAGAAACAACTCTGACATCATAATCAAAAAGGTTGACAAAGGAGGTGCTGTCATCGTCGTGAATAGGTCGGAATATGAACAAGAGGCTGCTCGGCAGCTCTCCAACACCACTTTCTACAAGCCATTATCCTCTGATCCCACTGAGGGTTACCAAAAGCAACTACAGCATTTGCTCAAGAAACTCCCTGAAACAGCACAAGATCAAATCCACACAGACACACCCCTGGAACCCCGACCTGGGGTATTCTATTTGCTACCCAAGATCCATAAACTTATAAATCCTGGACACCCCATCATCTCAGGCATTGGCACCCTGACAGCAGGATTGTCTGGCTATGTAGACTCCCTCCTCAGGCCCTACACTACGAGCACTCCCAGCTATCTTCGAGACACCACTGACTTCCTGAGGAAACTACAATCCATCGGCGATCTTCCTGAAAACACCATCCTGGCCACTATGGATGTAGAAGCCCTCTACACAAAGATGGACTACAAGCCATCAGGAACAGTATCCCCGATAATGTCACAGCAAACCTGGTGGCTGAACTTTGTGACTTTGTCCTCACCCATAACTGTTTCACATTTGGGGACAATGTATACCTTCAAACCAGCGGCACTGCTATGGGTACCCGCATGGCCCCACAGTACGCCAACATTTGTATGGCTGACTTAGAACAACGCTTCCTCAGCTCTCGTCCCCTAATGCCCCTACTCTATTTGCGCTACATTGATGACATCTTCATCATCTGGACCCATGGAAAAGAAGCCCTTGAGGAATTCCACCATGATTTCAACAATTTCCATCCCACCATCAACCTCAGCCTGGACCAGTCCACACAAGAGATCCACTTCCTGGACACTACGGTGCTAATAAGCGATGGTCACATAAACACCACCCTATACCGGAAACCTACTGACCGCTATTCCTACCTACATGCCTCCAGCTTTCACCCAGATCACACCACATGATCCATCGTCTACAGCCAAGCTCTACGATACAACCGCATTTGCTCCAACCCCTCAGACAGAGACAAACACCTACAAGATCTCTCTCAAGCATTTTTACAACTACAATACCCACCTGCTGAAGTGAAGAAACAGATTGACAGAGCCAGAAGAGTACCCAGAAGTCGCCTACTGCAGGACAGGCCCAAGAAAGAAAATAACAGAACACCACCAGCCATCACCTTCAGCCCCCAACTAAAACCTCTCCAACGCATCATCAAGGATCTACAACCTATCCTGAAGGATGACTCATCACTCTCACAGATCTTGGGAGACAGTCCAGTCCTTGCCTACAGATAGCCCCCCATCCTTAAGCAAATACTCACCAGCAACTACATACCACACACCAGAACCACTAACCCAGGAACCTATCCTTGCAACAAAGCCCGTTGCCAACTGTGTCCACATATCTATTCAGGGGACACCATCATAGGGCCTAATCACATCAGCCACACTATCAGAGGCTTGTTCACCTGCAGATCTACCAATGTGATATATGCCATCATGTGCCAGCAATGCCCCTCTGCCATGTACATTGGTCAAACTGGACAGTCTCTACGTAAAAGAATAAATGGACACAAATCAGATGTCAAGAATTATAACATTCATAAACCAGTCGGAGAACACTTCAGTCTCTCTGGTCACTCGATTACAGACCTAAAAGTCGCAATATTACAACAAAAAGACTTTGAAAACAGATTCCAAGGAGAGACTGCTGAATTGGAATTAATTTGCAAACTGGATACAATTAACTTAGGCTTGAATATAGACCGGGAGTGGATGGGTCATTACACAAAGTAAAACTATTTCCCCATGTTTATTCCCCTTCCTCCCCCCACTTCACGTTTCCTCAGACGTTCTTGTCAACTGCTGTCACGGCTGCTATTCTGAAACCTCTCCTTGCAAGTGGTTTTCTGGGTGAAATCACCTTAGCTGGGTAAGTGACCACCAAAGGCTTTGACAGCTTTTTGCCTCTTCATTATTTCTGTTAAAGCGATGTGGTCATTAGTCTCATCCTAGAATGTTTGTTTGCTGAATGCAGTCTCTGAGTGCGTCTGCTGCAGCCGAGTGACTCCTTACCCTAGGCAGCCAGTCTACATAAATCAAGATTGGATGTTTCTCTAAAAGACCAGTTCTAGTTCAAAGGAATTATTGTGGGTCAATTCTCTGGCCCGTGTTACACAGGAGGTCAGACTAGATGCTCATAGTGCTCCCTTCAGGTCTAGGCATTTATAGATCTATAAACCAGATGTGGAAAGGCCGGTTTGTTACCTCATTGCAAATGCAAGTTTTTGTAAATTATCTTGGTTATGCTATCTGCAGAGAAGTGCCCAGAGCGTGGGATATATTGATCCAAATACTTCACAGGTGGTAGTAAAATGTGTTGAGTATGGCTTATAGGAGACTTTATATAGTCAAATAGAAAATCTCAAGACTCTTTCCACCACTGTCTCTCAGATAAGTGTTTATTGTTTGGTAATTAGTCAACGTGGATCTCTGGAGGTATATTTATGTTGGGTAAAATAGTGTACTTAACAGTCACTGGAGAGCTCCAAATGTATTTTCTCCACAGATCCATACTCTCCTTTCCTCCATCCTGTTAGAGAGCTTATTCCTTCACTCTCCCACTTCCCTGGTCCTTCTCGCATGAACAGAGAGCAACGCTACCCAAAGTCCGGAGGTGCAAACAATTTGATGTTTGTTGGGGTGAACTTTCAGCAAGCTTAAATCCAAGTTCCTTTTTCCTTATTTTCGAATCCCAACTTACTTCCTGTTTGCCCCTAATTTATATAGTAATATTCTTAGCTATACCTTAACCAATCATTCTACTGAAATTTACCTAACCAATTCTAACATATTGTAACATGATTAGCTAACCAATTATATCCCACCACCTTAATTAGTTTACACCCAGCAAAATTAATTACACAGCAGACAGAAACAATCACAGAACCAGACAGAGTCCATGCAAATAAACAATAGCAAAGTGGGAACTATAATGACAAAACAATACAGAAGTGAGGATTTCACAACTACATCTATAAAGACATAAGGGTTTTCCAGCTGTGTCTATTGATAAGTGAGTTCTAACCAGACAGAAAACTATCAACCTAAATTTCCTTTTACATCTTCTAGGCACTTCCCTTTCTCTGGAGGTGATAGATCGGATCACCTTTCTAACAGCCCCAGATTGACTAGTTTGGAACATGAGGATGTGACCAGTTGCTTCCCAGCTTATGGCTGCCGCTGCTGCTTAGCCAAAGGCCTTAGCCTAAGAACAGGGCCTCAGACTGTCACAGTGAGAGAAGGCCCTTACCCAGATTCTTTCTTGTATACCTCTATTTCTAGCTAAATGATAAACATATACCTACATTCTTAGAGTCTAGGCCTTTACAGGCAGGCCTGAATATCTGTATCCTAACACATCCTTGCTTTGGAAATAAGGAGTAAGTTTAGCCCTACCTTGTTTCAGAGGTGCACTCTGTACATCTGTATGTACGTGTGTGTGTGCGCATTGGCCCCATACCAAACTAACTGCTTTTGAATGGTTCTGTGACACGGGCATGGAGCATACAAGTGTGGATCAGTGAAGCCAAATATTTGGATAATTCAAGTTGATTATTTTTATTATGACATTCCAGGGAACCCCAGTCAATGGTAAATAACCTTGATTTCTCTCTCTCTCTCTCTACTAGGTTTACAAAGATGATAGGGTTGTAATCATTAAGGATAAATATCCCAAAGCTCGTTACCACTGGCTAATCTTACCCTGGGACTCCATCTCCAGTCTAAAATCCGTAACAAAAGAGCATCTTGAATTACTACAACATATGCATGCTGTTGGGGAAAAGCTGATCCAACAATGCCTGGATAAAGATAGCTTGGAGTTCAGATTGGGTTATCATGCAATTCCCAGCATGAGGTAAGGCTAGATTGTTCAGCCAGTTTTATTTCTGTTATCTGGAACACATTCAACCAATGGTATCGATTTCATGCCTACATAGCCAGGTTGTGTACCTGTTTTTGGACTTGAGCCTTTTTGATTTACTGAGATAAGGCCTTATTTTGAAAATTTGCAAAATGAAATTCTCTTGATTTATGATGAATGTTTGTGTCTTGAGAAACAGGAATGTTGGATGTCATTAAGAGGTGTGGAGTGTGCAACATAACAATCCAGAGCATTTAAACTATATAAAAGTAAAAACAGGGAGTATTAGCTACGCTTTATTTTTCTCAAGATTATTTTTTTGCTTACTCAGAAATATATAATTATCATATCGTTAAAAGTAAGTAGAAAAATTTTATAAGAAAATGGCAACTTTTTATTAATCTTCTGGAAGTCAGAAGTAGATTTTTCTCTGAAGCCCACATGAAGGCGTGCTCTCCTAACAGTGGCGAATGTTCCAGTTTATGGTGCAGACTGGTTCTTCGAGTAGATGTAGCCGTGTATTCCACTTAACTGTGTATGCACCTAGCACGTTAGAGCTGGAGAATTTTTCCTAGCAGTACCAATAGGGGGCAACACTTGCACCTTGTGGCCACAACCCTTCCCCATGCTACATGATGCAGCAACTATCTCGACCCCCCCTTAGTTCCTTCTTACCATCCGTCCCTGGCTGGAATGGGAGCACTGTGTCATTCTTCACCTCACAGTTCCTCATTCTTTGACTTAATTGCATATAGTTAGTTGGTACCTTTTAGTATTAGTGTTAGCATTAGCTGGCTTAGTAAAGTGTTTTGCCTGGTGTTACCCTCACCAGGGTTGGTTGTCTGTTGTAGAATTGTAGACTATCAGGGTTGGAAGAGACCTCAGGAGGTCATCTAGTCCAACCCCCTGCTCAAAGCAGGACCAACCCCAACTAAATCATCCCAGCCAGGACTTTGTCAAGCCTGACCTTAAAAACCTCTAAGGAAGGAGATTCCACCACCTCCCTAGGTAACCCATTCCAGTGCTTTACCACTCTCCTAGTGAAAATGTCTCCTAATATCCAACCTAAACCTCCCCCACTGCAACTTGAGACCATTACTCCTCATTCTGTCATCTGGTACCACTGAGAACAGTTTAAATCCATCCTCTTTGGAACCCCCTTTCACGTAGTTGAAAGCAGCTATCAAATCCCCCCTTATTCTTCTCTTTTCAGCCTCTCCTCATAAATCATGTGCTCCAGCCCCCTAATCATTTTTGTTGCCCTCCGCTGGACGTTTTCCAATTTTTCCGCATCCTTCTTGTAGTGTGGGTCCTAAAACTGGACACAATACTCCAGATGAGGCCTCACCAATGCTGAATAGAAGGGAATGATCATGTCCTTCAGTCTGCTGGCAATGCTCCTACTTATACAGCCCAAAATGCCGTTAGCCTTCTTGGCAACAAGGGCACGCTGTTGACTCATATCTAGCTTCCCGTCCACTGTAACCCCTAGGTCCTTTTCTGCCAAACTGCTGCCTAGCCATTCGGTCCCTAGTCTGTAGCGGTGCATGGGATTCTTCCTTCCTAAGTGCAGGACTCTGCACTTGTTCTTGTTGAACCTCATCAGATTTCTTTTGGCCTATCATAAATATAAAGGGAAGGGTAACCACCTTTCTGTATACAGTACTGTAAAATCCCTCCTGGCCAGAGGCAACATCCTGTTACCTATAAAGGGTTAAGAAGCTCAGCTAACCTGGCTGGCTCCTGACCCAAAGGACCAATAAGGAAACAAGATATTTTCAAATCTTTTGGGGTGGGGGGGGGAGGCTTTTGTTTGTGCTCTTTGTTTACGAGTTTGTTCTCTCTTGGGTCTGAGAGAGGCCAGACAGAAATCCATCTTCTCCAACCCATCCTAATCCAAGTCTCCAATATTGCAACCAATAGAGGTAAGCCAGGCAAGGCGGATTAGTTTATCTTTTGTTTTATGTGAATTTTCCCTGTGTTAAGAGTGAGGTTTATTCCTGTTTTCTGTAACTTTTAAGGTTTTGCCCAGAGGGGGATCCTCTGTGTTTTGAATCTGATTACCTTGTAAAGTATTTTCCATCCTGATTTTACAGAGGTGATTCTTTTTCCTTTTTTTTTTCTTTTTTATAAAATCCTTCTTTTAAGAACCGACTGATTTTTTCCATTGTTCCAAGATCCAGGGGTTTGGCTTTTTGATGATTTTGCAACAGATTGGTTAGGATATTATTCTCCAGCCTCTCCAGGAAAGGGGGTGTAGGGCTTGGGGGGATATTTTGGGGGAAGATGTCCCCAAGTGGTCTCTTTCTCTGTTCTTTGTTTTAAATGCTGGGTGGTGGCAGCATACTGTTCAAGGACAAGGCAAAGTTTGTACCTTGGGGAAGTTTTTAACCTAAGCTGGTAGAAATAAGCTTAAGGGGTCTTTCATGCAGGTCCCCACATCTGTACCCTAGAGTTCAGAGTGGGGAAGGAACCCTGACATAGCCCAATCCTCTAATTTGTCTAGGTCCCTCTGTATCATATCCCTACCCTACAGTGTATCTACCACTCCTCCCAGTTTAGTGTCGTCTGCAAACTTGCTGAGAGTGCAATCCACACCATCCTCCAGATCATCAATGAAGATATTGAACAAAACCGGCCCCAGGACCGACCCTTGGGGCACTCCGCTAGATACCGGCTGCCAACTAGACATGGAGTCATTGATCACTACCCGTTGAGCCCGACAATCTAGCCAGCTTTCTATCCACCTTATAGTCCGTTCATCCAGCCCATACTTCTTTAACTTGCTGGCAAGAATACTGTGGGAGACCATACCAAAGGCTTTACTAAAGTCAAGGAATAACACGTCCACTGCTTTCCCCTCATCCACAGAGCCAGTTATCTCATCATAGAAGGCAATTAGGTTAGTCAGGCATGACTTGCCCTTGGTGAATCCATGCTGACTGTTCCTGATCACTTTCCTCTCCTCTAAGAGCTTCAGAATGGATTCCTTGAGGACCTGCTCCATGATTTTTCCAGGGACTGAGGTGAGGCTGACTGGCCTGTAGTTCCCTGGGTCGTCCCCCTCTTTTTTAAAGATGGGCACTACATTAGCCTTTTTCCAGTCATCCTGTCGTGCATGTGTGTGTGTGGAATCCCTAACAACGACCCTCACACAAGGTGCTTGCTCTGCTTAGGTGAGGCTCATATCAAAGAGTGGTTTTCAATTTGTAAATTGTTCACAAAATGGACTCAAGCGGCTAGAGACCTTTGCCTGAAGCAGAACCTTCTCAAGCAGGCCACGAGGCCTGTTTCAGTACCAAGGCCTACGTCAGATTGGAGGTTGCCCTCCTCTCCAGTGAGTGGTACCGGCTCATGCTCTGGAGTCACTGCCTCTCCAAAGAGGCATAGAAACCACTCTCCTTTGAACGCGCCAAAGAAAAGGTTGCAAGACCAAGTGTGACCACTCCAGATCTCGAGGAGACTCTTCTTACTCCTCTAGGAAAAGTATGGCTACTGCTGACATGCAGGATGCAGCATCTGTTCAACCGCTCCCCAGTACCACACAGGGATGTGAGAGGCCCGGTATCGCTGAATCTGGTTCCAGCCCCAGGGCGTCCATTGAGTCTGGTACTGAGAAGGGTTATGCTGACATTGACAGTGTCCACATCAGCAGCATATCAGGTGGCAGAGGTGGTGGACCTCCTCTGCCTTTCCATCCTGAGCTCTACTTTGGTTCAGGACTTCTCCAAGGCTGTGTCATCCACAGCTTCGCTATCCGGACAGGCTGCTGAACCTTTGTTGTCTGTTGGCACCGCATCCTGATGTTGCCTTACCACCAGCTGTGGAAGTGAGTCTGGTGCCGGGCTCAGCACAATGGACCTTGTTGGCACGGAAAACTCCTTAGCACCGCTGCATTTCATGCTACCGATATTACTGTGGTGGCACTCCCTGCCCTCCACCTCTGCACCGTCTGCTGCTTTGGGACTGCTGCTGATTTTGGGACTGGTGCCACTCCCAGCACTGGAGACAATGGAGGCATACTGGGTCCTGGCTGTGCTATTTTCATTGTTGGCACCGGTCCCTCCCTTGCTTTGGATGATTGGACCAGTTGCTTGCACTTTGGGGCTGGCTCCAATCACCTGGCCTATACTGGGGACTGTTCATAGAATCATGGAAAGTTAAGGTTGGAAGGGACCTCAGGAGGTCATCTAGTCCAACCCCCTGCTTGAAGCAGATCCCTAAATGGCCCCCTCAAGGATTGAACTCGCAACCCTGGGTTTAGCAGGCCAATGCTCAAACCACTGAGCTATCCCTCCCCCTCATGTAGCAGCTCTTCCCACAGTTGGGACAGGGGCCCCTGGCCTGGTGCCCTAACCTTACCCTTATGCCTAGTGACCCCCCACCCCCCATGGAACCTGTGAGACACTCCTCGTTCAGAGGTTGCGCTCCTATTCTCACTCCTAGGCAAGATCACCAGGCATGTTGTTGGCTGAGACTGTTGGCCCACTGCAAGTTCAGGTACCAGTTGTCCTCCCCCTTGTGGAGCCTCTGGAATTGTCCCATCCTGGTCCGCCAGTTCGTGAACGGGACCTGTCATTCGCTCAGTTAACTGCCTTTTCATCATCCCTGAATGATTCAGCCATGCCTGGCTCTTCCTTCCCTTCAGTGCCTGAGGACTTCAAAGATGGCCAGGATGCTCTGCAGCATGTGGCTGCTTCTCTGGGCATCCAGGTGGAGCTCCTGTAGGAGAACACCCATTAGTTGCTGGACATCCTGCAACCATCTGTCCCAGGGCGAGTGGCCCTCCCAATTTAATGATGCACTCTTAGAGCCTGCAAAGGTTCTTTGGAGGAAACTGGCTTCATTGCTGCCTACAGCAAAGTATTTGGAGAAATGCTACTTTGTCCTGATGCAGGGGTTTTACTCCCACCCAGATCCTAATTCCTTGTTGTAATTGCAGTGAATGACAAAGCTCGGCAGGGCAGATTTAAGTCTGCTCCTAAGAATAAGGACTCTAATAGGATGGCCTTAATGGGTAGAATGAACTACACCACCTCTTCTTCCCTAGAAATGCAGACTGTGAACAACAGGTATTGCTGTTCAGATACTATTTTGTAAATTGGATGACTGTCTAAATTTACAGACCAGCTGCCTGAAACCTCCAGTGAGGAATTTTGGGCATTTATTGCTGAGGGCTTCTTGGTGCCTAGAATGTTGCTACACTCTGTGCTAGACGTAGTGAATACTTCAGCCAGAGTGATGGTCTCAGTGGTAACCATGAGGAGGGCGTCCTGGCTGCAAAATTTGGGTATTGCTTCAGTGTGCAGCCCGCTATAGAGGACTTGCCCTTCGATGGTCAGGTCCTCTTTTCAAACAAAACTGAAATCCTTCGAGGGTTCTAGGGCTACCGTATGTTCCTTGGGGGCGTATACACAGGCAGTGCAAAATCGCCAGCATGGTGGTCAGCAGCAACAACACTGCCTGCAATGCCTCTTTCGGCAATCTTTTCCTCCCCTGAGAAAGTGGACCTAGGTCCCAGGGGCAGAGACATTCAGGTTCTGGGTTCAGCCAGTTGACGTGCTGTCCCCAAGCACCCGTTTTGGCTTGTTTGTCCAGAGCAGCGGTCCAGTCATGACTTTCACTACCCGGGTCCTTGCCATTTGGGGACAGGCTAGCTCGCTTTCACAGTGTTTGGTGCTCAGTTACCACCGAGAGCTGGGCCCTAAACACCATCAGACTGGGCTATGCTATCCAATTCTCCTGCACCCTAACCCTCCCCACTCTCTCTCTCTTTCTTCAGAGACCCCTCTATGAGATACTGCTCCTCGAGCAGGTCTGGTTGCTACTGGCTTTGGGAGTTGTGCACAAGGTCCGTCCGGAGTGCCAGTGTCAAGGTTTTTGTTCATGGTGCTTTCTGGTTCCCTATCCTCAATCCCTGCAACCTCAACAAATGTATCAGATACCTGAGGTTCCAAATGGTCCCCCTCTCCGTATCCTCCCCATGTTGACTCCAAACAACTGGTTTGCTGCTCTGGACCTTCAGGACACTTACTTCTATGTGGCCACTGAAGAGTTTTCCACCTTGTCATGGTGAATCACCATTTTCAGTGCATGTCCTTCCTTTCCGTCTGTCTTCTGTCCCCCCACCCCCCGGTTCTTACCCAATGTATGGTCATGGTGACAGTGTACCTCAGGAAAAAGGGAATCCTTGTCGTCCCGTATCTGGACAACTGGCTACTAGGGGGCAGGTCCAGAGAAGAAGTTCTTTCTCACATACATGTTATGCTGTGCTTATTCTGGATCTCATCCTAAACACTGAAAAGTTAACATTGGTCTCCACTCAGAAAATCGCGTTCATTGGGGCCCTAATAGACTCTGAGTTTGAGAGCATTTTTGCTGACTGACCATTTTCAGATGATTTGGTGCCTTTTGTCTCAGTCTCAACCTTTTATGACTGTTCAGAAGTGCCCGAGATGCTTGGGCCACAGGTCTGCATGCACTCAGGTGGTTCAGTTTGCCAGGCTGCATCTTCACCTTCTTCAAATGTAGCTCAAGAGCAGCCTACCATCCAACCCTTCACACTTGGGACAGTTTGCTCTGTCTCCATCCGTTGATCCTAGACTCCATCCTGGCGGATGGGTCAGGGCATTCCCTTCATCTGGCCCTTACCCAGGGGTGAAAGTAACATAGAAGACTTACCGGTACGGGGGCCCAGGTCTAGCCACTTTTAAATCACTGGGCCCGGAGGGGGGCCAAAAGGCAGCGCTTTAATGTCGGCTGCGTAAGCGCCGGTACTGGTGGCCACTTCTTAACGGTACGCCGTTCTGGCCCTCTTTCACTCCTGCCCTTACCAACTAGGATTGTTGTCGCTGATGCCTCCCTGATGGGTTGGGGAGCACATCTGGGGTTGCTGAGAGTCCACGGTTGGAGCAGGAAGCTTCACTCCTGCATATCAGTGTGCTGGAGCTTTGGGCCGTCTACGATACCTGTTACACTTCGCTAGACTGCATCAGGGGCTCAGTGGTTCACGTATTTACTGACTATAGAACTGCGATGTATTATTATATAGGCAAGGAAGAGAACATTGGATGTGCTCTGTCATCCAAGAGGCAATCAGGCTGTGGCTGTTCTGCATCGCAAAGAGTACCACTCTGACAGTCCATCACTTACCCCACTTCCTGTGAGTGTTGCTTGTGAGTCACTAAGTGGAATGCATGGCTCCAGCTACTTGAAGAAGAAATGTTTACTTGCTGTAACTGTTGTTGTTTGAGATATGATGCAGACGTGTATTCTACGACCCACCCTCCATCCCCTCTGCGTCGGAGTCTATGGGCATTCAGTGTGAAGGAAGCGCCACTTCATATAGCCAGAGGAGGGGGTATAGTCTTGAGGCGCGAGTGCCACCCCCTACGGGTACTGCTAGGCAAAACTTGCTGGCTCGATGCACTGGGCATGCATGCACCTAACTGGAATACACGTCTGTCTCACATCTCGAAGAACTACATTTTGTCTTGAGCCTTGACCAAGTCTTTAACCTGGTTACAAAGCACAGTTAAGGTCCAGGCTGTACTACAAATAGCAGCTGGTTTATGGGATGACCACGTTGCAACCAGATTGTCAGAGGTGGCTGAATTTGTAGTACACATAGAGCCAAAGGCCCTGACTCAAATATAAACTTGGGCTAAAGTGCTTTCCTAAGTCCCACTGACTTAATGTTTCCAGCCAAGACACATGTGCACACACACCAAGCTCCTCCCCTCCCCCCAAAAAACAACCTGTTGAGAGCATGGCATTCATTGGAGTTGCACCAGAAGTAATTCTGGGCTGCACTCCTTCCTGCCTCCTATCACCTTGTCTTATTCTACACCACCTTGCGAGTTGCCTTCCTTGCTAACGCCATCTTCATCAGTGTCTAAGTTAACTCCCTGTGAGTTACACCATGTCACCATTTACAGCTGTTTGAACCCCCCGTGTAACTTACATCTCTGATGAATATGTCCCAGAGACATCCAGAGGAGCTGGATCTGTTTAGGGCAGGTGTGAACTTGTGCCCAGTGCTTAGCAGAATCCTTTAACATTCGTATCAAGCTAATGTTGGTATAATTCTTTTGTAAATGTAAAATCACGATTACTTGTGTTTCAGTCAAATACATCTCCATGTAATCAGCCAGGATTTTGATTCTCCTTGCCTTAAAAACAAAAAGCACTGGAATTCTTTTACTACAGAATACTTCTTAAACTCTCAAGGTAAAGACTTTATAAAATTTGCTCCATGATGTATAATGTTATCATTTTCATGTATTTTCAAAGCTAATGTAAATCTTAAACAGTGTGTTAGAAAAAGTGGAAGGTCCTGCTTAGTTTTGGATATTGGGTAACATTGGTTTTCTGACAAAACTAGCACAGCATTTGATTGGCTTATGTTTAACAACGGGACAGACTCTTCTATTTCCAGGAGGAATAGTTCTTGAAGAAAGAATGTGGCGTGTTGAAACCCTATTCTGCAACGATAAAATGCTTTACCTGTTTAGGTAAAGCAGCGTGCAGACTCTTCATAGTGCTGAGAGTGCAGTGTTTTGATACCAAACGTCTTTGTTTCCTTCAGACGTGATAGAGATGGTGAAGACCAAAGGAAAAGTTCTGGTTAAAGATGGGACCTCTGCGCTCCTCAAGTTGCCTCTCAGATGTCACGTGTGCAAGCAACACCAGTCTACCATCCCACAGTTAAAGGAACATCTCAAGAAACATTGGCCAAAATAACTGTACAGATCACTGTGTGAAATTTGATCAATCTAAGGCTAAACACTTTTTGTCGAGTTGCATAGATTTTTGTTTTAGCTGAATTACAGGTTTAACACTGCGAAGGTTCCTCGCTAGTACAAACAGCATACGACTGACACTTTTGTAACTTCTTTTTAGAATACAAATAAAGCAGCCTCAAGTTCAGTATTTTGTGGATTCATTGTGGACTATCACTCCCGCAGTGTGTCTGACTGGGAAGTCTCTCAAGGGCTTTCTGGGGGAAAATGTGGCTTATGCTTATTCAAAGGTCTGCTAAGTACCTGGTACAGATTGAATAGATTCCAGTGCTAGAAGGGACCATAGGGATCATCTAGGCCAGGGGTGGCCAACCTGTGGCTCCGGAGGCTCTTCAGAGGTTAATTTGCGCTCCTTGCATAGGCGCTGACTCCGGGGCTGGAGCTACAGACCTTAACTTTCCAATGTGCCAGGGGGTGCTCACTGCTCTGCCCCTTCCCCTGAGCCTGCCATGCGCTCACTGCTCTCCCCCCACCCCGAGCCTCCTGCGCATGCGAAAGAGCTGATTGCGGCAGGCGGGAGGCACTGGGGGCTGGAGCAGGGGTGGGGGAGCTGATAGGGGGCTACAGACTTATTTCTGTGGCTCTTTGGCAATGTACATTGGTAAATTTTGGCTCCTTCTCAGGCTCAGGTTGGCCACCCCTAATCTAGGCTGACTTCCTATATAGCATGGGCCAGAGACCTGCCCCACAATAATGCCTAGAGTAAAGCTTTTAGAAAAAAACATCCCCCCCCCCCCTTGATTTAGAAATTGTCAATGATGAAGAACCACCACAGCCCTTGGTAGGTTGTTCCAATGGTTAATTATGCTCACCGTTAAAAATGTAGTCCTTATTTCCCATCTGAATTTGTCTAGTTTCAACTTCCAGCCTTTGGATTATGTTACAACTAGGGCTGCCAAGCCATTAAAAGAAATAATTGCGATTAATCGCACGATTAAACAACAATAGAATACCATTTATTTTAAATATTTTTGGATGTTTACTACATTTTCAAATATATTAATTTCAGCTACAACACAGAATACAGTGTACAGTGCTCATTTTATATTTTAATTACATATATTTGCACTGTAAACAAAATTCTATTTTTCAATTTAGCTCATACAAGTACTGTAGTGCAATCTCTTTATCATGAAAGTTGAACTTACAAATGTAGAATTATGTACAAAACCCCCTACATTCAAAAATAAAACAGTGTAAAACTTTAGAGCCTACAAGTCCACTCAGTCCTACTTCATGCTCAGCCAATCACTCAGACAAACAAGGTTGGTTACAATTTGCAGGAGATAATGCTGCCCGCTTCTTGTTTACTATGTCACCTGGAAGCGAGAACAGGCGTTCTCATGGCATTGTTGTAGCTGGCGTTGCAAGATATTTACATGCCAGATGCGCTAAAGATTCATATGTCCCTTCATGCTTCAACCACCATTCCAGAGGACATGCGTCTGTGCTCATGATAGGTTCTGCTTAATAACCCAAAGCTGTGCGGACTGATGTGTGTTCATTTTCATCATCCGAGTCAGATGCCTCCAGCAGAAGGTTGATTTTCTTTTTTGGTGGCTTGGGTTCTGTAGTTTCCACGTCAGAGTGTTCCTCTTTTAAGACTTCTGAAAGCATGCTCCATACCTCCTCCCTCTCAGATTTTGGAAGGCACTTCAGATTCTTAAACCTTGGGTCAAGTGCTGTAGCTGTCTTTAGAAATCTCACATTGGTACCTTCTTTGCGTTTTGTCAAATCTTCTGTGAAAGTGTTCTTAAAACGAACATGGGCTGGGTCATCATCTGTGACTGCTATAACATGAAATACATGGCAGAATGCGGGTAAAATAGAACAGGAGACAGACAATTCCCCCAAAAGGAGTTCAGTCACAAATTTTAATTAACGCATTATTTTTTTTAACGAGCATCATCAGCATGGATGCATGTCCTCTGGAACAATGGCCGAAGCATGAAGAGGCATATGAATCTTTAGTGCATCTGGCATGTAAATATCTTGCGATGCTGGCTATAACAGTGCCATGCGAACGCCTGTTCTCACTTTCAGGTGACATTGTAATTAAGAAGCGGGCAGCATTACCTCCCGTAAATGTAAACAAACGTTTGTCTTAACGACTGGCAGAATAAGAAGTGCGACTGAATGGACTTGTAGCCGCTAAAGTTTTACACTGTTTTATTTTTGAGAGTAGTTATGTAACCAAAAAGAATCTGCATTTGTAAGTTACACTTTCATGATAGAGAGTTTGCACGACAGTACTTATATGAGGTGAATTGAAAAATACTATTTCTCTTATCATTTTTACAGTGCAAATATTTGTAATAAAAAAATATAAAGTGAGCCCTGTGCACTTTGTAGTCGGTGTTGTAATTGAAATCAGTATTGAAACTGTAGAAAAACATCCAAAATATTTAAATTTGGTATTCTGTTGTTAAGCGCAATTAATTGCGATTAATTTTTGAGTTAATTGCGTCAGTTAACTGCAGTTGACAGCCCTACTTACAACCTTTCTCTGCTAGATGGAAGAGCCCATTACAGTAACTCTTTAACGCTGTAGTTATGTTCCTGAAAAATGCTACTTTAAGCAAATCAATTTCCCCATAAGAATTAATAGAGGGGGGGTGGTTAGGTTCCCGGGACATTTTTTTTGCCTGACAAAAGACAATAGTTTGTGTATGTGTGTATACACACACACACACACACACACACTAAAGTTTTAAACAATTTAATATTGTACACAGTAATGATGATTCTGAAGCTTGGCTGAGGTGGTGGAGTCATAGGGGGGGATATTTCCCAGGGAATGCCTTGCTGCTAAATGATGAGCCAGCACTGGGCTGAGCCCTCAAGGCTTAACACGTTGTTGTTAAGGTAGCCTCACGCCCTACAAGGGAGGGGAGACGACATGGCAGAGAGAGACACACACTGCCTCTTTAAGTATGCTGACCCCACTCTGAGTACATTGCCTTTCTAAGTAGATCGGCAAGTTGAGACAGCAGCTGCTGCCAGCAACCTCCCTCTGTCCTGAGCCCTGTCCATGGAGATGTGGGCGAGGGGCACCCTGACATTAGCACCCCTCTTCCCTGCCCTCTGCACGGCAAGCAGGAGGCTCTAGGGAGCAGCTCCAAGGCAGAGGGCAGGAGCAGCACATGGCAGTGGGGGGAGGGACAGCTGAATTGCTCAGCAATTGATAGCCTGCTTGGCAGCTGGCGCACGGGGAGCTGATGGGGGGCGGGGGGGCTGCTGGCCCCCCCTGGCTCCAAGCCCCCACCAGCTCCAGCGGGCTGCTCTTCCTGCAAGCAGTGGACAAAGCAGGCGGCTGCCAAATCACGTTCTCAGGGAGCATTGGCTCAACTTCCAACGAGCCTGTTCTCTGACCCGGCCAACTTTCAGTGAGGAGTCCCTGTATTAAGTATTTGGTCCTGGAAACGGACTCTCCTTTCCTCTCCGGGGAGACCCTGGGTGTTAGCCCGCTTGGTGAAGTAAGCAGCACGCAGAGCCACCAAGGTACCTTCACCATGTGTTTTTCTTTTTTTGTCTGCTCTTAAGTTCCTGGTACAAGACAACCCTAGAGCAGCGGTAATGAGGAGCCTCTTCCAGCTCACTGGTTAGCCTTTTGTACTGCCAGTGTTCTTCAGGGGCTAAGCTAATTACTTGTGAACTTGTCAGGCTGGTAACAGCGCTGTGTTACCCACCTCCTTCATTTTGTTTCCTCAGCTTGGTTAGGGCCCCCCTTTTCCACGAGGGCTTGGTTTCCTGCTGGACCAAGCTCTACCTTCCTCATGGAGGCTGCGCTCTCTCACCACCCCTGCAGTTCTCTAGTCTGCCTTTTCATGGGCCACCCATGGGGGCTTCCATCCTCAGCCACAGAATAAGCACGTCTTAGGTGGGGGTTTACCCCAGAACTCAATTTCATCCCATGGATCATCACAGCAGGGACAGCCTATAGATCCTGGCTCTGGCCTTGCCCCTTCCTTTGTAGAGCACACTGGGGTTTCTTCCCCAACAGACCCCTCCCACTCCAAGGGTCTCTGAGCCCCCTTAAGAGGCTTTGGGGGGGGGTCATTCCCTCCTACAGTCCCCCTAACTGGGGTATCTTGGGTTGACCTCCTGCCCTTCCTTCAGATTGTCCTGTGTGTGGGTGACCCCTGCCCCTTCATCCCCTTTTCCAGCTTCTTTGCCTGGTATTCTCCACCTAGGCCTTGTTTTCTTAGCTTGTTGGTGTTTTTCACTTTCCTGCGTCTCCTTTGTCCCAGCCTTTCTGACCCACTTTCTTGGCTTTTTTTCAGTTTAGGGTTTTCTCATATCACCCCTTGTGGGCTCTGGCTCCATGCTTAATCCCAGCCCCTCTTTTCCTCACACCCCCCTGAGGTTCCTTTCCCTGGGCCTCCTTTCCTCTCCTTAAAGGGAATGCATTCCACACAGTCCCCATGACCACAGGCTGGAGCAAGGTTTCCACTACCCTCACCCCTTTCTATTGGAACCTCCCACATATCTTCGATGGGACTACAGCCACTGGATAATATTTTTCCTCCCTGTGTATGCATTCTACATCTAGGGTTTCCCCCTCCTAAAACCACTGTGATTTAATCTGCCTGTTCCACAAGAGTGAACAACCAGCTGCTAGGTCAATATCCTCTGGCCTACAGCCCAATCTTACAGGGAGTGTTTTCGCACTCTTCCTAGAGGTCTCCATCACCCCAGACTAGCTGCAAAATTCCCCCAGACCACATTACATATACAGGCAGTCCCACTTAATGTACCATTTTCCCATTGGACTGGTAGCAAGTAATTTCCCAGCTTGTTGACATGGCTTTTTTCTCCTCCTGTCTCTCATGCCCAGACCTTCTTGCTCGAGGGATCTAATCTCTTTCCTCCCCTCACATTCCCTGCTTGGGGGGGGGTGAGACGCTTTCCTGGGAAATTTTGCTTCAGCACACTTGGCCAGGTTTACTGCTGCATCCATTGTCTCTGGTTGGTCTCCTCACCGAGACCTTAGTGGTATCTCACATAAATTGTTCTAATATTACGGTATCCATGGCCTCTTCCAAATCTTGCCCGTTGGGACTCAGGCATTGATTGGCCCAATCTCTTAACTTCTGTATGAAAGATTTGGGCCCAACCCTGTAAATCCATGTGGCTTCCCTAAATTTCTGTCTGTACCTTTTGGCCACAAGCCTACATAGTCCAGTACAGCAGCCTTTAACACTTCATGATTCGTGGCCTGCTTTTCACTCAATGCCACGTAAACAGATATTGTGTTTCTGCTGCCAGAGAAGGGGCTACACCCCGTAATACTTGATCCTAGCTTGCCCTAGCAGGAATTCCCTCGAACATCCCTAGGGCCACTGGATTATCTCCAGGGCTCATTTGAGAGGTCCAGGGCCGCTCCCCCTTGGCAAGAATTGTTATGTTTTGTAATAACTGCTGCTGTACCTGGGTCTGCTCCGGCATGCATGCTGTTGGTCTGCCTGCCACCCCAGAAGATTGTCACTAGGTCTGCTGCAATGCCCACTGCATCCCCTTCTGAGCATGAGCTCTTCCATCTTTTCCAGATTCCTCTCACAGGCCACCTCTCAAGCCTTCCTGGTTGTGGCTGACAGATGGATCCTGGACAAGCCCACATTTGTGAACTGGCTTCCCCCTTCCTCTCCAAGAGACCTCTGGCTGGTCAGCCCACTTTGTGAATGAAGCAGTGCACTGGTCCACCAAGGTTCACCCTGTGTGTGCGTTTGCCTCCTCTTATGCTCCAGGTACATTTCAACCACCTAGCAGCAGTTCTGAGAAGCCCTTTCCTACTCACTGGATTAGCCTTTTTTATACTGTCTGCTTTCCTTCCTGGGTTCTTCAGCTGGCAGGCTAATTACTCATTAACTTGTCAGGCTACCAGCAGGTGTGTGCATACTCATCTATTTCAACCGCAGCCTATGCCGTAGGTGGGGTTAGTGATCAGGGTGCTGGCTTCCACAGAGCTTGGATCAGCACCCTGTGACAGTTCCCCAGGTAGGTAGTTATAGATTTGTGTTTGACTTTGTGGGGAAATTACCTAAATCTGGTATGAGGGCACTTCCCCTTGGCTCTCAGTGACATGCAAGTTGACTTCTCTCATGGCTGCGTCCCTCTTACTGGGTCTGGCATGGTGACTGAAACTAGTGTTAGAAAGTGACATCCGTTCAATCAAATGAAATCTCTACTAAAATGCCTCAGTGCCCCCATACAAAATACCTAGTGTAGCTCACCAAGATTGTGGATGCTTAACTCTCACACTTAACCGTGCAGCAGGTCTGAAAGTTGAACCTCTGCAGAGGTCTCTAGACACAAGACCTGATTCTGAGGTGTTGAGCACCCCCACTGCTAGGCTTTAAAATCTGCCTGTTTTGCTTTTGATGTAGTTCGTAACCGCAACATTGTTTAACAAAGCATACCTTCTGACGTAAATTGAATTGTAATAAGAGTGTCTGGTCTCTTCCTTAGAAGGGCTCAATTCTGCAGTACTTTGTCAAAATCCAGGGCATTTCCCCTCGTAGGACTGCTGCAGGGAGACCCTGTATAGACCTTGTCTACATTTCATAGTCAGGTAAGGATTACTGAACACATTAGACTGAGCAGGATGAATTCTAACTAGGGCTGTCAAGCGATTTAAAAAAAAATCGTGATTTTAAAAAAATGAATTGCACAATTAATCATGCAGTTAAATAATAGAATACCATTTATTTAAATATTTTTGGATGTTTTCTACAATGTCAAACTTTAGAGCCTACAAGTCCACTCAGTCCTACTTCCTGTTCAGCCAGTCGCTCAGACAAACAGGTTTGTTTAAATTTGCAGGAGATAATGCTGCCCGCTTCTTGTTCAAAATGTCATCTGCAAGCGAGAACAGGCATTCACATGGCACTGTTGTAGCCGGCACCACTTGTATGTCACAAGATATTTACAGGGCAGATGCGCTAAAGTTTATGTCCCTTGATGCTTCAACCACCGTTCCAGAGGACATGCATCCATGCTGATGACGGGTTCTGCTCAATAATGATTCAAAGCAGTGCGGACCAACACATGTTCATTTTCATAATCTGAATCACATGCCACCTGCAGAAGATTGATTTTCTTTTTTGGTGATTCAGGTTCTGTAATTTCTGCATCAGTGTGTTCTTTTATGACTTCTGAAAGCATGCTCCATACCTCCTCCCTCTCAGATTTTGGAAGGCACTTCAGATTCTTAAACCTTGGGTCAAGTGCTGTAGCTGTCTTTAGAAATCTCACATTGGTACCTTCTTTGCGTTTTGTCAAATCTTCTGTGAAAGCGTTCTTAAAACGAACATGGGCTGGGTCATCATCCGTGACTGCTATAACGTGAAATACATGGCAGAATGCGGGTAAAACAGAACAGGAGACAGACAATTCCCCCAAAAGGAGTTCAGTCACAAATTTAATTAACGCATTATTTTTTTAAACGAGCATCATCAGCATGGACGCACGTTCTCTGAAACAATGGCCGAAGCATGAAGAGGCATATGAATCTTTAGAGCATCTGGCATGTAAATATCTTGCGATGCTGGCTACAACAGTGCCATGCGAACGCCTGTTTTCACTTTCAGGTGACATTGTAATTAAGAAGCGGGCAGCATTACCTCCCGTAAATGTAAACAAACTTGTTTGTCTTAGCGATTGGCTGAACAAGTAGGACTGAGTGGACTTGGAGCCTCTAAAGTTTTACATTGTTTTGTTTGAGTGCAGTTATGTAACCAAAAAAAAAAAATCTACATCTGTAATTTGCACTTTCCTGATAAAGAGATTGCACAACAGTGCTTGTATGAGGTGAACTGAAAAATACTATTTTTTTTTAATCATTTTTACAGTGCAAATATTTGTAATAAATATAAAGTGAGCGCTGTGCACTTTGGATTCTGTGATGTACCTGAAATAGATATTTGAAAAAGTAGAAAAACATCCAAACATTTAATAAATTTCAATTGATATAAGTGCAATTAATTGCTATTTAATTTTTTTGATTAATCGTGTGAGTTAACTCTGATTAATTGACAGCCCTAATTCTAACCAGCAAAAACACTGAAGTCCATGAAGAATTGCCAGACCATTTAATGTTAATACGTTAGATTACATTTAACGTTCACTTAAGCCATTTATTTAAATAGCCAATATTCATTTTAAACTTACTGGACAACTGAACTAGTAGACGAAAGGAAACAGCTGATTGTTTCTCAGCCTGCTGATGTTAGCTTGTAATATTATCCCAGTGAACATGCCTGCTGGATTGTCCACAGGCTCAAAAAGGTGATGAGTTAGAGCAGGGGTTCTCACACTTTTGTACTAGTGACCCCTTTCACATAGCAAGCCTCTGAGTGCAACCCCCCCTATAAATTAAAAGCACATTTTAATATATTTAACACCATTATAAATGCTAGAGCCGAAGCAGGGTTTGGGGTGAGGCTGACAGCTCAGGATCCCCTATGTAATAACCTCGTGACCCGCTGAGGGGTCCCAACCCCCAGTTTGAAAACCCCTGAGTTAGAACCATTAACATTTTCTGTGGCCTATAAAAAACACTTGTTCATCATAATTCGTCTTTGCTAACACAGAGCTGCTGAAAGAACTGGAGTGAAGCCAAAGCAAAACTTCTGTCTGGACTGGAGGGTCTAATTTCAGGGGAGGCTAGAGTTACCATTAGGGAACCCCCTCTTAATTTCTCTCTGAAAGTGGGCAGGGATGCCACACAGCGTGGTCGTACCTCCACACAGCACAGTATTTAATTCTGCCTTTCCTCTCTCAGGGTGGCATCCCGTTTATTAATGGAGGTCATGGTCGGGGAGTGACGTGCTGGCTGAGCTGACTGTAGCAGGGAGGGTTTGAAGAAGGCTTCTGCAGCACCCAAAAACCTGTTTGCCAACAGAGATCAGGTGCATATCTGGAAGTTCTCAGTCAGCGTGGTATTGATCATGTGCCAAATCCCCAGGGAATCAAGATCAGAAGCAGCAAGGCATCACTTTTGCTTGATGCCTTCTAAGCTGTGGAGATATGTGTCTGTAAACATGTTCTCAGATTCATTCGAACAGTTTCACTAGGTATTGTGTGAAGTCCTCTCCAGCACCGTTCATATTATTGGAAATGTTTTGCAGCGTGACACCTGAATGGATAGATACTATGCAGGAAACCCACATGGCCACTTTCTACACCCAGACCTGAGGTCTTTCCAATAAGAATACGTGGACAGTGTAGACTGGCAGGCTATAAGCTTTGGTGGAACACACAAGATTTCAAAGAGCAGCTCTGCAGATCTTTCCTTATTGGTGACAAGACTCAGTGGAGGGTCTGCTATCAGGACAGTGTGGACCTCAGGATGGATACTGATATCCCTGTACAAGAAATATTCCCAAATATTGTGGACACAATTCCAGTGCACCGTATGCCATGTCTCAATGGACTGACTAGGTTTAATGGTATTTTAGCATTCAGACGGTCTTATCCAAGCCTATTTTGTTTTTGTTTTTTTGGTCCCCAATTCTAAGTCTCCTGAAAACTCTTACTTCCTGTAGATGAAATCACATGGGCAAGCCTTGGTTCTGCAACAAATCCACAGTTACAATGCTGTGACTAAAGTCTACAACTAGTACTTGCATCTTCTTTGTGCCCTTGGGCTCAGCCTTTGGAGACGAGGTACATGTCCCCAACAACATGTTATCCTCTCCATGCCCTTCCTGCGCAGCTGTCATGGCTGTAGGCCTGGCATTAGCCCTGTTCCTTGCAGCCATTTGCATCCGCTGTTTAATTTTGACAGCCAGATCATTCGAGTAGATGGCATGAAGTCCAAATAATACTCTTGTAACATTAGTATTGTCATGAGAAGGTCATTGCTTTGATGTCATTAGTGCTGTGTGCTTGTGGAAAGGGCGGCTTCTTACGTGTTTACCAGTGGGACTGTTGAAGCAATTATCAAGTATAAAAAATGAACTGCAGCTCCAGAATGTTTTATTCAACTTTGTGTCAAGGTGGGTGATGACCTTGTGCTTCCCGGCCCAGGGCTGGTTGCTGGATTGCACGCTGCTGTGGAAAAAGGCTCTTCCTCACCTTCTCCTGGGGTCGCACATCCTCATCCTTTGGGGCCTACGTATTAGGGCGATGGGTGCGCTGAACACGCTGAGGTGGCATTCTAGTACAGCCAGGGCTGGCTCCAGGAACCAGCGAAGGAAGCAGGTGCCTGGGGCGGCCAACAGAAAGGGGCGGCACTCCGTCCGTCATCAGGGTGGCACGTCTGGGTCTTCGGCAGCAATTCCCTCTCTTCCTCTTCAGCAGCACCTCGGCGGCAGCTCAACCAGGCTTGTTTTTTTTTGTTTCCTTCTTCCTTCGCCGCTTGGGATGGCAAAAAAGCTGGAGCCGGTCCCGAGTACAGCCACTCTCACATTTAGAGAGAGACTTTTCCCTTCTTACACTGCTTATGTAACATTAAGATGTGGTGGTACACTGGGGACGGCAACAGACTCAGGCGGGATCCATGGGCTCCAGGCTGTGTAGCGAGGAGGTCCACCGCAGCAGTGAGTCAGGGGCATAGCGGTTGCTCATGGTAAAGGACCCAGTAATTCTAATCTGACTACCGAGCATTTTTCATCGAGAGCAGCTGTAACCACGGAGCACGCCAGTTTTCAGCTACTCAGTGATGCTTTTGGCTTTGCCCATATTGCTTTGCCATTCACAGCAAAAGACAGCTTAAAATAACACTAGCTAAGAATAAGATACTGTTCTTCTGCTTCTTGTGAACACTGCAGAGGAATCATCCAGCCCAAGGGACGGATATTCTTGCACTTCTCAACAAGGACTGCTCTAGCCAAGCAGTGGCACTAGGGGGCTCTGAAGAGAGCCCCATCCTCCTTAGCCAGCAGTCACATGTCCCCTTCCCCTCTTAGACTGGGTAGAAACCACTACTGGATCTTGCTGAAGGTATGTTTCATATTGATGATGTTGTGATGGACAATGGTGGTGTTCAGCAGGAGGCAGCCTCATTTTGGTGGTTTACAACAGTGTCCCTATTGTACCCCACTGCACCCTAGACCTCTTCATTAACTCTGTTATGGCTCTGTATTTCTTCGTGGCAAACCTATAGATGACAGGAGGGGGGTGATAAGGCTACAAAGGGCTATACAGCACAAGCCTGACTCTGTATTTCAGTGTGTTCTTAAGCAAATCAGCCATGTCCCATCGACACATGATGTTGTGACAGGGTTCCTGGGGGCTGTCTCTCACCAGTGTTGTTTTTAAAAATGACCACAATCACACAAAGTGTGAGAGATGGAAACTTGTTGAATATTAAACAAATCAGGCCCCAAAGGAATACTGGTTAGTGAAACACTTAAAAATGACTTCAGAAAAGATCTAGACCTTTTCAGGAGGAGGCTGGGGAGGAAGCAGTTTGTTTCCTTGAGAAAAGAATGTAGTCAAAGCTAGTGTTAGACATGTTCTAGAACAACCCCTGTGTTACGTGCATTGCAGACATGCCTACTTGCTGTATCTGCACACATCATGGCTCCACAGCCAGTAGCAGCAGGTGGGAATGTTGGCATAGACCAGCCACCTTGTCACCTACTACTGCTCAGAGCCAGGCGAGGATATATGGTGGTAGAAACAGCGGCAGCCAGGCCCCACTAGTTCTCTGGTAGGCTAAACAAGCAGTGTATTTCCCCCAGAAGTCCTCACGTAGAGAAGACTTCTGAAATACTAAGCTGTAGCCCAAACGGCAGCAGACAGCTGATGTCATAATCAGTGATGTCAGTGGCATGAAAGTTCCAAAATTACCTCTGGTATTTCTCGGCTTGCCATGGCTTCTGCCCGTGCAGGCAAAGGGAATCAACATCTATGACAAAAGGAAAGGAAATGTCAGTCAAAGGAAGCGCCAACTCTGTGGCGGAAGCAACAATCCAGGAAGGTCCTGCAAAACGGGCGGTACTAGTTAGGGCCAGTAAAAAGCCTAAAGAGAATAGCGCTTCATCAACTCAGGGAAGCCCCAAGATTGTGAAGGAGACTAGAGCGGTGATCATAGACATTGGCACAGGTTACTGTAAGTGTGGATTTGCTGGAGAGCCTCGTCCCTCCCATGTTATTTCATCCACAGTGGGCAAGCATTTCCAGGAGACTGCTAAAACTGGGGACAATCGCAAAGAAACCTTTGTTGGAAAAGAACTTCAGGATGTGAAAATACCTCTAAAACTGGTCAACCCCTTGCGACATGGCATAGTGGTCGACTGGGATTGTGTCCAAGACATTTGGGAATACATTTTCCACAAAGAGATGAAGATTCAGCCAGAGGAGCATGCTGTCCTGGTATCCGACCCTCCACTGAGTCCTACCACCAACAGGGAGAAATATGCCGAGATGCTGTTTGAAACGTTCTGCACTCCTGCCATGCATATCGCCTACCAGTCCAGATTATCTATGTATTCATACGGAAAGACCTCCGCTCTCGTGGTAGAAAGTGGCCATGGCGTTTCATATGTGGTCCCTATCTATGAAGGTTATACTATGCCAAGCATTACTGGAAGAGTAGACTATGCTGGATCAGACCTCACCCATTACCTCATGAAGTTATTAAATGAGGCTGGGAAAACATTTACTGAGGAACAACTAAGTGTGGTAGAAGATATCAAGGAAAAGTGTTGCTATACGTCTCTGGACCTTCAGCATGACATGGGTTTGCCTCTCCAGAAACAGCAGGTTGATTATGAACTTCCAGATGGGCACCTAATTGCCATTGGCAAAGAGAGATTCCTGTGTGCTGAAATGCTCTCCAAACCATCCTTGATAGGATCACAGCAGCCAGCGCTTTCACTGCTGACAATGACCTGCCTCAATAAATGTGATGCTGATCTCAAGAAGACGCTGATGGGCAACATCTTGCTGTGCGGAGGTTGTACCATGCTGAGGGGTTTCCCTGATCGCTTCCAGAGAGACCTGACCAAGATGTGCCCCAATGACGACCCCATCGCAGCAGCATCCCCTGACAGAAAGTCTTCTGTCTGGACGGGAGGGTCAATTTTGGCATCACTCAAGGCCTTTCAGCAGCTCTGGGTTTACAGAAGAGAATATGAAGAACAGGGTCCTTTCTTCATCTACAGGAAATGCTTCTGAATACAAAGTGGACAAGACCGAGCTTAGCATCAACACTGCTGCCCAGAGCGGACTGTAGATGTCTAAGAACCTCTGTTTCTTTCTCAGATACTGGTAGCAAACCAAGCTACTAAAATGAAGTTTGGATCTGTGTTCCACTGTGGCTGTATTAAATGCTCAGAGCATTCTGTGTTGCACATTAACAGCTTTTATCTCGTCTGTTTCATAGGGATTTTCACTGTAGCCTATTTGACAAAAGAGGATTTACCAGTGTAAAAGGGATATAGCAGTTGGTACAGACCCATTGTCTATTGCAGTGGGTTTCAGCCTGTGGTCCAGGGACCCTGGGGGCCACAGGCTGTCTAAGATTTCCAAAGGGCTCCCCAGCTCCATTTGAAATTTGTTATGGATCCTCAAATGAAAAAAGGTTGAAAATGCCTGATTAAGCGATGGAGAAAAACAGCACCATTTCCAGCATCTACAATGAGTCTGCTGCTGACCACCAGCTATGGTCATAATGAAATTTTTCTAACTAATGGGTTACCCCTTAGTGCCCAAAATGGATCCGGGCTGGTAGACTAGTTTCAGAGTAACTGCACGTGCAGCTCCGTGGTCCACTCCAGGAGTACTAACCAAGTCTCCCGCAACAACCTGGCTCGGGGCAGGGACCTTTGTCCCACGCCTTTCTGATTGGAGGGGTCTAAGGGCGCACAGCCCCTGCCTTACATTGTGATATCCTTAGCAAGCCAGTCTGCCTAAGGGCCTGTGCCTTGCTTTCTTTGAGGCCTATGAACAGTGTATAGCCAGCACTTACAAGTTACCACACAGCTCCTTCAAAGCAAGCACATTTATTCTTAAGGTGAAAGAATTACAGCTGAAACATCATAAAAAACAATAGCTGGATTTAAACATGCTCCATAGGGCCCCAGGACACTGAAGTCTTTCCAACCCTTCCACAAGGGTTGAGGCCCCCTTGGACAGAAGGTCTTGTCCATTTGCTGGATTAGAAAGAACACCTTGTGCCAGTTAAAGTGCAGCCCTTTTACACCAAAAGCCCTTTTTTTTGTCTGCTGGTCTCAGGAAAACCCAGTAGGTGTGAGCTGTTACCAGGGGTGGTATGTCTTGGGGAGGTGAGGGGGATGTTTACAGCTTGAGTGAGTCACCACAATCACCCTCCCATTTTTAGAGCCTTGCAGAGCTGTGGCCACCCTTCCCTGTGGAATTGCACACAATCCCTGGCCCAACAGTCCATAAAGCATTCATAACCTACATGCAACTGCAATATCTGTCACCCTCAGACTGTGGAGTCCCAGTGGAATTCTGCTAGCCAAGTGTATGAAGTGTACAGGAGATTTGCTAGCTGTAGATTTATTCTGTCAGCCTGATGGAAATGGTAAGTCCCTCCCTCTTTTAGCACATCACTTGTACCTGGAGATGGCTTGTGTGTGCCAGCCCTTTTCCCAGGATATCCGGGGAGAACATTCAGACCCCAGCCATATGAAAGCCCATTCCTGTATCCAGGAGTCTGTGGACAGTCTGATTTGAAGCGCTCATGCAAAATAACACTTGTCCAACAAACCGACTCAGGGCAGCTTGGAGAGACAGTTTAAGCAATATCATCTTTATTATGCCATGTTTTGGGAAGAGAAGAGGTTCTGTACAGTAATCACTCTGACAAAGCACAATGTGCCATAGTCTGCTCTCATGTACAGCAGTGTAAACCTAGGGCCATACTTGCTGCTGGTGTAAACTGGCACAGATGCACCAGCTGAGGACCTAGTTGCCTAGTGTACAGTAGCTCTAGTGCAGTCAATGGTGGGACCGGGGATTGACTGGACAGGATTTGGCTAACGTCTTGTAACAGCCACCCAACGTCAAATGGGAAAACAAAGCTCAGTGCAGCAGGGAGGCAGTGACTCTGTTGAACATTCTTAAAAAATGCATCACCTGGACTCCAGGGACACAGGATCCAAAAAGAGTGAACCTGGGCGATGTAAAACGACTGCAGTCTCTGCACAGCCATGGCAGCAGGGACGTACTGCAGCCAGGACAGCTGGCTCGGAAGCGGTCTTAGGTGCAATGCACCAGAGCTGCAAAAGGAGAGAGGAAGAGAGTTGGCAGATGTCCAACTCAGACAGCACCAGTAAGGGCTTCTCTATGGGGACTGCCTCTCTTCTTGTTCTCCAGGGTTGGCGAGAACAGATCTACAGTTTGTGTGGCTGTGTAAGTGTAAGAACAAAATGAAGGGGAAGCAATGAGCTCACAATAAACTACAGTTGAGAGTCCAGCAAGATTTCTTGGCCTCAGGTTACTGTAAGAGATTCAGTTTCCACTGGATATTTTTATTGAGTTTTGGAGGAATAAGAAGTTCTGCATCTGAAAAGCAAGAGAAGAGAAGGTAAGGTTCCCTGAAGTTCTCTTAGGAGCTGAACACTAGAAAGTCTCCATGGCTCTTCTTTTGCAGGCCATAAATGGTTGCTGACAAGCTTTCAAACAAGACAAGAGTTTCTCTTTTAGGAGAGGTTTCAGAGTAGCAGCCGTGTTGGTCTGTATCCGCAAAAAGAAAAGGAGGCCTTGAGGCACCTGGAGACTGGCTTAAGGGTGTTGAAGGGAAGTATGTCCAAGTGGGGCTCAACAGGACCACTCCAGTTAGAGGGCCTCGAAGGGCATGTGACACATGTATAGATTTACAACTTGGCCAATCTATTTTGGGACTGAGGTGGGTTTGCCAGATTTCACCCCAAGCAAAAATATTTCTACAGATACCATTGTGATGCTAGTAGACCAGGTGCCAGCTGAGCACTGAAATTCATAGCTGGAAACCAGACCAGCTCACCTGTTAGTATAGCTCAAGACAGATGTTAGACTTGTAAGGATGTGTTTACACTATAAAACGCTTATAAGTTGCGGTATACAACTTGTAATGCTTGTATCCCATGCTATAAGATAATATGTAAGTTTTGCTTTATAACTGTAAAAATGCCTCCTCTGAACTTGTGAACCAAGGTAGGAGGAGTGGCTCCCCCGCCCCTCAAGGAGGACTACCAAGACAATAGACCCCTGTGAAACAAAGACTGGGTTGATAGCCCTCTTACACCCACTGCAGGTGCTATGTGCAAGAAAACTCATCCCATCAGCTTGAATTCTGGAAGAAGGAAAAAAAGACAGCTGACATGAAAATTCTTCATCTCTTTGCTATTTGGACTGTCACAGGGCTGGAGCTAGGAAACAAAAGCAGAGATCCCCAGGCTCAACCTGGGTTAGCCCTAAAAGACAATCAGTGCTGACAGATTACTGCAACTTGTCACCTTTTCGAACCACAGACTAACTCATTTGTGTATATACGTTGCCTTCTTTAACCTGTAAATAATTCATTTCTTTTTCCTAGTCAATAAACCCTTAGTTTACTATAGGGTTCACTATGAGCGTTGTCCTTGGTGTGAGATCTGAGGTACAAACTGACCTGGGGATAAACGCCTGGAATCCTGGGACTGGGAGCAATCTGAATCTTTTGTGATTCTTGGTATAAGTGACCATTTATCACTTAGTCCAGCTTGCCTGAGCGGCAAGATAGACTGGAGTGCCCAAGAGGACCCTCTCTGACTCCATGGTAAGACTATTTTAGTGCTTCAAGAGTTCACATTTGTTACTGGGTTGGTGAAATCTAATTCTAGAACATACCAACAGTTTGGGGGCGTCTGCCCGTTTTTGACAGTCTGCCCTGAGGTAGGCACTCACAGTCATGAACAGTTCCAGACAGCATGACAACCATCATCACCAGTAAACCCTCTTTGTTGCAAGGCAAATAATGCTTTCGAACAAAGTCCCTAAAATATCCCTGCCCCTGACATTTCAGTTTTTCATTTTCCTCTTGAAAGTGGACTGCTGCTCTGAAGAGGAAATCCAAACATGGCATTGTGGAGTTCTAAGTTCACCAGCTCAATTATTCCACCTCAAAGGTGTACACTTGCACAAGGAAAACATTTCTGTTGACAGTAAGCCTGCAAACCCAACATGGGACCTAGTCAAGCTGGATTCTTTCCTTCTTGTAGATCTCGCTAGCAATACCTGCTCTTCAGGCTAAAGCAAATTCTTCAGGACCCCAGTGCAAACCAACACTGCAACAGGTTAATACAGGTTACCAGGGGTGGTATGTCTTGGGGGGGTGTAAACCTAGCACTGATCCACATAGCACTGATGATCATTTGGACAACGTTCTGAAGGAGCGGAATGATGCGGTGGAAGTGGCTGGGTTCTTTTGAGCCAATGCTTACTCTAGCTGAGAGATCTCCCCTGGCAGCAAAAGGCTTAGGAATAAAGTTGAGCAAACAATCGATGTTTTGGTGCAGGGATCCAAATAAATAAATAAATAAATAGAATCCAGTTTAATATATGACACCAAACCAACTTTTTCCATCAAATCAAAGACTCAAATTTTGTTTTGAATCATCTGAAATGTTTTGGGTCAATTTGAAACTAAATGGGGTGCGTGTGTGTGGTTCAATTAGTTTGTTTCAGGTCAACCAAAACATTTTAGATGACTAAAAATAATTCCTCCCGCACAAGCTTTTTGTTTTGATTTGATCACGTAGGGGTGTTTTCCCCACTCTTTTTTAAAACAGGCCACATTTGAATTTAACACAAAACATTTAGATTTTTTTTTTAATTGTGTTTTTTCTTGGCCAAAACAATTATTCATCAGCCCAAATTTCTGGACAGCTTGGAGGCACCAAAAATGCATTTTTTGACTAAAAATCTTGTGTGTCAAAAAAACATCACGCAGCTGTCCCCAGGAAGCCTACAGCTCCAATTTCTCAAGGTCCTGACCCAGCGGTAAACATGCACCCAGGAGTGCATGGGCAGTCTTCCTTTTTCAGCATTTCACAAGCTGCTTTTGGGTTCCTCTAACTTGGTTACATTTCATCTTAAAACAACATTAGACAGGTTGTGGGGCGAACTCTACCAGGTGAGTTTTTATTAGTGAAAAAGAGTAGATATAAATCATCTAAGTCAGACCACAGAAATCATCTCCCTTCTCCTTAGATTTCCAGCTCCTGAGAAGCAGGTACCTGGTTTGTCTAGTCAGGTGTAAGTGCCATGCACTCCTAGGGCAACAACATTGTCAGAGGAATTCATGAAGGGAAAAGTGTAACCCTTACAAGAGACACATCTGTTTAATGCCAAGAGGGAACATCAAAAACACGACTGACCTACCACATCGACCTCCAAACCGCGCCACTAGGCCATCGCTCTATAACACATCTAGCCCTAGTGAGGCTAGCATTGGAGATGCCCTGTACCTACGGTTAGGATGCCGTATCCTTTCTTTAACTAACCTTGTACTGCAGGAGCTGCAATTCTTTGCTGTTGATAGGCGGCCATAATGCTATTTGCAGTTGAATTGGGGCCCAGGACCTGTAGGATAGGCAACACTGGTACATCAGCAATATTCAAGTCCTTATAACAATGAAGCAGAAGATTCCACAACCAAGCTCCCCAAGATCCACCCAACCGGCAGTTCTGCCTGTTGCCACTGAGGAAGTTAGTGCTCCCTTTGCAGGATGGGAGCTTGCTTGATATTGCCATTGGATTCAAAGGGAGATCTGTGCTCCTGCTCCTCCCCCCATGCCAACGCTTGGCATTTTCGGCAGATGATGCTAATGGCACGTATCCATCCATCTGCAGCTCAACTTATGGCTGCCAAGGCAGCTGCTATGAGATTCAGAACCAGTGCAGGGGCTCTGTGACGAACGGTGTGATGCGACTGTTGCATAGAGGGGGGTGCAGGGAAGTAAAGCTGCACGACACTGTGCTGCAATCTGAGGGCCCCACCAGAGGAGACAGAGCACCCAGGGAGCACCACAGATCACAGACAGAAAGAGCTGGTGGTTAACATGGAAAGAGCCTACAGAAGCCCTGTGCAAAGACAGCAATAGGAGCTGGCAGGAATGGCATCTCTGGAGCACCTGGACTTTAGGACCATGCATGAGATCTTCTCCCCACCCCCATGCCAGCCCCCTTTGCTGTGACAGTGTTGCCAATTCTTGAGATAAGCCACAAGTCTCATGATGTGTGTGTCTGTCTTAAAGACCCAGCTCTTAGAGGCAGGTGACTGCAGAACCTCAACTTGCATTAAAAATAAGTTTCTTGCCCTGGTGCTGAGGGAGAAAAGTTTCAAAATGTGACCCAAGTTAACCCTAAAGGCTGGGGAACCAGAAAGCATGGAAAAAGAAATCTCACATTTTCATATCTTTAAAGAGTTTTGTGATTTTTTAAGCTTGTCATGATATTGACCACTGGCAATACTGTAGAAAGTCTGAGTTAATTCTCCATCCCCTCCTCTTTCTGTCCCATTCATCATGGGGCATGTATACATTGTACAAGAGCAAGGGCATTAAAGTGACTGTATTGGTAACATTAATATTTGAAGTCCAATGGAGGTAAGATATGTTAGTGGTCAATTCAGGATGTTAACAGTTCAACCATTATAAAGATTTCTTTGCTCAATTATAAACATATAAAGGAAGAGTATATTGCACTGAACTCCACAAACTGCTTCACTTAACACAGTGCACTGAATATAGAAGGAACACACAAACCATCAAAGTCCCCTAGCGCTATTGAGCCAGTTGGATCACTCCCAACTAGCACCGGAGACAGCAGGCAGTGTCCACGTTGGCTGGCAGTCAAGGTCTGAGCCGTGGGAAGATGCAGCACGCCTCTAGAAATACACTGTCTAGGAGGTCTATCTGACATACTGCAACAAGGGGCAGATCTGGAGGCCGACACTGCCGCTGACTCCAGTCACAGTTTGTCTGAGTTAAAGACTCCAGGGTTTGCCTCTATAAACGATACCACAGCACCACAAATATGTAAGCTGCAAACAGCGACTCAGGTCACAGCCATCAGGGAGCAAGCACCTACTGGGTTAGCAGGATTCTGTTGCAGGTCTGTGGTCCAGATTTCCGGGAGTGACCTCTCTATCAACTGCAAAGCCTCTTCCAGGGCCTGCTGCAGCTCCCTGGCCAGCTCATCGTAGCCAAAGAGCACAAGCCCCTTTAATAAGCTGTGCACTTCACCTGTGAGGAAGAGATCAGGACAAGCTCCATCACAGCCATCAACAGTTCGCTGAGCAAGCCGCGGGGCTGTTCTAGCACTGGGGACAGGGTGAACGAAGCAATGGAACACAGCTGCTGTTACCCCTGGGGCCAGGTGGGTTCAGCATGAGGGAAGCTCTCTTCACATTAGCGCAGCCCAGCTCTTCTCACTCTGATTCTTTTACACCTGGGGGCTGGGACTATTTTTTACTCATCAGAGCAGTGACAGCTGCAGAGGTTTGGAGCAGCAAAGCCAATCAGTAGCCCTGATCCTGGCTCCTTGTCAAGGTGTCTCTGGGGAAGAGGCTGCTCTCTTCAGCGACCCTCCCCCACTCTCGAGGCTTGGGCAGTAGCTACTCTTTGCAGCCCATCTGTCAAGATCCGAACGTGGCATCTGGCCTCAGACCGCCGCACAAGCCGGATGCTGGCTTGGCTCAGCCAGGGGGCCTTACCCTTCATGTTCTCAGTAGTGCGGATGTTTTCTCCCAAGGCCTCTAGAAGGGCCAGATCCTCCAGAGGGCTTCCTTCTTTCAGACTGTGCTGCTTGCGCTCTGCCTTGCGACGGTTCTTGGAGGATCGTCTAGAAGAAAGGAATGGTCCAGTATCACCATGGGCAACAGAACAGGACAGAGCAAACAGCATTTCTTTTCCCTCTTACAAGAGGAAGTCATAATCCCCAGCTGCCCCCCAGTTCCTCCCCCCGCCCACAATGAAGCCTGCAAATAAATGCATCTTACCGCGGTAACGTACACCTCTTACTAAAGCATGCAAGACGCAGGTGGGCTGCCAGCCAAGGCACAGAATGAGGGCTGGCTTCCCACCTGCACTCATTGCCTGCTGGGTGTGGCTGCCAAGGAGCTGGTCCTGAGGATGGGTCTGTGTTTGCTTTGGTGCTCCCTAGACTAGCCGAGCAGCTGCTGTACAGGGGCCACACCCGCTTCCATGGCAGCTGGGCAGATCCAGCTGCTTATGTCACGGGAATGGCACTAAGGGACTGCACTGCAGCAGAAACTCTGGCCCAGCCTGCGGGACCAGCTTGTCTGCAGCGCATTTCTTCTTCTTTTTAAACCCAATTATACAACTGCTGGTGCACTCTCCTGTCTGCACCCACGGCCCCGCAGTAGTGAGAGTCCATCGCTGCACGAGTAAGCATGCAGATGGAGTTAGTACAGCCACGCATTCCACCTCTCGTTCCCCCAGTACAGCATGAACAGCTGCAATCTGGTTTGAGGGCAGGGACATACGCAGATATCCTCGAGTTACTATGCGAGTATTTGCCACTCATGTCACTGGCTGTCACGATGCTGCTGGTTTCGGAAATAAGGTCCGCCTCCAGACAGTTTGGTGTCTCATCATCTGCAAAACAAATTAGCAAAAAATTAGACCTTCCCCTGGTCCCCAATGAAGGTGGAAGTTATTTTACAAGCACCAGAGGAAAAAAGAACAGCACATGGTTACACTGAGAGCAGGCGATGCCAATGGGCAGTCCAGGGGAGGGACACAGGACATCCTAGCTCTGAGCAGGGTCTGTCTGGAGAAGTCTAAGTACCATGGACATATGGAGAATAGGACCATTCCCCATTTATCTCCAACTTTCCCTCCACAAGAAACAGTCTTACATGGGACCTCTACTGATGGACCAGTACCCTGGTGGCACTGGGAGAGAGCCTCTGTCCCACAGTCAAGTTCCTCCAGGACATGGCAGAGGAAGAGAACAGGCACAGTAGAGGGGCAGGGGTAAGACACGGCCTTCATGCCCCTACCCTTGGTGGTGATCATGATCTTTCAACAGCCAAGTCAGAGGGAACAGAAACTTAGGTGGGCTACGTTTACCCCTGCAACAGGACGAGGAGGTTACTTACCTGTACAGTACCTTGAATTCAAAATGTTTTGTGGGTATGAGTGTTCCCCAGAAGGATGCGCGCACCTTGCCAGGAGACTGTAAAGCAATGTCTGCAGGCCTAGCAGAGCAGCTCCTCATGGTTCTATACCAGGACACACAGGGAGGTGCAGACCCACTGCCACTCAGTTCCTTCTCAACCACAAAGTCAGACACCACGGCAGAAGGGAAGGAGGGCAGGAGGCGGAGCACCCACTGGGATGAAACATCTCGGAGAACTCATTTCTGTGCATGTAAGTAACCTCTCCTTCGACTGTGTCCCCTTCTGGGTGCTCCATCGTAGCAGACTCCCAAACAGTAACTCAGCGTGGAGGGGGTGGTGAGGAGGCAAATCCAAGGCAGACTGGAGGACTCACCAAGTGAAATGTCAGCTCTGAAAGCTGGTAAAATAGTGCAATGCTTGGTAAATGTATGGATGAGGACCAACTTGCAATCCTGCAGATTTCCTCAATGGTGAGATCTTTCAGAGAAGCTATAAACGTGAACTGAGGTACAGGGGAGTGTGCTGCCGCTCTATGAGGGGGTTGTACTCTGGCAGTCTCATAGCATGTTAAAATGCAACCCGAGACCCACTTTGATAATCTTTGTGTTGAAACGGGCTGCCCTTTCATCCTTTCAGCAAAGGATACAGAGAATCTGGGAGAGGTACTGAAGGCAAGATTCCTGTCTGGAGGCATGAGGCTTTGGATAAACACTGGTAGACTAAATTTCCTGATTAACATGGTATTCCAAAGAAACCTTAGGGAGGAAATGAGGATGGGACATAGTGTGACAGTATCCTTGTAGAAAGTAGTCAACAGTGTGTCTGCCATGAGTGCACCAAGTTCTCCCATTCATCTAGCCAAAGTGATAGCTATAAGGAATGAGGTCTTGAGGGAGAGGTACAGGAAAGTACAGATAGTTACTGGTTTCCTTAAAAAGTATTGAGTACAAAATTAAGGTTCTATGGGGTAGCAGGCTCCATACAGGGGGAAACAAGTTGTATAAGCCCTTAAGGAACCTGGTCGTAATAGGATGAGCAAACACTGAAAAGCCCTCAATGGCCAAGTGGAAGGATGAATCTGACTGAGCTCACTGCCAAAACTGGTGTCTGAGGCCAACTGGTAGTCTAGGATCTTGGAGAGTAGAACTTCTGAGGTTTGACAAGAGTTAAGACAACACCAGGGATGGATATGTTTCTGATTCTGCAGGTAAATTTTGCAAGTAGGTTTACAGGACACACTTCTTGAGGGGAAGGCAGAGAGGTATTCCTACTGAAAGGTGAAGAAGGTTTGAGAACCACACCTGCCGCAGCCATGACGATGCCATGAGAATAAGCCTTGCTCTTTCCTGTCTTAGTTTGATCAAGGGCTTGGGAATTATAGGTGGAGGCAAGTAAATGTACAGCAGGATATAGTTCCATGGTGTTATCAGGGCATCTCCCAATTAATTGCAGTCATGTCCTCCCTTGGAGAAAAGATGTCCACTCTGGGGAGACCCCACTTTTGGTAGATGCTGTGGAAGACAGAAATTTTGAGTTCTCACTCATGGTGCTGATGCAAGTTCCCGCTCAGGGAGTCTGCAATTGTATTCTGAAGCCTGGTAGAACTCTCAATGGCTGATCTATCTGACAGGAAAAGCATAAGTTCCAATTTTAGCAATTCTACACATAAGGAATGGGAACTTGCTCTTGCTTTGTTGGTTGATATGACACATTTCTGCCCTGTTGTCCAACATTATCCTAACAAAGTGGCCCTGTATGTCGTGAAGGAAGTGTTGATAAGCATAGCAGATGGCTCTCGGTTCAAAGGATGTTGATGTGAAACAATCTCTTGTGAGGACCACCTGCCCTGAGCTGTGGCCCCCCAACCCAAGAGAGAGGAGCTCACGGTGAGGATTTTTGGGGGTGGAGAGTGTGAAATGGGGTTCCCTTGCAGCGGGCCCTTCCACCAGCTGAGCGCCCAGCATTCAGGGGTCCTGTTAAGCATTTGGAGAGACCGTGCCTGTGCCACATCTGAAGGCACCTGAAGCACGGTCTTGCATGAGATGCGACAAACATGGAGGCCAACACATGGCCTAGGAGTTGTAAGGAGGTCCTTGCAGCTGCTTGCAGACTGCCTTGTAGTATACAGTTTAAACTGGACATGGGGGAGAATCTTTTTTTGGAGGTCTCTGGCAGCTAGGGATTCTGGCTCCAATGCAGTATATTCTCTAGACTGGAGTCGGCGTAGATTTCTTCAGATGGATACAAAGACCCAGGAAATGAAATGGGGGTAGTGCCTTTGAGGTTGCTGACTGGCCCCTAGAAGGGATGGACCCCGAGAAGCCAGACATCCAAGTATGGGACTTCTGCGATGATCCCCTGACGTAGATGGGCTGCTGCCACCAAGCGGACCTTTGTAAAGGCCCCAAAGGGGAGGACTCAGTACTGGTAATGATCTGAGTCTATCTGGAAATGTAGAAAATGCTTGTGGATCACTACAAGAAAGTAGGTGTCCTGGAGACTGAGGATGACGAACCAGTCCTCCAGATCTGGGGATAGAATTATGGTGGCTAGCGTCACCATCCTGAAGTACTATGAAAGTACACAGGTATTCAATTTTCTGAGACCAAGTATTAGTCTTCACCATCCGCCCCACTGGGAACTTGGAAATAGTTGGAATAGAACTACTGGAATAGAACTGAAACTCAGGGGAACTGGCTTGATTGCCTCCAAGAACAGGAGAGATTGGACCTCCTGCTTTAAGAACCCCTTATGAGAAGGGTTCCTGAAGAGGAACGGGGCAGGGGATCGAATATTCCACATCAACCACCTCTAGATTCCATTTTTCTGATGTGATGTGCTTCCAGGCAGACAGGAAGTGGGATAATTAGTCTCCAAAAGGGGGATGGATGGTAGAATGTACAGCAGAGGATCTGGGGAAACAGGCTGCTCAATTCTCTTGACCACACTGTCTGTTAGAAGGAGGTGCCGATTGGTAGTGGTAGAGGGGGTGGTCCCCTTTTGTGAGGTTTGGATCTCCCCCTCAAAGGCTCCAAAGGCCTGTTGTGGGTGGTACTAGAACTGTCTGGAAGGTTGTGTGTTTGAGATCTGCTAAAATGTCTTTTTGTTGCAAGCACATAAATTCCCAGTGACTGCAGGGTTGCACTTGAATCCTTAAGGGTATGCAGTGAAGAGTCTGTTCTCCACGCTGAAGAGCTTGGGCTGTTCTAATGGAAAGTCTTCAACAGGACTGTGACCAGTAGGTCCGTATCGGGTCTGCTGGGAGCGTAAACTGATGCCAGCCACGTCTGCAGGGGTCTGAGGCGTAGATGTGTGTGCTGGACCACGTCAGTACATGCTGCAATGTGGCCTAGCAGCTTGAGGCATACTCAGGCACTTGTGAGTGGGTGTGCCCTGACGTGCACGAGGAGGTCCAACATGGCTCAGAATTGGGACTCTGGCAGGAAGGGCCTGGCCTGGGTGGAGTCGAGTACTGCTCCTCTAAACTCTATCCACTGAACAGGGGTCAGAGTTCATTTCTGCTTGTTTATAAGCAAGCCCAGACCCCGACAGGTGGACCGCACTAAATTGAGGCTGTGCTGAACCTGGGCTTGTGACCTGCCTCTAACAAGCCAGTTGTCGAGGTGTGGGTAGATCTACCTCAACGTCTCAGGAAAGCGGCCACTACTGCCATATACTTCATGAAGCCCCTCAGAGCATACGAAAGGCAGAAGGGCAGCGCCATGAATGGTTAATGGCCCGCTATGAATCAGAGGAATCTCCTGTGCCCATGGGCCCCGGACAATAGAAATATGGAAGTAGGCATCCTTTAAGTCGAGGACAGCATACCAGTCTCCTGAATCCAGAGAGCAGATGGAGACCAAGTCGTCCATGTGGAACTTCAACTTCTTGAGATATTTGTTGAGGCCACACTAGTCTAGGATGGATCTGAGGCGCCCTTTGGGATAGGAAATATCAGGAATAAAACCTCTTTCCCCTCATATGTTGAGGAACTTCCTCTATGGCCCCTACGCGTAGGAGGGTTTCCATCTCCTGGATGAGGAGATGCTCATGAGACGGGTCCCTGAAGAGGGACGGGGAGTGGGAGTGAGGGATGGAGAAAAACTGCAGGGTGTAACCAGCTGTTACGGTGTTGAGCACTCAACGGTCCAAGGTCACCTGGATCGATACAGTGAGGAAAGGAGACAAATAGTTCAGAAACAAATGGGGGGATGGATCCTGAGGCCAGACTGGAACACTGTCCTCGGCGTACTCTCCAAATACCTGCCATGGGCCAGCTGGGTGATGCGTGGGACCTAACAGGGCAGCCAAGGAGGATGGGGTGGGTCAGTAAGGTTTAAAGCCTGTCTCTTTTCTTGTAGGAGCTCTGCCATGGTGGACCCGAAAATCTAGGCGGTGGAGGTAGCCAGAAATGTTTCCTCGAGGCCTTCGGTGTGTACAGGCTCAAGGACCAAAAAGTGTGGCACTGTAATCTTTCAGGCCATGCGGCCTGGTATATGTCTGCTCTGAAAGTACAGCGTTGCCCTCAAATGGGAGGTCCTGAATAGATTGCTGCACCTTCTGAGATGGCCCCGAGGATGGCAGCCACGAACTGCATCGCATGGACACATTGGAGGCCATAGATCTGGCCGCTGAATTGATCACATCCAACGCTACCTGGAGAGGGGCTTTGGCAACTGGCTTGCTCTTCTCCAAGATGGATGCAAACTCTTGTCTGAGCTCCTGTGGCAGGGAGTCCTTAAATTTAGCCGTGGAGTCCCAGATATTTTAATTAAGGCTGTGAATCATTCACAGAGATCACAGAAAGTCACGGATCTCCAAGAATTTTGCAGTGCTGGTGCAGGGAAGCCCAGGGCCCAGCAGCCCCAGGAACCAGTGGCAGCAGTGGGGGCCCCCGGCCATCACCTCCATATTGGTTCACATAACAAAATTTATGTGGCAGGGGTGGAGATGAGGGGTTCGGAGTGTGGGAGGGGGCTCAGGGCCAGGGATGAGGGGTTTGTGGTGTAGGCTGCCCCAGGGCTGCAGTGAGGAAAGAGGACTCCCCCCAGCCCCCTCTTGCTACAGCAGTTTGGGGCCGGGGGAGAGGCGCCTCTCCCCTGCCACTCCAGTGGGGCTAGGCTAGCCGAGTGAGGGGCGCATCTCCTCTGGCCGAGGCAGGTCCGTGCTGGGGCTGGCGGGGAGGGGCGCCTCTCCTTGCTGCCACAGGTCTGCGCTGGAGCCGGCAGGGAGAGGCATCTCTCCCTGCCGCAGCCCTGAGCCCCAGTGCAGGGCTTAATAGGCAGCTGCGTGGCCACACAGCTTAGAGGGAATTTAAGTCGCAGCCTCCTACTATCAGCTCTGATGGGGGGCCGGGGAGCGGTGCCAAGATGGCAGAGAGTGACACGGAATCAGGGATCAAGGCATTGGAGACCCGTGCCAAGGGGTGGTGATTGGTGCTGCAGCGTCAGCAACCGGCGCTGAGAAGAGGACGACCAGTACCAGAGAGACGTCGCTGGGGCTGTGGTGTTGTCAACTGGTGCCGGGACTCTGAGGACCGGCATCAGCCAAGCAACCACTGCAGTGGGCCCATGGGTGGCTTCCCTTTGGAAGGGGGTGCCTTCACTGACTATGCAGCTGAAGGCAAGACCTGCGGTGTGGGTGGCACTGGTAGAGCCAAGAGGTCCCTGGCCGCCTGAAACGCCTCCGACGTTGAAAGCACCACCAGGAACAAGGGTCCCCTACCGCTCCTGGGAGTCAGAGGTGGTTCCCTTACTGGGCTTGGAGCCCTGATGGAGAGGCTGCCTCTTGCCACTCTAAAGAGGGCAAATGGCCCGATATGGGTCCTGTGCCTGCCACCCCTTCTTTGTCTTTCTTCAACACAGGGAAACGTCCTCGATCTGTGCGCTGCTTCCTCTGCTGCTTGCTCGGCGACAGTGACGGTGAACAGTCCTGAGGTGAGCCTGGGGCCAGTGGAGCACGCTGTACCAACATCCATGTGCTCGGTGCCGAGTCAGAGTGGGATGAGTCTGAGGATGGTCTAAGTGCTGCCTTCATCAGCAAGGCTTTTGGATGGATCTCTCTGTCCTGTGTGTCCTCGGCCTGAAGCCCTTACAAATTTCTGCACTTGTCTTTGATGTGCGTCTGCCCCAGACACTTTAAACGGCTTGCGTGGGGGTTGCTGACTGGCACAGACTTGTGCCAGGCAGAACAGTTTGAAGCCAGGGGAACAGAGCATGCCCCATCCCTCGGACAATGTCCTGAAGGGACTACTAACTAGCTGAACTTAACTAACTGTTAACACTAAGAAATAACTACGTACAAGAACTGCAGAAGAAAAACCACTAGGCGCACTTGCTATCGTAAGGGAGAAAGGCATTCCAGCAACCGTCATGGGCAGTAAGGAGGAACTGAGAGTGTGCACGGATAGTAATAAGGAACGGAGGGAGCCTCATATAACAGCACATGAGTGCAGGGCTCCAGGGGGCGCCAGAGCTGGCCCTATGGATTCTTCCAAGGCAAAAATCTCTGGTAGCCATGCATGTGGTGGGCACGCACACACCTAACATGAGCAAGCACTTGAAGAATAAATGGACATGCAGTCTCTCTGCCTCAATCTCTGAGAAGGTATTAAGAGGCAGCTGAGGCACACTTCCTTATCTGCCCTCATCTGGGAGCACCAGGAGTTGCACTGCACAGAGCGGACACTGCTTTACAGTCTCCAGTCGAGGGTTCATAGGGACACAGATTTTAAGAAAGAGGAGTAGGAGCTTTCTTTTAAAATAATCCCCCTGGGCTTTCCTGAACTGGCAAAAGGGGAGTGAGCCAGAAACCTCACCTCTAACAGGTACTCTACAATGCAGCATGTGTGCAGATTATGACTAAACCCCAGCGTGGAAAGGAAAACATGGTCCCTTTCTTGGGGGCTTTTCGATATATGTGGAAGTGTTTAACTCAGGAAAGTTACCACACTGACAGCTCTATAGAAGAAAAAATTTAAATTTTAAAGCAGGAAATGCAAAGATTTCACACAAAGTGAATGAAATCAACAGATCACATTCTAATTCTCTGCCTCTTGTAAAAAATTTTTGTAAGAAATATAAAACCAGAAGGCCCCTCTCACAAGCTACAGCAGACCCCAGCAACAGCCATTTACATTAGGGCACAAGGAGAGCACAGGAAGACTGTTCGGCTTAGAAAAGAGATCATTAAGGGGGGATATAATAGAGGTCTACAAAATCATGAATGATGCAGACAAAGCGAACAAGTGTTATTTACTCCTTCGTGTAACACAGGAGTCAGGAGTCACCCAATGAAATTAATAGGCCGCAGGTTTAAAACAAAAGGAAGTATTTCTTCACACAACACACGGTCAACTTTTTAACTCGTTGCCAGGGGGTGCTGTGAAGGCCAAAAATATAACTAGGTTCAAAAAGAACTAGATAAGGTCACGGAGGATAAGTCCATCAATGGCTATTAGTCAAGATGGGCAGGGACACAGCCCCTTGGCTCTGCGTATATAAGCCTCTGACTACCGGAAGCCGGGAGTCGATAATTGCCCTGTACTGTTCACTCCCTCTGAAGCACCTGGTACTGGCCACTGTCAGAAGACGGGATACTGGGCTAAAGGGACCATTGATCTGACCCACTACGGCCATTCTTATGTTCCTATGAGGAAACCACTTCTTTGGTGTTTTCAGGAATTTATTAAGATACCGGTAGTTATTGACACCTGCATTGGTTCAGAAACGTACCCAGTAGCCCTTGGCGGGCCTGCTCCTTCAGCTCTCGAACCACCAGGAGGCGCTTTCTGTGGCGAGTGAACGTTGTTTTCTGAGACTCCAGAAACACCAAATAATTTCTCTGGGCTGCATGAGAGAGCAGATGGTGCAGAAAGGCCAGGAAGGTGTTAGGTTCAGACCAAAGATAAATAAGCACATTCTAAAATTTAAAAGCCTTTTCCAAATTCCCTTTGGAAGCAGTGATAGGGCCAACACGTGTTTGTATTGTTAACATGTATTGTGTTAGTTTTATGAAGCCTAGGAGCCCAGCACAGTGGGGGCAGAACTGTTCAGGAATCACATAGGGTGGATGGAAATTCAAAGCTCAAAAAAAGCCAACAGGAGCTTAAAGGTAGGCTGCTAAATCCAGAGTGCCAAAGGCAGCCAAGTGCCTAGCCTGGGTTTTAGAAGCCTAACTTGAAGCTCTTGTTTGTAAGGCTCGTGGCCACAGTACTAGTGACCCTTCTTCTATTCCGCTTTCATTAAGATGGTTCAGGAGAACAGAGCACCCAACTCCCAGCCCCAACACCAAGAGAAGGAGAATTCTCCAGCTATATCAGCCCAGCCTTCCTTTAGCCCTCAAAGCAGGAGAAGGAAGGCTAAGCCACCCTGAAACTCCTCCACAGAGGAGCTCCATATACACACACTTTCCCTGCACACAGCTCTGTCTATGCACTTCCTTTACTAACCAACAATATTCCTATTTTCCAGCCTGACTCTCCCCCATTCACATAAATCTCATCACGCAACACTGATGTCTGAGCAAATTTTGCCACTGATCTCAAGGAGGGTAAGATTGAGTAAAAAATGCTTGTCACGTTGCTGCATGCTAAGCTGTGCTGAGGAGAGTCAGATGTGAGTATGTAACCCACATACCTCCTGGGTGTGGTGCCCTGTCCCATCTAGTGGCACCAAGACCACTTGGAGAGAGCAATATTAAGGAGTCTGCTCTACAGCCTTAGCTAAGGGCCATGTGGCTTTTAGCTCTTGCAGTAGAGGCTCATGTATTTAGCTCCAGAGGTCCCAGGTTCAATCCTGTCTGCCGACAACCATGGTTTGTTGGTGTGACAAGTGGGGGCTCGTCCGGGATTTCAACTGGGAAGTCTCTGAAGCTCAGGATGTGCTTCCTCAGCTAGGAGAAGTATGTAACCCACACACCTCCTGGGTGTGGTGCTCTGTCCCATCTAGTGGCATTGACACCACTTGGAGAGAGATATTAATGAGTCTGCTACAGCCTTAGCTAAGGCACACCTGGCTTTTAGCTCATGCAGTAGAGGCTCATGTATTTAGCTCCGGAGGTCCCAGGTTTGATCCTGCCCACTGACGACCAGGGTCTGTCAGTGTTACAAACAGCCATCCACTTGTAACTAGGCAGAGCCAATGAACAACCTTCCAAACATCTTCTGATGCCAGGTCTCACCACATTCCCTAGGACTCCATTACAAACAAGCAGAGAGCCCTCCACATGGAGGACTCCTCACAACAGTAAGAGACTCACCTTCTAGGATAGCAGGTTTGAAGCTGGTCTCCAGAATGTCTAGTCTGCCGTATTTGTGAATCTGGGGAGAGAGCAAGGTGAGGAAGTGGAGAGTTCTCTCAGGAGACAGACCACACACAGTCTCACACTAGGAACTCTCTAGGCGTTAGTACTTTGGAATGCCCTTACTAGTCTCAAGGCTTCTTCCCAGATGGTCCCTTCCAAGAGCAGGAGCACAGCCTCTTCATAGTCCTGGGGAAAGGAGACCAAGTATGCAATGGTTACTGTCCTACAATCAGGCGTTACCTCTGGCACGGGGCACTGGGCTCCTGGATTGCACCCTCTCAAGCACAGTCCCCATCACAACTGTACTGCAGTCAGTGCCAGGAAATCCTGCCTGAAGCCAATCTACATATTTTCAGCATAAGGACATCTTAACCCCAAGCTTTGTTGATTTTCTCCTCCACTATCCTCCCTGCCATCCCAAAACCTAGCCCGTCAATGCCAGGGCCAGCATCACTCCTGGGCAGCCACTCACTCCACAGGCATGTGAGAAGAAAGCCTGGCTTCAAGTTCCTTACAGCAGAGGGCAAAAATCAAGTCTACTTAAGTGTTTGTACAAGCGCGGTTTAAACTGCAACACATCCAGTGCCAGTATTCTTCAATAGCTATCGCTGCAGCAGGCACGGACATGCTCCTTTCAGGACTCTTGGCAGCCAACTGAAATTTATTAAACCCAGCTCGACCATACCACTGACAAGTCCCCTCCATAAACACTTGGGACCACACAACAGGCTTTGTTGTCCTGTCCTATAGCTTCTGCTTAGCTTCTATTCATCCCCAGGCCGGTTAATCTTTTTGTCAGAGGTGCCAAACAGATGGAGTCTACATGACAGTGAGGGGACATAAGCCCTGGGTCGAGAGATCAGTATGAGGGCAGGCAGACGGGAGGGTGTCACCAGGGTGCACGGTACCTGTGCATACTGCTCCAGGAGTATGGCTGCCTCAGCATGTTTCTTCTGTTCACCTAGTTTTCCTACAAGAGAAGGACAGAATTAAGCATTTCAGGAATAGCTGGAGTTTGGGTCCAGACAAGAGACCTGATCTAAAAGTGGAGGATGCCCACCACTGGGGCTAATGAAACCGCAGTGTCAGTCTGTAGCATCCATGAGCCCACTAATACTAATTCCTCTGGCTGGCTGAAGGAAGCCTGTTTGCATCCATCTTCCCTATGCCTAGGGGAGAGAGAGACAGGAGTGAGAGAGAGAGAGAGCATGCGGGCGTGTAAGTAATAGCAAATGGAGGTTTCCTTTATTTAAACTTGAGCCAGACCTTACAGATCTTGCTCATGCAGAACTTGCCCCAGCCTTCCCACTGCCAGCATGAGGTCTGCAGGAACAGTCATCCCTTCTCTGCTCAAGGAGCGCTCATCTCTCAAACCAGAAATGGGTGTAAAGGAGAGAAAGGAAAGGCAGCTGTGCCATGAAAATTCCCCAGCAGCTTCGCCATATATCTTCCTACTGTATTTTCCACTCCATGCATCTGATGAAGTGGGTTTTAGCCCACGAAAGCTTATGCCCAAATAAATTTGTTAGTCTCTAAGGTGCCACAAGTACTCCTTGTTCTTTTTGTACATGACAAGAGAATCCAGAGAGCCCAACTGAGACTGGGGCCCCATGATGTCTGGCGCTTCACAAACAGCCTGCAGTCTGCACAGACAAAGAGAGGGAAAAGAAATGAAAGAGACGAGAAACGACTTCCCCAGGCTCACCCAGCAGGGCAGGGCAGGGACCAGAACCCAGGTCTCCTGACTCCCAGCCTGCTGCCCTGACCCCTGGGTCCCAGTGCTGCACTATCCAGGTAAGCTTTTTAGAAAGCTGTTTTAAAACCAACAGCTTCTAATAAGAGTCAGATTTTTAAAGCCCAAAGGGGCCACTGTGATCATCCTGCCTGCCCTTCCGTGTAACTCAGGCCATAGGACTTCCCTGAATTAATTCCTTAATTAATTCCTAACTGAACTAGAGCATCTCTTTTAGAAAAGCTCTTGGTTTAAAGCTGCCAGCAATGGAACACTCAGCACGACTTTTGGTAAGGAGGTCAGATTGGATGATGACAGTGGTCCTGTTTGGCATTGAATCTATGAAAAAAATTGTTCCAATGGTTAATTCCCCTCACTGCTCACAATTTATGCCTTACTTCCCATCTAGCTTTGTCCAGCTCCATCTTCCCACCACTGGATCTATCAGACCTCTGTTTGCTGGACTGAACAGCCCGCCCCCTCACAATCCTCTTCCCTATGTAGGGAGCTGCATTAAGTCACCATTTAAGTTACAGGAATAACAACCAATGAGAAAGCGGGCACACAGGAGCCAAGGGCTTCCGGCAAACCAGCAGGGAGGAGGGTGCACCAGAGCCATGCCGCCCTGCTGGGGCCAACCCCACTGTATCCCAACACACTGAGTTACATTTACCTGCCCTGGAGGAGGGTGGGGTCTGCAAGGGAGTCACTTTGGTCACATTGTGAGTGGGGACTGGGGGGAGCAGATTGTACAGGGATTATTAAACCCACTGATGTGTTATTGGGTCAATTTTTAGAACAGTGGTCCCAAAATTTTTGAGGGACCCTTACCCCTGTCCATGCCCCCCTCTGGCCCCCCCGAGCCGGGAGCAGGGCCATGGCTGGGGGCAGAGACATGGACAGGGGTAAGGGAGCCGAGGGTGGGGCCACAGCTGGGAGTGGGGCTGCGGCTGTGGTCGGAGCCGCAACCAGGCTGCGGTGGGAGCCGGCAGCTGGGCCCGTGGCCTGGTGAGGCTCCTCTCCCAACCTTGCCCCGGCCTTCAGCTCCAGGCCAGGAACAGAGCCATGGGCAGTGGCCAAGGCTAGGGGTTGGTGTGGGGCCGGGACTGGGAATGGGGCCAGGAGCTGTGGAGGCAGCTGGGCGCAGGACCAGAGCAGGGCTGGATGGGGCTCCGCCCCCCGCCCATAAGGCTGGCTCAGGCCCCACTGCAACCCTCCCCCCCAACGTTCTTCTACACCTCACTTGGGGGGCACGCCCCACACTGTGGGGACCTCTGTTCTAGAACAAGCAAATACGCTTCCTTCCACAGCCTTTCCTCTCACAAGCAGTCCTGTACGTGGGGATAGTGCTGAGCCACACAAGAGCTCTGCCCAGTGCCACTAGGCCTGGACGAGACACAGGGCTTCGCTGTTACAGAACGGTGTGAAAACTAAGTGGTTTTGGCAAAGTGTGTCAGAAGAGAAGCTCAACACACCTCCACCAGAGGAGGATGCAGAAGACAGCTCGCTGGAACGGTTTGCTTCAGGCTAGTAGAGTATTTAAGAGTATTCCCCCTTGATGGTCCTGGCTCATGCAATGAATTACATGCCTCCTAGGCAGCTAAGCACACCAGGCCTGGGTAAGGATGCTGTGGCATGGCATGGTGCACCTCTTAGCAATATTTCAGCCCTATGCTCAGTCCTTTTTCCCTGAGGGTTTTGGCTGCTGAAAAACCTAGGCTTTTGCTGCAAAAAGAACCTGACATTCCCAGTGAAGGGTCAGAAAGTTCCACACTGAACCAATGACTACAGATGGCCACCTGTGTGATGTGCACCCAACAACTCTTACCTGCCAGGCTCCTTGCAAGGCCAGCCAGCTGATCTGCCGTGTAACCAAGCCGAGAGGCCATGCAAAGGGCCAGCTGCCAGCTGCCACTGCTCAGAAAGGCATCGAGGGCTCTCTCAAATGCACCGCAGCGGGCAAAGATCAGTCCAGCCTGCTCATACAGATGCTTCTGGTTCAAGTGCTCCCCAAAGGCACTGCCGACAGCCTGCGAGAGTCAGACCAAACAACAACAATGGAATCACCAGCAGGCCTGAAGGAAGAGGAGCCAAGGAAATTGGTCCTGGTTTAGCTAACCGTAGCCAGCTGGCTCCCGGTCAGAGCCTCAGGGCTTAGAGACTGCCCTGACCAACGTCCCAGGGCACAAGCACACACAAGCGCTGTCTCTCTCTCTCTCACACGTGACGAGAGCTCACAGGCATGCACACATGCATATTGCTTTGCACCTCCTGGGTCTGGATAGGTTCTCAGGGCAGCTGCCATGCAGGCAGTGTGAAGCCCACCATGGCAAGGTCCCATGAGGCCAAGGCCTGGGTTTGGTTGCAGGGCAGCAGTTCTCTCGCTGCTGAGGATTTCTGCCCATAATAGGTCAGTTATTGCACAAGCTGCAAGGTGACTTCAGAAGGGCAATGGGGAGATCTCTCAGGGAACACATGCGGGAGGGTGGGGTGGGGGGGGTGAAGGAACAGCAGTGCTGCACAGGATTGGGACCTGAGCAGCAGCTCTTGCCCCTGCCCCAAAATAAGGGGGATGGGGAGCATTGCAGACACTTCTCATTAATAACATCCCCTCCCCTACCCACCGAGCAGCAGTAAGAGCAGCTGCCGTTCACCATTAAACAAACAAAAAAAAACCCCAAAAAAATCAAACAAAAAAAGAGTTTGGAAGTGCAGTGCAAAGAACAGGAGTTCCTGCTTTCAAGCATTCCATATTAACCCCTTGCAGCCAACAGGGGCCAGCCTTTCATGAGCACAGCAGACCCACTCCCTAGGTTCACAGCGCGTGTCACACACCTTGTGTTCTGGAGTATCAGGTGGATACAACTTCAGGGCTTCGTTATACAACTTCTGATCCTTCACCAAGTTCAGAAATTCAGAGAAGTGCTCTGGACCTGAGGGAAACAATTCACTGTCCTCCGGTGGTACAGACACAGCATGGCAGGGTCATGACTCTCACCAGCTCACTTGCACTGCAGGAAAGGCTGGCTGGTTGAGCTGTGGGGCCTGGCACAACTTACCAACTACACCGGTGATACTCAGACTGGGGCTTGCGATACACAAGGGGCTCTTTGCAACACACAATACTAGAACACTGTGCAATTTAATTATTAACCCATCAGGATGCTTTTACCATGGTATTAACTAGGCCTGTCAAAAAATTAATCACACAATTAAAAAAATTAATCACAATTAATCGCACTGTTAAACAATAATAGAATACCATGTATTTAAATATTTTTTGAGTTTTCTACATTTTCAAATATACTGATTTCAATGACAACACAGAATACAAAGTGCACAGTGTTCACTCTATATTTATTTTTGATTACAAGTATTAGCACTGTAAAAAAACCAAAAGAAAGAGTGATTCAATTCACCTCACACAAATACTGTAGTGCAATCTCTTGATCATGAAAGTTGAATTTACAAATGTAAAATTACGTACAAAAAATGCATTTAAAATGTAAAATTTTAGACCCTGCAAGTCCACTCAATTCTACTTTTTGTTCACCCAATCACTCAAACAAGTTTGCTTACATTTGCAGGAGATAATGCTGCCCGCTGCTTGTTTACAACATCACCTGAAAGTGAGAACAGGCATTCTCACGGCACTGTTGTAGCCAGCGTCGCAAGATATTTACATGCCAGATGTGCTAAAGATTCGTATGTCCCTTCATGCTTCAACCACCATTCCAGACGACATGCTTCCATGCTGATGACGGGTTCTGCTCGATAACAATCCAAAGCAGTATGGACCAAGGCATGTTCATTTTCATTATGAGAGTCAGATGCCCCCAGCAGAAGACTGATTTTTTTTTTTGGTGGTTCAGGCTCTGTAGTTTCCGCATTGGAGTGCTGCTCTTTTAAGACTTCTGAAAGCATGCTCCACACCTCGTCCCTCTCAGATTTTGGAAGGCACTTCAGATTCTTAAACCTTGGGTCGAGTGCTGTAGCTATCTTTACAAATCTCATATTGGTACTGTGGCAGAGTTCCGACCTTGTCCCCATGAGTCCCGCACTTCCAGGCAGTTTATGCTAGCCCCAGAGGCTCACTGCGACGCTCCATGTAGCCCTTCTCTGTCTAGGGCCAGGGTTACAGTCTACTGAGCCCTTTTCATCATAAGCCAGCAAGGAGGTTGGTGAGAGAACTCCCACAGTCTCTGTTGTCCCTATGGGCTTATTCCTGAACAGTTTAGCCTCCTGTCCTGACAAGGGCCTGTCTTCCCCTTCCAAGAGGTGTTTCTGTAGTGGCGGGTTGGGGGAAACCTGGGCTTGTCCTCTACTCCAGGTTCCGGCCTAGGGACCCTAACGGCAGCAGCTGTTAGCAGCCGACCTTTCACTGCCAGAGTTGCTACATTTCCCTGGGCCACTTCCCCACAGCTCTCCCGCTTCTCTCTCTTAATGCCATCTTCACCCTTACCATATGGCTCCCTTTCCAGCGGCTTGAGGTTGTCTTCATTACCCAGCCCTTCAGCAGCACTTCCTCTCCTCTGGCTCCCCTCGGCCTGACAGGAGTGAGCCCTTTTAGAGTATCAGAGGGGCCTTAATTAGAGTCAGGTGTTCACATTAGCTTAATGGCCTCACCTGACTCTCTGCAGGTTAATTGGAGTCAGGTGTTCTCATTAGCCTGGAGCAGCCCCTGCTCTGGTCAGTCAGGGAACAGAAAATTACTTATCCAGTGGCCAGTATATCTGCCTTCTACTCTACTGTACCCAACGGGCCTAGGTCTATCACAGTACCTTCTTTGCATTTTGTGACATCTGCAGTGAAATTGTTCTTGAAATGAACAACATGTGCTGGGTCATCATTCAAGACTGCTGTAACATGAAATATATGGCATAATGTGGGTAAAACAGAGCTGGGGACATACAATTCTCCCTCAAGGAATTCAGTCACAAATTTAATTAACACATTTTTTTAATGAGCTTCATCAGCATGGAAGCATGTCCTCTGGAATGGTGGCCAAAGCATGAAGGGGAATATGAATGTTTAGCATATCTGGCACATAAATACCTTGCAGTGGCAGTTACAAAAGTGCCATGCAAATGCCTGTTCTCATTTTGTGGTGACATTGTAAATAAGAAGTGGGCAGCATTATCTCCTGTCAATGTAAACAAACTTGTTTGTCTTAGCGATTGGCTGAACAAGAAGTAGGACTGAGTGGACTTCTAGGCTCTGAAGTTGTACATTGTTTTGTTTTTGAGTGCAGTTATGTAACAAAAAAAAAATCTACATTTGTAAGTTGCACTTTTACAACAAAAGAGATTGCACTCCAATACTTTTATGAGGTGAACTGAAACATACTATTTCTTTTATCATTTTTGCAGTGGAAATATTTGTAATAAAAAAACATACACTTTGATTTCAATTACAACACAGAATACAATGTATATATGAAAACGTAGAAAAAATCCAAAATATTAATAAGGTTCAATTAGTATTCTATTAACAGTGCAATTAATTTTTTTAATCACGATTAGTTTTTTTGAGTTAATCGCATGAGTTAACTGCGATTAATTGACAGCCCTAGTATTAACCAATTGTAGTTCATAAAATAGTAATACTTGCTCAGTCATTTTGCTGTAAGAAATACATACAAGTTAAATATGTCCTCGGTACTACTGTTTAAATATGAATCTACAGAACTACAGTAAATGAACAAAGAGTTCACATTCCTGTGCTGATCACTGATTTGGCTCCTGAACCACTAAGATCCGAGTATCACCGAGCTACAGCTTAGCTTCTGTAGGACAGGGGATGCAGGCCTGGACCCACCACAGCCTTTTGTCATAGGAGCCAGGATTGTTTCCTGGCCACAACCTGAACAACAATGAAGCGATCTGAGCCATTCAGGATGCAGGAACTAATGACCGTGCCATTATTTCAGCCACACAATGCCATCTCTGCATGCCCACAACAAAACAGAGCCTAACGATCAACTTGCTTCCTTTACAAGCCACTTTTACGACAGAACTTGTACTTCAGCAAAGGAGCCCTTCATAAAAAGTGTCTTTCCAAAGCAAGGTATAAAATCAAGTAATGAAGTTAAACCGTGCAACAGCAACAAAGCGAAACAAGGATCCCACACTGACTTTCTGGGACACTCATTTTCTTTTTACCCTATTCTGTAGAAGGAAGTGAAATGCTAGAACAGAGAATCATGTCCCAGAGACACAATACGTGCAGGGCACTTACCACATTTGCTGAGGTGGCAGAGTGCCTTCTTGTACCTTTTCAGATATTTGTCTATAGTGTAGTGTTGATAGTTGGTTTCCATTTTCCGGAGGGTGTTTAAGAATGGCAGGTACTCCTTAGGGTCCTGAAAAGCACATCAGATAACTGCATTGCCCCTTATATGTCAAACTGCTCAGTCAAATAATATCCTGGCAACTGCATCTCTCCCAACATGCAGCCCATAATCAGCAAGGAAAGCTGGAACTACCAATCAAATCTGCTAGCTGGAGAGTTACTAAATATCACTCCCTCTGGATGGTTTACAGCAGTGGCTCTCAACCTTTCCAGACTATTGAACCCCTTTCAAGAGTCTGATTTGTCTTGCGTACCCCCAAGTTTCAGCTCAACTTAAAAACGACTTGCTTACAAGATCAGACATAAAAATACAAAAATGTCACAGCACACTAGTACTGAAAAATGGCTTACTTTCTCATTTTTACCATATAATTATAGAATAAATTGACTGTAATATAAATATTGTATTTACATTTCAGTATATAGAGCAGTATAAACAAGTCATTGTCTACATGAAATGTTAGTTTGCACTGACTTTGCTAATGCTTTTTATGTAGCCTGTTGTAAAACTAGGCAAATATCTAGATGAGTTGATGTATCCTCTGGAAGACCTCTGCGTACCCCCAAGGGTACACGTAACCCCAATTCAGAACCACTGGTTTATGATTTTAGGCCCTTCTAGCTAGTTCATTACTGGCTTTGAGATTTGAAAATCAACTCTCATTTGGATTTTAGCAGCATTTCATGGACAGACTAAGGACAGCTCTTTTTTCAGTTTATGATTGTGTTAATTTTTGATGTCCTGACAACATTCATCAAAACTGTTTCCTTCTCTGTTTCGTCTGACTTTTTGCCAACAAGTGGATATTCCAGAATCTCACATTTCGTTTTAAAAAAGTGTTTCCCGCCTTAATGGTTGAGAAGAAACCCCTAACACTATAAACAGTGTTTTACTTGAGGGCCAGTGGCAGCTCCTTCCCTGCAGTTGGGGATCTCTGTGAAGTACCAGCCAGTTCAGAAACAGAGTCCTAATCTGGATGGGTATCCCATGGAGAGCCTCTCCTAAACTAAACCCAACTGGAAAATTCACACGCATACATGCTGTCACTCAGCTAAGGTCACTGCACACCATGTACCTGATCACCTCAAAAGCACAGAAGTGGAAAGCCAAGATTTCTACACCTCCCTCCAGAGATGCACCCCTCACTAGTGGCACAAACTCAGCACCCCATTAACTCTGCACTCTAAGGACAGAGCACTCTTGCCCCAGGGAGACTGTATTCCCCAAACTTGAGTGGGTGATTTCCCGAACAGTGCTGATGTGACAGTCAGGGGCTGGAAGGCTAGCCCGTGAGGGCACTTGTACTTTAGTGCGGGAAGATGGGTGTCTGGACTGGTACAGAGTTATGGTTTGGAAATGAAGTGTCAACTGATCCACCTTTGAAACTTTGGTAATTTTGTTTTGAAAATCAGAAAGCGGTAAGGACAAGTAGTGTCACAATGACCTTCTGAGACTTCTCTGCCACCATGACAACCAGATCAAAGTCGTATGTGCCCAAGGAGTGATCGTACAGTTCATTGACGTCAACCAGGAAGAGCAGATACTTCAGCGCTGCCTCTGCAGTCACCCCCTCAGCTGCTGGTGAAACAGTCTCTGTAATCGTAGGAAACAGAGCCATCAAAAATCACTTGTACCTTGCACCAATCGAAGGCTGTTCCCGTGAGCTCCAGGCACACAACAAGAACGCACGCTCACTTAGCTCACTAGAAACAGCATGGTCTGATTTCAGAGGCAGACTGGCAGTCCCCCTGCTCTAAGGATTCATTCAGTTTTGTGCTTGAAAGAGGGGATGCTGGGGATGCCTGCCTCAGTTATTCACGTAGTAACCTGAACAACAGCATAGCAGTCTTCAGGGCCTGGCCTGAAGCAAGGGACAACAAAACTTGCATCCTGCCTATATCACTGCAGAATGACCGTCAAGTGTGCCAGACTGAGTGACCAGCAAACAGGCACGGGGCTCACAGAACACCCGTGCAAAAAACAGGGCTCAAGGAGGCAGCTAAAACACCCAAGCTCATTCACGGACATGATTAACCAATCCCTGACTGCAGAATAATGATCACAACAGCAGGCAACAGTAACCACGTGTGACTCTGTCTCTTCTGTGCTATCCAGTGCTATTTCATTGTGACAGCTAACTTCACAGACTCTGAACTGAACTTTGTGAGGCCTGGACAAATTTCTGTTGTTCAGAGTAAAAAATCAGGATAAATAACGTTAAGTAGTTCTCTCCCCAGGTGTGCAGCCCTTTAGTTGCCATCTGAACTAGGAGCACTGTACCTCGCAGCTCGTGCACTTTTTGGAGGGCAATTTCCAGTTCTGGGGTGCTTTTCTTCACATGGGATGTCAGTATTGAAAGACAGTATCTGAGGGAAACAGACAACAAGAAACAAAGCAAGAAACCAATCAGAAGGAGAAGATCAACAATCTACAATAGAAACGCAGAGTTATGAACACCAGAGTTACCAGTCAACCACACACCTCACTTGGAACCAAAAGTACACAGCCAGCCAGCAGCAAAGACCAAAAAAACAACAACAACAAAAAACAAATACCATACAGTACTGTGTTAAAGGTAAGCTACTAAAAAAAAAAACAAAGGGAAAGTTTAAAAGAAGATTTGACACGGTTAAGGAAACTGTTTCTGTGCTTGTTTCATTTAAAGTAAGATGGTTAAAAGCACCATTTTTCTTCTGCATAGTAAAGTTTCAAAGCTGTATTAAGTCAATGTTCAGCTGTAAACTTCTGAATAAACCACCATAACATTTTGTTCAGAGTTACGAACAACCTCAATCCCCAAGATGCTCTTAACTCTGAGGTTCTACTGTATTTTTTAAGTTCTATCATTGAGTATTTTAGGGTAGTCTTTGCTTTAATGGAAGGGCTGGGATTTGGGGATTTTGTTTTTTTATTTGGAAAGAAAAAAGGGTGAAGAACATATCAAGGAGGAACATTTTGCCTGGGATGATCCCTGGGATATAGTACATGTATAAACACTGATGATTTGCCTTAATTAAAACAGAGAACTAGCTTCCTCACCCCACGAGCCTTTACCTTTGGGCGACAGAGCTAAGTGCAAGTCACTAAAGCTAGTCAACATTTTTTTTGGTAAAAAACGACGTTTATTGTGGAAAAACAGCCTTTTTTCCCCGAAGTAAAATCTTTCACCGAAACATTTTCCCCACTCTGTCAAAAATTTTGATTTTTTGTTAAAAGTTTTAAATAAAATTTCTGAAAAAATTCAGTTTTTCATTCATCAAAAGCTAGTTGTCAGTAAGTGAAAAATGACTTACATTTTCAGAATGTTTTTTTAAAGAAAAATAGGGCTTCACTTCCAATCCTCTGAAATTAAAAGCCTTTTTCTTACTTTTTAGCCAGCTCTAAAAAATGACTTTCTATTACTGTTCTGTTCTAAATTGCAGATGGCATTTCACTTACTTTTGAGGATTGATGTTTTCCATGGCAGCTCTCATTGCATCACAGATAAGGTCTACTTTTTTCTGATCAGGACACTGTTGTAGCTGGACGTTGCTGCTAACTGGAGATGGGTACATAGTCTTTGTGAAGTCTTCTTCTCTAAGAAGAAATATGCACTATAAACGCTAGTTGGATCCCAAGTCACAGCCCAGCACAAATACTCATGTCAGAAGATACATACAGTAACCCCTCACTTAGCATTGTAATGTTCCTGAAAAATGAGACTTTAAGCGAAACGATGTTAAGCGATTCCAATTTCCCCATAAGAATTAATGTAAATAGGGGGGTTAGGTTCCAGAGAAATGTTTTTCACCAGACAAAAGACATTATATACATATACACTAAGCTTTAAGCAATTTTAAGCACAGTTTAATATTGTACACAGCAATGAATGATTGTGAAGCTTGGTTGAGGTGGTGGAGTAAAGGGGTGGGATATTTCCCAGGGAATGCCTTGCTGCTAAATGATGAACTAGCACTGGGCTGAGCCCTCAAGGGTTAATACGCTGTTGTTAATGTAGCCTCACACTCTACAAGGCAGCATGGACTGAGGCAGGAGGGAGGAAACACAACAGATGCAGGACAGTAGCTGCAAACTCTTCCCTCAAAAAACTGAACATGACGATGAGCTCACGCTATCCAGCTGGAGCGCACCACTCCCTCCTCCTGACAGCACATGCACGGCTGCATAGGTGCCGACTTTCCAAAGTGCTGGGGTGTTCGGGCATGAGTGAGAGAGAGAGAGACATGCATTGCCCCTTTAAGTATGCTGACGCCACTTCAAGTACATTGCCCTTTTAAGCAGATCAGCCAACTCAGACAGGAAGCAACAGCTTCCAGCAAGTTACCTCCTTTCTGTCCCAAGCCCAGTTCCCATCCTCTGCTTTGTGGAGAGGGGGTACAGAGTGGGTGGGCAGGAGCAGGGTGACATCCTGATATCGGCACCCCTCTCCCCCAGCAAGCAGGAAGCTCCTGGGAGCAGCTCCCAGGCAGAGGGCAGGGCAGGAGCAGCAGGGTGGTGGCGGGAGGGACAGCTGAACTGCTGCTGGGCAGCTGCCCAGCCACAGACCTTAGAGGGAAATTAGGGGCGCTCATGCGGGGGGGGGGGAGGGGAGCTGCCAGCCCCCCTGGTTCTAATCCCCACAAGGCGGGGCTGCTCTTCCAGAGAATCCTGCAAGCAGTGGACAAAGCAGGCAGCTGCCAAAGACACTACAATGGAGCATTGCACAACTTTAAATGACCTTGTTCCCTCATAGATCAGCAACGTAATGAGGAAACATTAACCCGGACAACGTTAAATGACGAGTTGCTGTACCATGCACAAAAATCCACACTTTATGATTACTGGTACTCTTTCTTCTATGTAGTTCCTTATCCTTTCATCATCTGGCACAACTGGAAAGGACTCATGAAGTGGATTAATATCCATCACACATGATTTGTTCTCTTATCCTCTCCCCAGGGAAACATAAAACTTCTACTCTACAAGTGATACCAGGCAACAGGTAGACTCCATTTCAAGATGATTTTTAATTTTTCAGACAACTGGAGCGCCTCAGGCAGGAGGGCTCAGACACTTCTGATAAGACGACGAGTGCTCAGGATATTACTGTAACAGTTTGCATGAAAATCACAGGCCAAGCTTTTTTTTTTTAAATGGGAGCCTAACGTTAATCTCCTAACTCCTTAGTCTGAACTGCTGCGTGCTTGGCACTTTTGAAAAGTAAGCCGTTTGTTTAGGTTCCCAAACAAAGATTTAAGGCTGAGATTTTCAAAATGAGACTCCACACTCCATGTTCAGGTATCTAAAGAAGTGGCCTGATTCTCAGAAGTGCTGAGCAAACCAGCAGTTCCTAGTGACTTTAAAGGGAGAAAAATCATACTCAGCCTTCTGAAAAATTAGTCAGGAGCCTGAACAATAATCCTGGACACAGACCTTAGATAAAAAGGGTTTCCTTATTTCCCTCTGCAATTCCTCACAGGAGACCACTAAATCAGAGGAGTCAACTACTGACGCAACTGGTGAGATTTTCTCAAACATTCACATTCGCACGGCAAACCAGAAAAAAATACAAACTAGGGCTGTCAAGCAATTAAAAACAGTGTGATTAATCATACTGTCTAACAATAATAGAATACCATTTATTAAAATATTTTGGATGTTTTCTACATATTCAAATATATTGATTTCAATGACAACACAGACTACAAAGTGTACAGTGCTCACTTTGTCGGGAGGTGATCACAGAGTCCGGCACGGTGAGGACCTTGTCCATCCTGTCTATGGCCTGAGAGAACTTCGAGGCCAACCAGAGCTGGAGGGGCCTCATCCTGAGTCTGGCGTGACAGACCATGTACATGCACATTGACATGTGACCTACGAGTTGCAGGCAAACCCTGGCTGTTGTCACCAGGAACCTTGTGACCGAATCAATGAGACTTTTCAGGGTCTCAAATCTGTCTGGCGGGAGAGACACCCTGGCCGACACAGCGTCCAGGAGCGCCCTGATAAACTCTATGCATTGGACCGGGACTAACATGGATTTGGTGCTGTTTACCAACAGGCCCAAGGCGGTGCACGTGAACAGGAGGAGCGCCACATGATCCCTCACCTGCAACCGGGAGGTGCCCTTGACAAGCCAATTGTCCAGACAGGGAAATATCTGGACCCCCTCCCCACCCCGCCGTCTGAGGTAGGCCGCTGCCATCAACATGCATTTTGTAAACACCCTGGGGGCAGTGGACAGACCAAATGGGAGGACCGTGAATTGGTAATGATTCTGTTCCACTATGAAATGGAGGAAGCGCCTGTGCCCCTTGAATATGTGGATGTGGAAGTACACGTCCTGTAGATCGAGGGCAGCGTACCAGACCCGGGGATCCAGGGAGGGGATGATGGAGGCCAGGGAGACCATGAGGAACTTGAGTTTCACCATGTACTGGTTCAGATCTCGCAGGTCCAGGATGGGCCTGAGCCCCCCTTTGGCCTTCGGGATAAGGAAACAACAGGAGTCATACCCCTTGCCCATGAACTCCTTGGGCACTGCCTCTATCGCTCCTAGTCCTAGGAGCCGCCCCACCTCCTGCTCGAGCAGAGCTTCGTGCGAGGGGTCCCCCAATAGGGACGGGGGCGGTTGGGCGTGGAGGAAGTAAACTGGAGGGTGTAACGCCGGGAGATGGTGTTGAGGACCCATCGGTCTGAGGTTAGCCACGACCATTCTGGAAGGAAAGCACACAACCGGTTGGAGAAGGGTAGCTTTATTGGAACACTGGTGAGGACTGGTGGGGTGTCGCCGAGCATCCCGTCAAAAACGCCTTTTCCCCGCCTGCTTGCCCTTGGAGGACCCGGGCTGGGGGGCAGGCCGAGACTGCCTCTGAGGGCATCTCTTATAGTCCCGCTGCTTCTTATGGGCAGCCTCATACTTCAAGAGGGCGGCCTGGGTGGGAGTCTGCTGCGGCTTGAACTTTGGTTTTGCCGGAATCGTGACATAGGAAGGATGTGTGGAAAGGATAATAGCCTTGGTTTGTATTATCTTTTCCAGAGAATCTTCATGAGGTTAGAAGGAGGATAATCTGCACGCACTCTGTCCTACTTGCTCTTGTCCCAGTCTTCTTAGTCTCTCTCAGAGTCTGGAGGGTCGTGCGGGAGTCTTTCATGCCATGCAGCCTTGACTCTGTTTCCTCCGCAAACAGAGCTTTCCCATCAGACGGGAGATCCTATGTGGGAGACTGCGCCTCGCTGGACAGCCCAGAGAGCAGGAGCCATGACGCCCGTCTCATCCGAGGCTGCCTGCAGGGATGCCTTTGCGGAGGCTGCCCTTTCCTCCACTTGTGCCTTGAACTCCTTCCTATTACGCTCCTGGAGGGAGTCCTCAAACTTGGGCAGGGAGCCCCACAGATTGAATTTGTACCATCCAGGAGAGCCTGATGGTTTGCGCCTTGTAACTGGAAGCTGACCCTGCCATTCCCAGTGGAGGACTGTCTCGACCACCAGGGACTTGGATGCCAGGTGGGTATACAAGTACTCATGCCCTTTAGTGGGTACAAAGGACTTGCGTTCCACCTTTTTAGAGATGGGGGCCAATGAGGCCAGTGTTTGCCACAGGGAATTTGAAATCTTAGCCACCCCTTCATGGAGAGGCGAGGCCATCCTACTCGGTGACAACATGTTAAACAGGGAGTCTGAGGGCTCCTCCATCTCCTCTGCCTGGAGGTGGAGGCTTGCTGCCACACTCTTTAAGAGTTCTTGATGGGCCCTGAAGTCCTCCTGCGGGCCGGGAGGCGGGGGGGGGGGGTCGCGCGTGGGGCTGCAATTGCCTCTGTGGGCGGGGCGAGGAAGCCAGTGCTGTGCTCTGGGTATCATCCGGCACCGGAGGGTCCACCACCTGGCAAAGTGCCAAGGATGTACATTCCATTGACTCCTTTCTTGGGGGTCTGGAGAGGGAGGCCGACGGTGCCTCCGAAGCTCTGGCCACCGAGCGGGCTCCCACCGGGGGCTGTGCCAGAGGCCATGGTGCCCACGGGTACCATTGGGCCGGCCATGGCACTCGGTGCCACTGCACCTGCTGCGGCACCGGCGGGGCCGGCTGTTCGGGTTGGCTGGCCTGGCCCACCGAGGGACGGCTACGACGAGACCGGGCTGGCGTAAGATCTGCTGTCGTCACAGGACCGGAAGGAGCGGTGGTGCTGGGATCTCCCATGGCCACAGGACCGCGATCTCGACGTGGAGAACCGGTACCGACAATAACAGCTGCTCCGCGAACGGCCTCAATGGGCAGACCCGCGACGGCGACATGCCGGCAATCGACGCCTGGGGCTGCGATGTCTTGGCGGAGACTTGGAGCAAGAGTCCGAGCGGGAACAGCGTCGACAACCGTGCCATGATCAACTGTGGTGCCCTCTCCAAGACGAGGACCGTTGGCGACGCCCACCACGGTCCCATCGATATTCGCTCCTTGAGGACGAGCGGTGTCAAGAGTCCCAGCCAGACGGAACCCAGCCAGAGAGTCTGGTCGGCATCAAGGGCGATCCACATGGACTCTGCCCCGAGCGGTCGCTGGGCAGTGTCGGGAATGTTCCCTCGACCGAGACCGGTACCGGGCCAGAGGCGACTGCGGAGATCCCAGCGGCGGCTTGCCTCTGGAGCGTGGGGCCAACATCGGCGGCGCACCGGGCAGCAGCATGGACATAATGTCCCGGGCTGCCTGGAGGGCTTCAGGCATGGATGGCATCTGGACATCTGGAGAGGCCTGCTCCGAAGGGGCCAGGCTACTCCATACAACATGAGTCAAAGGCCTGGGGCCCGGTGGTGATCAAGGATGGCCCGACATGGGCCTAGCCTCTGTCCCACACTTCCCTCAGTGCTGCTGCGAAGAGGGAGTCTTCCTGGCGCTCTTGGCATGCCCCGTGGACAGGGAGCGGTGCCGACTGGTTGATGGCACTGGAGGGTTGCCGCGCACCGACGCCGCAGTGCCGGTTCCCAGTTTGGAGCGGCGTGCCGGGGTCAAGCACTGACTCCATCAGGACGGCCCGGAGCCTAATGACCCTTTCTCTTTTGGTCTGAGGCTTAAACGACTTGCAAATCTTGCACCTTTCGCTGATATGGGTTTCTCCCAAACAGCGCAAACAGTCTGTGTGCGGTCACTTCTTGGCACAGAACGCCTACAAGAGCCACACAACTTAAATCCCGGGGAGCGGGGCATGCCCCGGCCTGGGCTCACTGACTAAACTAAACAGACAACTAACTAACTACAGGTACTAACATTGAACAAACAAACAGTTCTGGGGACGAGCTACAGCAAAGCTGGAGCAGAGCAGTTCCAACGCACCTTCACTGGCGGCAAGAAGGAACTGAGGGTGGGGGGAGCGTGCAGCTCACCTTATACCGCGCCAGGCAGGCACCACTCCAGGGGTTGCGGGGACGCTCCCCGCCATGGGTACTGCTAGGGGAAAAACTGCCGGCACCAGTGCACATGGCAAGCACGCACACCTATTGTGGAATACACACGAGCAATCACTCGAAGAAGAATCATAGGATCCTTCATGCTTCAACCACCATTCCAGGGGACATGCGTTCATGTTAACGATGGGTTCTGCTCAATAACAATCCAAAGTAGTTCAGACTGACATGTTAATTTTCATTATTTGAGTCAGATGCCTCCAGCAGAAGGTTGATTTTCTTTTTTGGTGGTTCAGGTTCTGTAGTTTCCGCATTGGAGTGTTGCTCTTTTAAGGCTTCTGAAAGCATGCTCCACACCTCGTCCATCTCAGAGTTTGGAAGGCATTTCAAATTCTTAAATCTTGGGTCAAGTGCTGTATCTATCTTTAGAAATCTCATATTGGTACCTTCTTTGCATTTTGTCAAATCTACAGTGAAATTGTTCTTAAATGAACATGTGCTGGGTCATCATCCAAGACTGATATGAAATATCATGTTAGGGCTAGGGATGCAGGTCACACAGGAAGATCTGGATGACCTTGTAAACTGGAGTAATAGTAATAAGATGAAATTTAATAGTGAAAAGTGCAAGGTCATGCATTTAAGGATTAATAACAAGAATTTTTGTTATAAACTGGAGACGCATTACTTGGAAGTAACAGAGGAGGAGAAGGACCTCAGAGCATTGGTTGATCACAGGATGACTATGAGCCACCACTGTGATATGGCCGTGAAAAAAGCTAATGTGGTCTTGGGATACATCAGACGAGGTATTTCCAGTAGAGATAAGGAGGTGTTAGTACCGTTATACAAGGCACTGGTGAGACCTCATCTGGAATATTGTGCACAGTTCTGGTCTCCCATGTTTAAGAAGGATGAATTCAAACTGGAACAGGTACAGAGAAGGGCTACTAGGATGATCCTTGGAATGGAAAACCTGTCTTATGAAAGGAGACTCAAGGAGCTTGGCTTGTTTAGCCTAACCAAAAGAAGGCTGAGGGGAGATATGATTGCTCTCTATAATATATCAGAGGGATAAATACCAGGGAGGGAGAGGAATTATTTAAGCTCAGTACCAATGTGGACACAAGAACAAATGGATATAAACTGGCCATCAGGAAGTTTAGACTTGAAATTAGATGAAGGTTTCTAACCATCAGAGGAGTGAAGTTCTGGAACAGCCTTTCAAAGGAAGCAGTGGGGGCAAAAGACCTATCTGGCTTCAAGACTAAGCTTGACAAGTTTATGGAAGAGATGGTACAATGGGATAGTCTAATTTTGGCAATTAATTGATCTTTGACTATTAGCGGTAAATATGCCTAATGGCCTGTGATGGGATGCTAGACAGGGTGGGATCTGAGTTACTACAGAGAATTCTTTCCTGGGTATCTGGCTGGTGAGTCTTGCCCATATGCTCAGGGTTCAGCTGATTGCCATATTTGGGGTCGGGAAGGAATTTTCCTCCAGGGCAGATTGGCAGCGGCCCTGCGGGTTTTTCGCCTTCCTGTGCAACGTGGGGCACAGACCACTTGCTGGAGGATTCTCTGCACCTTGAAGTCTTTAAACCACGAGTTGAGGACTTCAATAGCTCAGACATAGTTTAGAGGTTTGTTACAGGAATGGGTGGGTGAGATTCTGTGGCCTACGTTGTGCAGGAGGTCAGACTAGATGATCATAATGGTCCCTTCTGACCTTAAAGTCTATGAGTCTATATGGTATAACGTGGGTAAAACAGAGCAGGAGACATACAATTCTCCCCCAAGGAGATTAGTCGCAAATTTAATTAACACATTTTTTTTAACAAGAGTCATCAGCATGGAAACAGGACTTCTGGAATGGTGGCCAAAGCATGAAAGGGCATACGAATGTTTAGCATATCTGGCATGTAAATATACCTTGCAATGCCAGCTATAAGCCATGCAAATGCCTGTTCACAGTTTCTGGTGACATTGTAAATAACCAGAGAGCAGCATTATCTTCTGTAAATGTAAACAAACTTGTTTGTCTTAGCAATTGGCTGAAGAAGAAGTAGGACTGAGTGGAACTGTAGGCTCTGAAATTTTACATTGTTTTGTTTTTAAGTGCAGTTATGTAACAAAAAAAAATCTACGTTTGTAAGTTGCACTTTCATGACAAAAATTGCACGACAGTACTTGTATGAGGTGAACTGAAAAATACTATTTCTTTTGTTTATCATTTTTACAATGCAAATATTTATAATAAAAATAATATATACTTTGATTTCAATTACAACACAGAACACAATGTATATGAAAATGTAGAAAAACATCCAAAATATTTAATAAATTTCAATTGGTATTCTATTATTTAACAGTGTGATTAAAACTGCGCTTAATTTTTTTAATTGCAATTAATTTTTTTTTTTTTAGAGTTATGGCATGACTCTAAATGGCGTGAGTTAACTGTGATTAATTGACAGCCCTATTACAAACTGCGACAGCCAAACAAAATGTAAGTCCCCAGTTGGCCAAATCAAACCAATAGCCACAAGTGAGTCCATCTTGCTGAATTCCTCTGCCTGGATGGACCAGGCCCACAGCCAGCTAGCCTGGCAGTTAGAAGTCACCATCCACTTGGTCAGACTGAATCCTCTGGTTCTTTGAGATCCAGCCCCCATCTCCAGCTTCCAGAACAATGATACTACGGCTTTATTTACCAGTGTTCTTTTATCAGAAGACCAATACTTACTTCAACTCGGTGAAAAATAAGTTGATGTAATTCACGGAATCTATTTGTTTTATGAAGGTTTCCACATTTTCCAGAAAAACCTGAAGTGAACAAAACCCTTTCAGTGCTGATGCTGTTACTGACATGCATATTAACACAAAAACACACAGAGAGACTTCAAAGGGTCATTTAAACGTGCACATGGGCATATCCAACTCTAAACCCGAGTTACCCTACTCTTACCATTTGGACACGCTGTAGTTCTTTGCATGCAAAGAGTATGAGCTCTATAGCACTGGGTACCATCCTTAAGAACCTGGGTACCTCATGCCCCAAGCTCTCATGGCAGCTGTTCAGTACAAGGCAAGGCCAGCTCAGGGGAGATAAACTTCCAAGTGTGACATGGAACAAAGTTATCGACACAGCCCTAGGAGCTCTATCCTTCACTCAGATCTGTGCCCCTCTGCTGAGAATCCACCCACATGGATCCACTTGCAGGATCAAGACCTTAGTAGATACAAGCAGCACAGGCTCCACTAACACTGCTGCCTTCAGCCTCCTCTGTCGCCAGAAAAAGCTTCCTCCCCTAATTGGCCAGTGGGACTCTGAAGTGGTGCTGACAGAGCTTTATAAACACTGATTACATAAGAACGGCCATGCTGGGTCAGACCAGTGGTCCGTCTAGCCCAGTATCCTGTCTTCTGGCAGTGGCCAGTGCCAGGTGCCTCAGAGGGAATGAACAGAACAGGGAATCATCAAGTGATCCATCCCCTGTCGCCCATTTCCTGCTTCTGGCAAGCAGAGACTAGGGACACCATTCCTGCCCATCCTGGCTAATAGCCATTGATGGACCTATCCTCCATGAACTTATCTAGTTTCCTTTTGAACCCTGTTATAGTCTTAGCCTTCACAATATCCTCTGGCAAATCCCACTCTCCCTGGGAGGCAGGAAAACATGCAAGGGGAGGTAAAAGCGCAACTCAAACTTGCCTTGGGATTGTGATCATAAAGAAGGTTGAGGTTGATTCTCAGCTTCCTCATACATTCAAATGCTTCTTTAAACATGAGCCTGTTGGAAAGGGTCAAATACAGCAGGTTTTTAGAGAGGAGTGTGCACTACAATCTAATATACACAGGGAGTGAGGAGAACAGTTTCCAGACTATAAATAAACCTATATGGTTTAATTTTCACTGCCTTCCCTCTGCAAAGCAGGCTGGCTGTGCCCATGTCTAGTTCCTGTCCTGGCCCAGCCAGATATCACACTGGGTTAGTATTTAACCAGGTGTAGGCCAGTTTTAAAGAGAGTTACATTTGGGTTTAAAGATAACCGTGTATTGGTCGCAGATAGAGCTGGGCAGAGTTTTTTCCCCGTGAATAGTTTATTTGCCCAAAAATTCCTTTTCAGATGAAAAAATATTTTCTCAAACTCAGCAGTTTCAGACACCTAAATGAAAAAAATTAGAAAAAGTCCCAACAGTTCATTGACATTCTTGAAGTGAAACTTCTCAAACGTATATTTCACTTTGAAACTTCTCAAACCTATATTTCACTTTGAAACTTAGCCAGGAGTTTTTAAAAAAAATTTAACATGTAAAACACACCCAAAAGCATAACCAAAAAAAAACAAAAAAACCCACCCATTTCATTTTGGAGAGGAAAAAGTGAAAAATTTCATTTCCAGGTTTAACCCAAAATCATTTCCCCTCTGCTCAGATTTTTTGGTTCAATAGCTGAAAAGAAACAGAAAAAGAAAAAAAATCAACTATCTATTCAGCTGTAGTGTCAGGTGCTTTTCTGTTCCATTAGAACAATGACACTGAGCAAGGTTTTATTCCACGAGGCAGCCTTGTGGTCCAGGATAAGTTGTAATTATGGGGAGGGGAAGAGATGGCATTTCTCCCATTCACTCACAGTGAATCAAGATGTGACCTACATGTAATTTGCCTCTTGTTGTTCCCGTCCCCTAACCTCTACCTACTTGTCTGTCCTTCTGATCAACAAGCTCCTTGCAGCAGGGACTAAAGCACGTAGCACAAGCTATACATAAATAAGAGAAATGTTGAGATGGCTCTGCTTGTAGGTGGCAGTTACCTGGAGTGCCCAACTGCTAGAACTGGTTTGTCTCCACTTGCTAAGTCAGAACTCTTTGAGAACTCTCCCGAAGCAGTCCCCTTTCAGTCTAGCTTAATGCCGTCATTCTGCAGGTCCCGGTCAATATCCCACCAGGACAGTGCCACCCTCCTCCAGCTGCTCACACCACAGAGCCTGGGGGACGCAGGCTGATACACATTAGTGACACTCACCTGTCCAACCACTTCCGAATCTGGGCCAGAACGAGGGCTCGGTGGTGAACAGTCTCCAAGTTTCCTCTTGGCATCTAAAAAATAAATCCCAACAATAATTCCTCTTAAGTATGCTAAGAGCTCTGCACCTGAAATCCTGGTCAGGCCAGGCCAGCAATCCACAACTCCTCCTCACCCCCAATGAGGGAACGGGGGGCTTCACTTTGACTGCAAGGTGAAGGGGAGGCAGGACCTTCACTTTGAAGAAACAGTTTTACCCAATCTAAGAGATAGTGTCAATGTCTTTACAGTTCAATAAGACATCCCCCTCTCCACAAAGGCTGCAGAACTAGAAGGAACGTGACGGAGCCAAACATCACAGTGCTGTGCTAGTGAAAGAGACCCCAGAAGAAAAGTAACCCCAAGAGGAGGTTGAATCTCAAGGGAGACTCAATGCAAGCAGAGAAATGCAGGAAGCAGACCGTGTCAATGCCCAGGAGAGAGTCCAATCTCTGAAGGGTTCAGTGTCGACGATGTAAAGTGCTATCGACACTAACAGGACTGCAACAGGCAAACAGTGTTTTCCTGGAACACCCCACACTACTACTGTTGGCAAAGGCTGGAGCAGGCTCTGCCGAGTCTCTGAGGCAGGCAGCTCCTTACTCTGCCCAGACAGATAGGAGCTGGGAGTAAGTCTGTAATGAGAGGATCTAGAGCATGGGCTGAGCAGGGTCTGAGACAGGAATCCTCCAGCAGCCCAGCCTGGGAAGAAGGCCTGGGCTAGCTTTGTTCTCCTACTGGCAAGGAAGTCAAGCCCTAGGAAGGGGCAAGCTGCACAGCCATTTGAGCAAGCAGGTTTCCTCGACTTTACAGAAAGGCTTTGTCATGTGTCCGACGCATGACTCCACAGCTGCATGGCTTTTCCATAAAACTGAGAAGAGATTTAAGGGAGAAACGTGACACATGCTAATCAAGCCAGGAACTGCTTCAGGGAGCAACTTTCTCGGGCCCTGGGTTCCAGCAGCTCATTCTCATTGCTGCCAGTCTGGTCTTTACTTTTCCTTTTACTGGACACTAACAAAAACCTTTGGGACAAAGCATCATAAGAACATAAGAATGGCCAGACTGGGTCAGACCAATGGTCCCTGTAGCCCAGTATCCTGTCTTCTGACAGTTGCCAGTGCCAGATGCTTCAGAGGGAATGAACAGAACAGCGCAATTTATTGAGTGATCCATCCCCAGTCATCCAGTCCCAGCTTCTGGAAGTCTGAAGTTTAGGGATACCCAGAGCATGAAGTTGTGTCCCTGATCATCTTGGCTAAGAGCCATTGATGGACCTATCCTCCATGAACTTATCTAGTTATTTTTTGAACCTAGTGATATTTTTGGCTTTCACAAGGTCCCCTGGCAACTAGTTCCACAGGTTGACTGTGCGTTGTGTTAAAAAAGTATTTCCTTATGTTTATTTTAAGACTGATGCTTTATAATTTCATTGGGTGACTGTGAAGGGGTAAATAACACATCCTTACTCACTTCTCCACACCAGTCACGATTTTATAGAGTTGTCTTCCCTCCCCCACCCATTTAGTCGTCTCTTTTCTAATCTGAGCAGCCCCAGTCTGTTTAACCTCTCCTCCTACGGAAGCTGTTCCAGACCCTTAATCATTTTTGTTTCCCTTCTCTGTACTTTTTTTTCCAATTCTAATACATCTTTTTTGAGATGGGGCAACCAGAACTGCACTTAGTATTCAAGGTTTTATGGATTTATATAGTTGCATTGTAATATTTTCTGTCTTATTATCTATCCTTTCCTAATGGTTCCTGACATGGTTTGCTTTTCTGACTGCCGCTGCACATTGAGCAGATGTCTCAGAGAGCTATCCACAATGACTCCAAAATCTTGCTTGAGTGGCAACAACTAATTTAGACCCCATCATTTTGTTTGTAGAGCTGGATTATGTTTTCCAATGTGCATTACTTTACACTTATCAACACTGAATTTCATCTGCCATTTTGTTGCCCAGTCCCTCCTATGTAGGAGCACTCTCTGAATCCACTCAGAGCATGCTAGTTTGTTTTGGGAGAACCATGTAGGAACCAAGCTTTGAGATGAAGCATGGACAGGTTGGGAGGAAGAAATCGGCTGTGTTGATGCGATAGGAGGTTTGGAGTGAGGGGCAATGAAACTGGTGGGCGAATTGACATTCTGTTGAGGAACGGAAACCACGGTTGTCTGGGCCACTACGGTGCAATCAGAATTACCGTGGCATGATCTGTTCGTATCTTTGTCAGACCTCTGTGGAGAACAGGTATTAGGGGAAATGCATATACACCTCTACCCCAATATAACGCAGTCCTCGGGAGCCAAAAAAAATCTTACCGTCTTACAGATGAGACCGCGTTATATCAGGGTAGGGAGAGGAACCACTCCCCGCCCCAGCTCACCTCCGTGCGGCCTCCCCCTCCTCCCCTGAGTGCGCCGCCGCTGCTCCGCTTCTCTGCCCCCGCCCCTCCCCCCCCGGCTTGCGGCACCAATCAGCTGTTTGGCACGGGAAGCCTGGAAGGAAGGGGTATGGGGGGGAGAAGTGGAGCGGCGGTGGCGTGCTCAGGGGAGGAGGCAGAGGTGAGCTGTGGCGGAGGGAGGGGGGCGCAGCAAGTAAGTGGGGGGGGGCGCAGAGGAACTGCTTGTGGTAACACGAATTCGTATATAACGAAGTAAAGCAGCCCCGCTCCCAGGAGTACTGCTTTACCGCGTTATATCCGAATTCGCATTATATCAGACAGAATTATATTGGAGTAGAAGTGTAGTAAGTCCTGGTCCCATGAGATCATGAACGCATCTCCCAGGGAATGTTTGCCCAGTCCCGCTCAGGAGCAAAATGTGGGACATTTCATGTTTTTTGCAATTGTGAAAAGGTCTATGGTTGGGTAGCCCCAAATGCGGAATATGTTGCGGATGATTGTGTTGTTTATCTCCCATTCATGATCCCAGGGAAAGCGTCTGCTTAATTCGTCCGGGAAGATAGGCGGCTGATATCGGATGTTGTTTGCAAGGCACCAATTCCAGAGCTTTACAGCTTCTGTGCAAAGCGAGTGACAGCGAGCTCCTCCCTGCCTGTTCACATAGAACATGCAAGTGATGTTGTCTGTCATTATCCGTACATGTTGGTTCCGGATCAATGGGAGAAAGTGATGGCAGGCGTTGTGTATGGCTCGAAGTTCTAGGACGTTTATGCGTAGGGAGGTTTCAGTTGAAGACCACAGCCCCTGGGCTGTGTGGTGGGAAATGTGTGCACCCCACCCTGTGAGGGATGCACTGGTAGTCATTATGAGGGATAGAGCATCCTGGAGAAAGGGACTCCAGAGCAGAGGCTGGAGAGAGTCTTTGACTTGGAAAGGTATGGATAGAAGCTTGTTTAGAGTGTGTACATTTGGTCTGTAAACCGTAGCCAACCAAGCTTGGAAGCACCTCATGTGTAGTCGTGCTTTTTGACCATGAAAGTGCACGAGGCCATGTGACCTAATAGTTGTAGACAGTCTCGAGCAGTGACCTGAGGACTGTTGCGAAGTTTCGTGGCCAGTAGTTTTATGGTGCTGAAGCGGTCGAAAGGGAGAAATGCTAATCCTGTCCGGGAACTGAGGTGTGCTTCTATGAACTCCAGGTGCTGGATAGGAGATAACATGGATTTGTTTTTGTTTATTTTTAGGCCGAGGGATAGGAAGCAAGTGACAGTGAGCTGCGTGAATCGAAGCGCTTCGTCGAGCATTGTGGCTTGGAGGAGACAATCGTCGAGGTAAGGAAATATTATGACCCCTTGTCTCCTGTGGTAGGCAGTGACTATGGCTAGGAGCTTGGAAAAAACTTGGGGGCAGTGGATAGGCCAAAGGGTAGCACCCTGTATTGAAAATGTGTCAAGCCAAGGGTAAAATGAAGGAAACGTCTGTGGGCCAGATGTATAGTCACATGAAAATAGGTGTCCTGTAGGTAGAGGGCTGAAAACCAATCGCCTTCCTCCAGCGCTGGGATTATGGTGGTGAGGGTCACCATTTTGAACTTTTGCTTTTTGATAAATTTGTTGAGCCTCCTGAGGTCGAGGATCGGTCACCATCCCCCGGTTTTCTTTTCTGTTAAGAAATAATGGGAATAAAACCGTTTCCCTCTGTGTTGTTCGGGCACGAGTTCCACTGCTCCCAATTGAAGGAGGAGTTGTACTTCTTGGAGGAGCAGTTGCTCGTGAGAAGGGTCCCTTAGGAGGGATGGGGAGGGTGGGTGGATAGGAGGCAAGGATATGAAAGGGATGGAATAGCCAATTATGACGATCTTTATGATCCACTTGGTGGTGGTAATGCTTTGCCACTGGTGGGAGAATGGCCGTAGACGGTGTCCAAAACTAGAGACATGGGGCGCAACCACTGAAGTGGGAACGTTGTTTTCTATACCCTCGACCAAGGCTTCATATCTGCTTATTAGTGGGAGAGGGTTGAGATGCTGCTGAGGAATTGGGGCGGCGACGCTGGTATCTGGGTCTTTGGTGTTGCTGCTGTTGTTGCTCATGTGACCTATGGAATTGCTGGGTGCAGGCGGGGTAGCATGGGCGCTGGTAAGGTTGATATCTATATTGTCACCTTCTGGTCGTAGGGGTTTGAAGTCCTAGGGACCGGAGAGTTGCCCTGGAGTCCTCCATTGAGTGAAGTACGTCATTTGTCGTGGGGGCAAAGAGTTTGTTGCTGAAGAGACGATCTTCAATGGTACTCTGGACCTCTTGAGGAAAGGAAGAGGAAGAGAGCCATGAAGCTCGGCCCACGACAACTGCTGTAGCAGTAGATCTTGCTGCAGTATTGGCTGCATCGAGGGCCGCTTGAAGAGCAGAACATGAGATGATTTGTCCCTCGAAAACTAGAGCCATAAATTGTTGTTTCTTTTCTTCTGGAATGTCATCAGTAAAGTTCATGAATTTATTGTAATTTTTGTGGTCATATTTTGCAAGAATGGCAGTATAATTAGAGTTGGAAGGGACCTCAGGAGGTCATCTAGTCCAACCCCCTGCTCAAAGCAGGACCGATCCCCAATTTTTGCCCAAATCCCTAAATGGCCTCCTCAACGATTGAACTCACAACCCTGGATTTAGCAGGCCAATGCTCAAACCACTGAGCTATCCCTCCCCGCCAATGTGAAATTATAACATAGAAGATGCGTATACTTTACGTCCGAGCAGATCTAATCGCTTACTGTCCTTGTCGGATGGGGTGGAGTGGGGAAACTGGTGCTTGGTCTTTTGGTAGACTGCATCTACTATCAACGAGTTCGGCGCTGGGTGAGTGAAAAGGAATTCAGAGCCCTTGGAAGGGCTGAAGTACTTGCAGTCCGCTCACTTACAGGTAGGTAGGCTTGCAGCAGGAGTCTGCCAGATGGCCGTAGCAGTTTCCAAAGGGCTACGTAGAACGGTAATGCAATCCTAGAAGAAGAGGGTTGCAGGATGTCCGTTAACTCATGCTGCTGTTCAGGAACCTCCTCCAAGCTAATTCTTAACTCACTTGCAACTCTTTTCAAAAGATCTTAAAATTTTGAGAAGTCATCCGAAGATGACAGGGGAGGAGGAAGTAGGGCTTCATCAGGCGCAACAACTGGGTCTACCGGGTTGGAGACAGGTTGTGACTGATCCTCCAGTTGCGATGGTGCTGCCTGGTCCCTTACGTCAGTGGCAGATTCATCAGCTGGCGGTGGCGAGCAGGTGGTATAGCTGGCTGTGGTGGTATAGCGAGTGTGGTCTTGAGAGTAAGATGCCCATAGACTCCAATATTGCCACTGTGGTGGGAAGGGGATGGGTGGTGCCATCCAGGGGTTTACACACCACAGGGCAGGATCCTGAGAGTAGGACGAGGTGATTTTTCTGTGACCTCTATTGACTGGGGTCTGAGGATGGTGAAAACTCCCCCTGAAGACCAGCTTCCTCATCACTGGAGGAAGGCTGTCCGGACCCTGACTGAGCATTTGGAGAGAAGCAGGCATTAAGTTGGGGTGACTGCAGGATGGGTGACACCAGCAGGTCCCTTGACTGTGTAAATTGGGGTGCTGGAGCTCCTCCGTGAGGTGAGGGCTGTGCAAGAGGAATCTACTGTGAACAAAGGTTCCTCTGCACCAGTGTCTTGAGCATTGTTTCACTGCCAGTCAGCTCAGCGGGAGACGGTGCCAGCAGAGCAAGAACAGCCTGTGTGGGGGTCAGGCATGTCAGCATGTGTTGGCACCGCTTCCGTCGCAATGTTGAATGGTGCCACGAGAGAGGCAGGCAACGGGAAGCCTGAAGCCTCAGCACTGGAGCTTAGTGCTACTGCCGCAGCCGAAGGCAAGTTTCGCCCGGCGCGTCAGAAGTGCTCAGCTGGGGAAGCACCAGGAGGGAGGCTGTAGATCTGCCCGGAGAAGTCTTGTCCCGCGAAGAACTCTTTGCAGGTGAGAGGGTGCCGTTTTTTTGAAGTCTTTTTGTCTTTCTTTGAGGCGGGGGGAGGGACAGGGGCTGCGGCATGTAGCAGAGTCGGCGCCCGGGTCTGAAGCTTACCCTAAAGATTTCCGAAGGCAGAGCAGTTTTATCTCAGCTCCCTGTCCTTGCGTGCCCTGGATTTAAGTTTGCTGCAGTGGGCACATATTTGGAGGATGTGGGACTCTCCCAAACATTTTATACAATTTGAATGGCCATCCGAAAGAGGGATGACATCCTTGCAGTTATAGCAGCGCTTAAAGCCTGGGGAGCCAGGCATGTCGGAAGTAGCTGCCTCTGACAAAGGAAAAAAAAATTTTTTTTTTTGGTAGTTTTAGAGAGAGAAAAAGACAGGAAAAGTGGTATCTAAGTACTACTGGTAACAAACTAACAGGGAAGGTATACGCACGAAGGGAGAGAAAGTCTCTAACGAGTCTGCTGAGCTCAGTCTCAGGACAGAGATGGTAGAGAAGGAACTGAGGAGACTGGTCACACATGCGTACTATTAAGGTACGCTCAGAGCGCCGGGGGGGGGGGGGGGTCTGCACGTGTGCAACCGGCACGAGTACTGCTGTAAAGATCTCTGAGCGAAGGCGCAGGGACGCACCAACACCTGGAGTGGAGCGCCCAATCTCGAGTCCTTTACTTAATACATGAACTTGTCTGTTCTTTCATTAAAGTGATTCAACTCCTCAAAGCAGAGGCCCTGGAGGTGTTCTGGACCTCCCTAGGAAATCCTGACAATTGTAGACAAGAATCCCTTCTCATGAGATTCTGCAAGCTGTGTCTGCTGAATCCACTATGGCCTGTAGAGTGATTTTTGCCACTAGCTTCCCCTCCTCTTTGCAGATCTTAAATTGGGCTCTGACCTCCATGGGAAGCCTCCCCATAAAGTCTGCAAGCTTGGAATAGTTATTAAAATCATATTTTCCTAAAAAAGCCTAGTAGTTAGCAATACAAAATTGCAGGCCTGCAGAGACGATGACCTTTCTCCCCAGGAGGTCCAATCTCTTTGAACCCTTGTCAGTCAGTGTGTTCACTTGATAGTGTGACCTGGCCCTTTCCTTAGCTGCCTGTACCACCAGTGAGTTGGGGCTGGGGTGGGAGAACAAATTCAGCTCCTTTGGTGGGGATGAAATATCTTCTGTTGGCTCTCTTCGGTGTGGGGGCATAAGATGCCATATCACTCCGGATGGCTCTAGGATGGCCTCATTAACTGGGAGGGCCACCTTACTCGGTCCCTCCGGTTGCAGGATATCCAAGAGCAAGTGTTGAGGGCCCTGGACCTCCTCCAGTGGGATCTGGATGTCATCGACAACTCTTTGCAGTAGCTCCTGGTACTATGGTCGTCCACCAGAGATGGAGAGGACAGAGCGATGGCTTTGTCCAAGGATGAAGGAGAGACAACTATTAGAATCTGCAGGTTCTGATCAATGTCTTCCTCCACATACGCTGATGGATCCCTAAGGCGGCCCTGAATGCCTGCCCATGGACCCCAATGAAGCCAGAAGGAGGGGTCAGTCAGCTGTAAGGTACCCAAAGAAATCACTACCAGCAGTTCCTGGGGAAGCCGTATCCGGAGGGATACTGAGTGTGACTCCTTGAATGCCTGTCATGACTCAACCGTCTCCCTGCAGATAGTCTGAAAACTGCTTCTCCAGCAGTGGTGAGGTCATCTGTACTGGAGCACTCCTGCCGAAGGGCTGTAAGTGGGATGGCTCCTGGGACACCAGAGTAGCATCCTTCTCTGGTGTAGTAATATCCCTCGAGAGGGCTAGGCTGGAGAAGCAAGGAGACTGAGGATGAGGTAAGACTATATCCTCCAGTGTTGTGTAAGTCTCCATATGCCCCAAGTGCCAGCAGTCAAGTCTGATGGAACCAGTGCATCCCTGGAAGCCCGGTGGTCCTTGGACAAATTAGATGGTATCAATGATAAGTGTAGGCCTTGCTGAAGCCCTAAGCACAACTAATAGTATGGACCAAAGACTGTGAACCAGAGTAGGCCTGGCCTCAGCACAATCACAACACACTAGATATTAGCTAAAATAAGCACATTCCTGAGAGGATGGTATAAGAACATCCAGATGTCTCAAGTAACTGTGTAAACACATTCCCAAGAGATGGTACAGGAACCCACCGACTCCTCCTATGATAAGGATGGGATGACAGGATAATGGAGGAGGATGTTTTGTTCAAACTAGCAGGTACAAGAACAAGGGTGGCAACTAACAACATCTGGAGTGTGACACATAACTTGTTTGTATCGATGTATAAAAGAAGAAGTCAGAGGAGGGGCATCTTTGTATCGGCAGAGGGGAAAGCATCCTGTTAGGCTGACGGAGCCTTGTCACAGGCATACATTTGTTAGTGTCCGGTGACCTGGTGGTCAGGGTGCTAGTACTCTGTTTTGCTGACAATGAACCTGGATGAGCACCTTTGCCACCAAACCAAGCCTGTGGACTCGCTCTATGAAAACATCGAGGCCGGCTGAATCCACATGCTGCATGTCTCCTAACGCAGTAAACACCAGAGCCCCAAGAATAGCAGCATTAACAACTCTGCAGAGCCAGCAACGCTCCACAGCGCTAATAGCTCACAGACAGAACCGGCGGATGCCATTCCTTACGCTTTGATACTGGGGTGATCATTAGAATCAGTGGATCATTTTTTATTTATTTTACAAAAAAAGCTAGGAAGAATAAACACTATTTATAATTGTCTTTACAGGTGCTACAAATAGTTGAGGGAGGACATCCAGGAGAGGACACAGGATTCCAACTCAGATCATGGAGCCATAAGGACCTGGAGAGGCATGGGTCTCTTGGCAGAAGCATGAAGAGATGTGTGTGGGGGCCAATGGACACTGCTTGAAAGAGTTCCTGGACTCGGTTGCATGCATACCCCCCTGTGGGACCAACACTCAAAGAACTTACCTCTTATCCCATGACTGCCTACTTTGCTTAAGAACTCTTGGTGTGGGTCCTTGTCAAAGGCTTTCTGAAAGTCCAAATACACTATGTCCACTGCATCACCCTTGTCCACATTTGTTAACCTTCTCAAAGAATTCTAATACGTTGGTGAGGCATGATTTCCCTTCACAAACGCAGCTTTGACTCTTCCACAACACACTGTTCATCTATGGGTCTGGTGATTCCATTCTTTACATTCATTTGCCCAGTACCGAAGTTCAGCTTACCATCCTGCAATTGCTCGTATCGCCCCTGGAGCCTCTTTTAAAAGTCAGTGTCACATTAGCTGTCCTCCAGTCCAGAAGCTGATTCAAGCAATAGGTTATATATTACAGTTAGCAGTTCTGCAATTTTATATTTGAGTTCCTTCAGAACTCTTGGGTGAATATCACCTGATCTTGGTCACTTATTTTTTCTCAGTTTGTTCCAAAACCTTCTCTACTGACACCTCAATCTGAAACAGCTTCTCAGCTTTGACACCTAAGAATGGCTCAGGTGTGAGACTCTTCCTTGCATCTTCTGCAGTGAAGATGGATGCAAAGAAATCATTTTGTTTTTTGGCTTCCTTGAGTGCTCCTTTAGCATCTCGATCGTCCAGTGGCCCCAGCGGATTGTTTAACTGGCTTCCTGCTTCTGATGCACTTAAAAAAAAATTGCTGTTAGTTTGTGTGTCTTTTGCATGTTGTTCTTTGAATTCTTTTGCGGCTGCCTAATTACACTTTTACACTTGCCAGAGTTTAAGCTCCTTTCTAGTTTCCTCAGTAGGATCTGACTTCCAATTTTTGAAAGATGCCTTTTTGTCTCTAACCACCTCATTTACCTAGTTTAGCCATGGCAGCCTTTTTTGGTCCTTGACTCTTTTTTATTTGGGGTATACATGTAGTTTGAACCTCTATTATGGTGTTTTTTAAAAAAGTTTCCATGCAGTTTGCAGGCATCTCACTCGTGACTGACTGTTCCTTTTAATTTCCCTTTAACTAGCCTCCTCATTTTTGTGTACTTCCCCTTTCTGAAGTATTAAAACAGGCAGGCAGGGGCAAGAGCATACGAAGCACACGGGACGGAGGGTATAAAGGCAAATGGGGGGGGGCATGTGCGCTTGGAACACACAACAGATGGTGTCAAAGCAGGTGGGCAGGGCGAGAGCATGAAGCACAGGACAGATTCATTTTCATGCAAATGAAGTCAAGAGACCATCTACCTCCCAGTCACATGGGGCTGGAGCTCAGGAGCGCTCACACCCAGCAGAATGGCAGAGGTTTGGAGGGGGGAGGGGGGAATTTACCATCGTCAATGGGTAAAAACCTGGCCCTCAGTGTGGGTGTTCACCTTCCTGAAGCAGGGCCTTTACTACAGACAATAGGCACCAAGAGATCACCCTCTGACCCGGTGATTTATTGAGGTGCTTCAGTGTCACCGAGACCAGCCACTGAAGCCTTATTTATTTGAAACTCCCTCATTTCTGTCTGGACCCTCTCCTGCCCGGGGCTCCGAGAGAGGCAGCATGAGCTGTAATGCTTAGGATACAGTGGGATCAGCATCTACAGTTCCGCATGTTTGTGAGTGGTGATCCCATAGCCTGGAAAGCAACAGCAGTTGTTACACGGAACTTGACAATGTATAGCTCAGCTAGCTACTATCCTCTCCGAACAGCTGGGTGCTGCGTTACAGTGGGGCTTCCCCAGCGTGGGCTAACACATGGTGCTGCAGCAGTACCATGATAGCTGACCTGCAGGATGAGCTTGGTGTCCTGGGGTACAACGGTGACTATGCGGGAGCCTCGCTCCACCTTGCGAAGTGTCTCGTTGGGAGTAGAGGAGCTGCTGAAGCCTGCCTGCAGAACTGAGAATGGCAGAGGTATCAGCAAGGGTATGGTAAGTCCCAACATACAGTGCAACTTCCCCAGCCCAGCCGCAGGGTGTCTGCCGAGTTCCTGCTGGGAACCCACCCATTATTAGGGATGTTCTAGTAGTGCCTCCGGGCATCAGTCAGCTTCAGAGTCCCACTGTGCCAAGCACCATCACGCAGACTGGAGGAGACAGCCACTGCCTGAGTCCAGACACCAGGCAGAGACACACACATGAGCAGCTGCTAGCAGCACCGAACATGGACATTGCCATTCTTCCTCATCCTCCTGCTCCTCCACAACACCCCCAAGCTTCCCATGTCCAGGTGCCAGTCAGATGCTGCCCAGCATGGTTCACCCGGGGATCCCTTCCACCCTACGTGTCCCCCACCGGGAGCATCCAGCCTTGTTCTGGGAGGTGAAGGCAAAGCCTGTCAAAGAGGACAAGAGGTGGCTCCCACCAACTGACTGCTTCCCCTGCAGGTGGCCCACACAGCCAGTCCTGTCCCCAGCCGCTTCTGCTCCTGGGGGCACCCTGCACGGTCAGTCCTGCCCGCAGCCGCTTCTCCTCCTGGGGGCCAGGCAGGCGACCTGCACAGTCAGTCCTGTCCCCAACCGCTTCTCCTCGGGGCCAGGCAGGCAGGCAGCCTGCATGCCCAGTCTTGCCCCCAGCTGCTTCCCCTCTTTCTGCAGGCCAAGGCACAGTGATTTCAAGTGTCCTTTGGTCACTCCTGTTATATCACAGATCAAAGACAATTTGTGGAGAGTAAGCTACTCCTCCCTGTGCTAGGGAGAGCTGGGAAGTGAGGGAGGGAGCTCCCAGAAGTGGATAAAGAGCCCCCACAGTCACAGCCCATGAGAAGATATAGGGAATTCACTGGCACCAATCAGGAGCAGCCACTCTGGACAATCAAGAAGTGGCACCATGGCCACAACAGGGGGCCTTGGAAGCAAGCTTATCTAGGTTCCATCACAAGGGCAGAGGGCCCAGGAAGCAAACAGTAAGGCCAATTACATACCAAAGGCCATATCTGAATGTTTACCTTTCAATGATGTGTCCCTCAAAGATACACACTGGCAGGCGTGGGAGTGGGTGGTCACCAGCAAAAACTCATCATATATGGCAAATGAGGTAATGTTGGAAGCCACCTGTGGAAAGTGAATCCAATGAAATCTCTGAGCACCAGCATCAGCAGATGAAATCTAATAATCTCACACCGACAAGTGAAACCGCATCAAAACAAGCTTTGGTACCTCCACATCATTAATGAAAAAACGGCATCTCTCAGTCAGACCCAGGATGGCCTCCTATAATGAAAAGGATGGACAATTACAATACGTTACAGCATTGGTTTAGTGGCACCATTGTTATAACTGAGATGGGTCTTTGCTATACGCCCATTACTTTTAGACTGTCAGATTTCCAAGGGGACTGGAATGCCTCATGCTTATTTTCAACACACCAGTGCAGTATTGAAGAAAGTTGGGTAGGAATTTGTTTGATCACTGAGAACTCAATGTAAAATGTGTTTACTTGCTTTAAAAAAAAAAAAAAAAAAAGGGGGTCTCCAGACCCTTGCAGTTGGAAACTCAACAACATCTTTCCACTGAAAGCTTCAAACTTGACCTAGGTGGCATCCTTGATAAGGAACAGCACTCTTGCCATCTCTGAATAACTCTGGTAGGGCAACAACAGCTAATGTCTTGAAAGCCACCAGACCCAGCTGTGCAGTGCGCATTGTTTTACTTAGCTTGTAAGCACCCCAAGGCCCTCCATGCGGCAGCATGGAAACAGGACATTGGGAGCCCACTATAGTAGAGACCAGTGTGTGGATTTGGAGATGAGATTAACATACAGTTTCTAAAAAGGAAGTGAACTGGAAAAATAAAACCAAACCATAATAATCATTGAATGCAACAATTAATGACAGCCCTGACAGGAAGTATAAGAAAGACAAGATGGATGAGGTAATATCTTTTATTGGACCAACGTTGGTGGGTGAGAGAGAGAAGCTTCTGAGCCACACAGAGCTCTTCTTCAGGTCAGGGAAAGGTACTCTGAACATCACACCTAAATGTAAGGTGGAACAGATAGTTTAGCATCATTAGTTAGCACATATTCTAAGGGACCATTCAAGGTGAAATGACTAACACCTCTGCAGTCATATGACAAAAAGAGTCGTGTCAGAGTGTTACAGATTGTTGTAATAAACCATGAATCCAGTCTCTCTCTCTTCAGGCCATGAATTTTAGTGTCTAGCAGAGTAATGAATTTAAGCTCCCAGGCTTGTCTTTTGAAAGTGTCGTGCAGGTTTCCTTTGAGGATTAGGATGGGTAAATCAGATACAGAGTGATCGCTTTCTGTCCCAATATTCCTTCAGTAAGGACTTGGCTATACTTGCAAGTTAGAGTGCACTAAATCAGCCCCGGGCGCCCTAACTCCTGAGATGTCCACACTGGCAAGGCACGTATAGCGCCTGGACTCTGCAGCTGGAACGCTCCTGGTAATCCACCTCCACGAGAAACATAACGCTTGCTGCACCCCAGCTGAAACGCCCGGGTGTCAGTGTGGACGACGTGTTGCATTACTGCGCTGTGACTGGCTTCCGGAAACGACTTTAGGGGATTATGGGACAAGCGGCCACTCTTGTAATTGTTTTGAACTCGGCTGCAGGCATGCGGATATCCCCTTTCAAAGCTCTGTGACAGCTGGCTGCTTATCTGCTCTGAGACAAAGCAAACCATTACTGTGGAATGCTGCTGCTGTGAGTGAGAGAGAGCAGGGAGGGGCAGGCGGAAGGGGGTCTGCTGCTGTCTGAACTTACAAGATAGCATGCTGACACGCTCTCTGCCCCCCAAAACACAGTCTCCCCCCCACACACACCCCCTGTCACACTCCACCACCACCCCCATTTGAAAAGAACACTGCCGCCATTTGCACACTGGGATTGCAAGTGCTGCTAATGTGGCCATGACAGCGCACTTGCCGCTGACAGTGTAAACCCACGGCAGTGTTTTCCCTGCTGCGGTCTCCGAAGGCTGGTTAATTCCCAGCGCTCTACATCTGCAAGTGTAGCCAAGCCCTAAGAGTGCTGTGAGGGGTCTGCCTGGGTGCTTTTGTTTGTGTATTTTGGGTTGGGTTGGGTTCAGGTCCAACTGTGATGACTACCTTAACGAGGCAAACCGACATCTCTCCAACACCACCTACAGTACTAAAAAGAACTCAAAGGTCACCCCACATCACATATTTACCCTGGAACTTAAGGATATAATCAAATCCTTCCCCAAACAACTCCAAGAGAAGTTTTACAAATCCATCCTCCATGAACCCACAGCAGGGACCTTCTACATGCTTCCCAAGATACACAAACAAAGGAACCCAGCCAGTCCCATCATATCTGACCACGACACTTACTTATCGGGACTCCTAGAAACCATTCTCAAACCACTCACCACACAAAGGGCCAGCTTCCTCCAGGACACAACTGACTTCCTCCACAAACTCTGCATTATTAACAACCTCCTTCAGAACACCACCCTCAACCTCACAGATGTCACCTCCTTATATACCAATATCCCTTACAATGACAGCATAGCTGCCTGCCTCAAATATTTACAAGACAACGGACAACCCTCAGATCTCCACCCCAACCACATCCATTTCATCCTCATCCACAAGAGCAAACACTTTGTCCAAACCATGGGAGCAGCTCTGGATACTAGGATGGCTCCTCAATATGCTAATATCCTTTGCATGGCCACATTGAAGATGATTTTCTGGAGAAATGCATCACAAAACCAATGCTATACCTGAGATACATCCATGATATTTTCATCCTTTGGACAGACGGCTTAAACTCCCTCATACATTTCCACCACAACTTCAACAACCACCCCTCATCCATTCAACTCTCTTTGGAACACTCCCACACCAGCATCAGCTTCCTGGACACCAAAATCAGCTTCAACAATGGAACCCTACAGGCAACAATATGCAAGAAACCCACGGATCAACACACATGCTGCATATATTCTGTAACCACACCAAGAAATCTGTTATCTACAGCCAGCCATTTAGATACTGCAAAATATGCTTCAGGGAGAAAGTTCAGATTACACACCTTAATACCACCTTCACCAAACAAGGACACTCCACCAGAGAAGTAGATCGCATCATGGAATGAGCCACCCAAATACCCTGAGAGAACCTGCTTCAACACAGAAATAAAGCCCACTCTGACCACCAGCCCCGAGTTGTCACCTACCATCCTATGCTGGAACCCATATGGGTATCATCAAACTACAACCCATACTTAATTGGGACCCCATCTGGAGACAAATCTTTCCTGAATCCCCACTTCTGGCCTTCAAACAACCCCCCAGCCTCTCCAAGCTCACCATCAGAAGTATGCTCCCCACAGACCAGGTCACACCAACACCACACTCTACCAGAACAGATGAAAAACCTGCCAACATATCTCCACTGTTACTATGATCAACACCTCCCACAAAACACCTTTCAAGAGCCATAGACGTTACACATGCCTATCACAAGTCAATATGTGGTGTACCTCATCCAGAGCACTAAATGCCCCAGTAACAACTATGTGGGTGAAACCAGATGGACTAGAATAAACTCACCACACTCTAGAATAAACTCACACAGTAAAGTGATAAAAGACAAAACCACCCTCTCACCTGTGGGTGAGCACTTTTCACAAAGTGATCACTCTATCTCTGACCTATCAGTCCTCATCCTAACAGGACACCTACACACCACTTTCAACAGACGAGCCTGGGAGCTTAAATTCATAACTCTGCTAAACACTAAAAATCATGGCCTGAACAGAGACACTGGATTTACGGCTTATTACACAAACTATAATCCACTACCCCCACCTTTTTGTCCTATGGCTGCAGAGGTGTTAACGGGCCACTCTACCTTGACTGGTCCCTTAGAATTTGTGCTAACTACTTATGCTAAACAACCTGTTCCACCTGGCATTTAGCTGTGATGCTCGGCGCACCTTTCCCAAAACTGAAGAATAGCTCTTTGTGGCTTGAAAGTTTGTCTCTCTCACCAACAGAAGTTTGTCCAATAAAAGATATTACCTCCCCCACCTTGTCTCTCTAATATCCAGGGACTGACACAACTACACTGTATACAGGAAGTGTAACAAGTCAGATCCCACAATCCTGTTCAGATGTATTAAGCGTTTAATGTCATAAAAAATATTGACAAGTACTGCATGTTCACATAGTGCAGAGCTACAGTTGCCATGGGGACCTACCATCTGAACATCCCTTCATTTAAGTCTCCATATTAATGCAGGGTTTTCCATAATAATGCTGGATTTTGTGCATTATAAACCATCAGACATTCTCTGGGCAAGGCATGGCATATGCTGGTCACACACAGCTCGCTCTGCAGGCACTAAGGAGGAGAACGCAACGCTAAGGAACGTTTCTAGACCTTGTCCTCCCGAGGCTCAGTCCTCCTGGCCCACATGGTAGGTGTTTGGGACTAATTTTCCAGAACTAGGTGCTGAACCCACTAGCAGTTCACTTACTTCTCCACCAATCACGGCCAGTGCAGTCTGCACACATGGAGAAGGGAATCGCACAGCAGAGCCACTGCGGCTCGTCCAAGGTTCGAGGGCTGGAGTGGGAGCCTCTGAAGATTAACACAGACGATTACGGCTATTTTCCAATTTGGCTGACAAAACAAACATTACACCTACACAAACATGCCCCGTTGTCACACGTGCCTCATAAAAACAGCATAGGTGTGTTTACAGCAGAATGTACTTGTATAGAGTACAAGCGCAAGATATGAAACAGAACGGAGCTTGGAGACCATTTGAGCCCTGCATATAGCAAGTGTAACAAAGGGGGAATTTTCAATAGGATATGTATATAAATCTTAAGTATGCCTCAGTTTCCCTCTGTACTTTGCATTGCTACCCACTAGGGGTAAAAGCATTGTGTCTCCTCTTGGTGAAGAACAGCAGACATGAGGTGTGCAGGTCACCTTGCCATGTGGGGTGCACACATCAAGTAACTGCCTGGAACCTGCTGAAACTGACCCACATCAATGGAGAATCCAAAAGAGACAATGGGAAGCTCCAATTACCAGAATGTTCACACCTAGCAAATGACCAGAAAGGAGATTTTCCCACACCTCTCAGCAGGGAAGCCAAGCCAAGGCCCCAAAATGAGAACAAAGGGAAAGGTGCCAGACGGCAGAGTGAAGTGCTCCCTTTGAAGAGACACAGGGCTCTCACCTGGGACTGAGGAAGGGTCAGAGAGAGAGAGAGAGAGAGTGAATGCACACGAGCAAGCCTGGAATGGAGGCCATAGTGGCTTGGCTGGCTGATGGTACTGTGTTAGCCAGATGGACTAGGTCTTAACTTTTATTGCTCTGTGCTAATCTAAGGACTTCCGATGCCATGTTTCAGTTGAATACCAAACACTACTCTTTGCAGGGCCGGCCTTAGTGAAAATGGTGCCCTGGGCAAACTTGTATTTTGGCGCCCCCCTTCCCCTCCCATCATCACCCCTGGCTCCTATGGCTCCCTGAGCTCCCACCACCACCTCCAGGCCATTATCTATACTTCATATGGAATGTCCACAGGAAAGCCCATTCAATGTATATCGGTGTCTCCCATGGTCCATTGTGAGTTAAGTGTCCCTAGATGAGCCACTTACTTTGACTAGTCCCTTTAAGATGTGCTGGCTAACTACCTTGTGGGCGTTACCCCAGGAGCAAACATTTGAAATACAGGTATAGAGCCAATACTCATAACTTCAAATACAAAAATGATACATGCATACAAATAGCATAAACATATTCAGCAAATCATAGCCTTTTCATAGACATCTTACATGCCACGTTTTGTACAAGATTTGCTGCAAATATATAACAGTGGTTGCAACAATGATCGACATGGTCATGTTTTAATCAGATAACGTCACAATGAGTAACTGCTACAACTAGCAAATTCCTAGGCCACTGTGAGCAGAAGGGCAGAAGTAAGGGTGGCATGGAATATGGTGTATTGTCACACTTACTTCTGTGCTGCTGCAGTGGCTTGTGGTGCCTGGCGGTTGGCCTGCACATCAAGGCAGGCTTCACACTGTCACGTGGGGGCTGCATCTTGCCAGAGCCCTCAGCCCTCCTGGCTCACCATGAGCATTTTTACAGGAAGTACCAAGCAGTAATAACAACAATAATAATAATACACGAGAGAAAGAGAGAGAGAGAGACAGACAGAGAGGGTGAGTGAGTGAGTGTGTGTCAGTCAATCTGTGTTCGGGGACTGTGAGAGGCAGAGAGTATGGGGGTGTGAGAGCTTGTGTGTGTGTGTGTTAGGGAAGTCAGAGAGACCGTGAGAGCACTGTCACTTTAAGTCCCTGCTCCCTTCCTGCTGGGCCCCCAATTCCCTCACACGTGAAAGTTTTGCTCCTCCTGCCCCAGGCCTGAGACCAAAAGGCTGGGCTGGGGCAGAGCCGGAGCCCTCAGCTGAGGAGTGAGTGAGGGGACAGGGAGAAGCCCGCCGACCCAGCGCAGGGGAGGGACTGGAGAAGAGAGGAGTCTGACCACAGCCAGCCAGGGGAAGCCCGAGCCCCTTGTGGCGCCCCCCTGGCTACGGTGCTCTGGGTGTGGGCCCCGTTTGCCTGGCCCTATCTGTATGGAAAAGGCTGCCTGGTGTCACTGCAAATACTTGAGGAGGTTCATTGATCCCTGAAGAGCGTACAGGTCTCTACCAGGAGTCTCTCTCAGTTGGACTTTCTGGGCAGAGCTCATAACGTGAACAGGAGTGCTGGAGCCCAGGGGCTCAGTCTCGGAGGTGGTGATGCTCCGGGGCCTACCCTGAAGGGAGAGTGGGACCCCTTAGGGGTCTGGCACACTGAAGGAAGGGGTTCCTCCAAGGAACTATTTAACATCTGGGGCACAGCATAATCCCTGCAGATCCATGACAGCAGCTGGGAGAGGGTGGTGGGGTCTATGGGCTCAGTCGAACATTTGTTACATTAGGGATAAAGAGGCAAAAGTCACTGAGTCCCCAATACCACATTGGTCTTTCGAAAGCCACTGAGCTTGGCCTTTCATTTCAAAACACAGCTATGGCTATTCTTTTCTTCAAAAATTAGATACATTCAGATACAAATCAGTACTTTAACGAAGTCCAAAGAGCCAAGTAATGCGAAAAGCATCATCATGGACATGCAAGTCCATGCACGTTCTTATACTCTAACTGGCTAGTTAAACCTCAGGACAGTTCCACAACAGTAATCAGTTCCCAAATCAGCCATCTTGACGGGGATCTTACACTCACCACAGAGGTACTTCAGTATCCGCCCATCAGCTAGCTGCAGAGCTACTGCACTGGTCTTCGGATTATAGCACAGGCTGATCACATCCCCATCCACAGGCACAGACAAACTAGAAAAAGTTACACCAGAGAGAATGTTACAATGCTACAGTGGATACGCATCCGGTGCACCACACACGCCTCTACGTTGAATGGGGAGGGAAGGGAGAGGCGAGCGGACGCTGTTTCTGGTAGTGCTAGTTGGAGGTGAATGGATAGATAACACGTTAGTCTCCATAACTGCTCTCTGCAGAGGGATGTTAAACGTGCACCAATTCAATTAATACTGTGAAGAAGAGTAAAAGTCCTGGCCCCAGTCCCCCACTGGCTTGGGACACGTGCCTGCCAGCAACACTTCACTGAGATCATGGTGCACTAAAGGACTCACTCTCATCATGAGTCTTGGGATGTACACATGGGCATGTGTAACCCCCCTTCCCAGATGGCCAGAGAGCCTGCAAAGCCCACAGCTCTTGCACAGTCAGGCACAACTCAAACATGGTTCAGACCTGTCTACGTCACAGGACTGCAACATGTGGGGCACTGCCAGGTTTTAGTGGGCCCCCAAAGAAATGGATTTCTACAGCACACGTGGGTGTGTCTGCCTATGCTTCAGCCCAATACCCTTTGAATCTAGGAGCTTTACTAGGAAGAGAACTCAGGCTAACCCCATCAGCAGGCAATGGGCACCACTACAAAACATGGAGCTTTCCCAGCAAGGTACCTGGGGCTCACTGAGAGGCGCCTGGAGCATGCTGGGGAGGCAGAGGGGGTTGCAGCTATAATCCTCTCATTGGTCAAAAGGAGTCATTACTAACTTTTATAGTAGCTTGAGTTTTTTTAGATGTTTCGTCCCTACAGGTGCTTAACAATGCACCTGGGCGCTCTCAAATGGAGAATGCAAAGCAGTGGCCATGGTCCCGCGCTTGTGCAAAGCAGCACCTTGTGTCCCCACACGAGGGCATGTAAGGAGACACAGACCTATTACCAACTGGTTCCTTCTTGACTGTGAAGCGGGGCCTCCACAGCTGAGGGGGAGGAAGACAGGAGGTGGAGCACTCGCAGGGACAATACACTGTAAGTTAAGTAAGCTCTCTGGGTATATGTCCCTATGAGTGCTCCCCCATCAGAGACTCCCAAGAAGTAATTCAATGAGAGGTGGGTGCTCAGGAGGCAAGTCTAAGATGGTTTGGAAGTCTGTGAGACCAAAGGCAGTATCATCCCTGGAAGGAGGAATAGCAGCATAATGCTTGGTAAAGGTATGGATGGAAGACCAAGTCGCAGCACTACAAATTTCTTATACAGGAATATCCCTCAGTAGAGCTACAGAAGTAGACAGAGCTCTGGTGGAGTGTGCTGTCACGCTGCAGGGGGGTTGCATCCCAGTCTCTCTGTTCAGGCCATGATTTTTAGCAGATGTAACAGGAGGAAGCAGACCCCACTGGGGCTAGAGATTGCTGCATTAGAAGGACCTTGAATCTAGCTCCTCTATCCATCCATGATCTGCCCGTATGTACCTTACCTGTAGACAGGATGTGGGCATCTCCAAGGCAGCATGTCACTATGGGGAAAAGACCTGTGGCAGGTCTGGCGGGGCTTAAACCCCAAGGCCTTTGGCATAACCCAGGAGGTGGCAAGCCAAAGTAAAAGAGGAGAGAAGGGATTAGCTCCCTTCTAATCACTACTATAAAATAAACTAATTAGAACAAAATAACTAAGAAATAGAGAAATTGAAAGACTAATGGAATACTGAGAAAAGGCTGGAAGCTGTAGAATCAGCTGGATGCGCAATCGCGCTGTCTTAAGCTGCAGGCAGTTGAGAAGGAACTGCATGGCGGCTGGTCCTTATATGCCCTTGTCAGGAGGCATGAGGTGCTGCTTTGTGCAAGCATAGGCCCACAGACACCGCTTTGCATTCTCGGGTTGAGCGTGCACAGGTACTCCTATGGTGGAGCACCCATAGGTACAGATACTCAGAAAAGCAGCAGATATTCGGATCAAGCAGCCACTGCATTTTACTGCCCCCAAGTGGTATAGTTAATTCGGGTGGCTCAGCTGCCTCCCTGGCATGAGCAGTGGGGACTCTCAAGTCCAGTGGTCCCCATCCTTTCTGTGGGAATAGCACATTCCTATTCCCAGAAGACTGTGGCAGGCGCCAGACACCCCGCTGCTGACATGCCGCCAAGAAGCGGCAGCGGAAAGAAGTGTCCCCGCGGAAATGCCGCCGAGAAATGGCAACTCTTCTCGGTGGCATTTCGGCAGGTGGTTCTCCGCCGGCCTCGCTCGGCAGTGGCATTTCGGTGGCATGGTGTCTTGCGGGCGCACACAACTGCTCCGGCAGGCACCACTGCACCCACGGGCACCACGTTGGGGACCCCTGCTCAAGTCGCTTGGACAGGCCACAGAACCCATTACAAACTACCAGCTGGGTTTCAGAGTAGCAGCCGTGTTAGTCTGTATCTGCAAAAAGAACAGGAGGACTTGTGGCACCTTAGAGACTAACCAATTTATTTGAGCATAAGCTTTCGTGAGCTACGGCTCACTTCATCGGACGCATTCAGTGGAAAATACAGTGGGGAGATTTATATACACAGAGAACATGAAAAGATGAAGTGAGCTGTAGCTCACGAAAGCTTATGCTCAAATAAACCTAAAGTGCCAAAAGTCCTCCTTCTCTTTTTACCAGCTGGGTGTGGCAGCAATGGAAGATCTCTTGGCTATTCCCAGAGTGGGGTAAAGCTCAGGGCTGAGGGGAGATGCTGAACTGGCATCCCTGAAGAGCCAAGTCCCCTGTTTAGCTTCTTGTATCTGTGCCCCGAACGGGTCTGGCCCTGACCCAGTGGGAACTCCCCTGGGAGATGCATGACACCACCTTGTGCCCCATGCTCATTCAACAGCATCTCTGTCGAGACCCCAGTAACGTGCTGGCCTATGGGCAGAAGCCCCACATGGACTCTTGTATTACAGAGCCATTTCCAGCACTCCTGTCGCTGCAGCACACAAGTATCCAATCTGATGTGACACCTTTTGCTAAGAAATCCCCACGATTCAGAAATTCAGCCACAACAAGACAACTGCAGGGAGGAGCCTAACAGCACCCAGAGTTTACAGGATGCACCGGCTCACCAGCAGGAGCCAGCGAGCGCACGTACCACAAGCCCATCCCAGGCCCCTAGAGCATAAGGACATAAAGAAGGGCCAGACTGGGTCAGACTAAAGGTCCGTCTAGCCCAGTACCCTGTCGTCCAACGGTGGCCAATGCCAGGTGCCCCAGAGGGAATGAACAGAACAGGCAATCATCAAGTGATCCATCCCATTGCCCATTCCCAGCTTCTGGCAAACAGAGGCTAGGGGCACCATCCCTGCCCATCTTGGCTAATAGCCATTGATGGACCTATCCTGCATGAATTGATCTAGTTCTTTTTTGAACCCTATTATAGTCTTGGCCTTCACAACATCCTCTGGCAAGGACTTCCACAGGTTGACTACGCATTGTGTGAAAAAACATTTCCTTTCGTTTGTTTTAAACCTGTTGCCTAGTAATTTCATTGGGTTTCCCCTAGTTCTTGTGTTATGAGGACTAAATAACACTTCCTTATTTACTTTCTCCACACCAGTCATGATTTTATAGACCTCGATCATATCCCCCCTTAGTCGTCTCTTTTCCAAACTGAAAAGTCCCAGTCTTATTAATCTCTCCTCATATGGCAGCCATTTCATACCCCTATTTTTGTTGCCCTTTGCTGAACCTTTTCCAATTCCAATATATCTTTTTTGAGATGGGTCGAACACATCTGCACACAGTATTCAAGATGTGGGCGTACCATGGGTTTATTTCAATGCAATATGATATTTTATATCTTATTATCTATCCCTTTCTTGATGATTCCCAACATTCTGTGAGCTGTTTTAACTGCTGCTGCACATTGAGTGGATGTTTTCAGAGAACTATCCACGACTCCAAGATCTCTTTCTTGAGTGGTAACAGCTAATTTGGACCCCATCATTTTATATGAATAGTTGGGATTATGTTTTCCAATGTGCATTACTTTGCATTTATCAACACTGAATTTCATCTGCCATTTTGTTGCCTAGTCACACAGTTTTGTGAAATCCTTTTGTAGCTCTTCGCAGTCTCCTTGGGATTTAACTATCTTGAGTAGTTTTGTATCATCTGCGAATTTTGCTGCTTCACTGTTACCCCTTTTCCCAGATCATTTATGAATATGTTGAACAGGACTGGTGCCAATAGAGACCACTGGGGGACACCACCATTTACCTCTCTCCATTCTGAAAACTGACCATTTATTCCTACCCTTCGTTTCCTATCTTTTAACCAGTTACCAATCCATGAGAGGACCTTCCCTCTTATCCCGTGACAGCTTAGAGGCCTTTATTCATTTCTAGAATCGCGTGAAAGTTTTCATAAGCAGCACAAGGAGTGTAAAGCTCCTTTCCAGTACCGGAGATGTAGGCACCCTCCCTCTGCCTCAGGACCTCCTGTCAGATGGTGGATGACGGAGTGCGTGGCAAGCTGCCCCTGGCTGACTGCCAAGAAGGTGTCGTCCTGCAGCCAAGTGAAAAGCCGCAACGCTAGTGGGTTCACCTGCTTGCTGCCGCCGCACACCTCAACTCTGTACGATTGAAAGAGAGAGAAATTGAGAGTCAGTGTGCCCGTCACACCCACCATCGCTTCCTGGAGAAGAGGGCGACCCTGGCACTCCGGTCAGCAAGGGGATAGAAAAGGTTACTAAACTGTTCTGTAACTGTTGTTTTTCCAGACGGGTTGCACATGTTCATTCCGCGTCAGGGTTTGGTGCGCCCAGCGTGCGGCATTGGAGATTTTTCCCTTAGCAGTACCTGTTGGAACAATGCACGTGCCCTCTGCCACCTTGTGCTGCTGAGCGATAGTATAAAGGGCAGAGCCACCCCTGACTCCCCATAGCTCCTTCTTACTTGGCAGACAGTGCTATACAGGGTAGGGGGATGGGACATGGAATGGACATGTGCAGCGCATCTCGAACAAGAGTTACAGAACAGGTTATTGCCATTTTTCTTCTCTGAGTGATTGTGCATATCCATTCCACTTCAAGTGATGCACATTTGGTGAATTCAAGTGATGAATTCAGAGGTGGGGTTGGAGTCTGTCTGACCAGGGATTGTACAACTACACCTCCAAACCTGGCATTGTATCTAGAACATTGAGATATGGCATAATGAGATGCTAATATATGTACGGATGACCAAGTTGCAGCTATATAAATGTCCTGTATAGGCACCTGAGTTAGATAAACTTCAGAAGCTGTGTGCTCTCTCATTAAGTGTGCTACCATGCTACTTGGCAGAGTCACACTGGCAATGTGATAGCACAAACAGGAAATCCATGACAAGATTCTCTGAGTTGAGGCTGGAGTACCCTTCAACCTGTCCACGACTGCCATAAACAGCTATGAGAATGATCTAGTTCTGTCCAAGTGAAAAGCTAATGCTCTCCTGACATCCAATATATGGGCACAAAGCTTAGGAAAGAAGGCTGGTAAGTATATTGCCTAATTAGTTTCTCACTTGATGTCACTTTGGTCAGAAACTTAGGATATGGACATAAATATACTCTTAAAAGTATCCTTTTAAAAAATATATACGGTGGGTCAGATACCAGGGCTTGAAATTTTCCTACTCGCCTTGCGGCAGTAATTGCCACCAAAAAAGGCACTTTTGTTGAAAGATGAAGCGACAAACAGGTAGCCAGCGGTTCAAAGGGCAGACTTTGTTAACATCAGATTTAAATCTAAAGGAGCGATACAATCCTCTACTTGGGAATGATAACCAAGCCAGACTCTTCAAGAATCGGAGGGACTTCAGACTAGAAAAAAAGGAGCAATTAGCAATTGGAGGGTAGAAAGCAGAGATAGCTGCTAGGTGAGCCCTGATGGAACTAACAGAAAGACTTTGCTGTTTCAGGAAGAACAGCCCAGAATATGCTGTATAGCAGTGGTCCCCAACCTTTCGGTGGGAATAGCACATTCCTATTCCCAGAGGACTGTGGTGGGTGCCAGACACCCCGCCGCTGCCATGCCGCCGAGAATCGGCAGCGGAAAGAAGCGCCGCTGCCGTAATGCTGCCGAGAAACGGTGACGCTTCTCGGCGGCATTTCAGCAGGTGGTTCTCTGCCAGCCGCGCTCAGCGTCGGCATTTTGGCAGCACAGTATCCTGCGGGCACACACAAATGCTCCAGCGGGTGCCACTGCGCCTGCGGGCGCCTCGTTGGGGACCCCTGCTGTATAGGAACCCAGAGAACCTGGAGAAACCCCTTTTGTTGAGACCACAGGGAGAATCATTTCCACTTTAACAGGTAAATATACCAAGAAGATCGTTTGAAGAGACTTCCTCCTGGGGCGTTACAGCCTGCACGCTCCATGGTTACGATGAAAAGCAATTGGCACGGGACAAAGAAGGTGACCATGGTCCTGTGAAACAGGTCTGCTGCCTCTGGAGGCAATGTCAATGGAGTCCTGACAGAGACTGAGCAGAGCAGAAAACAAATGCTGGCAAGGCCACGCCAGTGCTGGGAGGATCATGCGAGTATAATCCTGCTCGACTTTCAATACCCAGGGGAGGAGTGGAACCGGAGGATACGCATACATGAATTTGGTCTTTCCAGGGCAACAGGAATGCATCTGTCAGAGACACTGGACTGTGACCTGCTCTTGAACAAAACTGCTGAAGCTTTATTGTGATGAGCTGAGTTACAAAGAGGTCTATGTGAGGAAACCCCGGGCTTAAAATAGGAGTCTGACTGTATCAGGCTGGAGAGACCACTTGTGATGACTAGCAAAGACCTGCTAAGTGGTCTGCTGGAATGTTCTGGACAACCGGATGGCAGGAGGCTTTGAGGTGAATCTCTGTGTTCCAAACGCCCAAAGGTGTATCTCCTCTTGGCATAAAAGACATGATATGGCCCCTCCCCATCTGTTCATGTAGACCATCTCTACTAGTTCTTACAGACAACACAGCAAATTCCTTCCCTTGATATGGAGGAGGAAAGCGTGACAAGCAAGATCAGGAATGGGCAAACTATGGCCCAGGGGCTGCATCTGGCCCTTCAGATGTTTTAATCCAGCTCTCAAGCTCCCGCCGGGGAGTGGGGTCCAGGGCTTACCCAGCTCCGGCACTCCAGCCAAGGAGCAGTGTCAAGGGCTTGCCCCACTCTGCATGGTTCCCGCAAGCAGCAGCATGTCCCCCCTTCAGCTCCTATGAGTACAGGGCAGCCAGAGGGCTCCGCACGCTACCCCTGCCCCAAGCGCCACCCCCACAGCTCCCATTGGCCACGAAGCACAGCCAATGGGAGCTGCAGGGGCAGTGCTTGCAGATGGGGCAGTGCGCAGAGCCACCTGGCCACGTCTCCATGTAGGAGCCGGAGGATGGACATGCCCCTGCTTCTGGGAGCTGCTTGAGGTAAGTGCCACCCAGAGCCTGCACCCCTGATCCCCACTATGCCCCAACCACCTGCCCCAGCCCTGATCCCCCTCCTGCCCTCTGAACCCCTCAGTCCCAGCCAGGAGCACCCTCCTGCATCCCCACCCCACATGCCCAGTCCTACCCCAGAGCCCACCCCTGCAGCTAGAGTCCTCACCCCCTCCCACACTCCAACCCCCAATTTCATGAGCATTCATGGCCCACCATACAATTTCCATACCCAGATGTGGCCCGCAGGCCAAAAAGTTTGCCCACCCCTGAGCTAGATGAATGGTTCTCAACTCCCTCATGTTTATGTGGAGAGCTAAATCTTGGCCATACCAGGGACCGTTAGTCTATAGATTCCCCAGGTGCGCTCCCCAACCTAGGGCAGAAGCGTCTGTAACCAGAGTCAGTATGGGTTGTGGGAGAACGAAGGGAACTCCCACACATACGTTAGCTGGGTCCAGCCACGAGTCCAAAGAGGCTAAGACTGTTGTGGGCACTCGGACCAACGTGTCCAGTCACATATTGGGGAGTACACTGAGCTCAGTCAGCTCTGCAACTTCCTTAGATGAAGACTGGCATGCTGAACCCCATACGTACATGAGGCCATGTGCCACAGAAGTCTAAGGCAGTTGCTTACAGCCATGGTTGGATGGGCCTTTACGTTTAATGTGATGGTTGACAGTCTGGACTCTGGTTTATAGGAAGAAAGCCCCAGCTACCATAGGATCCAAGACCACACCTATAAACTCTATTCTTTGAGCGGGGAGAAGACTGACTTTTCCTCATTGATCAACAGTCTCCCCCGAATTCTACCTGGTTCTTGGACTGATCTCTCACCAACCCGTGGTACAGGTATGGAAAAAAGCAGAACTCCTGTTTTCCTTAGGAATGCAGACCACCGTGCATTTTGTGAACACTCCCAGGGCGGTGGATCGGCCAACAGTCAGGAATGTAAACTGACCATAAATCTGAGCAATCTCCTGTGGCTTTGATGGATGGACACACGGAAATGTGAATCCCTCAAGTCAAGGGCAGCATACTAGTCACTGGGATCCAAGGAGAGGATAATGGATGCTAGGGTGACCATGCAAAATTCCTTTTGTATTCGTTCAGCTCTCTCAGATGGGTCTGAGCGCTCCTTTTGCCTTTGAAATTAGGAAGGGGAGAGGGATAGCTCAGTGGTTTGAGCATTAGGCTTGCTAAACCCAGGGTTGTGAGTTCAATCCTTGAGGGGGCCATTTACGGATCTGGGGCAAAAATTGGGAATTGGTCCTGCTTTGAGCAGGAGGTTGGACTAGATGACCTCCTGAGGTCTCTTCCAACCCTGATATTCTGTGATTCTATGAAACAGCATGAATAAAATCCTTTCCCTCTGTGGAGAGGAGGGATCTTCTCTATGGTTCCTAACAGGAGGAGAAACTGAACTTCCCAAAGGAGGACCTCCTGTGAGAGTGGCCTCTGTAAAGGGATGGATGAAGGGGATTGGGGGCAGGGAACAGAAATACATTGAAGGGTATTCCACAGTGTTTAGGACCTTCCAATCTGTGTTAGTATGGGTCCAGTCGCTTAAAAGTTCAAATAACCTATTGGAAAAAACAGGAACAGGAGAAGCTGGTGTAAGGCAAACTGATAAGCTGTCTTCAACAAAAGAATCAGACTGCTTTGCATTTCCAGGCTGTCTGGACAAGCTCACTGCGGATGAGAAATGAGGAGGTGGTAGTCTCCTCCTATGACTCTTCCTTTTCCTCCTAGTCTGGACAGGTTGTGATGGTGTAAAGGGCTGGTAACAGTGGAATGACTGACGGCAGAATTGCTTTTTAGAAAGTGGAGTACAAACCCCACAAACTTCAGCGTAGCCTTGAAGTCCTTGCAACTGTGAAGCTTATCAGTCTGATGGGAAAATAGGGTCAGTCCCTCAATGGGGAGATACCCAATAGTCTGTTGGACCTCCAGAGGAAGACCTGATGACTGAAGCCATGAACACTTACACACTGTGACAGCAGAGGCCCATGGCCCCGGCCGCAGTCTGTCCCATGCAAAGCAGCCTGGAAAAAGATCCAAGCAAACCATTTTCTCTTGTCCACTACTGCCAGAAACTCTTGTCTGGCATCTCAAGTAACTTGTCTACAAACTTGAGAACATTGCCCCAGTGGAAGAAATCTTATCTCCCCAGCAAGGCTTGCTGGTTTGAAATATGAAGCTGCAGTCTAGCAACAAAATAAATTTTTCTAGTGAAAAGAGCGTGTTTCTTTGCCTCTCTCGACTTTGGGGTACAAACAGGTTGCCCGATGAGCTCTCGATCACAGCTGAGACCAGCAAAAACCCTAAGGGGGCGTGGGAGTTGTACAAACGCTCAAATCCCTATGAGGGGACATGATACATGATATTTCTCCTTAGTCCTTTGGGCCATCAGTCTTAGAAAAGGCAGTGTTTGCCACAAGACTTCTGTGGACTCCAGAATAGCCTCATTAATGAGGAGAGCTCCTCAAAAGGGCACTATTGAACCCAAAATATCCACCAATCAATGTGAGCTCTCCTAAACTACCTCCACTTGTATGTCCAGAGAGGAAGCCACCTTCTTCAGCAGGTCCTAACATGCCCTGTAACCATCCTGAAGAGGTGAGGACACACTGGACACCACCAGGGAGGAGGAGGAACAAAGAGTAAGTTGAGGTGGAACCTTCCTTAATTCCTCTGACAGAGATCCTGCTGGGACAGTTTGCTCCTCCTCGGCACCCAACCCCGTACCGAGGGTGACCTCTCATGCCATCTCACACAGACTATTCTGGTGGTCTACTTGGGGATCTCGAGGGAGAATCTGGTGGTGGGAGGAAACCCTCAGAGGCTCCAGTATGGCAGCTAGTAGGGCATTAGACTCCAACCTCTTCCAGACCAAGGATCCACGTCCCTCAACCAACGTGGAATCTCTGCTGTATACCAAGGGCGAAAAAGCCTGGATGGAAAGTGATGTCACCTCTCTCTAGATCGAGACACATATGAGCCAATCTCTGGTTCTGAAAATGAACCCAAGTCACCTGACCAGGAGGACACAGTACTTCTTGGTGCCAAGGACCGCCATCAAGACTCAGGAGATGACGATACCAAGGAAAGCATCCTAGGCTTGCCTCTTGATGCACCAGATAAGGAGGTGCAAGACTGTCCGTTACCAGCACAGAGAGATTCCCTGTTGCTTCTGTCCTTGTGTCAAAGGGTTCAGTACCGCAGAGTGGGATGGTATTCCAGCAGCAGTTGGTTTCAGAGGCACAGGGTTTGATGCTGGAATTGAAAACCCCGCTTGAGGTGCTATTGGCACCAACAAGTACTTCCTCTCCAAGGACACCCTCCCCTGTATCCTGGTTGAAGGAGCTGGGAACCTCAATCTCTTGCAAGATGAGTCCTTCAAAGCACCATACCAGTGGTTTTTTCCCCTCGGTACTGGTAGAGTATTATCAAGACCCTACAATGTCTGGAGGAGTGCTCCTAACTGAAGTAGCCCTGAGCGAGCAGGCTCCGAACACGGACGCAGAGCTGCCACCACAAACTGTGGGGGGGGGGGGCGGGCGGAGGGTGAGGAAACCTGGATTTGTGCTGGAGATGGCCCAACTTGATGATCACTTTAGATAAGCTATTACCAGCAGGACAGTGGGGTGGGAGGAGGTATTGTTTCATGGTCTCTGTGTGTATATAATGTCTTCTGCAGTTTTCACGGTATGCATCCGATGAAGTGAGCTGTAGCTCACGAAAGCTCATGCTCAAATAAATTGGTTAGTCTCTAAAGTGCCACAAGTACTCCTTTTCTTTTTGCTATGTGAAAGTATGTGTCCTTCAAGGCGAGTGCAGCATACCAGTCTCCTGGATCCAAGGAAGGGATGATGGAGGCCAAAGAGACCATGCGGAACTTGAGCTTCTTCACAAATTTGTTGAGTTCTCGCAGGTCTAGTATGGGCCTGAGCCCACCCTTGGCTTTTGGTATTAGGAAATACCGAGAATAGAAACCCCTGACCTTCTGCTCCTGAGGAACCTCTTCCACTACTCCTAGCGAAAGGAGTGAGTGCACCTCCTATGAAAGGAGTTGCTCGTGAAAGGGGTGTGACGTTGCATCCCATATGATTTTATGAAAAAATGCTAATGAGCATGAATATAACGTAACTGGAATATGCCTCACACAAAAGGTCTCTTGTAAGGTATCGTTACAAAGCTTATAATCTACTGAGTGTGGTCATCCTATTTGTATAAATGTATCATTCTTGTATCTGAAACTAGAAATATGAAATATAACTCTGAGGTCCTATTGTAATTATGCAAAGTGTGGGCCATTAATGGCGTTTTGGAATGTTGATGGCTCCAATCAACTAGGACAATTGGTTGTAAATGGCTCTGTTTACTTGCAAAAAGAAAAGGAGTATTTGTGGCACCTTAGAGACTAACCAATTTATTTGACCATAAGCTTTCATGGTATTTTTTCATGCTTTATGTGTATAAAAAGATCTTCTACACTTTCCACAGTATGCATTCGATGAAGTGAGCTGTAGCTCACAAAAGCTTATGCTCAAATAAATTGGTTAGTCTCTAAGGTGCCACAAGTCCTCCTTTTCTTTTTGCGAATACAGACTAACACAGCTGTTACTCTGAAACCTGTTTACTTGCAAGCCTTCTTGTGAGTCAGGCCAGGAAGTAAGAATGTTTGTGATCCCTCAGGACATGTGACAATGTCACCTTGTACTGGAATCCATCTTAAACCTGGTGCTTTTCCATTTAGAAAGAATTGTGGGGACCCAGAGAGACAAAAGATTCCTGACTTATGCCAAAGCTGTATAAGGGGGTGGAAAAGAACAAAGGAGGTTCCATTGATGAGAAATCCCCTAGTTACCACCTGAGCTGGAATTAACAAGAACTATATCATGGAAAGAATTGGGCCCAGACTAGGAAGGAGTCCAGTCTGTGAAAGCTTATTAGAACATCTCTGCGGGTGAGATTTTATCTGTAATCACTTTCTTAATGTATTAGGCTTAGACTTGCATGTTTGGTTTTATTTTGCATGGTAATTTACATTGTTCTGTCATTACTTGAAACCATTTAAATCCTACGTTTTATACTTAATAAAATCACTTTTGTTATTAATTAACCCAGAGTAAGTAATTAATACCTGGGGGAGCAAACAGCTGTATATATCTCTCTATCAGTGTTATAGAGAGCAGACAATTTATGAGTTTATCCTATATAAGCTTTATACAGAGTAAAACGGATTTATTTGGGGTTTGGATCCCACTGGGAGCTGGGTGTCAGGATGCTAGAGACAGGAGCACTTCTTAAGCTGATTTCAGTTAAGTCTGCAGCTTTGGGGGCATGGTTCAGACCCTGGATCTGTGTTGGAGCAGACTGGCAAGTCTGGCTCGACAAGGCAGGGTTCTGGAGGCCCAAACTGGCAGAGAAAATGGGCTCAGAGGTAGTCTCAGCACATCAGGTGACAGTGCCAAGGGGGTCTCTGTGACTGAACCTGTCACAAGGGGTCCCTGAAGAGGGACAAGGAAGTGGGGTTGAAGGGCACAGAATTGGATGGGTTATCCCCTCTCTACCGTGAAGAGCACCCATCGGTCCAAAGTGCTACGGGACCATGCATGGTAGAAAGGGGACAGTTGGGAGGAAAAGGTAAGGTGGGGTAGATCCAGTTTTTGATCTGGTGTGCAGTCCTTGACCGCACCTTCAAAAGGCCGGTATGGGGCCTGAAGGTGGTTTGGGTTGGCCAGAGTCCTGGCCTGAGGATGGGTGTGGCCTTTTCCTGCCACTCCTATTCCTCCTCCAGGAGCTGTCCTGTTGGTAGAACCGTGGAGGCGGCTGAGGCCTGAAAGGCTTCCGCTGCGTGGCGGGAGTGTGTAGGCCCAAGGATTTGAGGGTGGCTCTAGAGTCTTTTAGGCTATGTAGCCTTTTATCTGTCTTCTCTGAAAACAGAGTCAGACCCTCGAAGGGGAGGTCCTGTATGGTCTGCTGGACCTTGTACGGGTGACCAGAGACCTGGAGCCAGGAACCCATTCTCATGGTCACCCCTGTAGCCATGACTCTTGTGGTGGCATCAGCAGTATCCAGCACCGCCTGGAGGGAAGCTCGGGAGATTAGCTTGCCTGCCTCAACCAAGGCCAAAAACTCAGCACAGGAGTCTAGGAGTAGCTCACAAAGTTTGCCATTGCAGTAGTGGTATTAAAAGAGTACCAGATGACAACGACCTGTTGGCTGGAAATATGGAGTTGCAATCCACCTGTAGAATAGACCTTCCTCCTGAAAAGGTTAAGTGTTTTAGCCTGCCTGTTTTGAGGGGAGGGCCCTTGAAAACCTTGCCGCTCAGGATGATTAGCAGCATGCACAACTAGCTAATCAGGTTGCGGGTGGGAATAAGGATGTTCATAACCCTTAGAAGGCACAAAGGATCACCTTTCATTGCGCTTGGCAGCGGGTGGCAATGAGGCTGGGGTCTGCCACAGGGTTTTGTTGATGTCCGTGATAATTTTTATGAGCAGTAAGGCAATACGGGAAGGTCCAGAGTCCTTGACTACCTCCACTGCCTTGATGCCCAGACCCCGGGCAACGCGGCACAGCAACTGCTGCAACACCCAACTGTCCTCGAGTGCCGGGGTGACGGCGGTACCAGCCAGCGCCTTGTTCGGCAACGAAGAGGAGGAAGCTCCAAGTAACGGCAGCTGCTCCCTGCCATCAGCACCCAAGGGATCCTGTGACTCTCGGGGGTCCTGTGCAGGAACAGACATGGACGGTGCCGTGTTTGGTACTGGGGTGGTGGGCACCAGCCTCCGTGGCGGCGCGGTCAGTGCCAGAGCCGCTGTTGGAGCCACTGGGGCCACTATCAACGCCGGTGCAGATGTCGGAGCTGGAGCCGAAGCCAGCGCGAGCGACGGTGCCGCAGCCGAGGGTGTCGATGTTGGTGGTTCAGTGGCTGGTTGCTCAGCCGGTGGGATACAGGTGGCCAAAGCCAACAAAGTCACTGCCGAGCAGGACTCTTGGCTCCTTCCCTGGCTCTCGTGAAAAGCCCATGGAGTCCAGAAGGGCCACTGCGCGGGGTTCTGCCACTGCGCTGGGCAAGCACGTCTCTCCTGCCGTGACCTGGACCTCCTGCCCTTATCAGAGAGGTAGGAGTCTGACTCCAACTCGGAGGTCTCCGAACACGAAGACCATGGAGGAGCCGTGCTTTGGGGCACCGAGCATCGGGAGCGCAGGGACCAACTGAGTTCTCTCTCCAGAGGTGTTGGTGCCAGGGGGTGCCATGGAGAAGGGGCGTGCCGGGACATCACCGCCGGCTTCCCTCTTGATTCTACCTGGGGTCACAGTGCTGCAGGCGGGGCCGGAGCCAGCTCTGTACTAGGGGGCCAGAACCGCGCAGTGAGACACAGCAAGTCTTGAGCCGCCTCAAAAGCCTCCAGTGTCAAGGGGAGTGGCAGTTGCTGGCCAGTAGGGTCCAGCAATTGTGGCGGGCCCAGACTTAACTGCCTCACCTGGGCAGGAGTTGACGTGGCTCTGCCCAGGGACCTGGTTCTGTGGCCCGAATGGGGTCTCACAGCCGTTGGCTGTTGGGGGAGAACACCCCCTTTCCGGCTCTTCCTCTTCTGAGGCACCGGCAACTGAGACTGGTGCCTAGCTGATTGGCCGTGGGAGGAGCCATGCCAGTGCCGAGGGTCTCGGGAGGAGTCCTTTTTCGGCACCGGTTCCTGGGATGATGGAGCCAGGGAATTCTGCACCAATAAGGGCGTGCTGAGTGCGGGACCCCGGGGGGGAATAAAGGCACTTGCAAAGCAAAGGCTATGGGACGTTCCTGTGACAGGTTTGGTCACAGAGACCCCCTTGGGACTGTCACCTGACATGCTGAAATTACCTCTGAGCCCGTTTTCCCTGCCAGCTTGGGACTCCGGAACCCTGCCTTGTTGAGCCAGACATGCTAGCCTGCTGCAACACAGACCCAGGTCTGGTCCACACCCCCAAAGCTCCAGACTTTAATTAAAAACTGCTCAGCAGGTCACCTATCTCCAGCATCCAGACACTCAGCTCCCAATGGGATCCAAACCTCAAATAAATCTGTTTTACTCTGTATAAAGCATATACAGGGTAAACTCAAACTGTCCACCCTCTATAACACTGATAGAGAGATATGCACAGCTGTTTGCTCCCCCAGGTATTAATCACTTACTCACTTTGGGTTAATTAATAAGCAAAAGTGATTTTATTAAGTATAAAAAGTAGGATTTAAGTGGTTCCAAGTAATAACAGACAGAACAAAGTAAGTTACTAAGCAAAATAAAACAAAACACGCAAGTCTAAGCCTAATACATTAAAAAACTGATTACAGGTAAATCTCACCCTCACAGATGTTCCAATAAGCTTGTTTCACAGATTAGACTCCTTTCTAGTCTGGGCCCAATCCTTTCCCCGGTACAATCCTTGTTAGTTCCAGCTCAGGTGGTAACGAGGGGATTTCTCATGACTGCAGCCCACTTTGTTCTGCTCCACCCCTTTTTATAGCTTTGGCCCAAGGCGGGAATCTTATGTCTCTCTGGGTTCCCATCCCTCCTTCTAAATGGAAAAGCACCAGATTTAAGATGGATTCCAGTAGCAGGTGACATGGTCACATGTCCTGTGAGACCTCAGCCTCCATTCTCCCAGGGCTGGCCGGCACCTACCCGGAAGGCTTGCAAGTAAACAGAGCCGCGTACAGGTGACTGATTCTGGAGCACCCTTAATGGCTTCCACTTAAAAGGTTTACCTCAGTGATACAAGTTTCTCTCTTATTCTCCTGCCTCCAGTCCTAGAAATGATACATGCAAACAGATGGAATGAACACACTCAGTAGATCCTAAGCTTTGCAATGACACCTTACAAGAGATCTTCTCAATAAAGTATATCCCAGTCACCTCATATTCACACTTATGAACAGATTTCCATAAAACATACGGAGTGCAACGTCACAGTTCCAGCTAACCGTAACGGGCAGTAAGAAGGAACTGAGGGGGGTGGTGGGTCGGCAGGGCTCTATATTGAGCGCCACGAAGGCGCGACTCCTGGGGGTGCCCAGGCTGACCCGATGGAGACTGCTATGGGAAAAGTCTTCTGGCTATCCTGCACATGTGCGCGCATACACCTGATTGGAATGGACATGAACAAGCACTCAAAGAAGCAGCTAACATGTGCAGACTACCTACCATGGACAGTAAGAAGGAAATGAGAGGGATCAGGTCCACCTCTTATATCACTGCACAGCAGCACGAGGCAGCAGAGGACACATGCATCACCTCAGTGGGTACTGCTAAAGGACAAATCTCTTGACGCTGGTGTCCTGAGTGCACGCACACCTGAAGCGGAATGGACACATGCAGGCGATCAGAGTAAAGGGTGTAGTCACACTCCAGGACGACTGATCTGTAGCACACACTTTTAGCCCAAGGTGGTGCATCTGGCACCCCATGCCATGTGCCTAGGGAGCCATCTGCCTCCCCAAAGTGGGACTCACCTGCCTGGTCAGCTGGGCTTGGTGTGCGAGAACGCAGAGAGGGGAGGGGCTGAAGCACTCACTGGCCCTTCCAGTACAAGCAGCCTTGCACTGGTGCACCTCATTCCTCCAGTGCCCACATCCCTGGGGAGGGAAGCATGCCCTGTGGCATGCCCTGTTGCTAGGGGTGCCAGAACGTGGTGTTTCTTCCCGTGCTAAAAGCGAAGACCCTGGAGACGGTCACAGCCGCCGCTAGCCGGCAGAGCTAGACCCAAACCAGCCACCCTGGGGGAGAGGGTGCCACGCTGCCCAGCCAGGGCTTCGTTTGTGCTTCCTTAGTGTCAGTTGAGGCCAGAGTCCCTGCACAGCAGGAATAAGGGCCCTTAAGCTAAGCAGGAGGCACCTCTCACCCAGCAGTCAGCCACTGCCTATATACAGCCCCGGGCCCTGTTTCCCAGAACTCACAATAGGCCTGCAGTACCTGTAGGTTTTTTCCAGATGAGGTGTTTCAACAGAAGCTTTAAATCCACTTCCTCCCAATGTAACAGTGGGGTCTTTCACAGTGCCGTCACCTGGCAAATGGAGCATACAGGCATATTAGAGCGCCCTTCAAGCACAACCACCAGAGATTTGCAAAGTACATTGCTCCCAATCTAACCATTACTGAGGGCAATTCAACATGCAGTGGCCTGTTCATTAGGCTCTCTCTTCTACATCAACTGCCTCTGCAATTCTCACTTGTGCACAGCAAGAGTCATACTCTTAAATGTGTAGCATGAAACCAAAAACAGGTGACAGCCTTCCTGGAGGGGTGGGGGGAGCCCTCCTATCACTCAGCACACTGACAGCTGAGCTCTTCAATGGGTTGTCCATGAGGGACTGATCCTGCATTGAACTAGGGCTGAGGGGCCTTTGCCATCACTACGCTCTAGGATCACAGCCATCTTCAGAAGGAGGATGCCAAACCAATCCTGGCAGTCCATGCAGGATGCCTCACAGCATTCTGCAGGCATAAGAGGGAACAGGCCACACAACAAACTCACAAACTCAGATGCTATTGCTTCAGCAATGAGTCACCTGAGATGGCATCCAGCTGGACCGGGGTTAAACACTGCATTTGCTTGTCATGCAAGCCTCCCATCAACTACAAGGCCATTGGTACAAGGCTGGGGCCGCATCAAAGACCTGGGCATTTGAAAGAGAAAGTTGTGTGTGCCAGGCTGATCTGCAAGCACCAGCATCACTCAGCATAGCTCACACAGAGGGAGGAGCATGCCCAGGGGCAGGCATGCAGTACAATGTGCAGAGGGTGGCAGATACGAGACCCTGGAAGTATAGAAACTTCAAAAGACAATTATTGTGAGATGTGCTAGACGCTATGGGCACAGGAGATATTCATTAACGTGTGTATCTAGAAATGTGATCTGTTTCCTTGTGAGCTGGGGATTGTATTCTAGCTACACGAGGCAGCGTTACCAAGCTTCCTCCAGGAGCTAAAAATCAGTGGGGAATAATTATTGGGAGCATGTGTAATTCTGTGGGTGAGTTAGTGATAGAAAGATAAGGGAGGTGTCATTTGATAAAAAAAAACCACTACAGAATCATAATTCCAATGGTGCCGTCCTCCTCAGTATGGAACCAGGGATTTGGTGACACCCGGCTCCCAGCTCCAGGTCCTTGGATTGGTGGAAATTTTGATAATACAGTGAAATCAGTAATGGGTTGACTTGGTACCATTCAAAAGCCATTTCTTGCTTAAGTACTATGGTACCAAACATGACAAACCTAAAGCAATTATGTAGATATATATTCATGAAAACTTTAAAGAATAATTAAAAATTGGATTTTTAAACACAGGCATGTTTAACACAGCACTCTCAGCTAAATTGTGACAGTACTCTGTTATCAGCTAAACGCTCAGAACATGACATCTGATTTAATTTTTTAAATATTACAGATTACCATAAATGAAAGGAGTGCTTCAGGTTGATTTGCCATCATCGCCCAAAATGAAGCAGGTCAGTGGTACTGATTGTCAGCTTTATTTATCTGTTATGAGTGGCAATGAGGCACTGGTTAAGATGTCAGTATCCAGGCAATAAATTACTGGACTGCATCCACAAACAGCACCCACACAGTTACATCACATAATTAATTACAATCCCAAAGCAATTTATTACAAAATACTGGTTTTTATTTCAGTCTTGCTCATTTTTAGGCATCAATGGGGAGAGTACTAACTAGTAGCTGAATCTTTGGAGAATACCTAAACACAATGCTTGCAGGGACGATACATGCTATCAGAAGTGCACATAAACTGAATTTGGCAAGATTGGGGGAGGAAGTACATCAAGGATCAGAAAAAAGTTGAAGATCCCACAACAAGGCCAACCGTAGGTGAGACTTGCCTTATACTAGCCATGGAATGTGTTTTGAGAAAAACACTTGCTTTTTCTGCCCTAAGCCCGAAAGCATCCGTTAAACACAGTTACTATATGTGAGACAGGTGAGAAACTGTATGAAGCAATCAGCAAGAAAGTTCCATGGAAAGTAAAGTTAAATGAGTGCAATGACCCAAAACACACCCACACATGACATTTCATATCACATCGAGTGATGCACCAAGAATGTATATAATGTGTTGCATCGAAAGGTAAAAGCAATAGAAACAAATACTGATTTTACTCCTGCAAACTGTGCAATTGAAATTGTTCATCAATTGCCTTGCAGAAGCTGTAATGGGTAGGAAAGTGGTGGCGATGGCCAATCTAGAGGCTAAGTACAGAGAAACAGTTGCTCTGAATGCGACTGAAGAGGAACAAAGCCAAAAGACTCTGGAAGCACTTACTGAAGATGAACTATGGGACATGGACTTAGTCTGTGGTAATCATACCCACAGACATGAATCACAGCGCATATCCTTAAAAGTTGTGGTGCTATCAAAAGCAGAAAAAAGGCCAATGTCAACAGTAATATGAAGACTGTTTGCAACTGCTAAATTTTTACAGAGAAGCATTTTGTCCTGCAGTACATGGCAGTTTCACGGATACAAAATGCATGACCTACAGGAGCTCATTAATATCATGATGAACAACAGTCTTCAGTGATGAGACTGTTAAAGAGGTCAGCTGAATGGATACTCTGGGACATGACTAAGACTATGATTACATCACAGAGGTCACAGAATCCGTGACTTCCATTGACCTCAGTGACATTTTCTGCCCCGGAGCTAGAGCTCCAAGCCGGCCCCTCACCTCCACCCTGGTGCGGGGACCCCACAGCTTTCCAGCAATGGCGGGGGGACTCCTGGAGCTCCCAGACGCTATGGGGGGGTGAGGAGACCCTGCAGTAGCCCAGCTTCCGCAGGCGGCAGGGGACCCTGGAGCTCCCAGTTGCTGCAGGTGGCAGGGGACCCCCAGAGCTTCCTACTGCCACGAGTGGTGGGCGTCCCGCCAAGAGCTGCTCAGCTGATGCCTGGGAGGAACCCTGGAGCTCCCACTGCAGCGGCAGGAGACACCGGAGCCCCAACAACAGTGGCTGCTGAGCTGAACCCACCTCCCCATTTTGTCAGGGCTATTTTTAGTGAAAGTCAGAGAGATAGGTTATGGGCTTCTGTGAAATTTTTGTTTATTGCCTGTGACTTGTCCATGACTTTTACTAAAAAAAAAGTCCGTTACAAAATCTTAGCCTTAGCCATGACTTGTAGGAAGCCCTCAAAACCCAAAGAATTATCCCAGGCTCCACCAAATCTATGGATTCCTATTAAGAAGAACAGATGAAAGCTGTGCTCTAATGCAAAAAAAAGTCAGAATGAAGGTGGCAGAGATCAGTACAGAGCTAATTGTAGACAGATCATTGTTTGTTCATCACCTGGTTGTGTCCAGATCTCAGTACGATGCTGATCTATGTTAGACTTTGGGAAAGTCTGAGTTCTCCGTGGTAGCACTATCGATGTTCGAATGCGACGGAACAATGCATATGTGCCAGGCAAAAAGCAAACTAATGGTCATTTTGCATGGTCTTCCTAATCCAGCACCTACTTACAAGGGGACCAGAAACCTTACACCAACAGAGACCTTACAACATAGCAAACATAGATAGTGTGGCTGAGGTAAAAACTCGCAAACTAGAAACTTAACACCTGCCAAGATGTTAAGGGTTGCTTTTTTTTTTTTTAAACATAAGCAATGCATCTTTGTGTTAAAGTATAATTAAAATAAATGTATTTGTAAACATTTTCTCAAATATATATATATACACATGTACATAATTGTTCTAGGTTTGTCATGCTTGGTATCACTGCATCTGTGGGAGAAAGCTTTCGAAAGATACCCAACTTGACCCATATCCAATGATGCTATTATCAAAATTTCCAACTGAAAGACATGAAGCTGGGAGTGGGGGTGGCTGGGATGTCAGCGAGTCCCCTCTGCCACACCACGGAGGTGGACACCACTGAAATGATGATTCTGTAGGTTTTTACAAATCAAATGACACCTTCCTGACCCTTCTGTTACTGACTCACCCATGGCCTGAGATTTTGCCACACAATATTCCAGGACTAAAATCCTTGGGACAAGCAAACAACTCCAGAGTAGTACCATCCCCTGGGAGGAACTGCATAGGCTGGATCAGACCCGGATCAAGAAGCCCAGATGACAAAGAAAGAGCTTGTGGTGTAAAAGGTCAGCCTGAACTAACTAACTGAGTGTCCCTCATTTGACCTTTGAGCTGACCTGAGACTGTTACCAAGCAGGCAAACCCTGCTGGAAGGGCATGAAGCCCTGGAACTTGTCAGGGTCTCCATGATGGGGGGGAAGACAGGGGACACTTGGTAAGCCCAGCATGCGGGAAGACGGATTGTTGCTTTAGGATTGTTTTCCTGTAATTCTTCTGTTCTAAATACAATAAATGCTCTGTGAAAACTGGCTGCTCACTGTGCCGAGAGAGAGTGAACCACAGGTGCTGCACTCACTGCAGACTTGCTGGGATAGTAAGAGTTAACTGCAGGGGGACAGCAAGCCTAGATCCCTTATCTGGAGGAAGAGGGACATGGGTCCCTGCTCATACAGACATGACACTTGGAGGTCTGAGACCTGAAAGGGCGCGCTTGAGAAGACCATGGAGAGAGCAGAGGTGCAGCAAACCCAGGAACTGAGAGAAAGAGGAACCACACACCGACTCTGTAAATGGAGATCCTGTTGCTGGCGTCGAGGACAGCAAGGTCTGCGCTCTTTGCGGGGTCTGGGTGGAATGCGACCTGGTTCACCGCCTGCTGGAGCTGGAGAGGGAATGTGCACAGGGGCGGAGGCAGCACAGAATGCTGGAAGGCCGTTACTAGCACCTTATCTGAGAAAACAGGAAGCTCAGGCTGTGAACCATCCCACGACTGCAGCTCCAGCTCTGACCCGGACTGCAACGGGCACAGCAATACTGCCAGCGGAAGGGGCGGCTTGGAGCGTGGGGAGGGTACAACGAAGGGCTGCTCTGCTCACGGAGGCCCTGATTGAAAGCCCATTAATTGGGACTCTGAGGGGCTTTGGATTTAGCCCTGAAGGAGGGAGCTCTCCCTCACACTAGGGTCTTTTATCATGTCCCTCAGTGACTCCAGCACTGCAATGCCCCAGACAGACAGACCTGCTAAACAGCGGACACACCAATGTTTAACACATCCCCCCGCCACTGACTTGGTCTCCAGCAGTCACCTCCATCAATAACGGCCACGCTGGCCACAAGGCGGCTCTCCTCCCCAGTGCTGCGGTCGGTGCTCCAGTGCCAGTCGTAGCAGAGGGCGTGCCACCCCCTGCAGAGAGCGTGCAGTCGACGTGGGATCTCAGGGTCCCACCGCAGTGACACGAGCTGGCTTTTCTCAGCGCTGCCAAAATGCAGGCTCTGCTTCAGGTACCAGTGATAGTTCCCCACTGTCCAGAGCTGAACTACACAGAGAAATGTCGTCATTACGCATTGCATGGGGGCTGGGGCAGTAAGGTCACAGCTGGCACCCTGCCGGACCTTTCCCACTCACAGCTTGGGGGGATCCAGCTGAATGTTCGGGCCCTATCTCTGTCATGGCCGCCACCAAAGATTATTTCAGCAGCCCTTCAGCCTGTCTAACCTTCAGTCACCCTCTGCTCCAGGGAGGAAGACTAGCTTTGGGGTTAACACACTACACTGGACACAAAAGATCCCGGTTCAATCCCTGTCCTGCCAGACTCCCTATGTGACTAGGGCCCAGTCACTTTGCTCTCAGTACAGGGGGATAACCACCCCTCCTGTCTCCCATCCTCTACCTTGCCTATTAAGATAGTGAGCTCTTTGGGGCAGGGGCAGTCTCCTACTGTGTCTGTGAAGCACCCAGCACAAAGCAACCCTGAGCTCAAAAATTTGCTAAAAAGAACCTAAAAATTCTGTGCTCCTCCTCTTCCCTGCAAAAGACCTTTCCCCAAAGGGGACATCAGCTTTAAGGGCTGGGATCCTCAGTCACTGGTGTAGATGTTTCAGAAGCCCACTGATGGGCAGTGAGGTTTGGCATTGCTTCCAGAGCAGCTGGCCCAGACAATGCCCGTGAGCAAAATCTAGTGAACCAGGGCCGTTTCTCCTGACCTTGCACAGGCACCTCAAAACACTGAGCAGAATCTCCCCATGTCTTCTGGCATATTGCCTCCCCACACCTCCTAATTAACGTGCACTTCGGGGCAGTCAGGGCACTGCAAGTATTCTTACCATAGGTGTTTGTCCCGGAGTTCTTTTCTTTCTTAAGATCTTCCAGCCAAACTGCCAGGATGGTAGAGTCTAAGTTCCAAAGCAGCTCGTTAACCTGATGGGACAGAGTCTCTCATTGGTGTTTCTGCCCCTATACGAGGCAGACCACTCAAGGTTAAAAATGTTAGTTGGCTCCCCCCTTGCCCAGACAGCACACAAGTGAGCACACCATTGCAGTGACTAGAAAGCAGTAAAATATTACAAAGCTTATGCCAGGAAATCCCCCAGGCATGATGTGAAGATGGTAGACCCCAGCCCTGTCTTAGGAAACTAAGGGGGGAATTAAGTAGAACCTCTTATACACTCTGCACAGTGCCTGCGGGAGGGAACAGCTTAAACAAGCCCACTGAGGAGTCACACACTCTCCATTCACACAACAGTCGTGCTCTGCCGTATTTTAGATCCTGCTCTTTCCCATGCATCACCTGCAACCCCACCCCAGCTACAAGGCACAGTGGTGTGGCTGAAATAGAGCCTTCTCCCCAGCTGGGACGAGACCGTCCAGAGGCTGGAAGTGTTGTCTCCAGAAGATCCTGGTGATCAAATGCTAGAGCCTCTTGAGGGGCTGCTGTCTCCTCAGTAGGGAACGCACTTAAAAAAATACACTGTCTTCAGTGGGAGATGGGTTGAGCCAATGGTTCTGCTCTTGCTCCTAGGTACTTTGTGACCAAGAGATAGATAAGAGCCTGATTTTAAAGAAATCTGAATTTCCCAGGGTGCTGAGTGCCCAGCTGGAGTCAACAGGGCCACCTGTAGCCCAGCACTCCTGAGCTGGGCCCGTGCATACTACAAGGGACTCTTTCACCCAACCGCTCTTGTAAAGAGTCACAATTTGGTGCTTCCTACCTCCTGTCTCTTTCTGTAGAGACTAAAGTCTGTCAGTGACTAAAGGCAACGATGGGCCCAGTCTGCAGAGATCAGACCTAGACACAAATCTGGATCTGCAGTTTAGATTCAGATCACTATCAAGATGAGAACTAGCAACTAATTTGAAGTCTGGATCCAGGTTACTCTAGATTTGGGGTTACTCAGATCTGGGCCCGTCACTACTGACCACTGACCACAACCCTTCATGTTCAGCAGACCCCAGCAGACAGGTCTCCACACCAAGTAGCAGCAAGCACTGCATACACAGGAGGGCGACAGCCTGGACCCCTCACCTACCTTGGCTTGGCCTTTCTGAAATGGGAGGGTGAATTCCCCATGAACGAGACCATTTTTCTCAAAGAAGACAACATCATGTTTGTTGGGTTTCTCCTGTGTGGATGCTATCAGGCTTCCAGAGGGCCTTAAAACAAATGCAAGGGTAAGCATGAGTGACCACAACTGATTGCAAATTTAAGGCAAAGAACACATCTAGCTGCTTGCCCTTGCCCAGTAGCACACAAACCAAAGGAGGACCAGAGCATGTGCTGTTATCAGGCCTCCAGCCAAAGCTCTTGCACCGCCATGCAGACCTTACTCCGGGTTCACAACACCCCTGTAGAAATAATATTAATACAGGAGAGGATAAGTGCTGCTGTCCCTCCCAAAGCTGAGCCAGCCTGGTGAGGTGTTGCTATAAGACCATACATAGAGCCTAACCTCTCCTACCAGCTCTGGCCTCACCTCCTGAGTGGAAGGGGGAGCTGCCCTGGGAAACAGGAATGATTGGCTCTAAACGGCTCTTCCTCTTTACATGTTTGACTAGAAGGAGGGAAGCTCAAAGCACGAAAACAAAGGAGGGAAAGGATCCTTCAGGCTCTGACAGATGTTGAGGAAACACCTCAGCCAGTGAACAAAACCCAGCCCCATCCACCAGGAACACACGCTGCTCATTACTCACTTCCACGCCAGTGCTTGTTCTAGTCCTGGGATAGGCTCACTTGTCGACTGTAAGACCAGCTCCCTGCTCCACACTCTGACCTTCCGGGCTCCTACACGAGACAAGGGGTGGGGTGGGGAGAGAGAGACAGGAAACTCAGGAGAAGCGTACTCTGCTTTTGGTGGGGTGAGGTGCGGGTGGAAAGGGACAACTTCTTCATGAAGACCCAGAGCACAAATGCAAAGTATGGGCACCCCTCACAGATAATGGCAGCTGCGGACAGGCTCACTGGAATTGCTGTGCAACTCACAATTATGACACAGCTGTGCATGATTTTGCACAAAGTTGGACAATTTGATTGTGACCATTCTCCTGCTTAAAGCGTCAGAAAATAACTCTTTTCTGCTTGGAGTTTCTCATGTGCATTCTATATTCAAACTTCCCAATCAACTCTGAGTTTCACATGTCCTTCCATTTCTGAGAGTTCAGATTCCAAAAACAACTTCTTTTGCATTCTGAGATGCGCTGAACAGTTTTGGCCCAGCCACAATTAAAAGACTGCTTGATGCGCGACATTAACTCCTTCCGTGCATGGTCCTGAATGAGAACAGGGGCCCAGCTGACACTTGAAATAAATGAGGGTCAAAATCCAAACTGTTTGGAAGACCAGCTTCTCTGGTAGCAGTTTCATGTTCTGACAGAATGCCCCAGATAACAAATGGGAGAGGCTCGGGTCTGGCCCTGCAGAGGACAGCCTAACTTGCACCCTTTGGTTCTATAAGCTAGGACGTTCTGTTGGCACCCCAACTGGGTAGGGACATAACACTGAGTTACAATCACAGCTATCTGCCAGAACCCAGCACCCGAAGTTTCGATCAGAACAAGTGAAGTATCAGTTAGTGATAGCAAGTTACTTACTCCCCAATACGTTTGGAAACCAAGGCAAAAGCCACATAAGCTGGGTGTTTCTAATGGGCAGGAGGAGCAGTTTGGAAAGGTTTGCTTTCAGAAGAGCATGGTTTCAAAAGTTTGCTCCTAGCCTGAGACAGGGAGGAGTGAGAGGGAGAAATAAAACACACCAGCAATTCTAGCCACTGCTTTGCTTTCCAGGATGCGGCAGAAACTACCACCCTCCTTGTGCAATAGCCATCACACCAATTCTTACCTTGGCTAATCTCTGAATCCAGGCCTGAGAGACAGACAATTAGGTCAATGGAAAGTGAGAAAGAGCAGAGCTGTGAAGTTAGAATCTAGGCCCGTTTCCCTGCACAGGGGCATTTCAGGTCCAGAGTTTTACTCAGACCCATCTATACTGAAAACCAGGCCCAAAATGGAAGGAAAAACCTTCCACTTTTTTCTTTAATTGCCAATTACTAAATATGACAAAGTAAGGCAGCTTTGCCAGCTTGATAAACTGATAGCCTCCCACACCAGCATAGGTAAATACTTCAATTTGGGGCTGGGCAGATTTTCTACATCAGTTAATCCCATACCTGTCTGTGGACAAATAGCGCTCACTGCTACAAACTGCCCATCTCCTCTCCAGGTGACTCGGGGTCGGCCATCATCAGAGGATGAAGCAGGTGGCACTTCCTGAAGTTTTACAGGAAAAACCAAAGGATCAGGTGTAAGTCTGAAATGGCTGCTGCTGGAATGGCCTTTGACTACAGAAAGCTATTGGCTGCCCCTACCCTTTGCAAGAGTCCATTATGTAGTTTATTACAACAACAAAAACAGTGTTAAAAGAATGTTAAGGTGGCAAAGTTAAACACTCAACAGTTAGGAAATGCCAGTAATAAGACTGCCCATGCAACCTTAATTTGGCCCCCTTGTGCGCCTGCATTATGATACTGCCTTTAATGACAATCACATCCATTTTAGTCACAGGTCTTCTCACTTTTTCAGTGCACAGGACAGACTTTGCTCTAGGGATGAACCAGGGCTGTGTAGTAAAGGGGGCTGTTGTCTGTGGGACCCTGTCTGATGGGTTGCAGAAGTTTGAAGGTGTGCGGTGAATTAGACAGGGAACTGCAGAAAGAGAGAGGCTGGTCTTCTGGTTAGAACAGCTGAATGCCAGACTGGAGAACAGGATTCTATCCCTCCCTCTGCCATGGGGTTCTTGTGCGATGCCGGGCAAGGCACTAACAGCAACACATTCAGAGGTGATGGATCACTAACTGTGTGCTCCTTGTTTCCTGGGACCCTGAACTTGAGACCCTGGGGTCTGATCTGCAGAAATGCTGAGCGCTCACAGCTGCTACTCAGGTCAACGGGAGCTGTGCTGTGAACATATGAGGCACTATACAATAGCACATACGCTGAAAAATCATGCCCCAGGTGTCTCAACTTGGGCATCCAAAATTAGTGGAATCTTTTGAAAATTTTGGCTTTAATCTGTGCCTCAATTTCCAATAACACTGCACATCTCACAGGGGTGCTGTGAAGACACATTTGTTAATGTTTGGGAAGCGCTCACACTTCGCTGATGAAGTGCCAGAGAAGAGCCCATGAGGAAATTCAGAATTCTATCTTCATAGCAGAGTTCAAACAGTGTGAAAAATAATAAGGCATGGGGGACACACTGAATTATGTGGCTAAAATAAAATATTGACTAACTCTCATTAAGTCACCAGTGTCCACCCTGTACGCTGAACAAGGCAGGGGTCCTATGGAAAAAAACTGTCCGTGATCATAATGTAAAAAGAAAAGGAGCTACAGCTCACTTCATCGGATGCATGCTCACGAAAGCTTATGGTTAGTCTCTAAGGTGCCACAAGTACTCCTTTTCTTTTTGCGAATACAGACTAACACGGCTGCTACTCTGAAACCTATCATAATGTAGACACACAAGGGAACAGAGTTAAGGCTGTACAAGTATCCTTCATTCTGGCTTTGCATAACTATTGAGTGCTTGACTTTGCCATCGTAGCGTTTCTTTAACTTAATTTTGTTTGTGTTATTTCCTAGGATTTAAAAAAGTAAACGGCAAAAAAAGATTCCACCATGTGACATCTCTCTGAATTTGACACCCATCCAGGCTATCAGCAGGGCTGGAACCATAGACCCAAGGCATAGACCTCTGCCACGTAAGCTGAGTAACTGTTAGCAGTAGAGTAGAATCTCAGAGTTATGAACACCAGAGTTACCAACTGATCAGCCAACCACACACCTCATTTGGAACCAGAATTAAGCAATCAGACAGCAGCAGAGACACACATACACAGAGCAAATACAGTACAGTACCGTGTTAAATAAACTATTAAAAAAATAAAGGGAAAGCAGCATTTTTCTTCTGCATAGTAAACTTTCAAAGCTGTATTAAGTTAATGTTCAGTGGTAAACTGTTGAAAGAACAACCATAACCTTCTGTTCAGAGTTACGAACATTTCAGAGTTACAAACAACCTCCATTCCTGAGGTGTTCGTAACTCTGAGCTTCTACTGTAGTAGGTTGTCATCTGCCACTGGGACCAGCCACTAGAGGGGGATGAGACACTTTGCCAATGGGTTTCACAGATATTTTCTGACAGCTGAGGAATGATGAGTCTCAGAGACCCTGGGCTTCATTCCGGGCTCAGGAGGAGAGCATGCTCTAGTGGGCAAAGACCTTTCTGCCCATTTCCCCCAAAGCCTGACCCCCTTCCTGCCCTGTACTCTCCAATCTGTCTCCTAGTCCCAATGCCAGTCTCCACTGCTCCCCACGTTCCACATTCCAGGCCCAGTCTCCTTGCCCAACCAGTCCTCACTTCCCCCTGGGGGCACCCCAAACCAGTCACAGACTTCCCTTCATGCTAGCTCCAGTCTATTCCCCCTGGCACCTTGTCTCAGTCTCCTTGCCCAACCAGTTTAAGGCACTCCCAACTCCTTGTCCTATGTCAGACTTCCCCACCTCCCCATCCTTGCATTGGCTTCTTGTCCTAATCTACTCCCTCCCGACCCAGCTCTTGATCCTCTGTGCTCAAGTCAGGTTGCTTCCTCCTCCACACGCCCTGGGCCCCAGCAAAGGGTCACTGTGTGCACAGGACACAATATCCCTGCTCTCAGCTCTGGTGCCCGGTGCCACAAAAGCCCCATGCAGCCAGGGACAGCAATTGTAGGGAAAGTCCTGCTCAGCCCCTGAAGCCTGGGATGGTGTATGTGCAGTCCAGTTGCCATGTAGGAGCTATGAGGGGACAGAGAATGCTCAGTGCAGACAGGATCTTCAGAGAATTTAGCTGCTGCACTTTAACAAGTATGAAATACTTCCTGAAGGCTTATAACTTGACCAATTTTGGTGAATTTTTATGGAAACAGCAAAAGGCACAGGCCTTGCCATATTTTCAAAGTCTATGCCCCAAAGTTTGGGGATGCTATCGTTTGCCAATGAAACAGCAGTAAGTACTTTTAAAAAACTTGGGTAAAACAAAATATTCCTCTCCAATCTCATTCTCAGAAAAACAGTTGAACCATTTTAGGTGAAACTTTAAAAAAAAAAATCCTGTGACAGACATCTGGCGTGAAAGTTTCAATGCAAACAGTTAAAGTTTGGCAAAGATGCAAGCAACCGAAAACAGGGTCTTATAACAGGAAGCACTGGGCAAATTGCACTCCAGGCAGCACCACCTGCGTTGCCTGTTGTGTTTGAAAACCACTCCGAACCCGTCAGGTGCTGAGTGAGCAGTACAGCCATTCAACCCTGCATTACTGAAGTAGAGAGGGGGGAAGTATTTGACTTAAATCAAGTGAACAGTGAACAAATTAGGTGATAAATAGGGACATAATGTCAGGGAAGAAGCAGGAGAGTGTGAGCATCATTTCTCTGCATAGCATGGAGGGAAAGACAATAGCTCTCTCTGTATAGCTGTCCCTCTGGGCAACATGGAGACCTCATATGTCAGTGCAGTACCGTTTGCTTGCGATGAGCTGCCTGTTTGCCCTCTGATCCATGGAACTGTGTCTCCTTTTTACCCCAACCAACAGTGATGAACTTTCCTACAGGAGAGAGAATTGCAATATCTGAAGACTTACAAAATGGTACCATGCAGTTTGACAGACAAATAGAACCTCAAGGCAGCATCACCTTCCTAGCCTATTGTGCAGGATAAGCTGTTAGAGCTATTCTATGGGATGCATTTCCTAGAGATACATGTGGCTAACAGCACTGCAGCAGCTGGGTAACTTTCCAGCAGGTTTGACACATTTAGCGCCTTTGCTGCCAAGAAAATATTGACACTCAGCTGCAATTTACTAACCTGACAGTAGTATCCTGCTGCCTCCTGGGCAGAGTTCATGCTGTTCGTTCATTTCATTCATTATTATGAGAGAACAATGAAATACTTTTGAGTGTCTGTATTCACTGCAACAACTCACCTTCCCCAAAGTCATCCTGGTGGATCTCCCTTTCAGTAATTGGTTCAAAGTCCTTTGTCATCATAATAAGAGTTTGCTGACCTGCATTGTAAACAGACGAGCCAGGATTAAAAATTACATGTGTGGTATTCTCCAGTGCAAGAGAGAAGGTTGAATTCAGTTTCCCTGTTTGTCACATAGCAAAAGCAGAGGAAAAAAAATCACTCCCAACAACAGGAAAATATGATTGTAAAGCCACAAAAATTGGCAGGGAGACTCAGAGGCAAGCAGTTCTTGAACACTACCTTGAATTCAGCTTTGAAACTGAGTAGGTTTTAAGTTGACAGTGATTCCTATAAGTAGAAAAGGTCTTAAAGCAAAACCACAAATTCAATGCAGTAACATCCAAAAATCTAGTGAAAAACACAGCAAATGTATTGAATTTCTTACCTCTACAATTACAATTGTAAAATCTCAGTGTTATTTCACCTCCGCACGAAGTCATGTTTATCTTTTTAATGAGTCCTATTGTGACGCTCTGTACCTTGGGGGAACACCATACACCCCCGCATGTTCATCTTTGTAAAATGATTGCGTGGTATCCAATGCAAAGTTTGTCACGTTGGGTTTCTTCAGAAGGCTGATCATGCACTGAGCATGGTTGTAACAGTAATGTTATAATAAGGTTACAGGTTATAATTTCATGTATATAGTTACGAGGCTGAATATGTATCCTCATGGCTTAAAGCAAGCCCAGGAAAAAACTCTGCCTCTCTGTTCTTGGAGTTCACACCTCGTCAGGGCATGGATGGGATAAACCCAGCCCAGCCTCACAGGAACAATGGATACTGGCTTAGGCAGCAACAAAACAATCTATTAAACCCTAGAGAAAGTCATCCCCTTCCTTTGGGCAGTTTGGGACTGTGATGGAGTAATGCCCACCTGACTCTGAGGAGGGCAGGGGGTGGGGGAGAAGAGAGGGAGAAGAGCCAAGAGGAAAGAAAGGACATGATAAAAGGGAGAGACTCTCTCTCTTCCACCTACAGCAAGTTAAAGAAGTATGGGCTGGATGAATGGACTATAAAGGTGGATAGAAAGTTGGCTAGATTGTCAGGCTCAACGGGTAGTGATCAATGGCTCCACCTCTAGTTGGCAGCCGGTATCAAGTGGAGTGCCCCAAGGGTCGGTCCTGGGGCCGGTTTTGTTCAGTATCTTCATAAATGATCTGGAGGATGGCGTGGATTGCACCCTCAGCAAGTTTGCAGATGACACTAAACTGGGAGGAGAGGTAGATATGCTGGAGGGTAGGGATAAGATACAGAGGGCCCTAGACAAATTAGAGGATTGGGCCAAAAGAAATCTGATGGGGTTCAACAAGGACAAGTGCAGGGTCCTGCACTTAGGAAGGAAGAATCCTATGCACCGCTACAGACTAGGGACCGAATGGCTAGGCAGCAGTTCTGCGGAAAAGGACCTACGGGTTACAGTGGACGAGAAGCTGGATATGAGTCAACAGAGTGCCCTTCTTGCCAAGAAGGCCAATGGCACTTTGGGATGTATAAGTAGGGGCATTGCCAGCAGATCGAGGGACGTGATCTTTCCCCTCTATTTGACATTGGTGAGGCCTCATCTGGAGTACTGTGTCCAGTTTTGGGCCCCACACTACAAGAAGGATGTGGAAAAATTGGAAAGCGTACAGTGGAGGGCAACAAAAATGATTAGGGGACTGGAACACATAACTTATGAGGAGAGGCTGAGGGAACTGGGATTGTTTAGTCTGCAGAAGAGAAGAATGAGGGGGGTTTTGATAGCTGCTTTCAGCTGCCTGAAAGGGGGTTCCAAAGAGGATGGATCTAGACTGTTCTCAGTGGTAGCTGATGACAGAACAAGGAGTAATGGTCTCAAGTTGCAGTGAAGGAGGTTTACGTTGGATATTAGGAAAAACTTTTTCACTAGGAGGGTGGTGAAGCACTGGAATACGTTACCTACGGAGGTGGTGGAATCTCCTTCCTTCGAGGTTTTTAAGGTCAGGCTTGACAAAGCCCTGGCTGGGATGATTTAGTTGGGGTTGGTCCTGCTTTGAGCAGGGGGTTGGACTAAATGACCTCCTGAGGTCCCTTCTAACACTGATATTCTATGATTCTAAGTGACAGAAAAGGAAAGAGACCTGGGTGTGTTGGTCGATAATAGGATGACAATGTAATGCAGTTACAAAAGAGGCAAATATGATGCTATGATGCATCAGGCAGGACATATTCGAGAGAGAGAGAGGGAAGTAGTAATGCCATTTTACAAGGCACTGGTAAGACCTCATCTGGAGCCCGTACAATTCTGATCACCCACGTTCAAGAGAGATGAATTCAAACCGGAACTGGTGCAGATAAGTGATCGGGGGAATGGAGGGCCTATTATATGAGGGGAGACTGGAAGAGTTAGGCTTGCTAAGCCCAGCAAAACAAAGGTCGAGAGGGGATGTGACTGCTCTCTATAAATACATCGGGGGGGGGGGGGGGGGCAACAGGGAGGGAGAAGAGCTATCGAAGATAAAGGACAATATTGGCATAAGACCAAAAAGATATTAACTGGCCATGAACAAATTCAGACTGGAAATTTGAAGGTTTCTACCCATTAGAGGGGTGAGGTTCTGGAAGTCTCCCAGTAGGAGCTGTGCAGGCAAACAACTTAATTTTGAGAGAAAGCTGGACATGTACAAGAGGAATTGCATAGCAGGGCCTGGTAGCTCTTAGAGTCCCTCCTGATCCATGTCAGATAGTCATAAAAATCTCATGCTTCAGGTCTTCAGCTGGTCACCCACAGGGTCAGAAAAGGATATTCTCTCTCTCCCCCTCCCCCCCACAAAGTATTCTGGGGTTTTTCATCTCCTTCCTCTGAAGCACCAGGGATGGCCACGGCTGGAGGTAGGACATTGGCTGGTACGGGCTGATGCTTTGAGGTGCCACTAAGTCTCTTTCTCAGGTGGCTGGTTCTTGCTCACATGCTCAGGGTCTAACAGGCCATATGTGGGGTCAAGAAAAATTTTCCCCCCAGGTCAGATAGGCAGCAACCTTGGGGTTTTTTGCCTTCGTCTGCAGCCTGGGATGCGGGTCACTTGCCAGGGTTATCTTGGTGTATGTCACTTAATCAATTCCCTGCCATTCCAGGGACCTTGGGCACCTCACGCCCTCCTGTTCTGTCTTTGGAACACAATAGTTTAGACTAGGGCTTTGATTAATCGCAGTTACCTCATGCAATTAACTCAAAAAAAATTAATCACAGTTTTAATTGCACTGTTAAACAATAGAACACCAACTGAAATTTTTTAAATATTTTGGATGTTTTTCTACATTTTCATATATATTGTATTCTGTGTTGTAATTGAAATCAAAGTGTATATTTTTTATTACAAATATTTGCACTGTAAAAATAAGCAAATAGTATTTTTCAATTCACCTCATACAAGTACTGTAGTGCAAACTCTTTATTGTGAAAGTGCAACTTACAAATGTAGAATTTTTTGTTACATAACTGCACCCAAAACCAAAACAATGTAAAACTTCAGTGCCTACAAGTCCACTCAGTCCTACTTCTTGTTCAGCCAATCGCTAAGACAAACAAGTTTGTTTACATTTACAGGAGATAATGCTGCCCTCTTGTTAAGGCTTGGCTACACTTGCGAGTTACAGCGCATTAAAGGAGCCCCAGGCGCACTAGCTCACTACCCGTCCACGCTGGCAAGGTATGCAGAGCACTCTGACTCTGCAGCCACAGCACTGCTGGGACTCTACCTCGGCGAGTGGAATAACATTTCCTGCGCCCCCGCTGGAGTGCTGCAGCGCCAGTGTGAACGAGGTGTTGCTTTACTGCGCTCTGATCAGCCTCCGGAAATGTCCCATAATCCCCTTAAGTCAAGCAGCCACTCTTCTCATTGTTGCATGAAATCGGATGCAGGAATGAGGAAATGCCCTTTTAAAGCTCCCATTCGGAGAAGCTGGCTGCTTATCAGCTCCGAGAAAACGCAAACGTTTACTGATTGCTTTGAGTGAGTGAGAGAGAGGTGGGGGGAGGGGGGTCTGAACTTACAAGACAGCTCGCTGACACTCAGCACCCCAAAAACCCACTCTCCCCCCCCACATACACACAACACACTCCCGTCACACTCCACTCCACCCCACCCCCATTTGAAAAGCACGTCGCAGTCACTTGCATGCTGGGATAGCTGCCCATAATGCACTGCTCCCAATGCTGCAAATGTGGCCACGCCAGTGTGCTGTCAGCATGGACAGACTGCAGCACTTTCCCTACTGCGCTCGCTGAAGGCGGGTTTAACTCCCAGTGCTCTACATCTGCAGGTGTAGCCATGCCCTTATTTACAATGTCACCAGAAAGTGAGAACAGGCATTTGCATGGCACTTTTGTAGCCAGCACTGCAAGGTATTTACATGCCAGATATGCTAAACATTCGTATGCCCCTTCATGCTTTGGTCACCATTCCAGAGGACAAGCTTCCATGCTCATGACGCTCATTAAAAAAATAATATGTTAATTAAATTTCTGACTGAACTCCTTGGGGAAGAACTGTATGTTCCTGGCTGTTTAACCCACCTTCTGCCATATATTTCATGATATAGCAGTCTTGGATGATGACCCAGCACATGTTGTTCATTTTAAGAACACTTTCACGCCAGATTTCACAAAACACAAAGAAGGTACCAATGTGATATTTCTAAAGAAAGCTACAGCACTCGATCCAAGGTTTAAGAATCAGAAGTGCTTGAGAGATGAGGTGTGGAGTGTGCTTTCAGAATTCTTAAAAGAGCAACACTCACATGCGGAAACTACAGAACCCGAACCACCAAAAGAGAAAATTTATCTTCTTCTAGTGGCATCTGACTCAGATAATGAAAATGAACATGCATCGGACCACACTGCTTGGGACTGTTATCGAGTACAGCCCATCATCAGTATGGAATGGCGGTTGAAGCATTAAGGGGTATATGAATCTTTAGCGCAGCTAACACATAAATATCTTGCGACACCAGCTACAACAGTGCCATGAGAACGCCTGTTCTCACTTTCAGGTGACATTGTAAACAAGAAGCGGGCAGCATTATCTCCTGCAAATGTAAACACACTTGTTTGTCTCAGCGACTGGGTGAACAAGAAGAAGGACTGAGTGGACTTGCAGGCTCTAAAATTTTACCTTGTTTTGTTTTTGAACGCAGGTTTTTTTTGTACATAATTCTACATTTGTAAGTTCAACTTTCATAATAAAGAGATTACACTACAGTACTTAGGTGAATTGAAAAATACGATTTGTTTTTTTACAGTACAAGTACTTGCAACAAAAATAAATATGAAGTGAGCACTGTGCACCTTGTATTCTGTATTGTAACTGAAATTAATATATTTGAAAATGTAGAAAACATCCAAAACTATTTAAATATTATTCTATTATTGTTTAACAATGCACTGCTGGATGTTTTTTAATCGCATGATTAATCGCGATTAATGTTTTTAATCGCTTGACAGCCCTAGTTTAGACCAATATATTACAACCCTCAGGAGACTAATTTCATTTGTCGGGTTTTGCTGGGTGATGTTAATGGCTTGTGCTATATAGGAGGTCAGACTAGATCACCGGGTGATCCCTTCTGGGCTTCAGCTTTATGACTATCTTTTGCTATTGCCTCTAATAGAAAGGATGAGAAGCCATTTCTCCTATGAAGGCTGTCGCAAGGAATTTAACACACCTATCCCAGCTTTTCTGGATCCAACACCAGATTTTACTTCCTTGAGAGAGATCTGTAAAGCTGCTGAAATCAGAACGTGTGTGTGTCATAATTGTTCAGGGCCAGGTAACTGGATTACGCAAGCATAGTTCAGGGTGAGCAAAGGGGCAGAATTTGGCCCTATGAAAAATTATGAAAGGCTATACTAAACTATCTTGTATTTGCTCAACAGAGTTTACAAACAGACGATCATCTGTACCTGTAACCAGCAGGACAAGCTCCTGGTCAGGACTCCAGCTCATGGTGGTCAGACCAGTGTCCACACTCCCAACACATTCGAGCTGTAAGAGAGCAATGAGCGGCGTGAGGTATTCGTGTATGTATGGGTGATACATATGCAACTGCAAGAAAGGAATGTCTCTCCAATGTATTGTTCTGATTTACAAGGAGCTCGGGGAGATGACAATTGCACTAGCTGTGGCTGCTCATGATTGCCAGAGCTGTGCTCTGGTAACAGGCCCAATCCGTTTTGGTGAAGAGAAGGGAAACTCCAGATACCTGCAAAATGACTCAGTCTTACACACAAGGAGTCTCAGTACACACACAGTGAATTTCAAGACACCAAAATATATTCCAAGCAAACACAGTAAGCATTAAAACAACGTTAAGGCTGAGACATCAGTCTGTAAAGCCAAGACATACAAGATCAGAAGCTAAACCTTAACTCTGACCCTAGTGCTCATGCCAGAAAATATCATCTCTAGCGCATTAGACAAGTTGTTAATACATATTATAGGACATGATCTTGCATACACTAAAATGACAATACTTTACACAGTCTTCAGAATATGCTTTTTTTTTTATTAAAGTCTGAGTGACATTTGCAAAATATGCCACATGTGAACAAAGTTGGCTGAAATGGAAATAGCAGCTATCCAAGTTTCAGCACAGACTGGCTGTCAGGGTGTCACCTAACCCTGGAGCTTGCCCTGCCTATTCTAGCCCTCCCCTTGCTGCTACTTCCTTTGCAGCTGCACCAGTTGGAGTACAATAGCAGATCTTCAGGAAGCGTCATTATAGATAGGACACTAGTGAGTTTAAGCAACTTGCCCAAGATCGCACACAAATCTATAGCAGAGCATGGACTAGAACCCCACCCCAAACAAAGTCTGACGTCCCAGTCCACTGCGCTATTCCCTGGGCTAAACGGTTCTGGTTTCTCATTAATGTTGCCTGGCAGTTACGTTTTATGACCTTTAATCATGGAACGTAAACCTTTTAGTCTTTAAATGAGATCTATACATAAGAAACATGATTCTAATATACATTAGTTTTCTCTGAAGATGTTCTGCACTAACTGATAAATATGTTAGGTTTATAATTCAGCTTTGTTTTTAAATAACATTTTGCTCGGAGGTTAACAAATTAACTTATTTCAGTAGGATTCCCGGTGCAGGCATTGGGGTAGGGGCATAGTTCCCAATGCTTCATTACTTTTCATTGTCAAGGAATTAACTGGATGACCAACACTTCCAAGTTATATAAATTCTGCCCTCAGTTACACCCAAGAAACCCCAGAGAAGTCAGTAAGGCTACCTGGGTAAGAATGGAAGCAGCCTATAACTTCTCCTTTTACCTTCCAGCTTACCTGCTTTGTACTGAGGTTGCACAGTATAACATCTCCAGCTGCCGTAGCAACACACACACACTCCTGATCTGGCAGATCTTCAATGCCCACAATGTGGCCACTTCCATCTTCTGGCAGAAAACCATCCACAGTCAAGGAAATTTCATTCGTCACCTAGATGGAGAGAACAGACAATCAGAAAATGACATGTTACTTTGTTTAGATTTATACAAATCCGGGGGGGGGGGGTAACTATACACTCTAGGCACCCAACATCTCCAAGAAATACAGCACAAATATTACCTCACATGCAGCAGTAAGATTTAATAGAACTCACCACCACTGAGCCAGGCAACTCAGACATCAGACAGGGAAATACCTGACTTTATTCTCAGTTACACTGGAATATTTCATTGCTTTTCAAACTGATTATTTAGGTGAAAGATCAATCAACAAATGGCAATGTTCCTTCACAGAACGTGTCCCATTAAGTATCATTTTATGGCCCCTATGCCCCCCATATCAAATGGACTATAAGAAGGTGCAAGTTCCTGCTGAATTTGCTCCAATGTTTCTGAAGGATCATATAGACAGCAGAGGGATAGCATCACCTTAAATACACATGACTGAAATGTTTTCACATGCTGGTTTTACAGACTACACATCAGAATACTATAGCTAGAACATTAGAGAAAAGCCTCCTCTCCTCTTCCTTAGCGTCTTTACTAGGTACACTGGAGAGCACATTTTTAGCGCCAGTTGCACTTGTACAGCGGAAATAGTCAATCAGCTTCCCTGACCTGTGTGGGCCTTTCACACAGCAAATGAGGAGAGAAAAGCAATGATAAATCCTAAAACGGTGACTGTAAAACCATGCATACTGGCAGGTGATGTGTGTGTGCACGCATGTCAGAGCAGGGCGAGCATATTTAATGACTTAACTTGATTTTTGTCACTCACTAGATTTCAGGTTGACGGTGTCACTAGAATCAGCATGGAGATTCTATAGAAGTGTCCCTCCTCATCACCTGACACCAGGGAAGTATGAGAACTCTTCCATCAACAGAGTTACAGAATAGAGTACGGGGGGAAACAAGCTAGCTGCAGGGCAGTAGCAAAGCATACTCTTAAGCAAAATGGGAGGGGTCGAGCTTTCAGAGCATTCAGTCACTTGGTCAAAAGCTGCAGCCTGGGACTGCAGCAGACAGAGTGCACTCAGCAAGGGAGAGAAGTGACTCATGCTGCTCTGCAGCATGCCTCCCAGAGAAATCTGTGCAGTACTAACAGATTCCAGGGACAACGGGGCCCAGACCCTCCCGGAGGAAGCACTGCCACAAAGCAAGGGCTCGTAAGGAAGACAGAAAAACTTCTCTTCCCTTGTGTTCTGAGTGGAACTGAAATTTACACCATATTCGGGTTACATCTTCATCTGCAAGACAACTTCTGTACCTTTTCAAGTCCTACCTACGAGTTCACGGCTGCTGTAGCTAGCGGGACGAGCACGCAACACTGCTTGTACAAGTTTTGCAAAACATTGGCCAAATGCGTCTTGGGGTAACACCACCCACGACGATGCAGTTACAATTTCTTTCCTGCTGTAGCACTGATCTTAAAAGCAGGATGGATAAAAATCTATGATTTTTTTAAAAAACAAAATTAAAAAAATCTGATTTTTTTGATAAAATGCTTTTGGAGGAAAAAACCTACCCAAAGATAGTTTTAATTAAGATACATTAGAGCTCAAAGATATCTCATCATGAAATAGAGATTATAAATTCTTATTCTATAGTAAGAGACAATATATTCATGTAATGTTTAAGAAAAGTTTTGTAAATAAATTCCAACAGTTCATGGATTAGGGACCCAATCTTATGGGGTTCAAGGGGCTTCTGTATAGATTTAGGTTAATCTTTCTATCTACCCAATGGGACCCAGTGCTCAGTCTAGAAGATACCATCAGAGATGCTTAGTTTTGCAGTTCTCAAACTGTGGATTTGTGTCTCCAGAGATAACAAGCTTGTTAAACAGCAAAAATGTTTTTAAATAAATCAATCAATAATATATAGAGGTTAGAAATAACAGACCTCAACCCTATTGTCCCTCTGCAAATTTGTGTACACAGAGTCAATCCCTTACCTCTCTCTGAAAGTGCAGTTTCAAAAAGTTCAATGAATAGAAGATCGTTGGGGGCAGAATAGATCTGGACAAGGAGAAGAAGTCTGGAGATAAATGTGAGAAGGGAGGGACGGGCAGTAGAAACAAAACTGAAACTGTTTGAGCAGCATATTCCAGAAGCCTTGAGGTCTTTGTGAGTGTAGCCTTCATTGATTTGAGATCTACCATAGCATTCTCTCACTAGAAGGGAAAACCTATAATGTCAGCTGGCCGTAAAAGAGACCCAGTTTCGGAATATTTTAATGAAGTTCCTCTACCTGTCCGTAAGACAGGTATGTGTGCAAAATGCAAACAGTGCAACAAAGAAATGCAAGGCCTGGTTGCCCGAATGAAACAACATCATGAGACGTGTTCTTTCCGTTCTGGTATGAAACTGCAGAAAAACCTGAGAGTCTCTGGATTAAGTTTAGAAGTATGAGCAACAAGGGCGATGTCGTGGTGGGAGTCTGCTATACACCACCAGACCAGGGGGATGAGGTAGCCAAGGTTTTCTTCCGGCAACTAACATAAGTTACTAGATTGCAGGCCCTGGTTCAATCACCCTGGTATCTGCTGGGAGAGCAATACAGCAGTACACAGACAATCCAGGAAGTTTTTGGAAAGTATAGGGGACAATTTCCTGGTGCAAGTGCTGAAGAAACCAACTAGGGGCAGAGCTCTTCTTGACCTGCTGCTCACAAACCGGGAAGAATTAGTAGGGGAAACAAAACTGGATGGGAACCTGGGAGGCAGTGACCCTGAGATGGTTGAGTTCAGGATCCTAACACAAGGAAGGAAGGAGAGCAGCAGAATATGGACCCTGGACTTCAGAAAAGTAGATTTTGACTCCCTCAGGTAACTGATGGGCAGGATCCCCTGGGAGAACAACATGAGGGGGAAAGGAATCCAGGAGAGCTGGCTGTATTTTAAACAATCCTTATTGAGAGTGCAGGAACAAACCATCCCGATGTGTAGAAAGAACAGTAAACGTGGCAGGCGACCAGCTTGGCTTAACAGTGAAATCCTTGCTGATCTTAAACACAAAAAAGAAACTTACAAGAAGGGGAAGATTGGACAGATGACCAGGGAGGAGTATAAAAATATTTCTCAGGCATGCAGGAGCAAAATTAGGAAGGCCAAATCACACTTGGAGTTGCAGCTAGCAAGGGATATGAAAGGTAACAAGAAGGGTTTCTTCAGGTACGTTAGCAACAAGGTGGTGGTCAAGGAAAGCGTGGGCCCCTTACTGAATGAGGGAGGCAACCTAGTGTCAGAGAATGTGGAAAAAGCTAATGTACACCATGCTTTTTTTTGCCTGTCTTCACAAACAAGGTCAGCTCCCAGACTGCTGCACTGGACAGCACAGCATGGGGAGGAGGTGACCAGCCCTCTGTGGAGAAAGAAGTGGTTCAGGACTATTTAGAAAAGCTGGACAAGCACAAGTCCATGGGGCCAGATGCGCTGCATCCGAGAGTGCTAAAGGAGTTGGCGGATGTGATTGCAGAGCCATTGACCATTATCTTGGAAAACTCATAACCATCAGGGGAGGTCCCAGATGACTGGAAAAAAGGCTAATGTAGTGCCCATCTTTAAAAAAGGGAAGAGGGAGAATCCGGGGAACTACAGACCAGTCAGCCTCACTTCAGTCCCTGGAAAAATCATGGAGCAGGTCCTCAAGGAATCAATTCTGAAGCACTTAGAGGAGAGGAAAGTGATCAGGTACAGTCAGCATGGATTCACCAAGGGCAAGTCATGCCTGATCAACCTGATTGCCTTCTATGATGAGATAACTGCCTCTGTGGATGAGGGGAAAGCAGTGGACGTGTTATTCCTTGACTTTAGCAAAGCTTTTGACACAGTCTCCCACAGTATTCTTGCCAGCAAGTTAAAGAAGTACAGACTGGATTCATGGACAATAAAGTAGATAGAAAGCTGGCTAGATTGTTGGGCTCAACGGGTAATGATCAATGGCTCCACCTCTAGTTGGCAGCCAGTATCAAGCGGAATGCCCCAAGGGTCGGTCCTGGGGCTGGTTTTGTCCAATATCTTCATTAATGATCTGGAGGATGGTGTGGATTGCTCCCTCAGCAAGTTTGCAGATCACACTAAACTGGGAGGAGTGGTAGATATGCTGGAGGGTAGGAATGGGATACAGAGGGACCTAGACAAATTAGAGGATTGGGCCAAAAGAAATCTGATGAGGTTCAACAAGAACAAGTGCAGAGTCCTGCACTTAGGAAGGAAGAATCCCATGCACCGCTACAGACTAGGGACCAAATGGCTAGGCAGCAGTTCTGCAGAAAAGGACTTAGGGGTTACAGTGGATGAGAAGCTGGATATGAGTCAACAGTGTGCCCTTGTTGCCAAGAAGGTTAATGGCATTTGGGGCTGTATAAGTAGGGGCACTGCCAGCAGATCAAGGGACGTGATCGTTCCCCTCTATTCGACATTTGGAGTACTGTGTCCAGTTTTGGACCCCACACTACAAGAAGGATGTGGAAAAACTGGAAAGCATCCAGCGGAGGACAACAAAAATGATTAGGGGACTGGAACACATGACTTATGAGGAGAGGCTGAGAGAACTGGGATTGTTTAGTTTGCAGAAGAGAAGAATGAGGGGGGATTTGATAGCTACTTTCAACTACCTGAAAGGGGGTTCCAAAGAGGATGGATCTAGACTGTTCTCAGTGGTAGCAGATGACAGAACAAGGAGTAATGGTCTCAAGTTGCAGTGGGGGAGGTTTAGGTTGGATATTAGAAAAAACTTTTTCACTAGGAGGGTAGTGAAGCACTGGAATGGGTTACCTACGGAGGTGGTGGAATCTCCTTCCTTAGAGGTTTTCAAGGTCAGGCTTGACAAAGCCCTGGCTGGGATGATTTAGTTGGGGCTTGGTCCTGCTTTAAGCAGGGAGTTGGACTAGATGACCTCCTGAGGTCCCTTCCAACCCTGATATTCTATGATTCTATGTTTCTCAGGAGGAAACTGCATTGAAGATCGTGCATGTTCAGACATGTTCATTAGGTTGGTAAACTTTTTAATTTCATACTTCTTTCTTAAGAACTGCCTGTATTACTTCTGGACTATTCTTGAATTCTCATGTTTGAGCAAAAAATATAGTTGTTACTCTATGATACTATAATCTTAAATGCAGTTGTGATAAAAAAATAAATAGCTGAAATAGGCAGATCTTTCTTTTACAATTTCACCTTTAAAGTAGTACAGAGTATCAGTGAATGCAATGAGTAATACTAAATGAGCAGAATGGTAATAATAATTAAATAACTGTATTGACTTATTTTGTTTAGGAGAATCCATCCTCAACATACAGGATTCTGAAGACTATCCACCTTCAAGATCACCATCATTTTCCATAGTTTCAGTGTTATTTGCCAATGATAGTGTTTCAGTCACATCATGTATGTTACATAGCCACAGTGTATGCCATGTAGCAAAAAGAAAAAAACCCTCCATCATCCAGAAACCACCATAGATAAGTTTGTGATAAGCATCAGAAGATTACAAAAAGAGGTAATTGATGAGAAAATTTTTTACAAAAACAAACCTGATTTTAAAAAACTTGAACGTTTAACTAAATTCAAAAATTCATATGCTTGTTTTGTTAAAATATTATGTTTGCTGTTGAAGAAAAAAATCCAGAATACGTGAAGTTGCTGTTTTAGTTAAATAAAACAATTTAAATGTCTGTCTGGTGACGTTCTCCTCCTAATACAGCATGGCAAGAAAATCCTCCAAATATTAACGATTAACCTGTTGAACTGGAGATAGTTCACCTCCCAATGACTTCAAAAATATCTGGTTCAATTACCTTTGGTAAATGAAATAACCGAACAATCATTAGTTTTACAGCTATATCAGAAAACGAATCTGAAAAGTTTTCAAAATAAATTGCTTTAAAAATGTACAGTGTGTACCTTCTAAAAATTAAACTTACATCTATCTCTGAGTTGTGAAGAATATGTATTAAGGTTATAGTCACCACCAAGAATGCACTTTTATGTAGAAATCCATGATTAAATTGAGTCTTCCTGACTAGTGTCAAATCCACCCTGCTTAAAAGGAAGTTTGAGGGTTGAAATGACAACATTAAATACCTGAGATCATCTACTCCCCTGTCGTGGGGCAAGTACATCCTGTCCCCCTTTGAGGCAGGGAAAAGGGCATTATAGCCCCATAGTTGAGTTCACCTGCCCACCCTTAGCCTCAGGGCAGTCATGGCTAATGACCAGAATCAATATGGTGCCCCTCCCTCGAAGGCTGTGAGGCCTAGTGGCCAGAGTCAATACGGCTGCCCTTCCTCACAGGGCTGCATGGGCCAGAGGCCAGAGTCAATATGACTATCCTCCTTAGCCAGGCTGCGTGGCCTAGTGGCCAGCGGTAATATGGCTGTCCTCCTTAGCCAGGCTATGTGGCCTGATGGCCGGAGATGGTGGCCAGTGGTAGGGGGACCCAGGCCCTCCCTAGTCCACCAGGTCCCAGCTCAGGGCCCTTTCAGCGGAGAGCGTATTCATCACTGCGTGAGCGAGGATCTGACCAAAACACACTGACTTATTGCTTGGTTCTACAACCGGATCAATAGCTAGTCTCCCTGGGCTGCTTCTTACTCAGTCTTCCAGTGACTGGGTCCATGGGTGTCTGGGGTCTTTGGCCTGTGAGGCACCTGACGGTTCCAACGTCTCTCGGGCGTCTGCAGGTAGCCAGATATCCGCCCGTGTCTCGGCGTCCCTAGCCTCCACAATCTGGGGTTCCCGGGCAGGAGCCTCTCTCCTCCGTGGTCCACCCTGACTGAGCTGGGCTGCTCCCTTTTGTACTGATGCTCCAGTTGGAGCATGCACAGCAGGGGTGAAGGGGGCATGGCTTCCTCTGCCCAGAGTCACGGATAACGCCTCCTTGTCCAGTGCAGGGCAAGTACACTCCATCACACCTCCATAATGGAATGGCTCCAAACTAGATTCAATGTCAGAATTTAAGTACTCAGCTGTGTCCCTTTATATAATTAAGGCTCCTTCTGCCCTTGAGAACTATGAAAAAATGGGAGGGGGAGGCATATCGACTCTGCCGGTGGCAGAGCCAAGAAGCTGAGCAGGAGTGGCAGAAGCAAGGGGCGAGAATGAAGCAGCATCCACACAAAGCCTGACTGAACCTGATAATGCACCTCAGATGCTTTAGCCATTAGGCATCAGAGTGCTTTAAAAGCCAAGAGAACTTGATGCACTGGTTACAAGACAACGTGTCTAATGGTTACAGTCAGAGTTCTGGGTCTGACCTCGGCTCTTGTGTCTCACTATGTCTGTGGGCAAGGTACTTGGTCTCTCTGGGCCTCCGTTGACAGACTCTTAGTATAGCCCCCTTTTTAATGAAGATGTAGTCTTCTGAGGAGCAACTGAGCTGTGCAGGCTTAGAGCAGAGCTCCTGCACGCTGCAGGAACAGGGCTACAGAGAAGGTCACTCATGGATAAGCTCATGTCTATGGCAGTTCTTTGCTTATGAGCCTCAACTAAGCAGTCAAAAATAATGGCTCATAACATGCTTTGTACTTATGTCTATTCAGCTTGGTTGACTACTATCATTGCCGTACAGTAGAAGGGGAACTTCACCAGGCACCAATCTAAACGCCTCTTTTATGAATTCAGTGAGAGTTCTCCAACTTTCCTGTTTCAGCACCCTCAGACTGCAGTGGCAGAAAGAACTGAATTGGACAGGACATGTAACTTTACCAGGACATAAATCCACATTTTCATTATTATGCACATCTGCCTTCTAGACTGCAAGCTTTCTTCAGAGCTTTCTAGACTGCAAGCTTTCTTCAGAGCTGAGACTTTTGCTGGTGTACCCTGCAGTACTGCAGACATAATGTCGGCACTAAACAAAGTCTATGTGTGCTCAGTGCTGCAGATATAGTGTGCTCACTGCTGTATAGAACCTGGCGGGGACAAGGACTGAAACGAAGGCGTTTACAATCCAAAGAGATGATTCGATCTATATAGGTGGATGGAACACAAGACACTGCAGCGGAACGCATTTCCAACCAGGCAAAGCCAACCTACTGCTCTTTGTGATCACAAGAAAAAAAAAAAAGTATGGTCACCAGGTCCAGTCCTGTAACACTCAGAGTGCTCTGAATGCCCAGTAAGTCAATGAGCATGAAAACATTTACCATCCTGCAAGTATGAACCCACAATTAGCATCAGGAAAACAGCCCTAAACAAAGCTTTAGAACTTCCACCAGTAACTCACCCCTCGAATGGCTGGGTCCAGCTCCAGGATCCCATATTCTGAGCCAATGAGCAGCGTCCCTTGGTCTGCACGGAGGCAGAAACACTGAGGACTCCCCAAAGCCGGGACAGGCCCATGCTCTCGAGCGTACAGTAACTTCAAATTTCTCATTGTATCAGCAACACAGGAACTGGAGAAATGCAATCCCCCAAAGAGCTATTAAAACAAACACACAGAGAGGGAGCTGGTTTCAGAGCAGCAGCCGTGTTAGTCTGTATTCGCAAAAAGAACAGGAGGACTTGTGGCACCTTAGAGACTCACCAATTTATTTGAGCATGAGCTTTCGTGAGCTGCATCCGATGAAGTGAGCTGTAGCTCACGAAAGCTCATGCTCAAATAAATTGGTGAGTCTCTAAGGTGCCACAAGTCCTCCTTTTCTTTTAGGGAGGGAGCTGTAAACTGAGCCTGAGAAAGGACTTTTGTGACTGCCTCCAGAGGAAAGAGCGAGTCCAAGGAAGGAGGGGGCTACGTACTTTAGAGAGAAGGTGAGCAGGAACTGCTGAAAGCCAGCGGGCGAAGGGGCAAAGGCAGTCACCGCTCTCCAGCCTCACCCGGACACAAGAGCAAGGGGCACCCCAGCCACCTGAACAGGGGCAAGATCGCAGCCACCACCAGCAGGAGTTTTATTTATTTCCTTTTTGTCTCCCGCGGGTAACGCCTTGTCACGACAACAGCGCCGAGGCCAGCCGGGCTCCTCCGGGAGGCGCCGGGGCCGGCGACCCTGGAGCCGCGGGGGCTGCGGGTCACTAGAGCGGCCCCCCAGCCCGCACGGGGAGGCCCCCGGCCAGGCCCACCGGGGGTGGGTGGGTGGGTGGGTGGGGGGCAGCAGCGGGGGCTCTCCGGGGAGGTTTATCAGCCCCCCCCCCCGCGGGGTGTGCGGGCTCCGCCGCCCCCGAGGGTTAAGGCTCGGCCCGGGAGCACGCGAGAGACCCCGGGCGGGCGGGCGGGCGGGCACAGGGCACCGGCTCGGCGGCAGGGGGCGCCCCCAGGCAGGGCCCCCGCCGAGCGAAGGCCGGCCACGGGGACGGGCCCGGGGCGCTCCTCACCGCGCGCCCGCGCCGCCGCTCAGGAGACGGGCGCTGCCATCTTGAAGCCGCGACCGGCGCTTCCGGGAGGCGCATGCGCAGGAGCGGGGCGCAGGCGCAGGCGCGTTTCGGGTGGGCGCGGGGTCGAGGCTGGGCTCGCGCCCGCGGCCGAGCCCCGGTGCCGAGCCCCGGCTCCGCTGCCCCCCGAGGACCACAGACTCCCAGGAGGGCATCTAGTCCCCCCCCCCCGCTCAAAGCAGCGCCGAGCCCCCATGTTTGCCCCATCCCCTCACGGCCCCCTCAAGGACTGAACTCGCAGCCCTGCGTTGAGCGGGCCAGTGCCCAAACCCCTGAGCTCCCCCGCCCCGCCCCGCGAGCTCCCCTCCCGCCGGGGGCCGCTGCAGCCTTGGCCTGAGGGCGCTGGCCAGGGGGCAAGCGATTCAATGGGTGCGATGGCCCAGCCTCTCCCAGGCCCTCGTTAACGGCATCTAGTTCGCATATTAATTCGAAGGGGGGAGGGGCAGCTCAGTGGTTTGGGCATTGGCCTGCTAAACCCAGGGTTGCGAGCTCGGCCCTTGAGGGGCCCTGTAGGGATCTGGGGCAAACATGGGGGCTTGGCCCTGCTTTGAGCAGGGGGCAGGACGAGAGGCCCGCCTGAGAGTCTAGGACTGAACGGGCAGATTGACTCTGCCCAGGCTAAGTGTCCTCACACCCTCTTGTCAAGTTTCAGAGGAGCAGCCCTGTGAGTCTGTCTTCACAAAGAGAACAGGAGGAGGATGCCCCCTTAGAGACAAACACATTTATTTGAGCGTGAGCTTTCCTGAGCCACAGCTCACTTCATCAGACGCATGCCGTGGAAAGTGCAGCAGACTTTATATACACACAGAGACCATGAAACAATACCTCCCCCCACCCCACTCTCCTGCTGGCAATAGCTTATCTAAAGTGAAAAGAACAGGAGTCCTTGGGGCACCTTAGAGACTCACCCATTTATTTGAGCATAAGCTTTCCTGAGCTACAGCTCACTTCATCGGATGCCTCACGAAAGCTCATGCTGAAATAAATGGGTGAGTCTCTAAGATGCCACAAGTCCTCCTGTTCTTTGCGACTACAGACTGACACGGCTGCTCCTCTGAAACTTATCTAAAGTGACCACTCTCCTTACAAGGCGGCTGATAATCAAGGTGGGCCATTTCCAGCACAAATCCAGGGCTTAACAAGAACGTCTGGGGGGGGGGGATGTAGGAAAAAACAAGGGGAAATAACTGGCTCAAGGGCCCATCTTGACGATCACTATTTCTCCTGCTGATAATAGCTCAGCTTAACTAATTAGCCCCCTACTTTGCATGCTTTCCCTGCGTGTACCGACCTACCCCTCTTCTCGCCCTGTGTTCCAGTCTCTGCAGCCAGTGAAGGGGGCTGCAGCCCACGGAAGCTACGCTGGAATAACTGTGTTTCTCGCCAAGGTGCCCCACGCCCTGCTGTCCCGCTCCCCCAGAGCCCTTCCTGGAAACCCCCTCCCGCTTCGGGGCCCCGGAGTTCAGCTCCCGGGCAGCGGGGTCTGGGGCTGCAGGAGGCGCCGGGGCTCAGACCTGCAGCCCCACGGGGCTTGCCAGGGCTCCCGCCCGGTGGGGCGCGCCGGGGCTCGGGCCAGGGTTCGGGGCTTTGGCCGGTCGGGTTTGAAAACGTTTCCCGGCGCGCCCCTCCGGCCAGCCCCGCTGGAAGGCGAGTCCTGCTGCTCCCGCTTTCCCCGCCCGGGGGAGGCTCTGCCCCGGCGAGCCAGGGCGGGCGGCTGCGGGGATCCCGGCAAAGCCTCCGGGAGGCAGAATCCCCCGCCCCGGGGCCGGCTCTGGGCGGACCGGGGCCGCCCGCACCCCGCCTCTCTCCGCCCGGCGCCGCCCCGGGCCCGCCGCTCCCGGCCAGTCCCCGAGCAGGCGGGCGGGCGGGCGGCGGCCGGGAGCGGAGCGGAGCGGGCGCTGCGAGCCGGGTAAGGGCGGCGCGGGCCCGGGCGGGCCGCGGGCCAGGGCCCCACCCGGGGCGTGCGGATCCCGGCGGCAGCGGCTCCGCCCCGGGCTCCCCGCGACCCTCCGGCTCGGCGCCGCGGAGGGGGGGGGACCGCGGTGTCCCGGGGCGTCCCGGGGCTACCCCCACCCCGGCAGTGCGGCGCGCCCGGCAGCGGGGGCAGGGAGCGTCCTGGGGTCACCCCCCCCGCACACACACACCCCGCCCCACAGGGCACAGGGGGCAGGGAGCGTCCTGGGGTCACCCCCCCCGCCCCACAGGGGGCAGGGAGCGTCCTGGGGTCACCCCCCCCGCACACACACACCCCGCCCCACAGGGCACAGGGGGCAGGGAGCGTCCTGGGGTCACCCCCCCCCGCCCCACAGGGGGCAGGGAGCGTCCTGGGGTCACCCCCCCCCCGCCCCACAGGGGGCAGGGAGCGTCCTGAGGTCACCCCCCCCTGCCCCACAGGGCACAGGGGGCAGGGAGCGTCCTGGGGTCACCCCCCCCGCCCCACAGGGGGCAGGGAGCGTCCTGGGGTCACCCCCCCCACACACACACACACCGCCCCACGGGGCACAGGGGACAGGGAGCGTCCTGGGGTCACCCCCCGCCACACGGGGCACAGGGGGCAGGGAGCGTCCTGGGGTCACCCCCCCCCCGCCCCACAGGGAGCAGGGAGCGTCCTGGGGTCACCCCCCCTGCCCCACGGGGCACAGGGGGCAGGGAGCGTCCTGGGGTCACCCCCCCGCCCCACAGGAGGCAGGGAGCGTCCTGGGGTCACCCCCCCGCCCCACAGGGGGCAGGGAGCGTCCTGGGGTCACCCCCCCGCCCCACGGGGCACAGGGGGCAGGGAGCGTCCTGGGGTCACCCCCCCACACACACACCGCCCCACGGGGCACAGGGGACAGGGAGCGTCCTCGGGTCACCCCCTCCTCACACACACACACACCGCCCCATGGGGCACAGGGGGCAGGGAGCGTCCTGGGGTCACCCCCATACACACACAGCCCCATGGGGCAGAGCGGGCAGGGAGCGTCCAGCGATTACCCCCTCCCCCCCACGCTCACCGCCCCACGGGGCAGAGGGGGCAGGGAGCATCCTGGGGTCACTCCCCCACACACCGCCCCACGGGGCAGGGAGCGTCCAGCGGTTACCCCTCCACACTCACCGCCCCACGGGGAGAAGGGGCAGGGAGCGTCCTGGGGTTACCCCCCCACACACACACCGCCCCACAGGGCAGAGGGGCAGGGAGTGTCCAGGTGTTACCCCCCACACACACCACCCCACGGGGCAGAGGGGGCAGCAGCGGTGTCCTGGGGCTACCCCCCATCCCAGCAGTGCAGTGCCTCCGGCAGAGGGGGCAGACACCAGCTGCCTCAAGGAAGGTGCCAGAGACCCCACAGTGGACAGTTGTGGAATAACCGGTCCCAGGGGGAGGTAAATTCCCTCCGGCCCCTTGGTGGGAGGCAGAATTGTCCCCTGCAGCCAGGAGGATTTCTAGTTCTCTCAGTCCCCAGTTGTTTATACCTGGTAATGGGTGGGCTGAATGGTGCCCCCGCATGATTGTGGGCTGGGTTTGATTTTTTCAGTCACTATTCAGCAGGCCTTGCAGTGGGGTCACTGCTTCAAGTCCACATGTTAAATACCTGCGTATGGTGGGTGTTTGGCCGAGGCAGGAGGAGCTCCCTCTCTGAGACAGGCAGGGTTAAGGTAGTGGGTACAGCCGTGTTGGTCCCTGCTCTAATCCAGCATTCTCCACTTGTCACATCTACCTTTTCCTGCATTTGACATGGAAATATAGAGTTAGGCTCTAAGTCCCATGGCTCTCCTGCAGCTTTTGAGGTAACTTCCAATGTGAGGGTTACCCTGGTGTCAATGTCACAGGAACTTCCTCCTGTAAAAGCAAGTTTGGTATAAAATACAGTCAGGGCAAGGTGTGTGTCTGCCCTGCCCAAACAATCGGGGTGAGGTGTATGTCTTCCTGGCCTTTCTTCAGTTTTTCTTACTGAATCAGACTTAAAACTTACATTGGCAACCCCCAGGTTACAGATCCATAGCAAAACCGTGGTCTTTGGGCAGTGTGCTCATGATTGCTCAGAGCTAGAGAAGCTCCATGGCTAGCAGCCATTCAACAAGTTGTCCCAAAGCCGTTTCTTCTCTGTCTCTGAGGATTTGTTGCCAATTGTCTTGTTACTGGGGCTGGTTCTCCTCCCCTTGACATCAAATATAAATTTGCAGAACAGAAACAGACTTCAGTGGGTGCAGGAACAGGCCTGGCCCAGGTCCTTGGGCAATAAAGCCTTTCTGCAGTTGACTAATGAATAATTTAAGAATATAATATAAACAAAGTAAATAAAACAATACAAACCAGTAACAGTCCTTTGTCATGCTGTCTAGAATGGGGCTCACAACTGAGTCCCCACCTTTTCCTTCCCCAGCCGAGGCATCATTCTGAGCTGTAACCCTCTCTTGTTCAGAGAAGGGTCCACTTGTTGGGAAGTCACAAACTCCTTTTGAGTTTCACTTAAGCCCAGAGCAAACTCTGGCACAACAGAAAAAATTTCAAATCCTCTTCAGAAGGCAACTGAGGGCATTTCCCTCCCCTTTGCAGCCTTCCCTGCTGACCACAGACATAGCAGGTGAATCAGATCCATACTTTCTTTGAGGCTGGGGTATAAGACTAGACATGGCTAAAATGTTATTACCTATTAAAATATCAGTGGGCAGTAAATTTCTAATGCCTACAATATCACCCTTGAATCCTTCCACTCCAAGTGGACTTTAGCCAGGGGCACAGGCACAGAAAATTCAGCCAACGCAAAAATATTAATAAATTCTTTACTACCTTTCCAAGACTCAGTCCTAATATAGTTTATGAGGCCAGTCTCCTCTTTTGCAACTTTTTCTGGGATCAAGTTCGTAGTATTGGCACTCACGGTTAGGATGGTGGGTGCCAATTGTGGGGTGACCTTACATTTTGGGCAATTTAGTTTTATATGGCCAGGAGCCCCACAGTGATGACAGACTGTCTGCTTTCCCTTAGGGTAAGAGGTTTTAAACTCTGGTCTCCCTTGAGGTTTTTTAACCAAGTTGGGGTTAGGTTTATTCCTAGACCCCTCCCCTCTTTTAACCTGGGGAACAGAAGGATTTCCCTTTCTTTGGTGTTTGCACCCCCCATGAGCACTTGACTTAATATATTTATCAGCAATTTCTGCTGCCGCCAAACTGTGGAAGGCTTTTTGTCACAGATGGCTGCTTTTACCTCATCAGTGACTGTCCACAAAATGACAGGTTTCAGAGTAACGGCCGCGTTAGTCTGTATTCGCAAAAAGAAAAGGAGGACTTGTGGCACCTTAGAGACTAACCAATTTATTTGAGCATAAGCTTTCGTGAGCTACAGCTCACTTCATCGGATGCATAGTGTGGAAAATACAGAAGATGTTTTTATACATACAAACCATGAAAAAATGTGTGTTTATCACTACAAAAGGTTTTCTCTCCCCCCCACCCCACTCTCCTGCTGGTAATAGATTATCTAAGGTGATCACTCTCCTTACAATGTGTATGATAATCAAGGTGGGCCATTTCCAGCACAAATCCAGGTTTTCTCCCCACCCCACCCCACCATGATTGCTCTTTTGCCACCAAATTAAACCGTTGGTTAGAGCTACCTTCAGCCCTGCCTCTACTACCCCATTTTTGCATATAATTACACACCTTACACACACACATTCCGCGTGGATGATATTGTCAAACATTTTAAGATTTCTTTGCTTCAATCAATAGGACTTAGGAGTGATCTTAAAACTTTTCAATACATTTTCTTTAAGTCTCTTATACACCTTAGCATCACCCTCCTTCATTTAATTAAAAACTTGTCTTGCTTTCCCAGTTAATCTGGTTAAGAGCATAGGCTTCCACTTATCCTCTGGATTCTTATGGATCCCACACAGTCTCTCAAAGGTCGGCAGGAACTCCTCAGTGCAGTCAGTCTCTGGGTAAATTGGGCAGGCTTCCTCCCACTCCCTGTTCTTGAGAGGGGATGTACTAAGAGTTTGAGGCTACTGCTTTTTCTGCTGCAGGACTTTGAGGTGCAGTGCATGAGCTTCCATCTGTTTTTGATATGCTCTTTCCTCACCTTCTAGTTGTTCAAGGAGGAAGCTCACCAAAGATACCTGGATTTCAGTGGGGGGCTTTGCATCTTTGGTAGGCTCTCTCCTCGGCCTCCTAAATTTCTTTCTTCTCCTTGACTCCGAGTTCCACCATCTGGTGCCCACATTCTCTCTGGGCTTCCAGGAACTTCAGCTGAACAGTTCTGCTTGCAGCGGTCTCTGCGGCATCTGGGGTGTAAGGGAATCCTCAAACCCTGCTCCTTGGTCAAAGTCTATGAGCAAAGGTTTCAGTTCCTGATCTGAAGCTCTCTTTTTATGGGCTGATCCCCTATTTCTATGTAATTTGTCAAGGTCTTTGTGTGAAGATCCTCCTGTGACTGTGATTCACTCATTGTGGCTAATCTTTAATCTGTAAAAACTCTCAGTACTACAATAAACTTTTAACGGCACTGGGGTTATGATCTATAAACCCAGTTGACCTGTGGTATGTGAAATCCTGCCAAGACTACACCCATTGTCACGCTGTCTGGAGTGGCTCACGACCATGAGTGCCTGCCTGAGGGCAGACTGTCAAAAACCATGCAGACATCCCAAACTGGTGATGTGTTTTACCATTAGATTTCTCCAAGCCAGTAGTAACAGATGTGAACTCCCGGATCACTATAACAGTCTTACTGTGGAATCAAAGACAGTCCCCTTAGACTACCTGACCACTCAGACAAACTGTACTTAGTGATAAATGGTCACTTACACCAAAAATCACTCCAAATTCAGGTTGCTTCCAATCCCAAGAGACCAGTCGCTTACCCCTGATCAAGTGGTAGCCTAGATCTGACGACAAAGACAACCCTTGTAGCCAATCCTGTAATAAACTATCTAAAGGTTTATTAACTAGGAAAAAGAAATGAGAGCTGTTTACTGGTTAAAGCAAACAAACGCATACACACAAACAAGTTACCATCTAAATCCTAAGAGTGATAGAGTTGGGGTAATCTGTCAATTCAAACTGTCTGTGCAGGCAGACCCAGAAGGCAGTCCCTGGGGATCTCTGGCTTCCATTTAGAGTCTCTGGCACTTCAGAGTTCAAACAGTCAAAAAGATGGAAAAATGTGTCTGATAGGTTCCCCCGGGCATGCCACCTGGAACTGGGGTACCACTGAGCCTCCCTGACCCACCAGCCTGGGCTCCCTTTACACTGTACCGCTGTGTCCAGCCTGCACTTTCACCAGCACACGTACAGGTAAGGTACCCAGCTGCAGTTACAGGCAGACACTGTGGTCAGCTCTGCATGGGAAGGCTCTGGCTGAGGAACTTCCCAGCTACGCAGGCACACACTCCCCTCTGGAGTGTAAACCCAAAATTATACTGTCTTACACTGCACAGGGAACTTTACAGCGTAAGCTCATGAAATTCACCCCCTCAGTGTGCAGAGGAATATACAACGGCTTTCTGCCCCGGGTTAGGACTCTCCCACACTGGTTTTAGACAAAGCAAAAACAAGTTTATTAATTACAAAAAATAGATTTTAAGTGATTATAAGGGATAGCAAACAGATCAAAGCAGATTACCTAGCAAATAAACAAAACCGCCAACTAAGCTTAATATACTACATAGATCGGATATGAATAGCAAATTCTCACCCTAAATGATGATGCAAGCAAGCTGCAGATTCTTAAGGAACAAGCTGCACTAGCAGCTTGAAATCCCCAGATGTTCCACTCACAGGCTAAAAATCGCTCTAGTCTGGGTGCAGCACTTCCTCCAGTTCAGCCTTTGTTCCTCAAGTGTTTTTCAGGAGTCTCTTTGAGTGGGGAGTGAGAGAAGAGCTACGATGATGTCACTCTCCTGCCTTAATGACAGGTTTCAGAGTAGCAGCCGCGTTAGTCTGTATTCACAAAAAGAAAAGGAGGACTTGTGGCACCTTAGAGACTAACCAATTTATTTGAGCATAAGCTTTCGTGAGCTACAGCTCACTTCATCTGATGCATAAAAGTGGAAAATGCAGTGAGGATGTTTTTATACACACAGACCATGAAAAAATGGGTGTTTATCACTTCAAAAGGTTTTCACCCCCCACCCCACTCTCCTGCTGGTAATAGCTTATCTAAAGTGATCACTCTTCTTACAAATGGCCCAACCTGATGATCACTTTAGATAAGCTATTACCAGCAGGACAGTGGGGTGGGAGGAGGTATTGTTTCATATTCTCTGTGTATATATAAAGTCTGCTGCAGTTTCCACAGTATGCATCCGATGAAGTGAGCTGTAGCTCACGAAAGCTCATGCTCAAATAAATTGGTTAGTCTCTAAGGTGCCACAAGTACTCCTTTTCTTTCTTCTTACAATGTGTATGATAATTAAGGTGGGCCATTTCCAGCACAAATCCAGGTTTTCTCTCCCCCCACCCCACTCTCCTGCTGGTAAGGAGAGTGGGGTGGGGGGAGAAAACCTTTTGAAGTGATAAACACCCATTTTTTCATGGTCTGTGTGTATAAAAACATCCTCACTGCATTTTTCACTTTTATGCATCAGATGAAGTGACCTGTAGCTCACGAAAGCTTATGCTCAAATAAATTGGTTAGTCTCTAAGGTGCCACAAGTCCTCCTTTTCTTTCTCCTGCCTTAAATAGCTTTTGCAATGGCTGGAACCCTTTGTTTCAAAGCTTGGTTCCCACCTGGGCAGTGGAAAAACACTGGTATCTCAAGATGGAGTCCAGCACCAGGTGACCTAGTCACATGTCCCTGAAGTGTCACAGCAGCCATGAGTCGGAGGCTGTCTGCAGTGTCCTCAGGAAGGACCACAGGTGGGAAATAAGCTTCTTCTAAGGCCTATTGTTTTCCCCTAATGACTGTTAAACCTGAATGGGCCCTTCCCAGCCAACCATCTAGACTGAGAGCCTTTTGCCTAGTGGGTGTTTCCTCGGTGTAAACACATTTGTAATACAGATATATAGTCAATATTCCTAACTTCAGATACAAAAATGATACATGCATACAGGTAGGATAATCATATTCAGTAAATCATAACCTTTCCAATGACACCTTGCATGACTTATCTTGCATAAAATATGTTATGATTATGTCTTAACCATATCATAATACCACTGTGAAGAATATGGGGTACAGTGTCATACTGTCCTGTAGCTTTGTTTTGTTTCCTTCATTCAGCCTCCATGCCCACAGGATGAGCTTCCTTGCATGTAGCATTGCCCAGATAGGATACGGTCATTAGCCAGTCCTTTGCATTTGTAATGTTCCTTGATGGCACATCTGATTTTGATAATCCTTCTGAATGGGCAGGGAGGATGATTCCCATGCCTGAGTTTACAAGTTCAGAGCAAACATTTTCAAAGTTATAAAGTAAAACTTAGATATTTCCCTGTAGCCTGGAATACAGACATTGTAAATGAGATTAATGCATGCAGCAGTTTACAAGCATTTCATAAAATCTGAACGCTAAATATATTCTTATGAGACTAATACCTTTTCTGAGCAAAACAAACATACCGGTGAACTGGTCTGGGATTTCCAGCTATAAGTGTGTCAATGCCTTAGTTCAGTGTTCCCCAAACTTGGGAGGCCGCTTGTGCAGGGAAAGCCCCTGGCAGGCCGGGCCGCTTTGTTTAACTGTCGTGTCCGCAGGTTCGGCTGATCACGGCTCCCACTGGCCGTGGTTCGCCACTGCAGGCCAATGGCCCCTGCAGGAAGCGGCGGCCGGTATCGGCCGAACCTGCGGACGCGGCAGGTAAACAAACCGGCCCGGCGCGCCGGGGGCTTTCCCTGCACAAGCGGCGTCCCAAGTTTGGGAACCACTGCCTTAGCTAATACCTGAAGCCTGGGCAACAGCTGGCATCTGGCCTGCCAGTGTCAACCCCTAATGAGGGAAATGGAGTGAAAGCATAAAGGTGAGAACTGAATGAATGGAGCCTTCTGATGGACCCAGTGACTGTATATACTTGAAGCTCCATGGACACTGGGCAAAGAGAGAAAATTGCCTATAAGGTTGTGAGAGCAGATTCCAATCCACTTGCACATATTGAGTAGCACCTTGCTCCACAAGTGGTTCTATCAAAGTCACCACTTGTGGAATGAGATGCCACTTGGTGTCAGGGGATTTGAATGTGGCTCCCCACTCACTGGAATGTGCTAGACCTACACAGGAAAAGGTAGTCCAGGAACTAAAGTTTACTGATGGTGTGAAATTCCATGTGGCACCATGCCTTCGTGAAATATGCCTGTTCATGTCGGCAAATGGAATATTCAACCATAGGTGGTGTTCATGGCAACTGCACCCAGGTTTTCTCCTCTGGTCCAGCCAGGGCATCCGCTCCCAGGCTTCTGGCTCCCCAGCCAGTGTTTCTTAGGTGGAGAGACACCTGTTTCTCTCCCTCCTGACCAGGGTATTTCCAGGCTGCACAGTTCCTTGCCCACACTTTGTCATTGCCAGCAAAAGACAGCTTGCCCAAGCAGGCCTGCTTGCTTTCTCTTCAAAGTGTAACTGCCCACAGTTATAAGAACCAGAGGGCCAGTCCATTTGCTGGATCAGACAGAAGGCCCTGAGTCAGCTTAAACTCAGGCTATTTATTCACAAGTCCTTTCTCTGTCTGTTTGGTCCCTGGAGAATCCAGTCTGGGTCTTGGAGCTGTCCTCAGGTAACAAGTGATCAGCAGACAAAAGATTCCCTCCTCAGGGCAAACCTTGAAAAGCTGAGTCCTTAGGTGGGCATTTGCAATTCCCTTTTCTCCAGTATTGCCTTAATCCTGTCTTCCCCCTAAAGAAGTTCTAGAAAAATCCTACAATATTACATAGGCACTTGCATTTTTAATACAATGGGCGCTCCTAAAATATGCCCAGGATATTGCCATCTGCCATCCCCCTCACCGTTAGAAATGTATGCCCTTATTTCTCTCTGAATTTGTCTAACTTCAGGTACCATCCATTGTCATCGTATACCTTTCTCTGCTAGATTGAAGAGCCCTTTATTAAATATTTGTTCCCCATGTAGGTGCTTATAGACTGTAATCAAGTCACTCTTAACCTCTTTGTTAGGCTAAATAGATGGAGCTCTTTGTGTCTCTCACTAGATTGCATGTCTGCTAATCCTTTAATCATTCTAATGGCTCTTCTCTGAACCTTCCAATTTACCAACATCCTTCTTGAACTGTGAGCACCAGAACTGGACACAGGATTTGAGCAGTGGTTGCACCAGAGCCAAATACAGAGGTAAAATAACCTCTCTGCTCCTATTTGAGATTCCCCTGTTCATGCATCCCAGGATCACATTACCCCTTTTAGCCAAGGTCCCACTAGGAACTCGTGTTCAGCTGATTATCCACCATGGCCTCCAAATCTTTTGCAGAGTCACTGCTTCCCAGGATAGAGTCCCCCATCATGTAAGTATGGCCTGCATTCTTTGTTCCTAGATGTATACATTGACATTTAGCCATATTAAAATGCATATGGTTTGCCTGCACCCAGTTTACCAAGAAATCTAGATAATTGCGAATCAGTAACCTGTCGTCGTCTTTACTTACCATTCCCTCAACTTTTGTGACATCTGCTAACTTTAACAGTGATGATTGTACGCTTTCTTCCATCCAGGTCACTGATAAAAATGTAAAACAGTGTAGGGCCAATAAGCAATCCCTGCGGGACCCCATTTGAAACACACCCACTTGGTAATGATTCCCCATTTACATTTAGAGATCTATCTATTAATAAATTTTTAATCCATTTAATGTGTGGCATATAAATTTTATATTCTAGTTTTTAATCATATAGAAGTCTAAGTATATTACTTCAATCTTTGTTTGGAGTACTGTGTCCAGTTTTGGGCCCCACACTACAAGAAGGTTGTGGAAAAACTGGAAAGCATCCAGCGGAGGACAACAAAAATGATTTGGGGACTGGAACACATGACTTATGAGGAGAGGCTGAGGGAACTGGGATTGTTTAGTCTGCAGAAGAGAAGAATGAGGGGTAATTTGAGAGCTGCTTTCAACTACCTGAAAGGGGGTTCCAAAGAGGATGGATCTAGACTGTTCTCAGCAGTACCTGATGATCGAACAAGGAGTAATGGTCTCAAGTTGCAGTGGGGGAGGTTTAGGTTGGATATTAGGAAAAACTTTTTCACTAGGAGGGTGGTGAAGCACTGGAATGCGTTACCTAGGAAGGTGGTGGGATCTCCTTCCTTGGAGGTTTTTAAGGTCAGGCTTGACAAAGCCCTGGCTGGGATGATTTAGTTGGGGCTTGGTCCTGCTTTGAGCAGGGGGTTGGACTAGATGACCTCCTGAGGTCCCTTCCAACCCTGATCTTCTATTACCTTTATCAACACAACTTGTAATCTCATAAAAATAAGATATCAAGTTAGTTTTGACACAGCCTATTTTCCATAAATCCATGTTGATTTTTCATTAACTATATTACCTCCTGTAATTCTTTATTAATCAAGTTTCATATCAGCCACACCATTATCTTGCCCAGGATCGATGTCAGGCTGACAGGCCTCTTAATTATCCAGAACATCCCATTTAGTCTTTTTAAAAATTTGACACAACATTCGCTTTCGGTCTTCTGGAACTTCCCCAGTGCTCCAGCACTCACTGAAAATTAACTTTAATAGTCCAGCAATCTTCTCAGCCAGCTCTTTTAAAATTTTTCAGATTTAAAAATGCCTAAATTTAATGGCTTCTGTTTAACATCCTCCCAAGATACTGGTGGAATGGAAAGAGTGTTGTCACCATTTGCTGAGACTATATCATCTGCTTTTCCCCAAATACAGAACAGAAATATTTATTGAATGCTTCTGCGTTTTCAGCATGATTATTGTTAATTCTATGATTTCCATATACTAATGGGCCAATACCATTGTCAGGATTCTTTTTGTTCCTAATATATTTAAAAAAACTTATGCTCAAATAAATTTGTTAGTCTCCAAGGTGCCACAAGTACTCCTGTTCTTATTGCCGTTAACTTTGCTGGCCATAGATTTCTCCTTGTGTCTCTTTGCTTCTCTTATGAATTTTCTACAGTTCCACGCATATATATAGCTGCCTTGTGCCTTAACTGCCCCCCTAAAGCAGGTTGGTTTTATGGTCTCTTTCCTCAGTTTTGGCTTTTTGGACATCTAGGAAGGTGTTCTTAAGTGATTACCAATTGTCATTCACATTTTTCTGTTTAAATTCTTCCTTCCAACTGATTTGGTTCATAATTGTTTTTAGCTTTGTGAAATAGGTCCTATTAAAGCACCAAGTATATATATTAGTGGTCTGGATTTTATTCTGCTTGCACATTATAAATGTAATCAAGTCATGATCGCTTGTACCCAAGCTACTCCTATAGCTAATTCTCTGTTATGCTTTTTTCTTGTTGACTCACTGTGTAAATCAGGCTTCCATTGGGTTGGCTTGCAATGCTTAGTTTACATTTGGAGAGATACATATCTTACCTCCTGTCTGGAAGAAACCTGTTTTTCTCTTTGGTTGGAGACAGATTTTAAAACACATTTTCAGTACATATACAAAGGCCTTAAATGTAATTCATACATGCATCTCGCAATGATTTGGGGATCAGTATGATATAAGCTTTTATTAGAGACCTCTGCATGACTTAATTTATGGATAAATACCACGAAAGTGGTGTGCTAGATGTATTGAGTTTGTCAGGCCTGTTAGGAGTTGCTGTTATACAACAGTGAACCCTTTGATGGTTGGCATTGAGGGATTTTTAGGGTCACAGTCACCTGTTAACCTGTCGACAGTCCCACCTGCAGTGATGCAGTTGGGCTGGATGGAACATAATTGCTGCTTTTGTCAGCCTCTTCCCTGCTTCCTTCCAGGGAGTTGGCTCTATGCTTTCCCCTGCCTGCTGGACTCTCTTCCAGTGGGCTGGATGTTCCCCGCAAACCTGAACCATCATTCCTTTTCCATTCCTGAGAATACAGCAAGTCTGCTTGCTAGCTGTGTCTTTGACCAGTTCTTCGTGTTGAGCTGCCTTACTCTGCATAGCTCAACTAGCTGAGCTTTCTTGAGCTGTTCATAATTCATTTTCCCTGTCTCTCTTTTCACAGTTGCTTTCCCAAAAAGAGATGAGATTTACTCAGTGCTTTTCCCTTTTATGGTACTTGCTTTCACTGCTGTTGACCTTTAGGCAATTCACACCATCAGAGATACTTAAACTGAATTCAGTAAGGTTTGTCAAGGATATGACAGGAAATTGCCACGTCTGCCACATCCCTGTTTTGACTTGCCAAGATACTATGTCTAGTATGTTCTCTTCTAAAGCTCACGGTGTCATGATGTCACTTCTCTCCTGTCAGCCCACTCTGACTTCAAAGTGGAAAAGGGAATGGCAAGATGAATGGATGCTAGAGGAAAGGCGACGGGGAAGATGAGAGCTATGTAAGGGAAGTTAAAGGTTAAAGTCAGCACCTTTGGAAGTCAGACAAACAAATGATTAGGAGTATGGAACAGCTTCCATGTGAGGCGAGATTAATAAGACTGGGATTTTTTAGCTTGGGAAAGAGACGACTAAGGGGGGGAGGTGATTGAGGTCTATAAAATGATGTCTGGTGTGGAGAAAGCAAATAAGGAAGTGTTATTTACTCCTTCTCATAACACAAGAACTAGGGGTCACCTAATGAAATTAATAGGCAGCAGGTTTCAAACAAACAAAAGGAAGTATTTCTTCAAACAGTCCACAGTCAACCTGTGGAACTCTTTGACAGAGGATGTTGTGAAGGCCAAGACTATAACAAGGTTCAAAAAAGAACTAGATAAATTCATGGAGAATAGGTTCATCAATGGCTATTAGCCAGGATGGGCAGGAGTGGTGTCCTTAGCCTCTGTTTGCCAGAAGCTGGGAATGGGCGACGGGATGGATCACTTGATGATTACCTGTTCTGTTCATTCCCTCTGAAGCACCGGGCATTGGCCATGTTGGAAGAGAGGATACTGTGCTAGATGGACCTTGGGTATAACTCAGTATACCTGTTCTTATGCTACTTTAGGTATATGGACGTAGGAGCCAAACTTTGACACACTGTTTTGAAAATATTGGACCATTACAAATCAATTCGCAACAGTATTTGTCCGTTGCCGTTACGCTTTACCTAGTAAATTTCCTGTTGCAATTCTAATTCCAGGTTTAGGAGATCTTTCCTGGAAGAGATGGAAAGGAGACCTGAAAGTGGAGAGTGTCTCCTGGCTGGAATTCCAGGCAAGCCTCTTGAGTCAAATTCAGATGATGATAACGGTAATGCAGGCTCAGAGAAAGAGAGAGCTGTATCATTGCCTCACAGGGACTTGGGAAATGCACAGCTCAATCCTAGCAGAGAAGAACCCAGAAAGAAACTCTGTGGCTATTTAAATAAACTTGGGGTCAAGGGGCCAATCAAGGCCTGGAAGTCTCGTTGGTTCTTTTATGATGAAAATAAATGTCACTTACTGTACTGCAGGACAGCTCAAGATGTTAACCCTTTGGGGAGCATTGATCTCTCCAGTGCCAGTTTTGATTGCCAGGTGGAAGCAGATGAAGGGGTTTTTGAAATCCGAACTCCAAGCAGAGTGTTTATTCTTAAGGTGAGCACAGTGTCTTCTAGGCAACTACTGCAGCTGGCTATTGTGAAATGCAGGCACAAATATCGCAGCTGTCAGTGTGAATGGGCCAGCACTGAAATGGTCCTGGTAAAAGTTCAATAGCAAGGTTTAAGCACTACCCTGAGAGCGTGCGGGCCTTTAGCTTTTGGGCCTGATTCTCTCACTGACGCTGTTGTAAAACCAGGGTAACTCCACTGGCTTCAGTGGGAGCAGAATCAGACATGGAGTTCAAAAGGAAAGTTAAGTCAGGAGCAATTGAACTCCAGGATGTAACCTTTCTAATATAACGCTGAGCTTTCCTGGCTTGGGGATGGGTGCTGGGTCAACTTGGAAGCTCACTGTGACGATTTGGGTGGGAGAGAGGCTTGTGGTTACTAATTAAATGCCCTATTCAGTCCCATTAAAGTCAGTAGCACTGCCTGGGGTTTAAGTCCGCCTGAATTTTGCCCCAAGTGCCTAGAACTTCCCCTGTGAAATGTATACATTTACCTCCAGTTACAGTCAGATGCAGGGGTTGCAAGCCTCTTTCCCCACCTAGATTTAGTAAAGGATTCCTTGGTTCTTGGGGGCTTGAGGACACCAGGCCGGAGCTGACTCCCCTGCAGAGCCCCAGGGTCAAATCCCAAGCTCTGTGGGACTCCTCTGGCAAAGAGCAATGGCTCACCAGCAACAAGAGCTGATTGAGGATGGAGCCTTTGCAAACCGACTGCTACAGCTTTCGACTCCCTCTATATCACTCTCTGCTCAATGCAGCTGGGCCAGAAATCTTCAGCTGTGACAGGCTTTTCCTTTAAAACAAGAGTTAATTTGGAGACCAGCCATCTAATGTAGCAGACAGTCTGCAGTATGCCTGGGAGACCAGGGTTCAGGATTTACCCCATGCCTCTCGAATCAGGGTTACAACTGGGGGCCTAGTGCTCAGGGATCAGGTGTCTCCTGCCTGGCCAACATCAGCTGGACTAGAGCAGGGAGGTGGTGATCAACTTTTCAAGGGCATCACAGCAGGCTGCAAGTGGCACTTCAGAGAGCCATGTCAAACCTGTTTTATATAACGTTAGGCAGTCAGCAGACAGGCCATGATGTACTGGCTGCAGCAGCTGCAGATGAAGCGTTGGGCGTTTTGCAATACCCTGACTGGGCTTCCTGTGGACAGCGTCACTGTGGCAGCCCTGCCTGCGAATGACTCTCTGCTCAATGAAATCAGTAGGTATTAAATAGTTAACTATTTCCCCCTTATCTGATCAGTGTACAGAGATTTTGGGTCAGCGTTTTCAAACAAGGCACCTAAACAAGTGCCAGATCTCAGAGGTGCTGAGCTCCTGGAGCTCCCATTGACTTCAAGGTGGTATTGAAGTTCCAACGTGGAGGGCCCCAAACTTGAAACCTTCGGCCTTTGTAATGAGAGCAGTGCTAGTTCTCATTGGACAGCTCGTCTTCTGAAATAAAGGGGCTGACTTTCATACACAGCCAGGGCTCTGATTGTCTAGCTAGGGCTGTCTGAGGGGCAGCCAGGTTGGTGGGGTCAAAGGCATTCAGATTTATGTCTACAGTTGCTCTTGGCTTTTCCCTGGAGCAAACCCCTTAGGGTTCTTAGGAACTCTTGAGGGGCCTACAGCGAAAGGCCTACCTTTTGTTCCATTTGCAATCTGTGTCAGGACGTGATCACACAGTTACACCTATGTGACAGGTGCAGGGTGCCGCTGGGGGCTAGTCTGTTGCTTAGCTGTCACCAGGAACACTCTTTCCTGCTTAAAAATAAAATTAAAAAAAAAAGTAACATTTGGCAGCAAATGCTGTACCTCTGTTTAAAAGAGGCATAGACGTGTGTCGGTCTCTCTTTTACTTAGCAGTTGTCACTGTCTTTTCTGGTAATCCAGGCTCTGTGACATCAGTTTTATAATGAGTATAGATACATACAAATGATACCATCTGCGGGGGGAAATGATGCCAGCACAGTTCTGTTTTTCCTTGTTTGGCTTCCGTATGGACCTTACTCAAGTGTTACCTCATTGTACGCCTTAAAATGTAAACAGTTAAAGTCAACTTAAGTTACCTTGGCAGTGGATGAATGTAAAGATTTTTGCATCTGCAGGCCTTTGGGCTCTTATCTGTGTAGCAAACAACAATTGTCGTATGCCATGTTGTAGCCGTGTCAGTCCCAGGATATTAGAGAGACAAGGTGGGTGAGGCAATGTCTTCTACTAGGCCAACGTCTGTGGATGAGAGAGACGAGCTTTTGAGCCCACAGAGTTGCTCTTCAGGTCTGGGAAAGCTACTACGAGTGTCACAGCTAATATGAGATAGATTATGTGCTATTTACTTACGCTAAACCAATGGTGGATTAGCCCCTGGGCCAACGGGGCCTGTGCCTGGTGCCCATTTTCCCTAGGGCTCCCTAGCGCTTCTGCCGGGGAGCGGGGTCAGGGCACGGGGGCCTCATGCGGGGGGGACTGCAGGCAGAAGGGGTGGGCAAAGGGCCCCTACTTGCTCTGGCCCAGGGCCCCACAAATCCCTAATCCACCTCTGTGCTAAACTATCTGTTCAATCTCATATTTAGCTGTGACACTGGTAGTACCTTGCCCAGACACTGGTAGTACCTGAAGAAGAGCTCTGTGTAGCTCCAAAGCTGGTCTCTCTCACCAGTAAAAGACATTCACCTACCTTGTCTCTCTAGAAAACCACAGGGAAGGTTGGATGGCTTCCTCTGGCCTGTCTTGAACAGATATATAGACTGAGCTGAAAGGATATGACAAGGCTTAATGCCTAATGTAAAGCGGCAGAGTTTGATCAAAGGTTTAGGAGTTTATCTAATTTCTCTCCTGTTTTTCTAGTTCACACTGAAGGTGAGGGGTTCTTTCCCCCTGTGAAAACCCCTACAGATGTGGTAGGTTTAAAGGCAGCCTCTCTGCCCGCTCCCCAGCTGCCTGCTGCCCTCCAAAACATCTCCCTCAAGCACCCTTGGACTGAAATCCAGTAAGTGGCGGTGGAGGTGTGGCTGGCGTGTTGGGCTGCTGCCTTGTGGTGCTCTTGAGCATTACTATAGCCCAAGACAAGAAGTGTGTCGTGTGGGTGATGCCTTCATGCAGGCATGCGGGAACTCAAAGGCAGTAGAGTGGATACTGCACAGCAGGAAATGCAGGCTCTCTGCAGAGTTTCCTTGTCCCCTGTCTGGCTCTCTGACCAGCAAATCTCAGCAGCAGGTCTACAGCCTGGATTTTTTTTAAATGCCAGTGTCCGTACACCTTTTGCACGAGCACTTACAATGACGTGCACAATCTAGTAAGTGCGCACCCAAGCAGGTCTGAGTGCACGCAGTAGAGCTTGATCCACAGCCCACTGAGTCACTGGGACTCTCGCCGCTGATCCCAGTGGGCGTCGGATCAGGTGCATTGGGCATGCGGAGAAGCAGTCATGTAGCGTTGGCCCAAAGCGGCTGACCTTGCAAGGGGTTGAGCGCTCTAGAAGCGATTCAGCAAGAGCTTACCTCCCAGCCTGTGAGCAGCTCCATTGCCAAGAGTGGCACTGCTCACTGCTTAAAGTTAAGCTCATGCTGAAGTGCATCAGAGCCAGAGTGCTCAACCCCTTGCAGGATCAAGCCCCAAATGCACATGGACTTCCAGCCGCTCGAAGGGCCTGATGCAGCTCCCATCAAAGTCCATGGAAAGGCTCTCACTGACTAAGGTGAGAGCTGGATCAGGCCCTGACCTTCCGAGTTCTGATCCAGCAGAGTGCATAAGCCCGTGTATGACCAAAGTTTGGCTGTATGTAAGTGCTTTGGGGATTGGAGCCCGAGTATTCACCATTGGCACTGATAGTCACAAGCACTAGCCTCTAATGCTAGTCAGGGGAAAAGATACTAATGTCTACAGCTAACACTGTTGGCCGTTCTGGTGGCTAACACTGCCAGCCAGCCCACTGGGACCACACACTGTGTTTTCCTAGGAGGAGAACGCCACAAATTCAGGCTCCGTGGGGACTGGAGAACATCTCGGGTGGGGTAGGACAGGCTGATTTGTTTTCCACAGCATGGTAGTTTAGCTAGGGCTCTTATCTGTGGGTCAGGTGGGCAGCAGAAACAGACACTCTGTTAGGAGCCTGAGGACGTAAGTGTGTCTTTGCATCCCCTATTTTCAAATCCAGCCTCTGCTGCATGGTTTGTTTCTCTCTCTCTCTCTCAGTATTTCCAAAGCATCTGTCGCTGTCATAGCCAGGTACCAGTTTTGTTAGGAGTCTAGTTTGGCTGTGGCCAGCAGACCCCATATATTGTACTTACTGTAACCAAGACAAATTGGCACAAGTAAGGGAACGCGCAAGTGCGATGCAAGAGAGAGCGAAAGAAAGAGCCGGCTTTGCCTGCTGTCTGTGCTGTACCCGTCTTTTCTGCCACTGTCACTAACACAACGTTCACTTACCGGAAAGACTTGGGGCCAGATCCCCAGCTGGGGCGAATTGTCAGAGCTTGTGGGGTGCTCTGCTTAATGCCACCAGCTGGGATCTGCCCCACTGACGCCAGCTGGGATCTGGCCTGTTTTTTATCTATTTTTTAATGATCACTGACGGGTACGGTCCTACCAAATTCAGGGCCATGAAAAACGCATCACGGACCGTGAAGTTTGATCTCCTACCATGAAATCTGGTCTTTTGTGTGCTTTTACCCTATACTGTACAGATTTCACGGGGGAGACCAGCGTTTCTCAAATTGGGGTCCTGACCCAAAAGAGAGTTGCCGGGGGGGTCACAAGGTTATTTTAGGGTGGTGATGGTATTGCCACCCTTACTTAGGCGCTGCCTTCAAAGCTGGGCGTCCGGAGAGCGGCAGCCCTTGGCCAGGCGCCCAGCTCTGAAGGTTGCAGTGCAGAAGTAAGGGTGGCAAGACCATGCCAAGCCCTCCTTACTTCTGCACTGCAGCTGGCAGCGGCTCTGCTTTCAGAACTGGGCTCCTGGCCAGCAGCTGCTGCTCTCCAGCTGCTCAGCGTAGAAGTCAGGGTAGCAGTCCTACAATCCCCCCTACAATAACCTTGCAAACCCCCCACAACTCCTTTCTGGGTCAGGATCCTACAATTACAACACTGTGAAATTTCACATTTAAATAGCTCAAATCATGAAATTTATGATTTTTAAAATCCCATGACCATGAAATTGAGCAAAATGGACCAATGATCACTGACAAGGGATGGCTCACTCAATGATTGCCATTCCCTCTGGGGCCCCTGGCATTGGCCACTGTTGGAAGACAGAATACTGAGCTAGATGGACCTTTGGTCTGACCCAGTGTGGCTGTTCTTATGATGGATGCTTTTCTGGATTTTCTTATGCCAAGCAATGGTACATCCCAATGACCCCTCTCGCAACTTCTCCCCTCCCCCTTACTTTTTCCTTCCTGCATAACAAAGTGAGGAGCAGCACCCCTGAGTGGCGATCTAGGGGAGCAGCGATCCGGCTGGCCTCAGTGACCACAGCTCTCCTGGCCCTTGGGCTCCCTGGGTTTCTTTGTCTTTTCAGAAATACAGTCTACAATATCTGTGGCAGCAGGCAGCTCCCGGGGAATGGCAGGAGCATCTCTGGTGTTGAGGGATTCCCAGAGCACCCTGGGACTCTGGCAGCAGAACAAGAGGTGGAAGGGGAGGCAGAATGTCCAGGTACTTTCTCCTCACTGCGATTTGTGGCCTGTATCCCAGCCTGGCATCGTGAAATCATTGTGCAGCAGCCCTACCAGCTGTTGAAGGAGACGGGGGTTTCTTTGGAAGGGTTGCAATGTCCTCCGGGGGCACTGAGCCCTAGTGCTCTGCTCTCCAGGTCTCCGGAGCAGCTTCCTCTCCTTGCTATGGAGCATCGCAGGGAATGGTGTCTACGGGCTGCTTCCCCAGCTGGCACGGATTGGCGTAGCTCCCTTGAAACCACTTTGCAGGAGCTGGGGACCTGGCCCTGTTTTCTTTTTGGTGCCTGCAGCAGTGGGGTACCTTGGCAACAGGCATCGGCTTTATCAGCACTTTCCCAAGGGCTTCAGTTTAGAGCAGCCACTCCTGCCTCTCTGCTCTCTGTTCTGAGCAGCAAATCCTCCCACCGGAGCTGTCAGGCTTCGCTTGGGAGCCAGTCTTCCCTCCAAATGGCCATTACTGGCTCCCCTCAACTGGTGTAAATCAGCATAGCCCTATTGACTCCAGTGGAACTGCGCTCATTGACGCTGGCTGGGATCAGCCCCGCTGACTCCAGCTGAGCTGCGGCCGGGGCTTGGCCCTGTGTATCGACATTAGATACGGCACTTCGGTTGCCACCCTGTGTCTGTCGCTCTCCGGCTGGTCATTCAGTTTGGTGCCGGTTTCCCGCAAGTGAAGCGACTCCCCTCCTCTCACTTGTCTCCCTCAGTCAGGGAGAAGGCCCGAGAGGAGACACAGGCTGGGCCCAGGTCGCACTGGCCTAGGAAAGGCAAATGGCTGAACAGCGGTTTCCCTGCCTTCGCTGAAGGGTTGGCCCGTGAGAGAAGCTCCCCTGACAAGGTGGCTGTTCTGCAGCAGCAGGTCCTGGCACTCACAGAGGAAATCAAGTCTCAGAAGGTAAATTTGGGGACCGTTGCTCCAGAGCCCAGCAAAGCCACTGGGATGGCTCTATAGACCCCAGGGAGCTTTGGATCAAGCCCCTACGTGCTAGCATGAGCACTTCTTGGCGTGCCATTTGCTAGGGGGTTATGCTTGGTTCTCCAGTGATGTTCCCGTGGAGCTCTTCTCAGTTGGGGCAGGGGAGGGGTCACACTGGTGTGATCCTGCTTGAGTCGGTGGGTGGGGGTGTCACTGGGCTCTCACTGGTGTGACTCTGATTGGGGGTGGCAGGGGGTCACTGGGCTCACACTGGTGTGACCCTACTCGGGTTGGGGGTCACTGGGCTCACACTGGTGTGACCCTACTCGGGTTGGGGGGTCACTGGGCTCACACTGGTGTGACGCCACTCGGGGCAGGGGCGGGGTGGTCACTGGGCTCACACTGGTGTGACTCTGACTGAGGATGGCAGGGGGTCACTGGGCTCACACTGGTGTGACTCTGACTGTGGGTGGCAGGGGGTCACTGGGCTCACACTGGTGTGACTCTGATTGGGGGTGGCAGGGGGTCACTGGGCTCACACTGGTGTGACTCTGACTGGGGGTGGCAGGGGGTCACTGGGCTCACACTGGTGTGACCTCGCTCGGGTCGGGGGGGTCACTGGGCTCACACCCATGTTAGTAGAAGAGGAAGCAGGCTCATGATGAGCAGTTGGCTCCGTCCTTAGTTTACTTCCTGGAGGCGATGGCCTTCTCCCAGGGCGAGCAAGCTTCCTCTGTGGCCAGGTGCCGGAGCCTGCTCCGAGCGGGGAGGTGACCGTGAAAGTGTTACCATGACAAGGGGATTGTTAGCAGCACTGGTGCGAGTGTGCGGCTCCCTGCAGCGACCGTGAGCCCAGGGTCCCTGCATCCAGTCAGCCCTCAGGAAGGTGCCTGGGGAGAGCCCAGGGCCAGGTGGGATGCAGAGCACCCCCTTGCAAGCAGTACAGCACCTCCGGGGCGGTACAGGCCATGGAGCATGGAGCCCCCTCTGGGCTGGGTGCTCCCCGGGCAGGCTGGCAGCACAGCTCCGCTGTTATAGACACGTAGGAATTGCCAGTCGTTCTCCAACACTGGCTAGTGCCCACATCTCAGCAAAAGGCTGCTATGGGGTGTCCTGCCCAGGGGGTGTCTCCCCCAAATCCCCTTAGATAGTGCCCTGTCCCTTAACGAGAACCCCCAGGCCTGCTGCGACCTCAGACAGAGCCAGTGCTGTGCTGCGTGTGGTCCGTGTGTTGTGACGATCACGCCATGTCCCCGCAGGAGCTGGTTACGCTTCTCCACAAGGCTCTGGAGGCTGCGCAGCGGGAGAAGAGAGCATCCAGCAGGTACCTGGCTGCTGCAGAAGACAAAGACCGGCTAGAGCTGGTGCGGCACAAAGTGAGGCAAATCGTTGAGCTCAGCAATCGGGTGGAAGCCCTGGAGACCGACAAGAAGGAGCTGGAGCAGAGCCTGGCCCTGAGGGACAACCGTGTGGAGGAGCTGCAGAAGCACGTGCAGCTCCTGATGGACAAGAACTATGCCAAGCAGCAAGTCATCCTGAAACTCACAGAGCAGGTTGTCCTGGATCTCTCTGAGCCAGTGCAAGAGGCTGATGCTGTTGCTGTCGACACCTTGCACAAGCAGCAGGAGGAGATTGAGCATCTGAAGGTCCGTGAGGCAGGCACAGCCAAATCAGCAGCTGGAGGGCTCTGTAGTGTCTGGTACAGCAGGCGCCTGGGGCTGGTTTGTGCCGCTCCTTTGCTGTCCAGAGTGCAGGCAGTTTGCAGGGGCTGGGCTGATATCAGTCCTGTGCTTTGAAGGGTTTGTCTGGTTCAAGAGATGGGGAAGTGGTAGCCTAGAGCTTGTTTTGCCTGACTCAGCTTGAGTCACCCTCCATCCAACCCTTAGCTCCTCCTCTGTTGCTGCCTTCAGTCAGTCTGTCCAGATGTGCCCTCTGTGTAAACAGCATTTCCCCTCAGACAGCCTGGCCCCCCGTGCAGTTCCCAGCCCCATCTGTGCAGTTATAATGGACGCTTGTGTCTCTCAACAGAGAAACACTGCAGCCAACGGGGGGGGGGGGTTTGTTGCCTGCAGTGATGTGGTGTTCGCTGGTGCCGGGAATGCCTCAGGCCTGGATTTTTAAAAATGAACCAAACCCAGATCTCTCGGCCTGTCTCCTTGCGGCATCTTCCAAGCATTATGCACTATTACAGGGCAGACTTAAGATGTTTTGAGTGCCCTAACTGTACATTCCAGACCTGAACGTATCTGAATTTCTTTTAAGTTTAGCCTTACGTCTAAATGTCCTGGGTCTCTGATGTTATTTGGGAGAATTATGCCCTCCCTGTAATGTATTTTACCTTAAATTATGGAGCCGTCCTCTCGTTCTTTAGTTTTTATGTGGGGATTTAAAACAGAGAGGAGAATAGCAAAAGCCTGCCTGCTGTCCGCCAGCCCGGTGTGAGCACCTGCTCTGCTTTCCGGCAGGATGACCTAGATGCCTACAGAACTCAGAACCAGTTCCTCAACTCAGAGATCCACCAGGTCACAAAGCTCTGGAGAAGCGTTGCCGAGAAGGAGAAAGTCTTGCTGATGAAGGTGAGATGAGCTGTGGAGAGAGGTGGCAGCTATTCATTTAATTATTGTGAAGCAAGCACCAATGCAGGGGTTTCCCTTCCTACCCAGCCCTGGTCCCAGATGCACAGTAAGCCAACAAGGGTCTTGTTCCCAGTGGACTCCCATCCACCCCTTCACTCTGCATTTTGGTGGCCCCGACATGGGATCTCTGATCAGCTTCCCTCAGGAGTTTCCCAAATAACATACAGGCAAACCCTAATTTTTGTTCGGGTCTCAAGGGATGATGAAGCGTTGTTAGAGTTGGGGTCTTGCAAAATCAAATTTCTGCTTCTCTACGAATTTCAGCTCCAGGCCAGACACAAACTTAGAGTCATGTGAAGCTCTGGGGTTTATGTAGGAACAGGCTCATCCCAGGCTCCATCCAGTCCAGTAGCCTGTTGCCAACAAGGGCCAGTGCCACCAAGATGCAGGGCTGAAGCTAAGATGCTCACAGGGAAAGTTCCCTTCAGCCCCCAGGAGTTAAAGGTCTGCTGACACTCAATGCTTGGAGTTTTTGTCCCTTCTGAAGCACTTGTTTACATTTAAATCTCTGCTATCATAACTCTGGATACTCAGCCACAGAAATGGTCAGTCCTTTTTTGAATCCTGCTGAGCTCTTGGTCTCAACACCTCATGTGGCAGTGAGTTCCACAGGCTAATGATGTGCTGTATGAAAAAGTATTTCCCTCTCTGTTTTGTCAGAATTTGGCACCATTTGATTTCACTGAGTTTCTCCATGTTATTATGCTGTGGGATGGAGCGGGCACTGCCCTTCCCCCTTGTATTGTGGAATGGAGCGGGCACTGCCCTTGGTCCTATCTTTGCTGTTCCATTCATGATTGTACTCTTGTCATGCTCCCTCCTATTCATCTCCTCTCTACAGTAAACAGTCCCAGTAAATCTGTTCATCTGTCTTTAGCACCCTTGGTTCTCCTCCTCCCTGCCATGGTCCCCTCTAGTTCTGCCGTGACTCTGTCGAAGTGGGATGCAGTCCTTCCCACACGAATCAGACACGGCAAGGCAGTGCTGTGTATCATGGCACTGTACCAGTTCCGTGTTGTTCTCCATGCCATCCCTATGCACCCTAGCACCTCGTTTGCTTTTCTAACCGCTGCGGCCGAGGTGCAGATGTCTCCAGTGAGCTCCCAGGGTGGCGTGCCCTTGGGCGGGTCCCTCAGCCTCTCAGGGCCTCAGTTCTCCACCTGTACACGTGGGAGAACGGCCCTTCCTTTCTCCCACCCCTTTTCTGGCCTGGGTCTGAGCACTCTGGGGCAGGCTTGTCTCTCACTATGTGTCTGGGTAGTGACCAGCACACCGGAGTCTCAAACTCAGCTGAGCCTTCTGCTAGTCCCTGTCCCTGGCTAGTAGAGGAGTACCACTGCCTAGCTGGGGAGCTGCAGAGGAGCAGGTGGACGAGATGAGACAGGTCAGGCTTTAGATGCCTCTTCAAAACGAGGAAGGTATGAACCCAGGTGTCCTGGCCAAATTTCACTCTGGGCAATTCTGACACCCCCCCCACACCACAATAAAATCCCCTAGGCAGTTTCAGGGGTAGTTTCCTCCACACACGCGCACACACTCCAGTGAACTCCCGCTTTACCCTCTAACACCCCCCAGCTCAGCAGCCCCTGCTTGCCCTTGCTGCACCGCAGTGACCTACTGCCAGCCCCCGGGCTGCTCTCCTTGCTCCTGCAGGGCTCTGGCTCTCTCCTGCTGCAGCGGCCTTGCTGTGGCGGCTCCTTCCACCCTCCACTGCGCTCTGTGGCATGTGGTTGACTCAGGAACTGCCTGCCCACGAACACGGGAGATGCAGGCAGCTGCTGGGGCAGAGACCTGGCGCTGGGTGCCTCTGGGGGGCGGGTTTCCAGGGGCAAGGGCAGGCGATGTGGGCTCTGCTCTCCAGCCACGCTGATGGCTGACACACGTGGCAGGGGCTGCAGCCACTCTGACAGCACCCCCAACGCTCTCTTCCAGTGTGCCCGCCTGCAAGCCCGCAGCTGCCAGGTGGAGAGCAAATACCTGATGCTGTTGCGGAGGCTGCAGGAGGCCTCCCCTGGCCTGGCCAGCGGTGATGCCGAGCTGGTGAAGAGCCTGATCCAGGAGGCACTGCAGTGGGATGCGAAGGAGGAGGCCGCGGAGGCTCTTCAGCTGAACCCTGTCAGGTAGGGGGCACGTGAGCCAGGAGGGCACATCATTGCTTTGGGGCAGGGATGCAGCAAGGGCTCTCTGTCATGGGATGGGCCCTCCGCTCAGAACAGTCCTGGGGCGGCTCCTTCTGCCAGGTTCCCAGCTGTCCCCTGCTGAGGCGGACAAGCTGGCTGTCCTGCACAGAGTGGGCATAGCCCAACTCCCAGATCTCCGGCAGCAACCTGGTGGACAGATCTGCATGTCGCCCCCAGCCCAGTTCAAAGCTGCTGACAGTCACCTGAGGATTACAGACTCTGGAATGGGAAGATGCATCCCCAAAACAAAGCACTCCCAGGCCCCTGCGATGGAGCCTGTTCTGTGCATTTAGCCAGACGAGGTGCCATCAGCAGTAACGTTTTCGGTACACACCTCACTGCTGAGTTTGCTATTCCTTGCCCTCCCTGAGCTGGGGCGCTCTGCTTAGCCAGGTGGTGCAGTTAGCCTGGGCTGAGCACAGAACTCATCCCCGCTGTGGAGGGGAAGTGAGTGAGTAGCTGTCACATGCAGGCAGTTTGGGGTTTCTGTGCACACATCTTCCATTAGCTGGAGCTAAGTGTTTTCCACGGTGGAGGGGATATTGGAGATGAGCAGAGGCCGGCAGGAAGAGTGAGGCTGGTCTGTCTTCTCTGCAGGGTCACCTGGGTGTGAGCAGTGGGTTAGCCTAACCTGAGTGTGAGCAGCTGCATTGCAAACCCACACTCGAGTTCTTGGGCCTCATTGGGGCCATGTGTGTCACTCGGACTTCCGGGGCACAGCCCATGCGTCTTGGTGCTGCAATGAGCCGAGCTGCTCTGGGAGGCTTTCAGTGAACTGGGGCAGAACTTGTCTGTCCTGAGAACGTGGGGGAATTGTGGGAAGGCACTGGAAAACCATCAGCTCTGAGTGGGTTAGTCGGCATCCTCACTGCAAAGTGGGCAGGTTACCAGCCTGAGTGAAAGTGACTCCTGCACTCTAGCCCACCCCCTCTGCTGGGCAGCTAACCCGGGTGTCAAGCACCACTGCAGAGGGGTGAGAGGGTTATGGGTGTGGATGGGAGGGGTTAGGGCAAACGTGGGGTGGGTGGTTGTAGTCGTGTCCCTGCAGGGCCCTCCTTGGCTCCTGCCCCTGCTGGGCTGAGAGGGTCACACAGAGACCTGTAGGTGCAGTGCCCACCTGGTGCTTTTATTTACAGACTGTGTTCCCACCACCTTTCCAGCATACACGTAGTCCCCTTCTTGAGGTCCACCAGCAGGAGAGAGGGGGCAAGCTACCTCTCTCCGCTTCCCCTCACTGCCTTTCCTGTAGTGCAGCTTCCCTCTTTCCAGCTTCCCCCCGGCTTCTTTCCCCTGGGGCTCTTATCCAGCCCCAGCCTGATGAGACAGCAGCTGTTCCAGCTTCCCCAGTCAGGGCCAGGTGGGCCGCCCAGCTCCAGTTCACCTCCCTGACCTGGAGCTGGAGTGACAGAGGGTTGGCTAACCAGCGTTCTGCTTAGCACCCTGTCACAGTGCGTAATTGCAGTGAAGACCAACCCTGGAGTCAGGAGAGGGGTTGTTATGTGATGGGGAAATCTGTACTGGACCTCTGGCAAATGTCTGTCTGGTTGTTCAGCTTGTCAGCGTTAGGACCCTGCGTGTGCAGCACCCGGCAGGGCCCCACTCCTGGCTGAGGTGCCACGGGCCCAGGCTGGAACTGTCTGAACACAGTTACAAAGGGGCACTGGAAGGATGCATGGAGGTGTTGGTGCTCGAGTGATAGGAGGCCCAGCAGTCTGGTAGCTCCTTCCATCTCTAGCAGCTGGGGTTCCAGGAGGAGGGGCCAAAGCTGGCTCTCACAGGGTGCTGCCCAGGGAGACAACCACTGTGCCTAGGGCAGCAGAAGTGGGGACTGGGCACCGTAGCTGCCTCTGACTCAATTTGCCCTGCGTGCCAGTATCCTGCTGAGCAAAGTCTGTCCAGCACCTAGCACGTGGGTTTCAGGCCCTGCTCTGCTCTGCTCTGCCGTTTCCAGAGAGTATGATGACTACGGGTTTATGACCATTCCCAAATACGAGGTTGAGGACTGGAAGCTTCTGGCTAAAATCCAAGCCCTAGAGATCAAATCCAACAACCTGCTGAGCCACATGGTGGTGGAGAAGCCTCTTCGTGAGAGATGGGCCGGTATGGCTGAGTTGAGCCCCTCTGCAGAGCTGAAAGGCTTGATCCGCTGCGGCATCCCCATGGAGCACCGCCAAAGGGTCTGGAAATGGATAGTGAGCCAGCACCTGTCCCACCGCCACCCCACCAACCACTACGAGAGCCTGCTGCGGCAGGGCAAGCGCACGGAGCATCCCGCCTTCCGGCAGATCGAGCTGGACCTGCCCCGCACCCTGACCAACAACAGGCATTTCACATCTCCCACCTCCCAGCTCGTCCCCAAGCTCCGAAGGGTGCTGCTGGCCTTCTCCTGGCAGAATCCCGCCATCGGCTACTGCCAAGGGCTAAACAGGTGAGATACTGGGAGCCACTGCCGGAGCAGCAGGGAAGGCTGCTCACTGCTGGGCTGTCTCTGTACGAGGGGATAACAGCCGCCCCTGAGGCCTGGGGGGCTCCTGGAGGATCAGTCCATCACAGAATGGGGTGCTCGGATTCCCCAGCAAAGGGGCCTTAGGAGTACCACAATGAGAGGGACCTGCAGGGAAGGGAAGCAGGTGGACATTTCCTATTAGAGTGATGGTTTCGGTTCTTCAGGGATTCCCCCTGTCTGGGGGAGCTGGGATGGCTGCTTTTGTATGAATTTAGATGGAACGTGTGGGCTAAAGGTGTTCACATCACCCAATCACATTCCAACATTAAACAGTGTTAAACAAGGACCAGGGCTTAACATACAGAGACTTCAGCTTGCTTTAGTGCAAACACACCATTAAAGAGCCTTTAACTTTTTATTGAAGATACAGAAAAGAAGGAAAAACAGGTAAAGCCTTTGAAATGTAAAGTATTAACAAAGGCTTCCATTTGTACAACATCCCTTCTTCCCTTTGCCGTTAGCTGGAGAGCATTTTAGAAGTAAAATCTCCCTTGTTTGACAGGCTTTAGATGGTACCAAAGGTGGTCATAATTGTCGTCCCAGGTGGGGGTTGGCATTCAGTTGGAGCCAGCAGGGGTGGCGATGTCATCTGGGTCCCTCTCTGGCCCGTTCGGGTCACACAACACCTCTCAGGATCAGGGTGATGAAGGCTGGAGCTGCCAGGAAATGGTGGGCTTGGCAGCTGTGATGGTGAAGTTCACTCCAGTACCCTCTGCCCGTTCTATCCATCTGTTCTTTTCATTCTTTTTGTTTGTTCTTTCATTCTTTCCCCATAAAATCTCTCTCTTTAAGGACCCCAAGAGGGAGTGGTAGGTGGAATAGACCATCCCCTCATTATTATGTCCACCAAAAAGGTCTAATATCTGACATACCAATTTTGGCTCATGAACTTCCAACTCCACATCTCCTCTTTTTAACAAGCATAATTTCACCACAGTCCTTGAGTCATAGTGACTTGGCCTTTTTCTCTCAGAGTAATTCAGTTATTCTGTCTCCCTTCCGTACCTGTTCCCATCAACGTTTGTTGTTATCAGTTAACTGGAACAGCTGGTAACTTTTACATACTTTTTGCAGCTGTGCTCCCAAGTTGGGTGGGTTTGTAGGCCTATTTGTCACAACACTGCTCGTAGCAGAGTTGTCAAGGAGGCAAATGCCCTGTGGCCCGCACACACTGGCGATCAATGTCCTGCTTAAAAATGAAGGCTTGTTTATGTTTTGTGAGCTTGACACCTCTTCCTCCACCAGCCCCATCCTTTCCCTGTCCCCTGTTCAGAGCTAAGAGAGGCAGACCAGTTCCTGTGCCCAGCATTCATCATGCCCTTTGTTCATGGGCCGCAAACCCACACCTACTAACCTCCAGCCAGGAACAAACTTCCACAGCCAGGTTATCAACCCCGTGACAACAGAAATGCTGTTACTCCTCCTCTGAAGGAAAGGTACACAGCCATCTCCCAGAGACGCACTTTCCTCTGAGCTCATCAGTGCCTGCTGAGCATCTAAAGAACAATGGGATCAGATTCAGGGAATAGAAGTGAGGCAGAATAAAGTGACTTTTTCAAAAGACTTCTTGTATCCTCACTCAGTATTCTGAGCCCTCATGCGGCGATTTAGGAGGCCTGGAGCATTGCTGTGATGGATAGTAACATGACATGAAATGTACATCAGTCATTTGTATCACGTTGGCCAAATCCTGGGAGCTGCTCAGCACCTGCAGTCGCTCCAGAATCGCGTGTGAGTGCAGCAGCCTCTGGAATTGGCTCATGGGCAGGAACACGCCCTCAGCTTTTCCGTGAGCTGCCCAAGCAGCATGCTGGGAAGCTGGTTGCTGCCTCTCAGCAATAGGAAAAAGCAAGGCCTGAACTGGTGTGTAAGAATTGAGGCTTGTCGCGCGTGGCACTCAACTGTCCTGGTGACACTCCCCTTAGTGGAGAAGACTTGACATAGATATTGGGAAGCCTCCTTTACTCTTCAGAGCCTGCTCTCCGCACAGTGTCACCCAACAGCTATGTGGTCCCCCTCCCTGCCCAGCTTTCTGCAGGGCGTTGTCCAGCAGCCAGATGGGCCCCCACGGCCCCCCAGTGCCTTTTGCTCTGTGCAGAGTCACCTGGCTGCCACATGGGCCCTCTCTCTCCCCAGCTGTTTGTGTGGTGTTGCCCAAAGCGTGCCTAAGACCCTCCCTCCCATCCGGCTCCGCGAGCAGGCTGGGATGGTGTATCTATTACCTGGCACCTAGGACATGCATGGGGCTCTGCAGACTGCCGCAGGAAGACAAGTTCCCTGCCCCAGAGAGCTCATCCTGTCCAGCACAGAGCACCCTCTGCTCCTCTGAGGCTGATTGCAGCCAAGGGGGCTCAGGGCTCTGATGATGAATGGATGACCGGGGGTGGGAGAGAGGGAAGTGATCTGTGTCACATGGATCTATCAGGGTAGAGCCCCTGCCATCTCAGAGTGCCCTGAGGCCAGCTCCCAGGTGGTGTAAATCAGCATACCTCCACTGGCTTCAGTAGAGCCCCACCCATGTACCCAAACTGGGGCGCTGGTACCATGAGTCTAGCTGCACTGCTTAGCCCTGCCCCATCTCCAGTCCCTTCTCTAGTTCCCTGGCAGTGCTGCTGGACTTGGCAATGAGCTCCAGCCAGCCTTGCTACTCCGGGAGATACAGGGAGATCTTTGAGGCCCTGGTGAAGCACACTTGTTGGCTGGCCTGTCACTGCTGAGCAGCCTGTGCTCCCTGCACCGGAGATTTAATGTAAAACCTAAAGCTAGAAGAGCAATGCCGACCAGACTCTCTGATTTCCCACCAGTGCTGTTGCAAGTCAGTAGGTAACAGAGAGAGTTTGCTTTGTTTCCTGGTGTCCTGTCCATTGCAGGTTGGCAGCCATTGCCCTCCTGGTCCTAGAAGAGGAGGAAAGCGCATTCTGGTGCCTGGTTCACATTGTGGAAAACCTGATGCCGGCGGATTACTACAGCGACACGTTAATAGCATCACAGGTGAGCATGAGAATCCGGCTATGTCATGGGGGTGAAAGACAGCAAGGTACTTGCACAGAGATGTTAAAGGGACATGGTCCATTCCTGCATCCCAGCCCCTGGGAAAGCCCTGTGCTCTCTGCAGCCCTCCTACATAAGCCAATCTTAGGGTTACTTTGCACCACTGGAGCAGGGTGCATGAGAATCAGGCCTATGCTGTCCCGCGAGTCCTCGGGAATCAGGCACTTTTATTAACTGAACAAGCACTCAGCATTGTCTGAACCCATGGGGTTTCCTCACGTCATAGGTGATCTCATTAACTCTTTCCACTACTTCAGAGTGTCCATTCTAAATGTCTTGCATTTTATTCTTTCTCACAGCATCCAGCACAAGCACCATATCTCCTATTTCAAATGCTCTTTCCTCGGCATGTCTATCATGCCAGGCCTTCCCAACTTCCTGGCTTTCCTTTAGATTTTGCTGAACCAAATCCATCATATCTTGCAATTTTTCATTAAAAATGAGACACATACTCCATCACTGGCTACTCTGTCTCCTCAACATTACCTTCCCAAGAATCATGAGTCAGATCTAGGGGTCCGCTAACCTGCCTTACATAGAGCAGTTCAGAGGGAGCAAACCTAGTAGATTCTTGGGGTACACTCCTGTACACATACAACAAATGTGTACAGACAAATTGGAGGATTGGGCCAAAAGAAATCTGATGAGGTTCAATAAGGATAAGTGCAGGGTCCTGCACTTAGGACGGAAGAACCCAATGCACAGCTACAGACTAGGGACCGAATGGCTAGGCAGCAGTTCTGCGGAAAAGGACCTAGGGGTGACAGTGGACGAGAAGCTGGATATGAGTCAGCAGTGTGCCCTTGTTGCCAAGAAGGCCAATGGCATTTTGGGATGTATAAGTAGGGGCATAGCGAGCAGATCGAGGGACGTGATCGTTCCCCTCTATTCGACATTGGTGAGGCCTCATCTGGAGTACTGTGTCCAGTTTTGGGCCCCACACTACAAGAAGGATGTGGATAAATTGGAGAGAGTCCAGCGAAGGGCAACAAAAATGATTAGGGGTCTAAAACACATAACTTATGAGGAGAGGCTGAGGGAGCTGGGATTGTTTAGCCTGCAGAAGAGAAGAATGAGGGGGGATTTGATAGCTGCTTTCAACTACCTGAAAGGGGGTTCCAAAGAGGATGGCTCTAGACTGTTCTCAATGGTAGCAGATGACAGAACGAGGAGTAATGGTCTCAAGTTGCAGTGGGGGAGGTTTAGGTTGGATATTAGGAAAAACTTTTTCACTAAGAGGGTGGTGAAACACTGGAATGCATTACCTAGGGAGGTGGTAGAATCTCCTTCCTTAGAGGTTTTTAAGGTCAGGCTTGACAAAGCCCTGGCTGGGATGATTTAACTGGGAATTGGTCCTGCTTCGAGCAGGGGGTTGGACTAGATGACCTTCTGGGGTCCCTTCCAACCCTGATATTCTATGATTCTATGATTCTATGAACAGATATGGCAGCCGAACATCCCCATCATTCTGGCACCTGTCCACATCCATTTTCATCATAGATTTCAAGGTCCCATTGAACCTTTCCACCAGACCATTGATTTGTGGGTGGTAGGGAGCAGCTTTTAGGTGCTTTACTCCACACATTTTCCATAAAATGGAAACAATAGACATAAAATTGGACCCATGGTCTGACAATATTTCTCTGGGAAAACCCAACTCTGCTAAAAATAGCAAACAACGCTGTTGCCACTGTCTCTGTCTCAATATTAGACAATGCTGCAGCCTCGGAGTACCTGGTAGCAAAATCTACCAACACAGGAATATACTTCTTCCCATTCCTGGAAGGTTTAGGGAGTGGTCCTACAGTATCCACAGATGCTCTGGCAAATGCCTTCCCAATAATGGGTTAAAGGCTAGAGGGGTGCCTCACTAGGTCCCTTTAACACTTTGCACTTCTGGCACAAATCACAGCACCTGGAATAATCTCTCACTGTTTCAAAAAGATAAGGCCAGTAGAAATTTTGCCAAATGTTTTGCCTACACCCAGGTGTCTTGCATTGTGGGGTCTCAGTTACACGGCGTAAGCTGGAGTAACTTCACAGAAGTCACCCTCGTCCAATGCTTCTGCTAGCATGGGGCAGCCCCACAGAGCACCTTGCACAGGACTGGGCCACAGTGGCACAGCCGAGCCTGAATGCTCAAATCACACACGAAGGGCCTGACCTTGCTGTGATATGGGTAGGTGTGGGAGAGTCGGGCCCATCATACATGTCTCCCCTGCTCCAAAAAGAGAGACCCCCCAAGTCTCCTCTGAGTTGGAACCCAGTTGGGACTCAGTAAGAGTACGTAGACTCTTGTAATCTCCCCCATGGACACAGGGTTCCTCTGTCTGACTGGTACGTCAGAGTCTAGGGCAGGTCTGCTAGGCTTTCTGATCCTTCAGCGTGCTTGCCGCAGAAATCACTGCAGTCACAGCTTCTGGTGCCATCCCATTGCATTTGCTGTTCGTGCTCAGCCAGCAGGAGGAGGAAGAGCTGTTGCGTGTGTCACAGTCAGGGCAGCAGTAGATGTTACAGACTGTGCTCTCTTGGCCCACAGGCGCTAACTTCCTAATCACCCCCCAGCTCTGTCCCAGGCCCCACCTCTGCCCCGCCTCTAACACAGTACTGACTTTCCGGACACATGCTGCTGCAGAACCAGCCTTCCCACTGCAGCACTCTTCTTATGTTCGCCCTACTTAACTGGAAGAACGGCCACACTGGGTCAGACCAAAGGTCCATCTAGCCCAGTATCCTGTCTACCGACAGTGGCTAATGCCAGGTGCCCCAGAGGGAATGAACAGAACAGGGAATCAGCAAGTGATCCATCCCCTGTCAACGATTCCCAGCTTCTGGCAAATAGAGGCTAGGGTCACCACCCCTGCCCATCCTGGCTAATAGCCATTGATGGACCTGTCCTCCATGAACTTATCTAGTTCTTTTTTTAACCCTGTCATAGTCTTGGCCTTCACAACATCCTCTGGCAAAGAGTTCCACAGGTTAACTCTGTGTTGTGTGAAGAAATACTTCCTTTTATTTGTTTGAAACCTGCTGCCCATTAATTTCATTTGGTGACCCTAGTTCTTGTGTTATGAGAAGGAGTGAATAACACTTCCTTATTTACTTTCTTCACACCGGTCATGATTTTATAGACCTTGATCATATCCCCCTTTAATCATCTCTTTTCCAAGCTGAAAAGTCCCAGTCTTATTAATCTCTCCTCAAACGGCATCCGTTCCATACCCCTAATCATTTCTGTTGCTCTTTTCTGAACCTTTTCCAATTCCAATGTATCTTTTTTGAGATGGGGCGACCACATCTACACGCAGTGTTCAAGGTGTGGGCATACCATGGATTTGTATAGAGACAATATATTTTCTGTCTTATTATCTATCCCTTTCTTAATGATTCCCAGCATTCTGTTCGCTTTTTTAAACTGCTGCTGAACATGGAGTGGATGTTTTCAGAGAACTATCCACAATGACTCCAAGATCTCTTTCTTGAGTGGTAACAGCTAATTTAGACCCCATTATTTTATGTGCACCTGCCTCTGTATCTCATGGATTCTCGCTTTGTCAAACCCAGGTGGATCAAAGAGTCTTTAAAGACTTCTTGTCAGAAAAGCTCCCCAGGCTTACAGCTCACTTTGAGCAGCACAGGATTGACGTCTCACTGATCACCTTCAACTGGTTCCTGGTGGCCTTCGTAGACAGCCTGGTCAGTGACATCCTCTTCCGGGTCTGGGACGCCTTTCTGTACGAAGGAACAAAGGTAGGGAACCACCCCTGGCCCTAGCTATGCCAGGCTCTCAGAGCTGCGCGTTCTTAGACATTCAGATCCAAGTGGGACGCACCCCACCCTGAGCTGAGCAGTTGACTGGCGTTCATAATCATTTTGGTCCCACAACTCCCTGTCTGAGCTGCCCAGCCTCTCTGCATGTCTCTGGCAACGATGGTGGGCCTGTAGCTTCCAGCTCTGTCTGTACTGGGGCTGGAATGGAAGGATTAAGCCCAGCTTGGGGAGACAGACCCGCACTAACCCTCCCAGAGCTAGTGTGCTACTCAGAGTGGGAGTGAGGCTAGCCACACAAGCACGTATCTAGGCTCTTGAACGGGCAAACACTTGCGGTGGCTAGTTCTCCCGCTGTTCACGTTGCCACGGCTACGTCCTATTCCTAGCACGGTAGCTCAATGAGCGCTCCTGCGAACGCCTCTTTGAGCTGGGAATCCCACCCCAGGTATACCCTGGCATCACCTTGTTGGTGCTGGGGCAGCTGGGCCCACACCTCCCCCAGCTGGGCCTCACGCCCTCTCCTGGCCTTCCCAGCTTCTCCCCCTGCAGTCCTACATCACTGCCCTGAGGAAGGTCTGGGGACCTGCTCTGTCCCCTCTCCTGCTTCTAGAGGGGGCACTGGAGCTGCAGGGGTCTTGGGACCTTCTCAGGTTGAGGAAAGGGGCTGGGAGGGGATCTTCTCTTCTCCTTCGTCGCCCTGGAGAGAAGGCTGGAGGGCAGCAGACCAGGTATGTTCTGGGCCTGGCTTCAGCCAGCCAGAGTTGAGGAGGGTACAGTCTTCGCCCTCGGTAGGGGGAGCTCAGAGACGTTAGAGCTGGGCAAACTCAGTGGATGCCAGTGCAGCTCCTGCTGGACCATGAAGTGGCCAGGAGAGGGCATGAGGATCCATGCAGCCACCAGTGCCTGTTCCCTTGGTGCCAGGTACCACTGCCTGGGGAGCGGGCCTGTCCTGAATTCTGTTCTCCGTTCCCCACCACCTCGGAAAGGGAGAGCCTCCTGTTCCTTACAGTGTTTTCATTGGCACTGTGCCTTTAACACATTGGCTCTTGTTAAGCATTTGCTCTTGTCGTGTGTTCACTCTCCAAAGGAAGCATAGAGAATCAACAGTGCAAACTGACAAAGAGTGAGAGGAGATGTGTGTTGGCTTCTGAAGGCCCCCTCCTCTGGTGTGCAGCCCAGACACCTGCTGTCCCACCTCATCCCAAAGTGCTCCACGCCCTAAGCTTTCAGTCCCTCCGTGGGTATATGCTGGGCCCTCTGCCAACTAAAACACATTTTAACTTGTCGTAGGTGATTTTCCGCTATGCTCTTGCCATCTTTAAGTATAACGAAGAGGAGATTCTGCGGATCCATGACAGCCTGGAGGTTTACCAGTACCTTCGCTTTTTCACCCACATGATTGGAGATGGCAGGTGAGAGACGAGCTGCTCTCAAGCTTCCCCTTTGGCCAGTCACATGTGCGCAGACCTGTAAAGTTGACAAAATAATGACAAGGCCTAGGACTGTTGCCCTTGTGCTTGCAGGGTGGGGAAGGAACAAGAGTTGGCCATGTGCCTTTGTTCAGTGATGTTCACTGATGTCTAGTTAAGTCTAGAAATTGTTGCCTGTACAATTGAGTTTGTGCCCAAAACAGAAAGAAGCAGTTAGGCTGACACATCCAGGATTCGCAGCCACGAAGGCCATTGATGGGACAGCTGGGCTTGGGCCTGGGGTTTGCTTTTGTTCTGCTGGAGAAGAAGGATCCTGTTTTTCTTAAAGTCGAGTGCGCACCATGGGCATGGGATGAAAGGCAGGATTTGGCCGGTGAACCTCTTCCCTGGGAAACATGGCCCCTCAGACTAATCCCACCGTGAGGGAGTCCTGGGACATACTACTGAGCCTGCTAAGGGGACAAGGGCACAGCCTCTCACAGGAGCAGGATCCATCCTAGCAGTAGATGAGGAGCCTATGTCCGCCTGGAGAAAGGTCCCCTGTGTGTTCATGGCTTGCCCTGCCAAGCTCAGAGGCTTCTTTTCCTGGCTGGGGCAGAGGAAGGTTGGCTGCTGGAGCTGAAACGCTTTACACTGGTGTATGGGGGGACTGACACTATCAGCTGATTAGTCCTTGGGTGCGGGCCTTATAGCCCGTGGCTGCCAGCTGTAGTCCAGCCCGGGCTACGAGTTGGTCACTTTCTTGCAATGCAAGGGCCGTGCTGCCCCGGCAGGAGGGGACAGCACTCACGCACTAGGACCAGGGTGTTCAGCTGATTAGCTCACCCGTGCTCCCTGTCTTCTCCCGGTAGGAAGCTGATGAGCATCGCCTTCAGTGACATGAATCCCTTCCCAATGAAGGTGCTGCAGAACCGGCGAGCGACACACCGGGCGGAGCTGGAGGCAGAGCTGAGCGAGCTGGAGCGGATCAAGGCGCAGTACGTGAAAGAGCAAGCAGAGCAGGTGACCTGGCACCTGGATGGAGCCGTTAGCGAAGAGGAGGAGGAGATGTAGCCAGAGACGTGGCTGCTGTCCTGCGCCTGAATCCCTGGCCCTGCAGCTCTGCACCAGCATCACTCTCCTTTCTCAGAGAGATGGAAAATCCTGAGGCGAGCAGGGCCAACGCAGAGGGTAGGCACAGTGTTTCTGAGGAGCTCAGCTGGGAGGACTGTGTCCTGCCCAGACCTCCTGGCTCACCGTCCACCCACCACACAGCTGTGGAGATGCAAGAAAGTTTCTTGGAAAGATCCTGTCTCGCTCTCTCTGAACCATCCCGTCCATTCCTCCCCACCGTCTTGCTGCAGCTGCGCTAGACAGGGTGCCCAACTCATAGCCTGTGGGCTGAACACAGCCCACCAGAGCGTTCGTACGGCCCACAGCCTGCTTCCACACAAAATACCAACAGCCGATTCATTAGCATTTGGTCACGTTTGTATCATTTTACTTTAGTTACGAGTTCTGTACGGTTTTTTCTGTTTTCTATAATTCTGATACACGTTTTATGCACTGATTTCTTTATTTGTTTTTAAATAGACAATACTGTACATACCAACCTATCTAAACACATACGAAACAGAACCTGGTTGGATCACTCCAGGTTGTGCTTAGGGTTATGTGGCCCTCCTGTGTAATAAGGTTGGGAAACCGAGTGTTGCAGGACGCTTGTTGATTGATCACAGGTGACTTTAAGTGTGTGCACCATATTGGAGGCTGATGAGGCGCAGGTGACCCAGAAAGCCTTCCAATGTCTTTGAGTACACTCTGCTGGCAATTTAAAGGGGGTGTGTATATAATCATAGTAAGTATTAAGACAAAAGCACTCGCTTGAGAGTTAGTGTGTGAAGCCCCTGAATTAGTGAAGGAGAGAGACCTGATGGAACTCTTGAAGCTACCATAGCATCTTTCTGCAGCTAGTTTGCCAGGAGGTCACATGATTGATGTTCAAGCATGCTCGGGGTTAACCCAATGAAACTATGTTCCCTGGGGCTGTGCCCTGATGCCCCTGAGGCCATGGCTGATCTCCTACTTAGTGAGATGGTCAGTGGGCACTTCCTTGCACACAGATTGTTGCCCTCTGCATAGTGTGTTCACCTTCTGCTGTAGATAATAACAGAGCTCATATGATAACAACAGCAGAGGGTTATGAGTAGAGTCCGTACTGGGACTGGTATTGACTGCATCCATTCATGGGCAGGAGGTGGCAGAATGGACAGATGGCACAAAAGGACAGAGGTGAGGCAAGACCAGAGAAGACTGTACCGTACTTAACCAAGCTGGGGCAGTGCACAACATTACAGGACAAACAAATGAAAGGTGATGCAACCAGAAAGGAATAGTTAGAACTACTTGTGCATGCTGCTGGCTTCTTAGTAAAATCTAACTGCTGGGGAAAGGAGCTGTGTGTTGATTGGAAAGCTGGGTGTCCCTTCTGCCCAGTGGCCATGCACCCCCAAACAGCATCAACAAGTGCAAAGGCTGGAATTCAGAGCAATATGGGGGCTGGGACAGTCCTCCAGCGCTGGACTCAGCAGCTGACTCCAGTGACACTATCTGTAGGAATCAGGCCTGCTTGGACAAGAACATAAGAATGGCCATACTGAGTCAAACCAATGGTTCATCCAGCCCAGTCTCTTGTCTTCTGACCATGGTCAGTGCCAGGTGCTTCAGAGGGAATGAACAAAACAGGGCAATTATCGAGTGATCCATCCCCTGCTGTCCAGTCCCAGCTTCTGGCTGTCAGAAACTAGGGACACCCAGAGCATGGGGTTGCATCCCTGTCCATATTGGCTAATAGCCATTGATGGACCTATCCTCCATGAACTTATCTCGTTCTTCTTTGAACCCTGTTATAGTCTTGGCCTTCACAACATCCCCTGGCAAGGAGTTCCACAGGTTGACTGTGTGTTGTGTGAAGAAATACTTCCTTTTGTTTGTTTTAAATATGCTGCCTATTAATTTCATTGGGTGACTTCTCCCCCGCCCACACAAGTTCTTGTGCTATGTGAAGGATTAAATAACATTTCCTTATTCACTTTCTCCACACCATTCATGATTTTATAGACCTCAATCATATACTTGATGACAGGTTTCAGAGTAGCAGCCGTGTTAGTCTGTATCCACAAAAAGAAAAGGAGGACTTGTGGCACCTTAGAGACTAACCCATTTATTTGAGCATAAGCTTTCATGAGCTACAGCTCACTTCATCGGATGCATGCAGTGGAAAATATCTCCCCACTGTATTTTCCACTGAATGCATCGGATGAAGTGAGCTGTAGCTCAGGAAAGCTTATGCTCAGATAAATGGGTTAGTCTCTAAGGTGCCACAAGTCCTCCTTTTCTTTTACCATATGCTTGCTGAGTCGTCTCTCTTCCAAGTTGAAAAGTCCCAGTCTTTTTAATCTCTCCTCATACGGAAGCTGTTTCATCATCTGTTCATCATCTGCATTGCCCTTCTCTGCACCTTTTCCAATTCTAATATGTCTGTTTTGAGATGGGATGACCAGAATTGAAGTTACTATTCAAGGTGTAGCCATACCATGGACTTATAGGGTGCATTATAATTATTTTCTATCTTGTTATCTCCCTTGCCTAGTGGTTCCTAACATTCTGTTGCTTTTTTGATTGTCGCTGCACACTGAGTGGATGTTTTCAGAGAACTCTCCACAATGACTCCAAGATCTCTTTCTTGAGTGGTAACAGCTAATTTAGACCCCATCATTTTGCACTGGAGTAAAGACTGCAGGATCAGGTCCTTAAATAGCTCGGACCTTTCTCTCCCTCTCCCTCCTCCACATCTGATCCCTGTTGCTGTATACCCAGAGAGCTGCTGGCACCTAGTAGGGCAGGGAAGGTATAGTGAGCCGAGGGGCAGACGCTGGCTGAGGAGAAGTGGAGATGCAAGGTCTACCCTTTACAAGTCCCTTTGGGGCACACACAGCTCCAAAGGGGCTGGGGTGGTGACTGGACCATGGTGCTGCTCCCTCCACCCCAGCCCATAAGGGGAAGCAGACTCCACTGTCCCCACAGCAAAATCCCTCCGAAGATCCCCTCTGGCTGTGGGGCTCCACACTGGCTCTTATCCAGGGCTGAGCTAGCCCAGCCCAGAGAGGGGCTTGCCCAGGTTAGGGGCCAACACAGATTTTCAATAAAGCCATTTCTCCCCAGGGATTGGCAAAAGCCCTGCTCCAAAGAGGTGAATCTGATGTTGGGTAACAGCAAAACCCCTCCAACCCAGCATCTGGCCAGCCTGAGCTAAGGCATCCCCCAGAGTGGGGTTCCCAGCTCCACCCCCTGTGGTATCCCAGCAGGTGCTGCCCCTGAGACTGGCGTTCCTAGAATGGTGGCTGTGGTATCAGCCTCAGGCTCTGGAACCATGGCCTCAGCAGGTCATACAGAGAGACCGGCAGAGATCCACGAGTCGGCCTTCGCCACTGAGGTACAGCTCAGTGACTTGCCCAAGGTCACCCAGCAAGACAGTGGCAGAACTGGAACCCAGATCTCCTGCGTTCCCAGCCAGTACTCCAGCCAATAGGCTACACTAGAGTGTGGAGAGAGGGGATGGCTCCTTTACACCTCAGATTTATCAACGGATGTGGTGTTTGAAAAAGGAAAATAATATGTCAGTAACCAAAAGGAAGGGTTCTGCCTGGTGGCAACAGGGCCTGGCTAATGGACATTCCCCCAAACAGCTGTAATGGCAGCTTGCCAGAGAGAATTCAAATAACATCAAAGCCATGTCAGAGTGAGTTGGGTGTTTTTATTAACTAATTCCCCCTGCACCACCGCTGCCCGGCAATAGCCTTGCACCTGCTTCTGAAATCCTGGCAGGTTGGTCAGTATTTTATTTGCTTTTTACCTGAATTTTCCATTTCAAAACTAATTCTTCACCAAGTTCATTATGTATCTGCATGAGTCAGGATGGCAGTTTTCCCTTTGAGTTTTTGGCATGCTTTCCAAACAGTGTGAGACAACCTATTCAGACACTTGGCTCTATATACTCAAAAGAACTGGTCAAAATGTTTTCACCAGAAACATTTTCTGTGGAAAAAAATGGGATTTTGTTAAAAATGAAATTTCTCATGGGAGACTGTTGCTTTGGCACCATTTTTTAATGAGAAAATTCAAAATGAACAAAAAACAAAAATTTTCATTTTGAATTAAAATTTTTGTTTTTGTTTTCAAACTGGCAAATTTTCAACATTTTAAATCTTCATTATCCCCCTTTCCCTCTCTTTTCTCCTCTTTTGCCACTAAATACAATAAAATGAATGATGTACAAGGTTTCCCCCACACATACACTTTTTCTTTTTTCCCCTCTAACTTTTCCAACTTTGAAAAAGTGACAGTACAGTAAAAGGCAGAATGGAGCACTGTAATGGCAGCATCTCAAAGTGGGAGAAATTGCGGAGAAATTCTGAAAAGTTAGTCAAAAGAAGAGAGAGGAAAAGGTGGCAGAATAAAGGTAGATTTTCATCTATTGCACTCAGACAAAAAAGGAAAAATTGGGAGAAATAGGAAAAAGCCAATCCCACAAATTTTGAAATATTGAAAATTTTTCAGTTTTCAGCAGTTGAATCAAAATGAAACATTTGATTCGATCTCAAGATTTTGAGGGAATCGGACTCTTGAATTTTGAACTTCTGGATTTGGCAGTTGTGACCCTAAGAGCATCCTTATGCCAGAACACAAGGGGGTCCCTGGTACTTAGCAGTGAGTTTCAGCTGGCCGGACAGCTCCATGTAGCCCAACTCACCATGGATAAAATCTGTATCTAAAAGGTGTCGTGTCATATGTCATTGGAAAACCAAAAACTGATAATTGATCTTCTGGCATGATGTTTGTATGCATAGGTGCTGACTCCGTGGGTTCTCCAGGGCTGGAGCACGCACAGAAATAATATGGTGGGTGCTCACCAACCGGCAGCCCTCCTCCCCCTACCAGTCAGCTCCTCCTTCTCCCCCCAGCATCTCCCGTCCACCAGTGGCCCCGCTGATCAGCACCTCTCCCTCCCCTCAGCACCTCCTCCACACCAGTGATCAGCTGTTCAGGGGCGTGCAGGAAGCGCTGGGGGGAAGGGGAAGGAGTGAGGACAGAGCAGGGTGGGGGCGGGGCAAGGTGGGGCTTTGCGGCGGGGGAAGGGGTGGAGTGGGGGCAGGGCCTGGGGCAGAGCAACGGTCAAGCACCCCTCAGCACATTAGAAAGTCGGCACCTCTCTTTGTATGGTCAACCCACAAAGGATTATACTATAGTGCTTGAATCATGACTAAAATGTGTTCAAACCAGACATGTTGGGAGAATTGATAAACAGGATTTTTCCAGGCAAAGGAATGAGGTTCTGCTTGCTTGAATGCATCTCCCAAGTAAATGGAGCAAGTTGTTACCAACACCAAGAAAAGCATATTTGCATGCCAGGGAAACAAAGCCATCAGAAGAGCAAGTGGGGGGAAAGTGATCACTTAACATTCTCAACAGGGGATGGAGCCAGCATCCCAAGGAAGTCTTCCTGCCTTGGGAAGCAGGGTCAAATAACTGTGAGAGAGACGCTTTTCAAAGCTTTCCTGGACTATCAAGAGAGATGCAGCAACCCCCTGCCACAGAGTCACCAGGGCAATGCTCTTGAACTACTCCCTACGAAGCCAGCCAGGACTCTGGGGGAGCCTCCTCTCTCTGAGCATGCTGTCACCAGGGCAAGAAGATTACACAGCTTCGACCTTCCTGGGTCTGACCTCGGGGCATTCACCATCCCCTTCCACACCGGGTGCTTCCCACAGCGATTCCACCCGTGCGGGGCTCCTGGGGAAGCCAGAGGGCCCTGCACCCCAACTCCGCAGTCAGGCGTGACTCTCAGCAAGCGTAAAATGGAAGGTTTATTAGTTGACAGGAACACAGCATAGAACAGAAGTTGTTAGCACAGAAATCAGTGACTTTCAGCCAAATCCATCTTGGGGGAACCCCGGGCCAGATGCCCTGGACTCTCCCACTTCCAGTCCCCTACCGCAGACTGCCCAGCTTCCAGCGACCCGACCTCTGACACTCCTCCTGGTCTTTGTCTCACTTTCCAGGCAAAGTGTCACCTTGTCGCATTCCCCTCCTGGGCACCGGCCATAGCATATGTGCAGGCAGCTGGAGCCGCCTCACCTGCCTCGAGAGTCTCAGCCAAAGTCACACGCCCCTGTTCCCACAGCCTAGGCACTGGTGCAGCACAAAGGGAAACGGAGGCACATGCAGTATTCATGCAAAACAGTAAAACTCACATAGGCTCAACAGTAAGACTGACATAGACTCACATACAACATAAGAAGGGAAAATACCCACGTCATCACACCCTCTAAGTTACCCTTCCCCTGAGGGGAAGAGGAAAACCAGTGCCTTGGACTCTGTGGGGATCCTGACTAAGAGCTAATCAGCCACTGCTGGAAAAGGAAGATGGGGAGGAAATTACCTTGAACAAGAACAGTAACTTGTCACTAGGTCCCAGCCATTAGAAAGTATATTTTTACGTTGATTTGTAACTCTTTCTATTTGTATCCCTTATACTTGAACTCACTTAAAACCCCTCCCTTGTTAATTGAATAAACTTTTTACTTTGCATCTAAACCAGGCCAGTGCTTTGATTGAATTGAGATGATTGTTGGCTCCAGTCAAGAGAACAAGCTGCTGTTTCTGTCTCTTTAAAGGCACAGCAAACGTAACTTCTGGGAGTGCTCCAGGAGAGGGCTGGACACTGCAGGGAGATGGTTTGGGGAAAATTTGGGACTGGGGGGCGTTGGAGTCACTCTGCAAATAGTCACTGGGCAGTGGAAGCCAGGGTGTGCCCTGCGTGCAGGTCTGCTGGCTGTGGATCCCCGGGCTGTTAGCTACCGCAGCACAGCATTGAAGGCACCCAGAGTGACAGGACAGGGGGTGACACAACCCCTCACTGGTCTGGGTTGCCCCCCAAAACATTACAGCAATACTGATGCAATTAAAGATCATTTTGGATGTTCAATCTGCCCTTCCGCCATTCTTACATTAGCCCTGGGCTCAGATAGGTGGCCTTTCCTTGGCCTCTGTAAAATGCATTCCAACTGGACAGAGTTATACATGCTGAAAACAACCACTCCCGATTGTACTGTACAGCTTGTTTCTGGCAACCCGTCGAAAGCGTTCCCTGTTCTCTAGCACTGCCTATGCACCCCCAGGGTCTTGTTGCAGCATTGCACACCAGGCTCTCCTGGACGGTACACCGTGAAATGGATGATAATTATGGTGGTTTTGGCCTAGGACTGGGAACAAGAGGATGTGTAGCATAGTGGGGAGGGAGCGAGCAGACTTGGCTTGTCTCCTGCAGCATGGTGCCTCTGGCTCTCCACAAAGGCCCTGCTTCTCCTCCCCCTTGTGCCAACTTTACATCAGAGTCACTTCCGTGATTTGTGTGGCCTTTCTCCTGACCTGTGAGAGGAGGATCACGCCCAGACCCCGGCGCTCCTGGATCCAAGGCTATGAAGCTGATAGCGTCTCAACTGGGAGCACACCAGTCCTGGAACCATGCATTAATCATTCCCTTCTCCATCTGGACTTTGCTACTCACAGATAATGTTGCCAAAACAACCAAGAGCTCGTGGGAGGGGCCTTATTAAATGAGACCTGGGTGCAGCTAATTAGACGCTTCTGTCCACTTGCCATGGGTCACGGAGCATTGCTATTTGTCCTGTCAGCCATAGGGCTGGAGAATGCACTGGGGTATGGTGGAAAGGGTGTGTGCAGGGAGTGGGATCTGGCCTGTTTCTGCACTGAGAGATTAACTAAAGACACAAGCTCAGTAATGCAGGGAGATAGCCAGGAAGGCAGGGCATTCCCCTCACTCAATGGCTACTGCAACCGCTCTCTTCAGAGCATGCACATGAGGGAGTTAAATGCTGCACATTTATTAGTAATTATTAATTAATTATAGCTCTCTCAGCCTGCTGACGGAGACACACTAGAGGAAACTATGCCCTGCCCAGGCAATACTCAGAGGAAGGTTTTGTTTGGAATCAGCTGTATGTTTGGGGCAGGGTACGCTTCTGTGTGTATCCAAAGGCAGCTGCATGGACATGGATGGCACATGCCAATCCCCTGCTGCTTGCTGCCTAATTGAGACATCTTCAGGGAGGGAACAGAACAAAGAAATACAAAAGATGAGAACTCAGAAAAAGACAACCTGCCTGTCCTCACTACAGTCTCTGCTACTGTATGCATTTTAGGGCCAGATTGTGTCCCACGGACACAGCCATCCTAAGGGGTACAGAGCTGCCCTGCCCCACCTGCATCTCAGGGAGTCACAATTCCCTGATTGCTCCAATTTGCGCCAGAGGGAAGTACTTACCCCAGCAGAAAATGACACTGTCTGCAACGAATAAGGAGCAGGGAGTGAGTTGTGGCTCTTTGACTGTTTCCTTTCTGGGATGAGTGAGTTCTGTTTTGTATTTTTAAATAAAGATTCTAAGGGCCTTGATCTTGCAGTGGGAACATCGAGCACAGACCAACCCCATTGGTAATAATGGGCTCCACACGGCTGCAGGGGGCTGTGCTCGTGGATGCAATCACAGGATCAGGGCTTAAATCAGAACCATAATCTCTGCTAGTTCTTGGGGGCCTAGTTAAATGGTGGCCCCCAGCTGGCGCATATGCTTTGTGCTGAATGTCCTGTGCTGTTGATGTTCGCTGGAGACACAGAAGAACACTGCAGACAACATCATTTTTAAAAAATGCCAGGAAAGGCACTTTGGCTAATGAGTATAGACTCAGACATGCCAATGAGGGAATCCAGACCCATGCATTTTCCAAAGGGTGATCATAACGGGGCTATTTGGAAAGCTGTCCATCTGCCCTGACCTATAAATAGGCATGACCAATTATCCTTGTAACAAGGCATTGCTGGTAGACGTAGTGTTTCTCAGAATCCTTGAAGTTTGGCAGCAGGTAGTTTGGGCCTTGCAGGCATCCTTCAGCTCTTTGTCATGCTTCTTAGCTGGATGCCATTAGAATATACATGAATTCTCTGCAGTGATTTACAGACTGCACTAAATAAAGTGAGTTATGTTCCTGCTAACTAACCCCCAAAATGACTTCATTGCCCCACCCCCCGTAACACGGCAGCGACCCCTATATTTAGGTCTGCCTAATGCTTTCTGTCATAAAAGATCCTGGCAGTCTTTTCTTTGAGGAAAAGTCTTTTACATCTGAGGAAGTGAGCTGTAGCTCACGAAAGCTCATGCTCTAATAAATTGGTTACATCTGAGGAAGTGAGCTGTAGCTCACGAAAGCTCATGCTCTAATAAATTGGTTAGTCTCTAAGGTGCCACAAGTCCTCCTTTTCTTTTTGCGAATACAGACTAACACGGCTGTTACTCTGAAACTTTTCTTTGAGAAGCTCTCAGCTTCACAGTTTGCAGCAGCCCTTTGATATTCACGGGGGGGGGCAGAGAACGGCCTTTTCTTTGTCCCCTGGCAGGCTGTTCAGGTGTTCCAGTGATATGACCTTTTAAACCCTGTCATTTCTCTTGCCTGGGTTGCAATTCTTAAGAAAATGTGGTGGCAGCCACAATACTAACTGTACATGGTGCTTGGCCCTGCTCTGAGCAGAGGCTGGGACAGGATGCCCTCCTAAGGTCCCTTCCAACCCTGAGATTCTATGATTCTAAGGCAGACTCATGCCACTGCCAAACCAGCAGCAGCAACCAGTTCTGGGAACTCCAAGGAGCTGTGGGAACAGCTGTGCATGTGTGCGGGCTTAAGCCAGGTTAGAGCCCCCCAAGGCCCATCTCTCCTTCTGCAGTACCACATGGGGTAAGAGCTCCCCCAACTTCTGGGGGAATTTGGCTTTCACTCCACCTGCACCCAGCAGCCCATCCATTGCCCTGGGAAAACAGCCTTCTCTTGCTACTAGCTACTGGAGTGGCCTCTGGAGCTGAAGTGGTTGGTGAGTGTGTTATGGTGCCAGGGTCTCGGGGGTCATACCCTGCTGGTGGCAGTGGAGGCTGGCGGTACCAGCTGCACGTAACAAATCTTGTTTTTACCCGTTTCCTTACTCAAGGCGAAGAAATTTCACACAAACCCTACTTTAAAAGAATGTGATTTAGACTGCAAGGGCAAGCACCTGAGCGTCAGGACATGGCAGCGTTACGATTGCTTGGCCCTTAATTCAGCCTCTGTGTATGTCTGCATTGGATACAGGCTGTGGTCACAGAGGGCAGCAGTCCCTTGGTAAGCAGGCTATCTTGCCATGGGCGGGTGGGACGCTGGCTCAGGATCTGCACCAGCTGGGACTGGGTTTCTGGGTGGAGTTTAAGGAGTTCATTCTAACCTAGAAAGCCCAGACTGGCTTAGGCCCTGCCGACCTGAGTGACGATGTTCTTCTCATGTTTACGGCTGCAGCCACGGGGATCAGCAGGGGTGATCCAGCTGGAGCCCCATCAGTACACCTGAGAGAGCCTGCTGGCCAGCACTCCTCGCTAGGGCTTTGGGATTCGCTCTCCTACAGGGCCAGAGCCTTACAGACCAGCTTTCCCCATGCTGTGGGGGAATCGCAGGGGAGGAGTAGCGCATCGGAGCGGACCTGCGCTACAGTCATGCTGGGGAGCTGCTTGCTGTGCTTTTGTAAGTGATGGCCAGGGCGTGTGGCTGCCCGTCTCACATTTATATCACTAAATCAGCGGTTCTCAGACTGTGGGTTGGGAGCCCAAAGTGGGTCTCGACTCCCTTTGAATGGGTCACCAGGGCTGTCTTACATTTGCTGGGGCTCAGGGCTCTAGCCTTGAGGACCACTGCCCAGGGGCAAAGCCAAAGCCCGAGGACAGTGGGGCTCAGGTTGCAGGCCCCCTGCCTGGGGCTGAAGCCCTTGAGCTTCAGCTTTGGCCCCCCTGCCAAAAGCGGTGAGGCTCAGGCTTTGGTTCCCCCACCCGGGGTAGTGGGGCTCGGATAGGCTCAAGCTTTGATCTCCCCTCCTGGGGTCATGAAGTAATTTTTGTTGTCAGAGGGGGTCACAGTGCAATGAAGTTTGAGAAGCTCTGCACTAAATCAATCCCTTCAGCCAGGACTTTGGTGTAGGGAAGCCTTCCCGGGCAATCCAAGGAGCAAGAGCTGCCATTCTAACAATCGCCTGGGAAGAACAAACATTTCTAGGTGCTCATTCCAAATGGGAACCTCTGGACTGAGGCTGATGTTCAGAGGCGTGTGTTACACATGACTGTCCCCATCGCTCCCAGGTGATCCAGAGAAATGCAAACAATCCATTTTGCATGATGGATCATGTCAGTATTGCTTATGAACCCACAACACAGGGTTTTCGATGAGGGGGCCACTTCCATTGGAAGGGAAGAAATTTCATTTCGACGTTGGTGTGTTTATCATTTGGAAGCTGCCAGCTACTAATCTAGGCTTATTAGAAGGTGTACCTGGCCTTGATGCAATCATATCATGTACCATGAATTGCATGCTGGTTCTCATTTTGAAATGATCTCTCTGTGAGGTTATTGTCCCTAAACCTGGGTCCTGAGAAGTTCTACGTGCTGTTTTTATATTAAAATGAGAATGATGCCTTTATGTTTCTCTTGCAAAATCCTTCCCCACACATCTTGAATGTTTTCTATCCGTCCATCAGTCTGTTCTCTGGCTTTCTCTGCCATGCTCATCCCCCATGGTATCTGAGCACCAGGAATGTCTCTGCATCCCAAAGCCCTGTCCTGCATGGGAGCTGAAATGGCCTCACAACCTAGCCCCGTGGCTCAGTTTGGCCCCTGGGCTCTGGGGCCTGTACCAGATGGTCTTCTTTTACTCCAGTGCCTTGTTGGCATCACGCAGGAATGGTTAGAGGCGTGGCCACTGTTTTGTAGTCAGGTATAAGAATTCTAGGGCTAGAGCTTCAGCTGGGGTATATCAGCATTACTCAGTTGACTTCAACGGAGCGATGTTGATTAACACCAACTGAGGATCTGGCCTAGAATTTCTTCCAGTTGAGTGGATGGATCATTACACAAAGTAAAACTATTTCCCCATGTTTATTTCCTCCCCTCTGCCCCAGCCCCGTTCCTCAGACATTCTTGTCAACTGCTGGAAATGGCCCACCTTGATTATCACTACAAAAGGTCCCCCCCCCTCCCCCCCCCCGCTCTCCTGCTGGTAATAGCTCACCTTACCTGATCACTCTCGTTACAGTGTGTATGGTCACACCCACTGTTTCATGTTCTCCGTGTATATAAATCTCCCCACTGTATTTTCCACTGAATGTATCCCATGAAGTGAGCTGTAGCTCACGAAAGCTCATGCTCAAATAAATTTGTTAGTCTCTAAGGTGCCACAAGTCCTCCTTTTCTTTTTGCGGATACAGACTAACACGGTTGCTATTCTGAAACCTTCCAGTTGTGGGTTTCAAGCCACTAAAGTAATCAGGCCAGAATGGAAGCTGTCCCTGTAAATAGCTGTGCAAATTTCATTTGTGTGCCTGCTTAGCAGCTCTGTTCTTTCTCCAGACATTCCTGGGAGAATGGAGACATGCCATTGTGCATTTTGATAGCACCGTTCACCTAAGGGTCTTCGAATGCTCTACAAACCCAAGTTAAACTTCGCAATACCAGTGTAAGGTAGGGGTGCAGAGAACTCCCCACTCAGAACCTCAAACAATTTGTATTCTCTTGGATGGTTCCTTGTCTATACAAATCTAATCTGTCCTGCCTGGGAAAAAACTTGCATGGCATCAGTGCTGAATAGTCAGCACACAACCGATGCATACAACAGTTAATATCAAATTCTCTGTGTTTACTTACAGGCCCACACAGGAGTCACTGGGCTATCGAATGCGCTATGAAATACTGCTAGCTCTGTACTCGTACAGGGCGCATATTGCGTTCCGTGGTGACACTCCCCAGCTTTGGCTGAGCTGGCTAGGCCATTCTATATTAAACCTGATATTCTGAAGGTTGACAAGACTGTGAGGGACTAAAAGACATGTCCCTTTGTGCCCATTCATCCCTCTCATGTGCAGCCAGATACTCCAATCACACCCTAGTGTCACAGCCATCTGGCCCCATTGAGCTGGACTCTGCATGCTGCCATGCCAGCTGGGCACTGCAGGGACCTAACCTGACTCACCAGACCAGAGTGGAAAGACAGGACCATGGGCTTGGCACAGACACCCCGGGCAAGTGAGAGCGGGATCAGGCCCAGCGCCAGGGTAGCACGGGCAAATGAGAGCAGGATTGGGCCCAGCAGGGCCCCAAGGATGCCCCGAGTGAGCAAGAGCGGGATCAGGCCCAGCGGGGTCCCATATTCCTCCCAGATGAGCAAGAGCAGGATAAGGCCTAATGGGGCTGCCCACCCCCGCCAGGTGAGTGCAGACATCTCTCATGGGGTGTGCGACTCACACCTTAGCACGCGGTCTCACCCACACACATTCCTCAGCTTACCGCACTCATTTGGAGGAAACAGAGAAAGATTTTAAATAGTTCTACTCAGGCACTACTAGAGACAATACTCCCCGGCCTCAGGCCCAGGGCTCAGAGCTGGGAGAGCTGCTTTCCAAGCTTGTGTCCGGTAGTAAACATGGAGATGACAGGCCCCTGCCTCCTAGGGTTCCCACCTGGCCCAGATTTGACTGGCCTGGCCGGTTTTTTATGGCTTTGCCACTTGCCAGAATAATAATTTAATCTGCTGGGTTTTTTGCGTGGGTGTAAAGATTTGCATTATTCTCGCAATTCACGGAGACGGGGAAGGATTGTGTGTCCGGCGAAGGCCGCTGCAGTGTTCGGTACCGCAGGTTGAGTGAGGACAGCTCAGAACTGTTGAGAACAGGGCAGCTGCCCGCCCCCGCCGCACAGCCCGGGCCTGGGGGAGAGGGCTTGAGCCACGGGAGAGTGAGGAGCCGACGATGTTCTCAACCCCCTCTGTCTGGGGGCTTTCGCCACGTCCTGTCTGGGCGGGGGCGGGTTGCGGCCAGCGCACCCAGGGAGCGAGCCCGGACCGGGCAGGACACAGGGGAGCGAGCCCAGGCGGGGCCAGGAGCAGGACCCCCAGGGGAGCGCGATGGGCGGGGGGTGAGAGCCGGGGTGGGCAGGACCCCCAGGGGAGCGCGATGGGCGGGGGGTGAGAGCGGGGGCGGGGCGGGACCCCCAGGGGAGCGGGCCGGGGTGGGGGGGAGCCGGGGCGGGGCGGGACCCCCGGGGGAGCGGGCCGGGGCGGGGCAGGACCCCCGGGGGAGCAGGCCGGGGTGGGGGGGAGCCGGGGCGGGGCGGGACCCCCGGGGGAGCGGGCCGGGGCGGGGCAGGACCCCCGGGGGAGCAGGCCGGGGTGGGGGGGAGCCGGGGCGGGGCAGGACCCCCGGGGGAGCAGGACCCCCCTTGTCTCCCGCCCGCCCGGCTCATTTCTCGCCCGCCGCAGGGACTCCGCGGCCCGAGGCTGCCCCCGACTCTGGCCAGGGCTCCGCCGCGCGCTCCCCCTTAGGGCCCCCCAGCTCTGCCCCCCCCCCGCAGGGCTCCCCGGCTCTGCTCCCCGGCTCTGCCCCCCCCCCCCGCAGGGCTCCCCGGCTCTGCCCCCCCCCCGCAGGGCTCCCCGGCTCGGCTCGGCCCCCCCGCAGGGCTCCCCGGCTCGGCTCTGCCCCCCCCTCAGGGCTCCCCGGCTCGGCTCTGCCCCCCCCGCAGGGCTCCCCGGCTCTGCCCCCCCCCGCAGGGCTCCCCGGTGCGCGGCGGACCCGCCCCCTGCGTGGGGCGTTCCCCGGCTCCCCGCCGCCGGCCGCCCTGGGAGCCCGCCTGGTTCGCGGCGGCGGCGGCGGCTGGCGGGGCGCGGGGCTCGCCCGGCACTGGCGGACGGCGCCCGGGGTCCCTGCGGCCGAGAGGGGCGCGGGCTTGGCGGGGTCCGCGGCGCGCCGCGAAGGTAGGAGGCGGTCGGCGGGGAGGCGGGCCGCGCACCTGCCGGGGCGGCCGGGCATCGTGCGAGCCCCGCGCCGCTGCCTGGGAACCCCAGATCGCCCTTCCCGTGCTGCCGGGCTGGGGGGCTCTCCGGCGGCCAGCGGCATTCCCTGCAAACGGACCCGGCGTCTCCCTTCTCTGCCGCGCGGGTGGATTAGGCTCTGCAGGCGGCGAGCCCTTGGCAGCAGCCAGCCCCGCCGGGTGCAGTTATAGAGAGGGGGTCACGCAGGCGGCTTCGCTGAGGGTTGGGGCTCGGGGGTCTGTCGGGTGGGCTCCCGCCGGAGCAGGGGGAAGCTGCAAGTGCCGGCCATGGCAATGATGCGCTTTAAGGGTGAAGCGCGGTAAGAGGCTTGTGTTCTGCACTCCGGGGGGATAGCCCTGCCCCGTGTCTTTGTGCTCTGCATGACGCTGGGCAGCGCAAGGAGCCTGCCGTCAGCCCTCGCGAAATGGGAACGGGCCTGTGCCGAGTCCCTGCCCTGGGACACGGGTCTGTGCCGCCCCTCAGGAGGGGGGACTGACTGGGGGATCTTGCCTAATGTCTCTCGTCCTGCCTACCACGCGCTAATTATTGCGGAGGGCCAGAGCCCTGGTCCTTTGTTGACAATGCGGCAAGTGAAGGGCCTAGGAAAAGCTCAGTGACCAGTGCACGGCTAGAGACTGATTCCAAAAGACCTTGGAAGCCAGCAGCTTCCACCTGGGGGGCTTGGTGGATCCTTTTCTGACAAGTGCCATTCCCTTGCTACATTTGTCATCCCAAGTGCAGGGCTTGATGGGGCTGCACACATTTACGCAGCTGAAGGCCTGGGCCAGTGTATTAGTGGAGAACGGTGTTTGGGGAACACACGTGAGTGGACAGGCATAGGGTACGCGCGCACACAACTGTACATAGACACGCACATTTGCGCTCTCACTCACACACGATGCATGTGCGCACACAAGCAGGAACAGAAGATAGTATCTGGTGTATATGGGGGTGGGGTGCGTGGCCTGTATTCTCTGTGGGGCAGTGGCCTGATGTGAGCAATGGACTCTCCACATGCTAAATGCAGTACCAGCATTTCACCTTTTTCTAGACGTTGGGCTTTCTCTTTTCTGAATTAATCTCCCAGAGACAAACGCTGTCTGCTCTCTGCTCCTCCAGGGAGGTGACTGGTGCACCTGAGTGAGGAGGTAGACAGCCACTCTTCACTTCTCTGCTGTGACTCCGGCAGCAGGCCCTTTCCACGTAGGGGCCGGGTACGATATTTCTGCACAGAAGAGTCCCTGTCCCAATAGTGTAGCTGCCCTTTGCCCCTGGAGGCGGCTGCTTCTGGATCCTACCCAGCTTTTAGTTGGTCATCTGGGCTGGACTCCAATATCCGGTCCTCTGGGATCGTTAGGTGGGTTACTCAGGAAGCAGAGCCATGAGCTGCAGTCACCAGTTCAAGCTGGTGGGTCGGCCGTTATTTGTCCACGGTGACAGGTCAGCTGTTACTACTGTCAATTCGGATTCCTGGCACAGGCTTATGATAATGTCCTTTGCACTCTTCTGGTCACTTTCCCAAGGATCTTTACAGACATGGGAACGTTGCCTTCCAGAAGCCCTGGAGGAAGGGGGGGCACAGCGAGTGAGCTGCAGGCAGAGAAACTGGCTGGCCCAAGGTTGTGCAGAGAGTCCCCCACAATTAGGAGCATGCAAAGCTGGCTGTGAACAGCTTCACCAGCCCAGGTCCCATACTATGTGTAGCTTGGTCCCAGACCCCCCAGATGCTGCCTGTTGGGCTCTGCTTGCTGCTGTTTCTCAGAGGCAGGACACAACTTAATGCTTATTTTAAATCCAGCTCAGAAGCTGCCCAGTGACAGGCAGGGAATCCTAATGTCTAATCAACAGTCACCTCTCTGGGTGAGGGCAGTCATGCCACCCATCCACCTGTTCCAAGGGGTCCAGTGCAGTGGCAGCTAATGCTGCCTTGTTACCATCAGTGCCAGGCACCAGGGAGATGACTAGCAGAGCTGGGTGAGTGCAGAACACAGGTGTTTCACTAGTGCCCCTTCCTGCTTTCTGTAGTCAGTGCCAGGGCATTCCTGCCTCCAGTACAGCTTGGTGGTATGGGGAGGATGGAGGATTTACTGAACCCCCTGATCCCGATGCAGCAGGCCACATGCAGCTCAGTGTACTGCCCTGAGAAGGATAAAGGAATGAGTTGACCCTGCCAGGATTTGAACCTTTGGCTCCAAGGAATCTCTGTATATGACCCCCAAGGCTAAGCCATCCCCTCTGGCATAACAGCAGAGACATCGGCGTGCTTGCTGAAGGACCCTGGGCTGTAAGGGGCTCACTCCGAGCTTGACCTTGCAAAGTGCTGCTGAGCAGCTTTTAGAGGGTGCTCATCACTGTGCAGGATCAGGCTCCTGAGGCTGTGTGGAATTGGGGGTGCATCGTGTGGATGGGGTCTGCAAAATGTTCAGTTCCCCAGGTGATGTTTTCTCCTGGAAGACTCGAGACGTCTGTGGGACGCTCTCCGCATTGGAGTCAGTGGAGATGTGCACAGGGGAAGCGGGATTGTGTAGTAAGAATGAAGCAGCTTCTTCTGCGTTTCCTGTGCCTGCAAACCGCTGAGGCAGGTGTGTGGCTCGGTCCATTTTACCATGTGATACTCTTTTGGGATTCTTCCTCCAGTTAATTCCAAGTACCTTTTTATTGTAGCCATTACAGGCCCAAATCCAGTTACATCGGTGTGACCCCATTGACTTCGCTGAAGCTGCAGGAGCATAGCTGTGGGCAGAATATGGCCCATGGACTTCATAGCAGACATACAAAGGGCTCCCTGCTGCAGATGCATTTGTAACATAAGGCAGAGCCTCTGCTCTGTCAGCCAAAAGCAATAACTACTGTGAAAACCCTCAGGAAAAGTGCAAATGGCCGCCCAAAGTAGTTCTGACCAGCACTGTGCAGCCTGTGTCTTGTTCCATTCTCCCCCTCCATCGTACGTGGTGCTGGAGATCCTCCTCGCCCCCGCGTGCCTTTCTGTGGATGGGCAGCCGCGGCACTCCCAGCTTTGGGCCGTTGTATCTTTGTGTTGTCTCCAATGCACTGAAGCTAATGGGAGTTTTGCGACTGACTTCAGTGGAGCCAGGCTTTCATCCATAATTTTTAAAAAATCCCCAACGAAGTCAGACCTGCTGCTCTGCTCACATGACAGCCACAAGGGCCTAATCTCCCTCCTCCTCACCCAACCCTCCAGGAAAGACAGACTCTACCAGCTGACTCGAAGGCTCTTTCAAATGCACTGGGATGTTCTGAATTCAGAGCACTGCAGCTTTTTGTGGGCCTGAGCTAGATCCATCCCAGTCTATGGGAGCTCTCGCACCAGCACTCCTGTATCGTGGAGCACACGTGGGCCACTGACTTGTGAATCCTGTGGAGCAGCGGTTCTCAACCAGGGGCACACGTATCCCTGGGGGTACGCAGAGGTCTTCCAGGGGGTCCATCAACTCATCCAGATAGTTACCTAGTTTTACAACAGGCTACGTAAAAAGCACTAGCAAAATCAGTACAAACTAAAATTTCATGCAGACAAGTGACGTGCTTTTACTGCTCTATGTAGTATACTGAAATGTAAGTACAGTATTTTGTGTTCAAATCCATTTATTTTATAATTATATGGTCAAAATGAGGAAGTGAGCCATGTTTCAGTACTAGCGGGCTGTGACATTTTTGTATTTTTATGTCTGATCTTGTAAGCAAGTCGTTTTTAAGTGAGGTGAAACTTGGGGGGACGCAAGGCAAATCAGACTCCTGAAAGGGGTACAGTCGTCTGGAAAGGTTGAGAGCCGCTGCTCTGGAGTATAATGATGATTGCTGTTCTCCAGGGCACTCTGTGTAACAGTCCATCAGTGAAGGTTTCCGCAGAGCTCTATCCGCTGCACACTCTGCCAGCACGATGCCCTCCCCTCCCCTAGGCCAGGATCACGGTCCAGTCCATGGAACACAGGCACGTGGCCATTCTACATCAGACCAGCACGCCGTCACGTGGCCATTCTACATCAGACCAGCACGCCGTCACGTGGCCATTCTACATCAGACCAGCACGCCGTCCCACCCTGAATCCTGTCTCTTACGCCAGCACCAGCTGCTTTGGAGGAAGGTGCAGGTATCCCCATAATGGACCGTTAGGCAATAACCCGGCAATTGGTGACGTTTCAGCCTGAGCCTAGGCAGTCTGTGTTTGGCTTCTGCCCTGAAGCACAAGGGCTTATATCTGTTCAATTTTAACCCGCTTAACTCTTGGACATGGTTGAGAGATTGTGGCAATGAGTTCCACAGACTGATGAGGTATTTCTGTGTATCGGTTTGACACACAAGTTCCCTTTTAGTTTCATTGAATGTCTCTTCTTTTCTGTGTTGGAAAAAGGGTCCGTAGGAATGGCCCAATTACCTCTGCTGTCCCATTTGTTATTCTGTCGACCTCAGCACGTCCTCGCTCATTTGTCTCCGCAGCACTATTCAGCCCTCCTCTTTTCAGTCTCCCTTGAGAGGGAAAACTCTCTAAGGGCCTCTGATCGTTTTTGTTGAATGTCTTTGGACCCCTTTGATTGTCTCTTGAGCTGGGGTGACCATCTCTTGCTACAGGAAGGGGTGAAGGAATCATTGTTTTATCCTTAGCCACCTGGAAGGCCCTATAGCGATGCTTTGGATTTGGAGACAAAGGGAAGGGGACATATTTTAACCCAAGTCAAGGTTATTTGCAGCAGGTTCGTTCAGCAAATTAAAATGATTGCAAAACAAGCTCCAGCTCCATCAGTCAAAGTCATTTCAAATTCCTTCAGTCCACTAGGATGTGCCAGCAAATCAATCCATATCATCCTGCCTATCTAAAGAGTTGCCATGGAGCCTGGACAGAAATATCTTGGAAAGGCCCAAGCCCCTATCCATCTGTATGCACAAAGCCTCTGCTCCAGCTAGCTTGTCTGTCTACACTGTGATTCCAGCCTGGATCCCACTCCCCAGTTTCGAGGCAGAAGCATAGCAATCGGGTCCATTTCATCTCAATAACTGGGCTTGCAAGTGCTGTGTTTGTGGGAGCTGCAGGGTGAGCACTGGGAGAACTGCACCCCGGAGCTGCAGTGAGCTGCTCCCTAGTCACTGTCGACTCTGAGATACTGCCTCACCCCCCTTAGATGATGTGCATTTGAAGAACCCCCAGGAACTTCACAGCAGTAAATCTGTCACTGTGCAGAGGGAGGCACTAATGGAGACAGGCCAAGCCTGGTACTGAGCACAGCTGGTCAGAAAAGGGGATATGCTTTTCACAGCATGTTCATGTCCAACATCTAGGCATTTGATATTTTTTGGCTCACTGTAGTGCTGAGCAGTCAGCTTGGGCTTTCAGTTGGCCTGAGCTGCGGGGCTAGCATGGGGTGAGGCTCAGGAGAAAGCCACCACGGCACCGTGATCATCTTCATTCAAAAGCAAAGTCCTTGCAGTGCCAGAGCCTCCAGGTGTCGGCGGCACAAGGGAAAGGGTGTTAAGGGCCCTACTTGGGTTTGCTAGACTGAGCGGGAGGAGGAAGATTGTGAATCCTGACCAGTGTTTGATGGCAAACTGTACAACTGGAGGGCTTAGAGGGAAGGTGAGTCTGGAGAGATCTGCTCCCGTGTACCAGGAGGACTGGTTGGGTGGCTAAGGGACCTTGGTGCTATGGGGTACCCTTCTTATGTCTGTGCTGCCTTCTTACATGATGAACTCTCTGGAACCTGGATTTTCTCTCATTGTGGTAGGTTCAGTGCCTGGCCCAATATGGCGTTGAGCTTGGGTGGGGTCTGTAGGTGCTATTGTGATACAAATGAATAATTATTGTTGTAACCAACTCAGCAGCTGTTGGGCTGGGGCGTGCATGTGGGTGGATGCTGATGGGGTCTGCTAATAGCGGGGACAGCTGTGAAACATGCCTCCAACAAAGGCTGGTTGTGACATACAGTCATCAATGAGTCATGGCTGGTCAGTGGCCTTTGTGCAATGAACTCCTGGGCCTAGCCCTCCTCCTAGCAGACAAGCATCCATATTAGGCTGGTGTCTAGCTGGTACAGTGATAGGTGCAATAGAACTGCCTACCCAGAGCTCTCAGTCACAGAGATCATGGTCACAAGTGGCAGGAAGTTGGCAGTCTTAGCAGAGGCCAGGCAGATTTCTATATCCTCCTGCCAGTAGAGGTGGTGAATGGGTTGATGCTCAGCCATGGAGTGAGGTGGAGAGGGCAGGAGCTGTATTACTGTCCCTAATGGTGTATGAAGAATTCGTAACACATGGAGACACCTCCTGCACCTTGATGCTTTTGTGATGAGTTCTGGCATATCTTCAAACACAGTCTGGCTCGTTTTCAAGCAATGTAATCCAGTTGCCTTTGTGCCAAATATACACAAGAATCACTGGCTTTGCAGAGTGTGACACAACCTCCTTCTCGAGCAAACAGAGCAAGGTGGGGCTGCGAAGCCCTGGGATGCAGAGAAAAAACAGGATCTGCTCAAAGCTGTGTGAAAGGTGTAGTGGAACTCACTCCTACACAGCAGATTTCAGTCACCCTAGCTGTGTAAATCCAACGTCTTTCGGGGCCACTATAGTCAGACCAAAATAAAGTGTGGGTTGGTGGGGAGGAGTTTCCTTGTGTTCTCTTCGCACCAGGCATCCTCCAACCAGCTAAGGTGCAGTGCTGGACACTGTGCGTTCTTGGGCGTAGTAAACTGTGGTGACCGTCTCAAGGACAGGAGGGTCAGCTGGCACTCAGTGAAGTTAAACAGCAGTTAGTTCCAAGCCAACCCATGGAAACTTTCCTCACCTAAGGCCAGGTTCTCAAGAAAGCTCAGGGCCAGATTCCCAAGGGCACAGCACCCACAATTGGGGCCAGGTTCTCAAGATAGCTTACCTCCCATTTGGACCCCCTAAAAGTGGGCACATTGCATGCTGGGAGATGTAGTCTTGGCCATCTTTCCAAAAGAGTCAAGCAGCACCCATTGCGACCTGCATGGACAGCCCCGACTTGCTGAACTCTTGTGAGACTCTGTCCCCGACAGTGGTTGCTGAGCCCCTTGGGAAGCGCAGGCCAAAGTGGCACTTGCCAGTCACTGGAGCAGGAAGTCAGGGAGGTAAATACTTGGCTGGATGGTCTTTCAAGATTGACCCATTGAATGCAGGATCAAACCCTTGATGAACATCTGTAATGTGTAATTCTGCAAGCTGAGATGCTAAGATTAGTCAAATTTCATGCTTCAGGGTGTAAACTGCTCACTATAGCTGGGGTCAGGAAGGAATTTCACACATCTACCTACATAACACTTCATAGGCAAATAGGCTTACTGCTGGGGCTGGTCAACAATTCCTCTTTAAAACATCTGCTCTCGGGTGCTGCGTCAGGCAGGATAGCACAGGAAATGGTTTGACCCAGAATGGCAGCTCCTTTTGCTCCCACGACAAGAAGAAAATGGAGTGGTATTAATGAGATGACAGGACCCTCTGATTACAGTGGTTCTGTGCGTCCTGTTTTGCTCGACCTAGTGATTGCAGCACCCACCTGCTGCAGGGCCTTGGGCTTCACAGGGGCAGGTCAGGCGAGCAACACGGCCAGTCATATGTATCTTGAGCGTCTGCCGAACATGCTAGAGATGCCGGAGAGGCTGCATTGGCTTGGGCTGAACGGCACGGGAAAGGTTTTCACTTTTGCCAATAGAAGCAAAGCAGCCTGGTCTGCACAGGGAATTCCCATGACAACAGCAGAAAAGGCCTAGCTGATTCTCTGCACTGGACATACCCCTGCAGGGCCACACGATGTACAACAATCACATGCACCATCTCCACAGCCCTTAACAGCCTTAACGATTCGCCCCTGCCAGCCGCCTGGTGCGGCGGTGTTCACTTGCAAACCCAGAGCTGCAGTGAGCTGCCTGTTGTCACGCAGCAAGCTAGCAGTACCCAGCTGCTCCGGGCTTGTTTCCTGTGTGACACTATCTCCCCTCACATGGAAACCCTCCCCCCGGGCAGCGGCGGTGGCGCTTGGGTCTGCGGGACAGAAATGGCTGCGTGTCGACTGTATTCTGCCTGGGGACCTTTGCATTACAAGGAATGAGCTCGGATCTGGGCTTACGCTTCACCCGACCCTGAAAGACCAGGAGAGGCTTGCCAAGGACAGGGATTTTCAGAGAGCTCATCTGAAAGCTTCTTGTGCACCTGCCTGGGACAAAGTGACAGAGAAAATAAGGAAGAAAAATGAACCGAAAATTCCAATCTTTATTACATTGTATTAATGAACTCACATGCAAAGTCCATGGAAACTGATTAGATAACTGCCAGGGAGGCCCTAGGGGCTGCATGCTGCCCTCATCTGTGCCCACACAGCCCCACTGAACTCTGAGGGCTCAATCAGGGCAGGATTTAACTGTGGGGGAGTGTCTCACTAGGTTTTATGACAGGCAGGGCAAGGCGGGCCAGATAACATTAATATCACTGGAACTCAAACACCGAGCCAGCCCTGCCACCCCCACTCATGTGGAATCAGTGGGGTGGATTGCAGAGCCAGGGTACTGGGACTGGGCTGGAAGCAGAGATTACCATCCTCCTGCCACAGTTATCATTTACACAGCACCGTTGCTGTGCCTGGCTGGGCACAGATTCAAAAACCGGCTGCTGCATTGAGGCCCATGTTAGACATAGCCCAGCCAGAGACTAGAACAGACGCAGAGCCGGCAGGGGGTTGGGAAAAGACGGCGTAGCTCAACCCCAGTAATGCACTGAGAAGGTTGAATCTCTGGGTCCAATGCTGCTCTTAATAGTCACAGGGTGGAGCTCTCTGAAAGCCAGGGGGAGCGTGGATGGAAGAATCCAGCCCATCGCTTTTAGACAGACTGGGTTGCTGAAGAGCCTGGTCAGGTTATGGAGCCTCTTAGCACCCTGGCCTGGGCTCCAGTCTAGCCTCGCAACGAGCATGTTGCTGCGAGTCGGGAGCATCAGCCTTTAGTTCCTGGCCAACAAGCGTCCATTTCACACGCACACCCAGCCTCCCTGCATCACCACGGGGGCTGTCTTGGTGGCAGGCGAAGCAAAGAGACCAAGGACTGAATGGGTACGGAAACGGGAGTAACCACTTGTCGAAACAAATGGCCTCCTTCCCTTCCCTCTTCTCCTTCAGCTCACTGATGCCCCTTACTGGCATTACCTGGGAAAGACCTACTAGTGTCGGCCTCTCTGCTAAGGCACGAACTGCAGCCTGCATGATCAATTCCCAAGTGCCCTCCCAGTCCTCTCTGGAATGGACCCAGTGCTGGGCTTTCTCCTACTATCCTGGGCAGGGTATTTCCTGGTCTGACAGATCTCACAGCTGGGAAACTGGTCCTGTCCTTCATGTCACATGATGTCCCATCTCTGCAGGCAGTGTTGAGCTTCTAGACCAGCAGCCCCACACGCGGGCTCGTGCTGAATTATTTGCTGGGCCGTACATGGTGCATATATTATTGGAAGGAAGATGATCACTTATTATTCAAACCAGCATTTCATAGAGCGTACCCTGAGCCAGGCTACAGATCGTTTTCTAAAGCACAGATTTCTTCGCTATTTGAAACTTTGGCCCAGCTTGCTTAGGACCTGAAGTCAGAATAGCAGTCAGGAACTCTGAAACACACCCACTGAGTGCTAACCGAGAGCTCTCCTAGGTAACTGTCAGTGACATTGCAGGCCTGGCCAAAGCAGATTTTATAGATTTCATTAATGATACAAATACCGAAAAAAAGGTTCCCATTGGAAACAAGAATGCAAGGCAGCCTAACCAAAGGCCAGCCACCTCTGTAACTACATTAGCCAAATATAACGAATCAGTGTTTATCTTACTGCTTTCTCTTGAAATTTAACCAGCCCATGTCATTATTTCGCTGAGGTTTCATCTAATTTGACTTTAATACAGACTAGACACGTAATCAAAGAAGAACACAAGTAACCAAACATCTTGCTCTGGGGTCCTGATCCTGCACATCCTTACATAAGGGCTTTGATTTACGCCCTGGCTTCACCTTTGCAAGGGTTTGCAGGGCAGGGTGACAGCCTTCGCTCTGAAGTGCAGTGCTCATGATCACCACCATACACTGTCTAGGGTGATTACCTCTGTTGGATGGAAGTAAGGGAAAACCACATGAAAAATAAACACTTTATTTTAAGGGACGTTTTTGGGAAACACCATTTCTCTTAGCATATCATGTATTTTTCTCTTAAGTGTACATTTCTACTGGTCTGAAGTATACAGTGCAATGGTACTTAATAGTTTTAATACATTTCACAACATCTTTGTTGTTTGAAATCAGTTCATAAAACTCTTTACATGTACAACTGAAAATAACTTTAATTGAAGCTCATCCTTAAAAGACTAAATATGTTGCAGGTTTCTGCAATCTGTCCCAGACTGTTCACTCAAGGAAAATATACCTTCTATGGCTGCATTTGAAATAAGAAAGGACATAAGTTCCACAAGTTTTAAGGAATTGGGAGAACTAGGATTTGAAGATAGAGCATTAGACCATTCCCTAGTACAACCAGACTCCTGCAGCATGCAACACGCACTCTACAGAATCTCTCAGTGCACGCTATTCCTTAAACAAACAATCCAACCCTTCAGTGATGCTTACAATTTCCTGAAAAGTCAGCATTTTTTTCAGCGAAAGTGGCTGAATCAGATTAAAGTTGTTTTGTTCATTGAAATAAAAACGTGAAGTCAGGTATTTGAGAGCTATTGCACACCACTGAATGAAAACCCTTCTCATTTTTTCTGCTTTGTGATGGTGTGTTTTTAGATAAAAGTTACAGTTATGACCAAAGAATCTGTCACCACTTTGTTATTGTTACTTTCTCTTTAATGAATCCATTGTGTCATAAACTTCAGCACATACGAGATCAGATTTTTAATTTTAAAACTGTATCATAAAAAAACTTTTAGCACACTGTGGAAGAAATAGAAGTAGTTTTCAATACTGGAAGTTTTTCTCCATTATCCCCATCTTTGTCATCCTTAAAAAAGTAACAATTGCAGCTGTGCAGTCCTCACTTAATGTACACAAATAACTTGAATAGCTGGAAAATATTTTAAGATCCTTTCAACTGCAGGGTGTAGAGAGACTCATCCTTGGGGAGGTGCCTCAACATTTCCATGTATTCAAGGTTAACCAAATGAAGTATCTCCTGTAATTCTGAAACTCGTTTGGCAGATGAGGAAAGTGATTGAAAACTTTTATTACAAGACCTTCAAGATCAAATGTTGACTTATCTATAGCGTAGTTTGCTGTATTATTGCAGTTTATGAGCTGGGCAATTAGCTGGAAGCAAATAGTCATTCTTATGTTTCATTCATTTGTAGCCTGAGTGGTATCTCCCAAAGTTAATGTTATCATTATCCGCTGCAAAGGATGATCCGTTGTCAAAGGTCAAACCATTTCTGTATGCTTTTCACATTCTCAAATAGTCCTAACGCAGTTTCATTGCTGCCTTGAAAATAATCAGGTAGACAAAGGACTGCTCCCCTTGCAACTGTGCGGTGAAGGACAACTGTCAGAAACATTTCTGATATTCCCATGGTTTGAGGCACAAGCACGGACTTTCAGCTTTCCCTGGGGGTGCTCCAACCTCACTCGGCCCTGAGGCCCCGCCCTTGCTCCGCCTCTTCTCGCCCCTGCTCTGCCCCATCCCCCGAGTGCGCTCCGCCTCTTCCTGCCCCTGCTCTGCCCCATCCCCCGAGTGCGCTCCGCCTCTTCCTGCCCCTGCTCCCCACCCTCCCCCTAGCGCCTCCCGCCTGCCACCAAACAGCTGATCAGCTCTTCCCCCTCCCCCCTAGTGCCTCCCACCCACTGCCGATCAGTTGGACCCGCCAAACAGCTAATTGGTGGGTGAGTGGGGAGTGCTGAGTACCCTCTGTTTTTTCCGTGGGTGCTCTAGCCCTGGAGCACTCACGGAGTCAGCATCTATGGTTTGAGGCATCAATGGCCACAGAGAAAATATGCCCTTTTCAGCCAAGTCTTTAATTGTTTTCTCAGTTGAAAGAGGAGCTAATATATTGTTTGCATTACACAAAGTTTCTGTCCTAGCAAGATGTATCAATATTCGCTATGGGCGATTCTTGGAAAAAACCACTATTCAGTTTGCTGTCCCAGTCAAGTGATCCATGTGAGTAACTCTGGATAATACTATGGTATGCTTCTGTTGCTTCTGCACCAGCGACGTAGTAATTTGCTGTATTTTCACGATTAATTAACAGCTAATAATGAGGTAAGCCTAACTGCAGTACGAAGCCAATTAGTTGAAACTGTAGTAAAGAACAGAATTATCAGACACAGATGAACACGATTTGTTGGGGGAAGAGTCAACATGGTGTTTGTAAAGGGAAATCGTGCCTCACCAATCTACTAGAATTCTCTGAGGGGGTCAGTGTGCATGTGGACAAGGGGGATCCAGTGGATATAGTGTGCTTAAATTTTCAGAAAGCCTTTGACAAGGTCCCTCACCAAAGGCTCTTAAGCAAAGTAAGCTCTCATGGGATAAGAAGGAAGGTCCTCTCATGGATCAGTAACTGGTTTAAAAGATAGGAAACAAAGGGTAGATATAAATGGTCAGTTTTCAGAATGGAGAGAGGTAAATAGTGGTGGCCCCCAGGGATCTGTTCTGGAACCAGTCCTATTCAACATATTCATAAATGATCTGGAAAAAGGGGTAAACAGTGAGGTGGCAACATTTGCAGATGATACAAAACCACTCAAGATAGTTAAGTCCAAAGCTGACTGCGAAGAGCTACAAAGGGCTCTCACAAAACTGGTGACTGGGCACTAAAATGGCACATGAAATTCAATGCTGATAAATATAAAGTAATGCACAATTGGAAAACGTAATCCAAACTATCCATATAAAATGATGGGGTCTAAATTAGCTGTTACCACACAAGAAAGAGACCTTGGAGTCATTGTGGATAGTTCTCTGAAAACATCCACTCAATGTGCAGCAGCGGTCAAAAAGTCAAAAAAACCAGCAATGTTGGGAATCATGAAGAAAGGGATAGATAAGACAGAAAATATCATATTGCCTCTATATAAATCCATGGTACTACCACATCTTGAATACTGCATGCAGATCTGGTTGCTCCATTTCAAAAAAGATGCATTGGAATTGGAAAAGGTTCAGAGAAAGGCAACAAAAATGATAAGGCATATGGAACAGATTCTGTATCAGGAGACAGGGACTTTTCAGCTTGGAAAAGAGATGACTAAAGGGGGATATGATAGAGGTCTATAAAATCATGACTGGTGTGGAGAAAGTAAATAAGGAAGTGTTGTATACTCATCGTAACACAAGAACTAGGGATCACCCAATGAAATTAATAAGCAGCAGGTTTAAAGCAAACGAAAGGAAGTACCTCTTCACACAACCAGGGCCGTACTTACCCATATGCAAAGTATGCAGCTATGTAGGGCACCAGGAAATTTGGGGCACCAAATTTCCTGGTGCCCTACGCAGTTGCATGCTGCTCCAACCCCTGCTCCGCCTCTTCCCCATGGCCCCCGCCCCTGCTCTGCCCCAGCCCCGCCTCTTCCCATCCCTGCTCTGCCCCAGCTCTGCCCCCACTCCACCCCTTCCCCAAAGCCCCCGCCCCACTCCACCCCTTCCCCTGAGCGCACTCACCGGGCGGTGGTAAGCGGAGTGACCCAGCCCGCCCCGCGCCGCTGGCTCCCAGCCATGCTGCCGGTGTGTGCTGGGGGTCAGTTCCCCCTGTCTCCCGAGCCCCAAGGTTGGGAGCCAGAGGAGCAGAGTGGAGCGGGCTGGGTTTGGGTCAATTCACTTACCGTTGCCCTGTGAGTGCGGGGTCGGGTCGGGCCTGCCCTGCACTCACCAGGTGGCAGGAGGTGAAGCGACCCGGCCCCAACCCGCTCCGGTCGCTCATGCTGGGGGGGCGGTTCCCTCCTGCCCCCCAAGCCAGCTCCTGCCCCCTCTGTGGGGACCTGGGGCCAGTCCCCCCTGCAGGGGCCTGGAGCCACCTTCCCCACCCCCGGCGGGGGGGCTGCGTAGGGCACCAAAATGGCTAGGGATGGCCCTGCACACAACGCACAGTCAACTTATGGACCTTGTTGCCAGACGATGTTGTGAAGGCCAATACTATAACAGGGTTAAAAAAAGAACTAGGTAAGTTCATGGAGGATAGGTCCATTAATGGCTGTTAGCGAGGATGGGCAGGGAGGGTGTTCCTTGCCTCTGTTTGCCAGAAGCTGGGAATGGTTGACAGGGGATGGATCACTGGATGATTCCTGTCTGTTCATTCCCTCTGGGGCACCTGGCACCAGCCACTGTTGGATGACAAGATTCCGGGGTAGACGGACCTTTGATCTGACTCAGTCCGGCTGGTTTTATGTCCTTAGGAACTGTGTATAATAGCAAAGCATATTCAGAAACACTGTTGACTTCAGTGAGAGCAGGATCAGATCCACAGTGATGGTCTGTACTTGTAACAGGGTGGTGGCCAGGAGGCCCTGAGCCAAGTCCCTGTTAGCCCAGCTCCAATTAAGAAGGATTAATTGGGGCTGGCTGAGTATGACACGCCTAATTGGTGAAAGGGGAGCACCTGCGGGCCTTATTTCGGGGGCTATGTAAAGCTGGCAGGAAGGACGTGAAAGGGAGGAGTCACAGGCTGTGCATCTCTGCTGGCTGGAGAAGCGGGCTGTTTACACCTGTCTGGAAATGGAAGGTGGTGGGAGCTGACACTGCTAATAGAAGAAGCACTGGTGATTGCATGTGGAGGAGGTCTCTGACTGATTGGCGCGGAGGCCTCGTTACAGTACTGAAGCAGGAGAAGGAGTCGTGCACTGCTTTAGTACAGTGTAATGTGCAAAGTGCAATGCCAGGGACAGCAACGTTAACTCAGGAAGCTGTTCTGAGAAAAGCCTGACTTTGGTCTAGGATGGTGTCACTGCAAAGAACGCATAGGGCCAAAGTCTGGGCTGCTTCCCTTCTGGGGCAGACTTAGGGTCACATGGGGGGAGGGGGGGGCGCGCCTCAGCCCAGAAGCTGGTTCACAGAGTTAAGCAAAGCTTTAGAGCCCACCAAAGAGGGGGTTTGGTAGGAAGTGGAGGTGGGTGGAATATAAACTAATATAAGGAAGTGAAAACACAGTCCAGTAAACACAGTCCAGTGTGTCTGGGCACGTCCCCCTGTGCAGAGAGACAGGATGTTTCTGTGATGTTAAGAGCACTGATGCCATTCTAGAGACCTGCGTCGTAGTCACAGTCTCTGTGGAGCTTTTGTTGATGTCCCTAAGGATTATGATGGTAATTTACAGCATAAAGATGTGTGCGGTTACCTGGGCTGTTTCTGACTAGATCCTTTAGGAATGCTCTCAGATATGTTCAAACTAAGTGAAGGCTCATTCATGAGGTTGTGTTTTAGCCATGAGATCACCATACAGACAATCAGCAATTCCAAACTAGAAGATTGCCTTGGGGTGCTTGGTGACTGGAGCGTAGCTCTTGTTAACCTGCTAGGCAAAGACAGGGCTGGTATAGCCCAGAGGAGAGTGCATGAATGGCTAACAGGCTGTTGGTCAGTGATTCTCAAACTTTTGTATTGGTGACCTCTTTCACACAGCAAGCCTCTGAGTGTGACCCCCCCCTTATAAATTAAAAACACTTTAATATTTAACCCTATTATAAATGCTGAAGGCAAAGTGGTATTTTGGGTGGAGGCTGACAGTTTGCGACCACCAAATAGTAACCTTGCGACTCCCTGAGGGATGACCCCCAGTTTGAGAACCCCTGCTGTTGGTGTTAGGTTTCCTCATTCTGAGACAGTGAGTAACAAGGTGACTCACAGTCCAGGGTAGCCCAAGAACCGTCTCAGTAGACAACACGCTCTCAATGGAATTAGTCAAATGCAAGAATTTTAACCTAGCTGGTCCACATGGTTCAATGGCATCTATTGGTTTTATCTGTTCAAGAGTGATAGGCCTACAAGCAAGAGGTGAGAGGTTGATATCAAGAATATTTTGTCATGTAACTTGGCTCCTATATCAATGTCAACGTTCACTGACTCTGGTGACATGAGGGTTCCCGAAGCTAAGTCTAATCTAAAGAAGCAGCTCCAGATAGAGGTGTCAACTAGACATATCTCACAATAAGTCACTGGCCCAGTCGCTGACAGTTCCGCGGTTCTTTGGGTAGTATACTGGCAGTATTGTCAAGGGCTGTGTGGCCAGTTTTAGAGTCTACGTTGAACTCAAGCGAGCAGCAGGTGATGTAAACTTTGTCTTTGGCAGGTAGAAAGACTTCAGCACAAAGAGCATCACAGCATCTAACAGAGCTATAGAACCAAACCGAGCCCATCAGCTGAGTACAAGTACACAGCTACTTTCACAGAAAGTTGTCTTGATGGTTACTGAAAATAAGAAACAATTGACATCATTGGGACAGGACACATTCAAGGCAAGAAGTTGCACCAACAACAGACACTAAAGCACAAGCTAGTCACCACAGGCAGACAACAATGTACTTGAAATAAACAAGGGAGGTGTGGTGATCAACAGCGAAGATATGGCCACCTCACATGAGGAAGCTGACAACATCCTTGTACAACAAATGGTGACGGCTGCAAAGGAGGAATATCAGCATTATCAGATGACAGCGACATATTTGTCTTACTCTTGTGCCATTACCTTGAACAGAGCAGAATATCTTTAGTGATTATGGAACCCCCAGTCCAAAAGAGGACAGTAATAGTCATCTGTGCTACTGCAGAGAAACATCGGAGCGTTGTACCAGGATTGTCAGCTGACCATGCACTCTCAGGCTGTGATACGGTAACTTTTCATCTTGACCCCAGCAAAGACATGGTGTTGAACACTCTATGAGCTGGATATTCCCTCTGTCTGACAGCAGTTTAGCAGTACCTGGTGTCATTGAACAGGGAACCAAATTCATGGCTGCATGCTATAGACCGTCAAATTGTGCCACCATGACAGAAGCATGGCAGAAATCAGGGGCAGAGAAAATTGGCACCAAACCTCTGCTCCTTACCACTGAAGGATATACAGAAAATGTAAAAATAAGCACATCTCCAAGCGTGTGTGTGGGAGAAGTACTTTGGATCCAGACATACCACCACTTGATCCTCTGAAGTATGGATGGATATGCAATGACAGTGCCAAGTCTGTTTCCAAAAACCGTGCGAGACAATGTTGTGTTGCTTCTCCAAATATTCTGAAGTTAATCAAGCACTCTTGTGAGAGTCATGCACCTTTTAAATCTAGGAGATGTGTATGTAACAGTGCCAAACTGCCATGTACAATATTCTGTGCATGCCAAAGAGGTGTGTTGTGTTGTGTTGCAATGACTTGGCAAAGTCAGCTTTAGTATTTGCAGAGGAAAACAGTGATGACAAGTAGTGACCTGTGTCACTCATATCTGGACACTCAACTACAGTTTGAATGAGAAAGATCACTAATAATCATTTATAATAAGTCTAAAATGAAGTATATGGTTAAAATTATAATAATTATAATTTGAATGAATACATTTATATATTTATAATTTTAATATTTTTCACATTAAAAAGAATGGTCACTGTATCAAAAGAAAATTGTGGTCTGTGCTATGCCCCCACCCCAACCCCCTCCTCATAACCCCGTTATTCAAGTATGTATTGTTATTGATTCATACTGAAAATATTAAATACATGTATTTCATTTATTAGCACTCTTCTGCCTTTATTTTGAATGCCCCAACTCATGCAAATTCTTACTGATTGTGAGTGGGGAGAAGGCAAAGCTGGGATGAAATGTTGATATTTCAAAATGCTCAACAGGGATCAAGTATCATAAGAGAGATTCTTATAATGTATGGTATTGAGATACAGAATCCACAAAAAAACCTTGTATGGGCCCTAAAGAAAGATTGACCAGACTGCTTGTCAGACTAATCTGAATTATATAGGATAAAATATCCACCTTAAATTAAATATGAAAATCTGACAATGAACTAAAAAAGAACAAGGAAGCGGACATGAAAATTTTTGAGATTATTGGCCTGGGGCCAGATTCTGATCTCATTTACATTGTTGACCATCTGACTTCAGTGGGGTTATTCCAATTTAGTTCCACTACCGGGACTTGGCCCACCATGTTGGTGTAAGTAATGTGTGATTCTAGTCTCTTGAAACTGCTCAGGATAAAGATAACGGCTTGGATCGGTTACAACAGCCTGATGTGATGCCTATGGGAAAATATATTTTCTTAAACCCTTGTGAACATTGTTTATCTTCAGGGTTCAATCTATGCAGTAGTGAGAGCTAACAGAAAATGTGTATCTCAGATACATAATGATGAACAACAAGCCAGGCCACTATGGTGTATGCAGTCAACCCTGGGACCTAGGACTCCCCCAACTGCCGTACACTTCATGAGCTTACCAGCCAGCTAGTGCGGAATAGCAGGGCTGATGGCAAGGGTCTCTTTTCACATCGGTTTCATTTGCCACAGAGCAATGTGAGTGATATACACAGGCAAATACTTGCCAGCAAGTTAAAGAAGTATGGGGGCTGGATGAATGGACTATAAGGTGAATAGAAAGTTGGCTAGATTGTCGGGCTCAGCGGGTAGTGATCAATGGCTCCATGTCTAGTTGGCAGCCGGTGTCAAGTGGAGTGCCCCAAGGGTCGGTCCTGGGGCCAGTTTTGTTCAATATCTTCATAAATGATCTCGAGGATGGTGTGGATTGCACCCTCAGCAAGTTTGCAGATGACACTAAACTGGGAGGAGAGGTAGATACTCTGGAGGCTAGGGATAGGATACAGAGGGCCCTAGACAAATTAGAGGATTGGGCCAAAAGAACTCTGATGAGGTTCAACAAGGACAAGTGCAGAGTCCTGCACTTAGGATGGAAGAATCCAATGCACCGCTACAGACTAGGGACCGAATGGCTCGGCAGCAGTTCTGCAGAAAAGGACCTAGGGGTTACAGTGGAGGAGAAGCTGGCTATGAGTCAACAGTGTGCCCTTGTTGCCAAGAAGGCCAATGGCATTTTGGGATGTATAAGTAGGGGCATTGCCAGCAGATTGAGGGACGTGATCGTTCCCCTCTATTTGACATTGGTGAGGCCTCATCTGGAGTACTGTGTCTAGTTTTGGGCCCACGCTACAAGAAGGATGTGGAAAAATTGGAAAGAGTCCAGCGGAGGGCAACAAAAATGATTAGGGGACTGCGGCACATGACTTATGAGCAGAGGCTGAGGGAACTGGGATTGTTTAGTCTGCAGAAGAGAAGAATGAGGGGGGATTTGATAGCTGCTTTCAACTACCTGAAAGGGGGTTCCAAAGAGGATGGATCTAGACTGTTCTCAGTGGTAGCAGATGACAGAATAAGGAGTAATGGTCTCAAGTTGCAGTGGGGGAGGTTTAGGTTGGATATTAGGAAAAACTTTTTCACTAGGAGGGTGATGAAACACTGGAATGGGTTACCTACGGAGGTGGTGGAATCTCCTTCCTTAGAGGTTTTTAAGATCAGGCTTGACAAAGCCCTGGCTGGGATGATTTAGTTGGGGCTTGGTCCTGCTTTGAGCAGGGGGTTGGACTAGATGACCTCCTGAGGTCCCTTCCAACCCTGATATTCTATGATTCTATGATTCTTCCAACCCTGACATTCTATGATTTCTGTGATCTATGAAATACAGATCCCTTTCCAAGCCAGAGCAAACTCCAGTTCAACCTGGCCTGTCCCTGCATCTAATTTGTGGTCTGTAGACAGTACCAGCTGTAAGGGAGCCTTTGCTAACTTTATTTGCGCAGATCCTGATCCAAAACCCACTGGAGCTGGTGTGAGTCTTTCCACTGATTTCAGTGGGTACTGGATCAGGCCCTACAACCTATCCAGCTCGCTACCTGGATTGGATTCTGACTATTTGACAGGGAACCAATCAGAACTCAGCTTGTGTCAGCAGCTTCCTTGTTGAAATAGCTGCTTTGTTTGTTTTATTGTCTCTTAGTGCTCTGGCACCCCGATTCTGCAGAGCTGCCAGCAGGAATGATGGGAACACTTGACAGGAAGTGGGCAAAATTCTCCTCTCTTTTGCACAGATGCAACCCCAGTTAAATCAATGGGATTACACTGATGCCAATGTGAGGAGAATTTGGCCCAGTACAGTAGAACCTCAGAGTTACAAACACCTCAGGAATGGAGGTTGTTCATAACTGTGAACAAAACGTTCGGGTGGTTCTTTCAAAAGTTTACAGCTGAACATTGGCTCAATACAGCTTTGAAACTTTAATATGCAGAAGAAAAATGCTGTTTTTAACCATCTTAATTTAAATGAAACAAGCACAGTTTCCTTACCTTGTAAAATCTTTTTATAAACTTTTTCATTATTTTTTTAGTATCATAGAAATCATAGAATATCAGGGTTGGAAGGGACCTCAGGAGGTCATCTAGTCCAGCCCCCTGCTCAAAGCAGGACCAATCCCAAACTAAATCATCCCAGCCAGGGCTTTGTCAAGCCTGACCTTAAAAACCTCTAAGGAGGGAGATTCCACCACCTCCCTAGGTAACTCCTTCCAGTGCTTCCCCACCCTCCCAGCGAAATGGTGTTTCCTGATGTCCAGCCTAATCTTCTCATATTCAGTAGTTTATGTGGAGCACAGCACTGTGCTGTATTTGAGTTTTTTGGTCTCTGCTGCTGTCTGATTGCTTACTTCCAGTTCCGAATGAGGAGTGTGGTGGGCTGGTCAGTTCCTAACTCTGGTGTTCATAACTCTGAGGTTCTACTGTATCTCTGACTACATTGGTCTTGATTGATCAGTGCATTTCTCTGGTTTTACACCAGTCTAACTGTCAAAGTGGTTACTCTGGCATAGGATTGGAGTCAGGCAGTGGTGCCTCTGGCCCAGCGTTTGGCCAGTACCATGCACAAACATATGTCACGTCACTTTTATTTCATGTAAGCTCTTGCACCCAGGGTCTGCCCCAGCTCCTGTTGAAGGCAGTGAGATCTGGATCAGGCCCATAATGTCATTATGTGCTGAATACACACAGGACTTGGGTAGTATTATCATCAGAACCGTTTTCATGGAACATTTATTGCAAAGATGTCAAGTCTCCATGTAGATGTTTGCAAAGACATTTAGGCCCTGTGCTCAGCCATGGAATACGCAGTCCTCCACCTGGCTGGGCTCAGAATAGCTGACTGTTCCCCTTTTCTGCCAGCCTGGTCACACTCATGGTACCTGACCTACTGTGGGTAGGATTCCATTTGTATTTTTAGGAGGCTGTTAAAATGGCCTGGGCAGTTTTTCTCTCTAAGATCTGGTCACCTCCTTTTCACTGTCACTCTACAGGCAGCCCTGGTCCTGTAGTCTCAACGCAGCCATAGAGTTGAAAAGAAAGTGGGCATTGTAAGGACAGGAGTACTCCAGATGCGTAGCTCCAAGGGGAGCTCTGTTTGGCAGGGACCCTCTTTCCTGCTCTGCAGTCTGGTGGGTATAGGAGCATGCCTGGAATGACAGTAGGTCCTTCTAACCAGACCCCTGGAGAAGGCACTGCAGAGCATACCCTGCTATTGCCTAAAGACACTTTCTGTGGCTTTAATAAAATAATAATTAGACCTCCCTAATATTTTGTGGAATACTTTAGGCTGCTCTGCCCAAAGGCCCACCCTCCTCTGCTTCAAATAGGCTGCTTATAATAAAAATTAATCAGAACTGGGCAGCTTGCCCACATGAGCTCAAGAACAAGAGTTTTGCTTTCTTTTAATGGTGTACGCCTTTCTGGAAGGAGTTCATTACAAACCGGAGGCCATTAAGCAGGAGGGTACAGGAGAGAGGGAGAGAATTTGCCTTGATGATCCCTATCACTGCTGTCTTCCTGATGACATCCTCATTTTACACTGGGAGCCAGAACAGTTGCCCGTGTTCACCCACCTGAGAGCAAGACACTGCTGCTGGTGAAAGATAAACTACCCTGAGGAAGAGCTGGATCAAGCTAGCGCTGGAAGGGCTTTCTAACTGAGGAGTGGCCCTAGCGGCTGGTAGGTAGCAGCAGCCTCTGCGGCCAGCAGGGTTTTGCCAGTGGGAGGCAAGGGCTCTCTGTGCAGGGACACAGACAGTAGTGAGTGAGAGGAGCCAGGGGCTACCTCATGGAAGGCTTTATTCTGCTCTTGTGCCACTTTCACTCTGTAGATTCAGGGGAATCACTCCAGATCAGGCCTTTACATCTTGAGATCTCCATTAGCTGCTCGTACTAGAAAGGCTTTTCTCTGGGAGCCAGCTGGGGATGGGCTGGGGCACTCCAGCATGCTTGCCAGTGTCTTACGCGTGCAGGAATGTGTAGTGGGGGAGGATATGAGGGGAAGTGGCTGCCATAAGTGTTAATTCAGCAAGACACTGAAGCACCTGCTTAACTTTAAGCACATGCTTAAGCCTAATTGACTTCAATGACATGAGCTTAGGTGCTTTCCTGAATCAGGGCCCAAGTGCGGAATTTAGCTGTAGAGGGTAAATTATCTCTCTCATATGATTCCTCTTATGATGGGGGCAGCTGGAAGGGAATTGTGAGGATGCACAGGGTGTAGGGAATGACAAGGCTGAAGAAATTTCTGCACCATAATTCTGATTGTAAAATGCTCTGATGCTAATATTTGAAGAGGGATTCGTGAGGACAACACACGGTGTCAAATTCTGCTCAGTTAAGCACATGCCGCACCATTGATTTCATGGGACTGAATTTGTTCCATGGCCTGCATGAGCCCTTTTTGTGCTATCTTCCAAAAGCCAAAAGGAAAGGACTGGACAGGAAAGAGTATATATTCCCTATTGATAACCTTTCTTGATTGCGTATTTGGTTTATGTATTGGAAATTATTTACCCAAGGTAAATTGGCTTAGCTAGTTGAGTGCTATTCATTTTTATGAGAACTGGTGCCAAGCAAGGACAGAAGAGATAAATAAAAAAACAGCACTGATTACTTTTAACTAGAAGTCATTGCAAGGCAGCTGCTGGCCAGCATAACAAGATAACCCTCTCTCACTGCTTACTGTACTATTGCCATGTTTATATCGTTGTCCTGATTGAGTGAATGATGTGCTCTGCATACATCTGAGCCTCGGTACTGTGTTATATGGACCAGAATCTGTGATGAAAAGTTCATAAAATAGTCTAGGTTTGAGATTTACAAGCAAGTGTGGGGAGTAAGATATAGCTCCTCCATGCATTTCTATGAAAGATGCATGTCTATTTCCTCTAGACTGCCTTGAAAATTCCTCTCTTAATCCCAGGTTCCATACTTACCCCACTGTGTACCAGACGTTGCCAGGTATTTGGGGAAATCTGTAGCCCTAAGGGAGCTGGCCCTTAAGCTTTGCCCTTGGGGGAGAAAAGATAGACATTTCAGAAGAAATTTTAAAAGATTTTTAGAAGTTATTTGTATTGCAGAAATTTTCTGCTTCAACTGACTAAGACTTTAAATCAAAGTAATTACAATCACATTATTTATGTGCTCACATTTATCAATATCCTGGCCAAGTTGTGCCCTCACACCCATGTTGTTAGTGGGCTGTGTTGGTGTCGTGAAGTACAGAACTTGGCCCACTCTTTGCCTCCCGGTCCTTTTGTTGGGCAACTATAGCTCATGAACTAGAGCTTGCAGAGATTTTTCTCATGCCTGGAGCTTTGGCCATGTCTGCATGGGCCTGGGAAGTGATGCTAGTGTAAGCCATGTGTGTACAGTAGTGCCTTTCAGGTGACGTTTGCTTGAACATGGTTTTTGCTAGCAAAGTGCTAACACGCTTTCCCTACCAGTATAGAGAAGGGGTTTGCCCCAGTGACCTGTTGTCAGTGCTACACCCCACCAGGAAGAGCTAAAGCCATCCTTTGATCCTCGTTCACTAGGACAGGGAGCGGAGCCCTGGAGAAGGTGCCCCACACTGCTTTGTTTCTGTCCCTCTGGCCATTTCAGCAGCCACACTGTTTAATGCTGCAGTGAGCTAGCCACATGCAGTTCTCCTTGAGAGGAGGGAGTGTCCATTCACATCCTCTTTACAATGGAGACACTTCACAAAGAATCAACACTCTGTGCCAAGAGGCAGCTATCAGACTCCCCGGGTATGCTGCTCCTTGCTCCAGAAGAAAACTGACGGTAGGGAACAGCAGAGAAATAGCGGAAAGATAACAATTTGACATGAGTGTTTCAGGCTAGGAGAGTGATTCCTCACAGATTTCACATATGTCATGAGACTTCTGGCATGCGTGGCTAGCTCGCAGACAGAAAACCATCCACCAGGGACTTTTAATGATATTTTAATTAAAAAAAAAAGTCCTTTCTGTTTTCCCTCCTCTCCGGTAGTGTTTGGTACAGCAATCCACTCACTCCTTTCTCTGCAGCCTGTGCTCAAGCTGGCATGTCGGTGGGGCTTGGCTGGCTGGGGCTCTAGAGTCCTGTGATTTAAAGAAAGAGAAAGAAAACCCATGCAAAAGCATTTGCTTGGCAAGGAGAACTGTGTGTTATTCTGGAGGGTTGTATCGCAGGAGCACCTGGGCCTTGCACACACCCGGAAAAAGACAGTCCCCGTCCCAAAGAGCTCACACGGGACACAGACACAACGTTGGATCGTTGGCCCCAGTTCAGAGCTGGGGAGCTGAGGCCCAGAAAGATGACAACCCCCGTTCAGAAAAGCTGATAAGCCTGAAGAGGCGACTGAGCCTGTTAGCAAAGCCGCAGGCCATAACGGTCCCTGCTGGGCACTGGAGAATCGGTGAAATCTTCCCCTTCTGCTAATTCTGGTAGGTGCGTTAGTTGTTAGTTAGGTTTCAGAGTAACAGCCGTGTTAGTCTGTATTCGCAAAAAGAAAAGGAGGACTTGTGGCACCTTAGAGACTAACCAATTTATTAGAGCATAAGCTTTCGTGAGCTACAGCTCACTTCATCAGATGCATATCGTGGAAACTGCAGCAGACTTTATATATACACAGAGAATACGAAACAATACCTCCTCCCACCTCACTGTCCTGCTGGTAATAGCTTATCTAAAGTGATTTCCAGCACAAATCCAGGTTTTCTCACCCTCCACCCGCCCACACAAATTCACTCTCCTGCTGGTGATAGCCCATCCAAAGTGACAACTCTTTACACAATGTGCATGACAATCAAGTTGGGCTATTTCCTGCACAAATCCAGGTTTTCTCACATCCCCCCCACCCCCATACACACACAAACTCACTCTCCTGCTGGTAATAGCTCATCCAAACTGACCACTCTTCAAGTTTAAATCCAAGTTAAACCAGAACATCTGGGGGGGGGGGGGTAGGAAAAAACAAGAGGAAACAGGCTACCTTGCATAATGACTTAGCCACTCCCAGTCTCTATTTAAGCCTAAATTAATAGTATCCAATTTGCAAATGAATTCCAATTCAGCAGTTTCTCGCTGGAGTCTGGATTTGAAGTTTTTTTTCTCACATCCCCCCCCATAACATTCATAAACCAGTCGGAGAACACTTCAATCTCTCTGGTCACGCAATCACAGACATGAAGGTCGCTATCTTAAAACAAAAAAACTTCAAATCCAGACTCCAGCGAGAAACTGCTGAATTGGAATTCATTTGCAAATTGGATACTATTAATTTAGGCTTAAATACAGACTGGGAGTGGCTAAGTCATTATGCAAGGTAGCCTGTTTCCTCTTGGTTTTTCCTACCCCCCCCCCCCCCAGATGTTCTGGTTTAACTTGGATTTAAACTTGAAGAGTGGTCAGTTTGGATGAGCTATTACCAGCAGGAGAGTGAGTTTGTGTGTGTATGGGGGTGGGGGGATGTGAGAAAACCTGGATTTGTGCAGGAAATAGCCCAACTTGATTGTCATGCACATTGTGTAAAGAGTTGTCACTGTGGATGGGCTATCACCAGCAGGAGAGTGAATTTGTGTGGGGGGGTGGAGGGTGAGAAAACCTGGATTTGTGCTGGAAATGGCCCACCTGATGATCACTTTAGATAAGCTATTACCAGCAGGACAGTGGGGTGGGAGGAGGTATTGTTTCATATTCTCTGTGTATATAAAGTCTGCTGCAGTTTCCACGATATGCATCTGATGAAGTGAGCTGTAGCTCACGAAAGCTTATGCTCTAATAAATTGGAGTCTCTAAGGTGCCACAAGTACTCCTTTTCTAGTTGTTAGTTAGTTAGAGGCGCTGCAGCCTCTCCTGGTGGGTTTTTAGGACGGGGAAAGATTCAAGCAGAAGCCTGCTTGGCACAAAGGGAATACAGCGCAGTGTGACCAGCTGGGCTAAACGGTTTGCTCTTGGCATTTAATGCATAAAAACGACATCTGATTTACTCAGACTCTGGGGAAAAGGCTGGAGCAAGGGCTGCTTCTGCAGTTCCTGGCTCTCTGCTCAGCTGATTGCATTAGCAGGGGAGTGGCCCGCTCTGCCATACTCCTGTAATGGAAAGGAAATGCTGCCCTGAGGTCAGAAACTTGATTTTATTGGATTTTATATTATTGCTCTGCACACGGTGACCTTTCCCCTTGGGCAGAACCTGGCTTTGAGCGAAGCACGTAGGAAAGGCTGGAAATGATTGAGGTCTAATAGTCCTTGCAATAGGATCACGCAGGTTCCTCTTGGTTTGTAGCACTTGTTTGAGAGCGTAAGCTGCTGCAGCTTCAGCTCAGTGGGGCTCTGGTGCTGGTCACAGAAAAGCAAAGAGGCAGATGGCTCACTTCAGAGCCCCAGCCCGACGTGGGGAGTTACACAGAGCGCTCGTCCCCTGGCCGAGAGCGGCCTGTTTCCTGTGCAAGACCCACTGTCAGCAAAAGGGCTCATCACACCACTGAGAACAGGCTCACACAGGCCGTGCCTTTCACTATGTCAGCCACTGATGAGTTGCCATGCTGTCCTTTCCTTTCAGTCAGCCACAACACCAGGTTATAATGTGGGCTGAGGAGACTCTCTGGGCATGTGGGGAGGCGGGGACAGAGGATCTGACTGTCCTAGGACAGATGGATGCACAATTGAAAATGTCTGTGAGGTTTGTTTGTCAATTAAAAGACCCACCTTTGCTTGCATTTGAAGAGCTGTCAGACAGTGTTCCTGAGCAGAGAAGCAAGGCTTAAAGGCAATGTGTGAGATACAGGCTAATGAAGATACAGGCTTCTTTCTTTTGCTATTATTTTGTACTCTCTCACACTCTGGAACCTTTATTTCTGTCTGGCTGCAGAGGCCTGTAGCTTCGAAAGGTCTTATTATTCCATAATCTTTTAGGCAACAGCAAATCCTGGATTGAGCCGTGAACTTCTCAGGGTTTGTCTACGTGGAGATGTTTCAGAGTAGCAGCCGTGTTAGTCTGTATTCGCAAAAAGAAACGGAGGACTTGTGGCACCTTAGAGACTAACCCATGTATTTGAGCATGAGCTATGTGGAGACTTAATGTGTGGCAAGCCAGGATGTGAATCTAGAGCGCCCCAGATGGCTGAGCACTACATGGCTGTGTGAAGCCTGCTACCTTGCACTACAGGTTCCCTAGTGCACTTTGACAGGCTGCTAAACAGCAAGAAATCAAAGTGCACAAGGAGAGAGCCCTCCCGCCGACAAAAAACTTCCACCCCCAATGAGTGGCGGTAGCTTTGTTGGCAGGAGAGAGCATTGGAACAAAACAAAGATCTGTTAAGCAAGACCCCTCCTGTAACAGACAAGTGGCTTAGGTGCTTACTGGGGGTCCCAGAACCTGGCATTGCAGAGTGTTGAACCGGAGGCGCAGCCAAGTGCCCTAGCCACTGAGCTATCATGCCAGTGTTCCTCAAGTTCTCCTGTTTTATAAAAAGTTATTGAGCCAGAGAAACTGACTCTAGCTTGGGGACAAGGCACTCACCCGGGATACGGGCGAACCAGATTCAGGACTGTCTGACCAGAGCAGGAACTTGAATCTGGTTCTCGCACATTCCAGCTGAGCGTCCTAACCACCAGGGTGTTCTCAGGTGGGTCTCTCTCCTTTGTTTTGACCAGAAATTCCATCCTGGACCTGAGAAATCTTCCTGACAACTTGGTATTTTCCAATGAATTTTTTTAAAAAATTCCCAACAGTTCTAGACGTGATCAATGAGACGTAAAATAGATTATCCATCATGTACTGCACATATCTGTGATTAACAGTATTAACAGGCACTATTGAACACTTTGGCTTGTAATCCTAGTTAATAGGTTTTAGGGTTTGTCCACATGGGGAATGACACTGAAATCACTCTGTCGGTTGCAATTCATCCCCTCAGTTACTTCAGTGTAGGTCGGTATATGGACTCTTATTTCAGTATGAAAATGCCTACTCCATTGTAATATAACTGACTTACTCCTCACTGACTTAACAAATTCAGTATAAAGGCACTGTTATCCCAAAATAAAAGCATCCACATTCAGACCTAAACCAAAATAGCGGAGAGGGTGAATCAGAACAGATAGAGTGATTCTGGTGTCCATCACTTGGACAAGTCCCAGACTTTCCTGGCTGAAGAGGGGAAGTGGAAGTTTACTCCATTACAGCTGCTGAATGATCCACTGTCCCATTTTCTCTTGACTGCCTCGTAATATTTCAGCAGATAAGTCTCCGTTAATAGAGTCCTACCAGGAAATGCTGTCTCATGGCCGTTAACAATGGTTCCAGTCAGGTACACTCTGTTTACAAAATGTATGGAGTTGCATGTTTCTTTTCCTTTGGAAAATTAAATATGGTTTTCTTTCTTTCTTTCTACAAATCCAATCTGCAGCTCTCTAGGGTGTAACATTTTTAAAAGATTGCCACCATCTGCCTTTTTCCAGCCTTGTTCCTTCTCCTGAAGGCACAGCAGAGACTGTGCCCATGAGCAGGAAGTGTACATTAAAATTATTCAGATGAAACTGACAAACCCTCCCAGTTAATCCCTTAGGCTGTTCTGACAGGTGCTTTTCCAAGAAATGCCCTGTAGTGCTGACCTGGGTTTGACTGAAGAGGAAGTGCTTTGTCCCACTATTGCTAACACATTTGAGTCACTGGAACTACTCCCCTCCAGGCAGTTAGTTACCTGTTTGCAGCAGTGTTTGCTTGGTCAAGGCCTTAGCCTAGAAACTTGGGTATTGCTGCAATATGCAGAGGTCTGACGAGATGATCATGGTGGAGACATGAAAGGGAAACTCACACAGCTTCCTCATGAGGCTGGCAGCTGTTTGCACCAAGGCTGCTGACCCATGTACCCTACAGCGATTGCAGCTGTTCTTATCACAACAGGCTTCCACTTTGGAGGTATCGTCCTATGCAATACGACATGATCTGCATGGAGGGGGAGCAGATGGCAAGGGTTTGTCAATTTGTTGGACGATGTAGTCCTTCTGGATGGGTAAATAGCAGGAGACTGCTGCTTCAAGCAACATATGTAATAGTGATCCTGGAGAAACGTGAGCCCTCTTCAAATCGTGGTTAGGTTACACACGCATCTGTCTGAATGCCCTTGTAGTGTGAGGGCCTCCCTGGTGTAGCTCCGTGGCAGCCAATGAAGTTATCCTAGGAAGGAATTGGACCCTTTGCTTCCTATTCTCCCACTGGGTTTGTAACATTCTTCTCGCAGGTAAACTTCCAGAGGTGCAGTTTGGGTCCTGACAGGCCTCTCCAACGGAGGGTGCCGCCTCAGCTCTAGCTTCACCTCCTGAGTCTGCAGAGGGAGTTGGAATTCGCAGGAGAGCTTGAAAAGAGCCCCTTCTTGGTCTAGCTGGAAATACGAGAAAGCATTTCCTCCTGGCATTTTGGCACTCCTGTTTCTGTAGTGCGCCTACCCGTCACACTGCCCCAATTCCACTCCTGGGGCAACTAATGCAGCCCTTTAACTCACTGAACATGGAGGGGAAGAAGCCTGAGCCAGTACATCGCTGACTTCCCTGCCACAAATCCTCCCCGAGCCCTTGAACAGGCAGCTCCCACGTGCTGGATGGATCTCTCTGAGTCCAGGGCCACATACAGGCTGTGAGCCAGTTTTCACTGTAAAAAACCTTTATGGAAAATCTGCAAGGCTGGGGATAGGGTCCTACCAGCCATTCTGACTTGCTTTCTCCTGAGAGCCCTAGGGACAAGGGAAAATCACTCTTGACCTTGAGCTGCTAATGCCTAGTGAGAGTTCTGTTTGCATGCAATAAGTGTCTTCTAGCAGAACTTGCTGCTCTGTGCTCATTCCAGGAAACCATCAGCATCCTTGTCTGGCTCGCTCTACCCGGGAGCCAATCACCCTTGGAAAGTAAATCTCAGCCGTGCAGGTCTGAGTGGGACTGGAGCCTGCACATTTCAGCTACGTAAAATCCCTTGGGGAGGGGAAGGTTGGCACCCCCAGAGGAATAGTTGATAAAGCTTTGGACTCCCAGCTCACCAGTGTAACTTCAGTTCATGTTAAAAGTCTTGCCCTCTGGTGGAGGAGTTTGAGGTTGTGGGTGGTCTCAGCCCAGCTTGTGGCAGAGAGGTGTCCTCACCACAAAAAGCACCTTTCCAGCTGTCGCTAACTGTATTGATTTTGGGGGCCTGCTTCTTCTCCCCCACCAGGGCAGGATGAATGTGCTTTCCTGCTTTACGTAAGGGCAACGGGGTCCCCACCAATAGCATTGAAGGATAAAAGTATTTTACCAGTATGTGACTAAGGTGATCCATTCCCTTGCTCTGCAGAACTGCCCTGCTGTTGTTTTACTCGTGGATCTCCTGGCAGGGTGCTTTATTATATGTGGGATGTAGCTGAAACTTTGGGTTTGGACTAAAGCATTCAAAAGTCATGAGTCAAACCCCAAAATCATGAGATTAGCCTGAAAACTATAAGATTTTTTAAAGAAAGATTGGATTTGGGTTTTTTTCCTTCTCTTTTGATTTCGAAGCCATTAGGTTACACTTGCATCATCTTTTCAAGCTTTTCACCACAAATACAATGGCTAGAAATGGACTTTTCTTTAATGGAAGCCTAGAGTTTCATTATTTCACTTGACTCCATGAGCTGGGGCTTTAAGGGAAATACCAAATCTCTCAAGAGCTGGCAACACTGGGTTTTCCTGTGCTGTATTTTTTATTTACCCCAGTTTTTTGTACCCTAGTTCTCCTGACTGGTTCCAATATATTGTTTCGGAGCCCCCTCCCTTGAGAGCCCCATTTCACAGGCTGACTGGAAAGCCATGTTACAGCTTCTCTTGGGTGACTTGCTTTACAACCCACTACGGACTCTGCCCTGGGGAGCATGTCATGTAAAATGTTCCAAACTCGCACTGTGCAAAGAATTGCTTTGAAGCCCTAAAAAATAGCCAATCCCTGAGGCCAGAGGGAAACAAGCCAGGGCAGACAGCACAGCCTGGTTACCTGCCTGGCAGGGAGGGAAGGTGCTAGGCCACGCCCGTCCAGCCAGCGCGTCAGGTTCCCCTTTCGCGCTTGGCTGGCTCACAGACACACACACACATGCAGGCTGGTACACACCACAGACACACAAGTGTGCACGCAGGCTGCGCAGTGTGCTGTCAGGATGGCTTGCTAAGCGCCTTGCTTTTAGGTTGGGTTTTTTTATTTTAGCCCATTATATTATTGCCTTCCAGGGACGGACAGAAGGTAAAAGCCAAGATCCATAAACACTTCCTCCTTGTCCTTCCAGTCGGTCACACCTCAAGGGAGATGGTAAGTGGTTGCATGCTAAGCAGACGGTGTTGTAACATGTGCAGTCCAGCCCATGGCTGATTGGTTTTTGACAGCAGCGTGAGAGAGCAGCCTGAAGGGAATCGTTTCCATTCCCAAGCGGAAGCAAACCGGTAGGGAAAGACGACTCCACCACCTGCCCCGCAGGAGAGGTGTGCCGTGGTGTGTGCGGCCAACCCGGCAGCCCGCTCTGAAAGGCAGTCCTGCCTTCGAAGTGTCTGGGACTGTGCTGGCAGATGTACCGAGGGCTGAGGATTGTGCCTGGCCTGGAGCAATTGATTCACTGATCTCAGTGCTCACTGCAGGAGCCGGGGTGCAGCTCTTAGATTGGCAGAACTGGAGGCATTTGTGGTGTGGTTTCATTCTCTCTCTTTCTGGGATGCTGAGTTTCAGTTGGCATTGCAGCTGAGAGGGATTGTTTTCTTTGGGTTTTGTTTTTGGTTTTTGACACATTGTGGTTTCCTCAGTATCCTGGAAAGGATTTGCTGCCAGAATCTGATTACACCCATTTCAGAAATCCCCTCCACAGCGGATCCTCGCTGATTCACCCCCTAGTTTATCGACAGGGGTGTTTTTACACAGATTTCGTTGCACTGGTGTGAACCCCCATGCGGATTCTCTCAAATGGGTTGAACCCTGGCTAATTACAGGGTCACTGTTACAGATTCATTCCCAGTGACACTGGTGTAAGATACGAACTACGTGAAGCTAAACCCAGGAAGCACACTGTAATGGATTTGCATGTCCACTCTGCAGGCTGCACCGTTTTAATGAATTGCTTTGAAACCTGGTGTAAGTTGTACCAGAGCCACTTCTGCATGGAGCCTAGCCCTAGGCATGGTAATTGCTGCTGGTTTCGTCTCCTCGCTCTGCCTGCTAGCCACTGTCAATGAACTCAGACCACTTGCAGAGCTCACTCTCCCATAGCTTGGCTTGATGTGTACATGTCACAAACAGGAGACTAAAATAGGGTTGTCAACTTTCTAATTGCACAAAACCAAACACTCTAGCCCTGCCCCTTGCCCGAGGCCCCCCCACCCACCCACTACATTCCCCCTCCCTCTGTGGCTCGCTCTTCCCCACCCTCACTCACTTTCACTGGGCTAGGGCAGGGGGTTGGAGTGCGGGGGGGGTGAGGGCTCTGGCTTGGGGTGCGGGTTCTGGGGTGGGGCTGGGGTTGAGGGGTTTGGGGTTCACGAGGGGGCTCCAGGCTGGGATGTGGGGCTGAGGGATTCGGAGAGTGGGAGGGGGCTGTGGGTTGAGGCAGGGAGTTGGATTTTGGGAGGGGGTGAGGGCCCTGGGCTGGGGGTGCTTGCTCTGGGGTGGGGGTGGGGATGAGGGGTTTGGGATGCAGGAGGGGGCTCCAGGTTTGGGGGGGCTCAGGGCTTGGGCATGAGGTTGGGGTGCAGGAGGGGGTATAGGCTCTGGGCTTGGGTTGCAGGCTCTGGGATGGGGCCGGGGATGAGGGTTTTGGGGTGCAAGAGGGGACTCCAGGTTTGGGGCAGGGGGTTGGGGCTTGGGGTTGAGGTGCGGGCTTACCTTAGGTGGCTCCCAGTCAGCAGCGCAGCGGGGCTAAGGCAGGCTTCCTGCCTGTCCTGACACTGAGTTGCACGCATCCTGGAAGTGGCCAGCAGGTCCAGTGCTAGTAGGTGGGGGGTGGGGGCAGTGCGCGGAGACCCATAGCTCCCACGTCTAGGAGCCGGACCTGCTGGCCGCTTCTGGGGCTCAGCACAGTGCTAGGACAGATAGGGAATAGCCTGCCTTAGCACCAGTGACCGGACCCGCCAGGGCATAGGCGTCAACTTCCCCTCTGCCCGGTGGGTGCTCGACCCCCACCACCCTTGGCCCCATCCCTGCACCACCCTTGCCCTGCCCCGTTCCACCCTTTCCCCCAAGTCCCCGCCCCTGCCTCGTCTCTTCTCCGTCTCCTCCCCTGAGCGCACCGCATCCCTGCTCCTTCGCCTCCCTCCCAGAAAGTCCTAAGCACCGCCAAACAGCTGTTAGTCGGTGGGGGAGCAGGCAGTGCTGGGAGGGAGGGGGAGCAGCAGTGATGCGGCGCACTCAGGGGGGAAGAAGGAGGCAAGGAGTGGGGAGCTTGGCTGCCGGTGGGTGTGGAGCACCTGCTAATTTTTCCTATGGGTGCTCCAACCCCGGAGCACCCACGGAGTCAGCGCCTATGTACCAGGGTCCCTCTTCAACAGGGTGTTCTGGACAAGCCCTCCCTGAGGTTGTGTTTCCTGTCTTACCTTTGCGGGGGAAGGGACAGCTCAGTGGTTTGAGCATTGGCCTGCTAAACCCAGGGTTGTGAGTTCAATCCTTGAGGGGGCCATTTAGGGATTTGGGGCAAAAATTGGGGCTTGGTCCTGCTTTGAGCAGGGGGTTGGACTAGATGACCTCCTGAGGTCCCTTCCAACCCTGATATTCTCTGATTCTATGAAAACTGGACACCTGGTCACCCTAGACTAAAGCCAGGTAATCTCTGGCCCTAGGGCAGTTGCATTGCCAGGGGAGCAGAAGGGCAGCCTGTCTCATGCACTGACCCTTGGGAGCTGGATTCGGCTGTATTGAGCTGAAGACCCCCCAGTGTATTGTTGGGATAATTGGTGACACTCTGGGGGTATATGCAGCACTGAGCAAGGGGCAGGAAAAGGCAGGCCTGACTACGTTTTTAATCAGCAAAACTCCCAGTGAGCTAGCGTTTGCCTGAATAAGGATTCAGCAAAAAACTGACTAGTATTCTCAGGATGTAGCCCATAGTCCTTCTTCTGAGATACTTGCAATGAAAGGGGCAGATGCTCATCTGATGTAAATTGTCATAACTCCTTGGAAGTCAACATTGTATTATTACATTAATATCACATTGCACCCAACATTGCTTGTCCAGCTTTTCCTTGTTAACTTATGCCTTCCAATAACTTAACAAGCTCAGTTTGTTGTCAGGAAAACCTTGTCAAGCAACGAAAAGAGAATATTCCAGGAAACCTGCAAACAAGCCAAGACTTCTGGGAAAGTACAGGAAGTAAAAGCATTGCACAAAGCAGTGAAGAAATCCCAAAGATAGGACAAGCCAAAGCTCTGAAAAGAAGAGGCTCAACAATTCCAGGAGGTGTCAAAAAAACAAGATCTGAAAACAATATACAAAAAAGATAAGTTGTATGGAAACACAATCAGGCCAACGATGCAAGCAGCAAGGAAGGTACCGGTGAACGGACTACAAAGGTTGATGAGGTGCTGGAAGTATGGAAGGAGCATTTTGACAAAGGGCTGACTCCTGTAGGTCATCCAGAGGCAACCATTCAAGACATGCTAGATGAACAGGGCAGCTTGCAAGACCGAATGGATAGCAGCACTGAACCATCGCCAGAAGAAGAAATAGAAAGAGCAGTGAAACAGTTAAAAATGGGAAAGCTGCAGGAACAGACAATAGAACAGCAGAGCTGCTAAAAGCTGGTGGGACAAGTGCTCTCAAAGCATTAGGAAAAATAAATAAGATGGTATGAGTGCAAGAGAAGATACTGGATGACTGGCTAAAGACAATAATTGTATCAATCCTGAAGAAAGGAGATCCTGTCAATCTGAAGAACTGGAGAGGTATAGGCTTCTGCTGCTGCTGCTTCTTCACATGCTTGCACATGTCCATCCCAATGTCGGTGTGCGCGTGCCCCAATCACAGTTACTGGAATTTTTTCCCTTAGTGGTATCCCTTGGTTCGGCTCCAGCGCCCTCTGATGCCACATGCCCATAGCACTGGTATAAGGGGCCCTGCTGACCCCATGCCCCTTTAGTTCCTTCTTACTGCCCATGACGGTGGCTGGAACTCCTCTCATTGCTCAGGCAGTTCTTCCCAGTGATTTCCGTCTCTTCTCTAGTTCACATAGTTATTGTCGTTTCCTTTAATCGATAGTTAGTAGTAGTAGTTAGTGTGTTCGGACACCTTCGCACTTGGTTGGAGAGGCTTGTCTGCCCCCCAGTGCTGGGGTATGCCTCGGTCAGTGGGCTTCAAGCCCTGCGCTTCCCGCGGCAGGTTGATGCCATTGAGCGACCTGCACGTGAGCTGTCTCAAGTGCTGTGGGGAAGCTCACAGGAAAGACCACTGGCAGATCTGCAGAGACTTCAAACCCTGCACCAAGAAAGACTGGGCAGCGAGGTTGAAAATCCTCCTCCTGGAGGCTGCCCTAAGACCAGCATTGGAGCTGCACTCAAACTCAGCACCAAGCACGTCAGCTTTGGTGTTGATTGCTCCTCCTGCCGGTCGGGAGTCCTGGCACCGATGATCTTCTCCGGTGCCTAAAAAGAAGCACTGAAAGCACCAGGAGAAAAGTTGATCATTGGTGCCAAAGTCAAGCTGACAAGAGGACCGGGATTGGCTCAGGCCTCTCTCCCTCCCCGGCACTGCAGCAGCCGGTTCCTTTGGCCTTCAGTTCCTTCAGTGGCAAGTCACTCCTAAGAATGGAGTTGGCAGCGCCTGGGTCCAGGATGCGCTGTCTCAAGCCTGGGCTGTACTTACAGCTTAAACTGGCATTGCTCTGTCGGTCAGCAGTGTGAAAACCCCACGTTTCCCAGCAGCACAGCTATGCCGACAGCCCCCCCCCCACGCGCGCCCCCCCCCCCCCCCCCGTCAGCGTAGAGACAGCTATGCTGGCAGAAGACGGCTTCTGTTGACGGAGCTACTGTTGTTTGGGGAGGTGGTGTCCCTACACTGGTAGAACTCCTCCTTCCGCAGGTGTACACTACCAGGCTAACCCGGCAGAGGCAGTTTAGGGGGTGTGTGTGTGTGTGTGCGGGGGGGGGGGGCGGATAGGAGGAACACAACACCTGGCATCTCTTCCCACTGCAAGGGCTCTCAGGTGGCCAGTCCCACCATCGCAAGTGAGTACTGGAGTGATCCGGCCCCTCTCCAGAAGGGGAGCACAATGCTGTCTTTGCTGAGCTGCTGGCAGTTTGATTTCGGGTGTGGCTGCAGGGCTGGGCTTGGCTGACTGCGCTGGTGGCCTTGGGAGGCGCTTGGGGTGGGGCAAGATAAGATAAAGGGAGAAGGGCCCGTGAGTGGTCTGAAAGGGGAAATTTGGGGGGGTCACAAACCAGAGGAGAGGGAAATAGCTCCAGGGGCGTGTGCGCACTGCCCCCAGGTCAGGACCCGGCATTCTGCAGACAGGTGTGCACTGGGGCTGCTTGCGCTGCAGGTGTAAGCAGGCATGAGTTAGTGGGAGGCGCTGGGCTGAATTTCAAACCCACGCCAACGTCCGATAGCAAGGGGATGGTCCCTGCCTCACCACCTGTCTTGTGTTTTGACTGCTGCAGATGTCCTGGCACCCTCAGTACCGGAGTTCCAAGTTCCGCCATGTGTACGGCAAGCCTGCTAGCAAGGAGAAGTGCTACGACTGCGTCCCCATCACCTGCAGTGTGCACGACACCCACTTCTGCGCTGTCAACCCCCACTTCATTGCTGTCGTGACAGAGTGTGCAGGGGGCGGGGCCTTCCTCGTGATCCCCATCTGTCAGGTGAGCAAGGCCAGCAGGGCCCAGGGGGCATGGGCTGCCCCTTCTCCTGATAGCCCGCGCTGGAGCAGCAGGGATCCAAGGTGGTGGTGATGGCAATGGGAAGGCTTGGGTATTGCTGCTGCCTGTTTTTCAAAATGCATGGTAGGGCCAGAGGCTCTTTGGGACAGGGACCCTCTGTTACATGTTTGTACAGCACCCAGCCCAGCAAGGGTCTGCATATCCATCCCTCCCTCCCAGTGTTTTATCCTGATGCTCATCACCATGGCGTCTGGGCGCCTTCCATGCTTCTGGGAGCAACTGCAAAACAATAATAAACAATAACCATAAACTGTAGAAAGGGAGAGAGCAAATAGCTCTGTAATTACATGGTTCTAGCTTTTGTTCACAGACAAGGAGCCTTTTTGGCCTCTGAACTAATCCCTGATTAAAGAATAGAGGCGACTCGGTGGCCATGCAGAGCACTGTAGGCCCCTGATCCGCACGTAACTTTAGTGGGACTATTCATGTTCTTAAAGCTAAAGTCTTGCTTCCGAGTTCACTGAATCAGGGTCGAGAGCGGGACAACAGAAAGGAGAGGGGTTATTTGACATTTATTTATTTAGATCCCACTTCAGGAGAGTTAAGCACATGCTTAAGAGCTGTCCTGCATTCCTGTATTCAACTTGCTTTAGCCTTTAGCACGAGAAGAGAGGGCTCTTGGTGCCTGGACAGCACATCACACTGCCCGTGCAGGGGCCCCGGAACAGAGAGGTCCAGGGGGTCGTGGCCTCCCACTTTTGAAGGTGGATGGGCCTAGACTATCCACTTTTCGCCACAGGCATAACCCCCTGCCCCTCCTCTTCCCCTCGAGGCCCCACCCACCAGACAGGCTGGAAGCTGGAGCCCAGTCCAGGTAAGAGTGGCCCAGGAAGCCAGGGCAGCTCTGGGGAGCCATGGACCCTCCACCTGCCTGGGGAGGGGCGGGGGCCCGAGAACAGCCCCCTGCTCATGTCCCCACCCCACTGGGCTCCTCGCCCAGGGCAGGTGGAGGATCCATGTCTCCCCACGGCTGCCTGCTCACCTTTTACCCTAACCCAGCTCCGGCTTCCAGCTTGGCCTGGAGGTGGGGTCTTGGGGGCCGAAGAGCTGCAGCCAGGCCATGGTAAGAGCTGGGTGGGCAGCTGTGGGGGGCTGTAGACCCTCCACCTGCCCAGGGCACGGAGCCTGAGGGGCAGGGACATGGGCCGGGGGTTGCTCTCAGGCTCCCCCATCCCAGGCAGCAGTTTTAAAATAAATATAAGGAAACACTTCTTCACACAACGCACAGTCAAGCCGTGGAACTCCTTGCCAGGGCATGTTGTGAAGGCCGAAAGTATAGCTGTATTCAGAAAAGAACTAGATCAGTTCAGGGAGAACAGGTCCATCAATGGCTATTAGCCAACACGGTCTGGGATAGAAAATCATGCTCTGGGTGTCCCTAAACCTCCGGCTGCCAGAAGCTGGGACTGGACAACTGGGGATGAATGACTTGATAAGTGCCCTGTTCTGTTCATTCCCTCTGCCATAGTCCAGGGTGCAATCCAGACCAGCGAGGGTGTTGTCACCACCTGCCCTGCAACCTTGGGTGCCTCACAATGGTTTGCTGCTGTAGCTCCCAATCTGGGAAACGCACAAACTGCCAAACAGCATGCAGGTCACCGCCTGAGTCTCCGTGTACAGCTGCGGTCCTTGGTCTAGCAATTCTGACCTAAGCAGCCTGTCAGCAACACCCCAGCCATACTCCGGCTTCCAGCAGCCTTGGTTACCCACTTGCAGGGTGACTCCACCACACTCCTCATCCCGGATTTTTCCCAAAACGTATGTTCTGTGGTGTTCAGCCCTTTGCTGGACAGTTCAGATATTAGAGGGCCATGGCTCCTGTAAGGGGTCAATATCCAACAGTTTGCGACTTTAACTGGAATTACCCAAACAGCTCTGTTTAAACGCAGCACTGGATTCGTTGAGATTAAAAAAATAAAACAAGTTTATTTAACTACAAAGAACTAGATCTTAAGTGAATACAAGTAGAAGGCATTAAATTCAGAAAAGGTTACAAGAGAAATAAAGATAAAATGCTTCCTAGTTTCTAAAACTTAACAAACTAGACTTGTGTGACGATGTGACTCAGCAGGGAGGGGGGAGTGTTAACCTGGGAATGTGCCCTGGGGATGGGAGACCTGAGAGCCTGTCACCTGAGCCAGGAGGGGAAAGGGGAGGTGACACCTCTGCCCAGGAATGTGGACGGAGACTGCAGCAGGGAACCTGCTGGGTGGTTTTTTTTTTCAGTTTGGGGCTGGGTGGAGGAACACAGGGAACCCCAGGGCTGGGGTCTAAGCTCCCTGCTCCCCCAGAAGGACTTGACTGAGGGGTCCTGGGTGTACCCACAAGCTCTGTTTTGGACTGTGTTCCTGTTGTCCAATAAACCTTCTGTTTTGCTGGCTGAGAGTCTCAGTGAATCCCAGAAAGAGGGGTGCAGGGCCTGGACTCCCCCACACTCCGTGACAGCTTGGTTCAAGGTAAAATCCTTACCACAGGTTCCCAGTAGCATTGCTGACCAAATTTTCAGGCCAGGCTGTCTCCCAGAGTCCAAGGGCTGCTTCCTTTGTTGTGTTAGGTGAAAGAGAGAGAGGGGTAGAGAGGGATACGTTGGGGTGTTCTTGAAGTTTCAAGATTCAAGAAGTAAGGAAGGCAATGTGGAGTCTGGGAGTGAAGGTGGCTCCTTGCTCTTTCTTCTCCCCTGTGTATGGCGAAAAGCAGATTTGCCTTGGATCCTGCCACTTCCCCCTCTTGCTGTCTCAAGGACTCTGCTTACTACTTATATGTAAACTGGGGTAAATACACACGCCTTTGTTTAGGATAGACCTGTGCTTTTGCCTAGTCAGGGCTGAACATTTGCTAACATCATCATACAGGGGAATTCATAACTTTACATATAATGTTGCTACATAAATTCACCATCCAATAATTGACGCGAGTTGTTTTCAAATGATACCTCACGAGGCATATTTTATACAAAGATTTTTACAGTGGTGTGTATGGTGTGCATACAGGAGTGCATTCGGTCTTGCTCTCTGAAGGTTCTGGCACTGGCCACTGTATGAAGACAAGACCTTGGGCTAGATGGATCAGTGATCTGACCCAATAGGGCCGTTCTTCTGTTCACTACTGACTCACTTTCCTGTTTTCCATTAGCAAGGGTTGGCACTGAGCTGTAGAGTTTTCCCGAAGCCCTTTGTCTGTCGTCAAATCCATTCCAGTCCATTGCAGCCCCCTTGTGATGAGAGCTAGGAATCAGGCTGCTCCTTACTCATTACCACCATTTGGGATGTGGTCAGTGGCTCCAGGATGCTGCCCTATTCCTTGGCAGGGCTCAATCATCATAAGGCTTTTCTCCTGTAGGCGCTCAGAGGGAGTGTGGCAAGGCAAAGACGAAGAAGCAGGTCTGCACTAGAAACCTGCACTAGAAACAACTGACGCAGCTGTGCCGCTGTGGGGCTTCTGGTGAAGATGCTCTAAGTTCTCCTGTCAGCTTAATAACTCCGCCTCTGTGAACAGCGGTAGCTATGTCGGCAGGAAAAGCTCTCCCATCAACGTAGCGCTGTCTACACGGGGTTTAAGGTTGGTATAACTACATCACTCAAGAGTGTGGATCTTTCACATTCCCGAGGGAAGTAGTTATACCGAAGTAAGTATGTAGTGTCAGCCTGTCCTGAGCTTAGGAGGACATGGCTTTAAGGGCAAGCAAGGACCCATTTCCAGTAAACTGAGCACTGTGGATCTTGCTATGTGAGGTGCCAAGGAGCTTAGCTCCAGCCTTGTAGGGCCAGCCTGCATGGAGACCTCCTGCTATTCTGTGGCCAAATGTAGCCTTTCTGAGCTAACAGAGCCTTGCTGTTCTTTTCAGACAGGCAAGCTTGATCCTCACTACCCCAGGGTGTGCGGGCACAAAGGAAATGTCCTGGACATCAAGTGGAGCCCTTTTGATGACTTTGTAATCGCTTCCTCTTCTGAAGATGCCACTGTAAGTTTCCTGGCTCGTTCTGTGTTACTAATTCGCTGGAGTACTATCATGGATGGTTATAAACTGTTCAGGAAGGACAGGCAGGGCAGAAAAGGTGGGGGAGTAGCACTGTATGTAAGGGAGCAGTATGACTGCTCAGAGCTCCGGTACGAAACTGCAGAAAAACCTGAGAGTCTCTGGATTAAGTTTAGAAGTGTGAGCAACAGGAGTGATGTAGTGGTGGGAGTCTGCTATAGACCACCGGACCAGGGGGATGAGGTGGATGAGGCTTTCTTCCGGCAGCTCGCGGAAGCTACTAGATCGCATGCCCTGATTCTCATGGGTGACTTTAATTTTCCTGATATCTGCTGGGAGAGCAGTACAGCGGTGCATAGACAATCCAGGAAGTTTTTGGAAAGCGTAGGGGACAATTTCCTGGTGCAAGTGCTAGAGGAGCCAACTAGGGGGGGAGCTTTTCTTGACCTGCTGCTCACAAACCGGGAAGAATTAGTGGGGGAAGCAAAAGTGGACGGGAATCTGGGAGGCAGTGACCATGAGCTGGTTGAGTTCAGGATCCTGACGCAGGGAAGAAAGGTAAGCAGCAGGATACGGACCCTGGACCCAGGAAAGCAGACTTCGACTCCCTCAGGGAACGGATGGGTAGGATCCCTTGGGGGACTAACATGAAGGGGAAAGGAGTCCAGGAAAGCTGGCTGTATTTCAAGGAATCCCTGTTGAGGTTACAGGGACAAACCATCCCGATGAGTCGAAAGAATAGTAAATATGGCAGGCGACCAGCTTGGCTTAACAGTGAAATCCTAGCGGATCCTAAGCATAAAAAAGAAGCTTACAAGAAGTGGAAGGTTGGACATATGACCAGGGAAGAGTATAAAAATATTGCTTGGGCATGTAGGAATGAAATTAGGAGGGCCAAATCGCACCTGGAGCTGCAGCTAGCAAGAGATGTCAAGAGTAACAAGAAGGGTTTCTTCAGGTATGTTGGCAACAAGAAGAAAGCCAAGGAATGTGTGGGCCCCTTAATGAATGAGGGAGGCAACCTAGTGACAGAGGATGTGGAAAAAGCTAATGTACTCAATGCTTTTTTTGCCTCTGTCTTCACGAACAAGGTCAGCTCCCAGACTGCTGTGCTGGGCATCACAACATGGGGAGTAGAGAGCCAGCCCTCTGTGGAGATAGAGGTGGTTAGGGACTATTTAGAAAAGCTGGACGTGCACAAGTCCATGGGGCCGGACGAGTTGCATCCGAGAGTGCTAAAGGAATTGGCGGATGTGATTGCAGAGCCATTGGCCATTATCTTTGAAAACTCGTGGCGAACGGGGAAAGTCCCGGATGACTGGAAAAAGGCTAATGTAGTGCCAATCTTTAAAAAAGGGAAGAAGGAGGATCCTGGGAACTACAGGCCAGTCAGCCTCACTTCAGTCCCCGGAAAAATCATGGAGCAGGTCCTCAAGGAATCAATCCTGAAGCACTTACATGAAAGGAAAGTGATCAGGAACAGTCAGCATGGATTCACCAAGGGAAGGTCATGCCTGACTAATCTAATCGCCTTTTATGATGAGATTACTGGTTCTGTGGATGAAGGGAAAACAGTGGATGTATTGTATCTTGACTTTAGTAAAGCTTTTGACACGGTCTCCCACAGTATTCTTGTCAGCAAGTTAAAGAAGTATGGGCTGGATGAATGCACTATAAGGTGGGTAGAAAGTTGGCTAGATTGTCGGGCTCAACGGGTAGTGATCAATGGCTCCATGTCTAGTTGGCAGCCGGTGTCAAGTGGAGTGCCCCAGGGGTCAGTCCTGGGGCCGGTTTTGTTCAATATCTTCATAAATGATCTGGAGGATGGTGTGGATTGCACTCTCAGCAAATTTGCGGATGATACTAAACTGGGAGGAGTGGTAGACACGCTGGAGGGCAGGGATAGGATACAGAGGGACCTAGACAAATTGGAGGATTGGGCCAAAAGAAATCTGATGAGGTTTAATAAGGATAAGTGCAGGGTCCTGCACTTAGGACGGAAGAACCCAATGCACAGCTACAGACTAGGGACCGAATGGCTCGGCAGCAGTTCTGTGGAAAAGGACCTAGGGGTGACAGTGGACAAGAAGCTGGATATGAGTCAGCAGTGTGCCCTTGTTGCCAAGAAGACCAATGGCATTTTGGGATGTATAAGTAGGGGCATAGCGAGCAGATCGAGGGACGTGATCGTCCCCCTCTATTCGACATTGGTGAGGCCTCATCTGGAGTACTGTGTCCAGTTTTGGGCCCCACACTACAAGAAGGATGTGGATAAATTGGAGAGAGTCCAGCGAAGGGCAACAAAAATGATTAGGGGTCTGGAACACATGACTTAAGAGGAGAGGCTGAGGGAACTGGGATTGTTTAGTCTGCGGAAGAGAAGAATGAGGGGGGATTTGATAGCTGCTTTCAACTACCTGAGAGGTGGTTCCAGAGAGGATGGTTCTAGACTATTCTCAGTGGTGGAAGAGGACAGGACAAGGAGTAATGGTCTCAAGTTGCAGTGGGGGAGGTTTAGGTTGGATATTAGGAAAAACTTTTTCACTAGGAGGGTGGTGAAACACTGGAATGCGTTGCCGAGGGAGGTGGTGGAATCTTCTTCCTTAGAAGTTTTTAAGGTCAGGCTTGACAAAGCCCTGGCTGGGATGATTTAATTGGGGATGGGTCCTGCTTTTGAGCAGGGGGTTGGACTAGATGACCTCCTGAGGTCCCTTCCAACCCTGATATTCTATGATTCTAATGCTCTTCCTTGGGAAAGAAATACAAAATACCACCCCAAAGACACAGAGTCAATGTTGCAGGTTGTGACGTTCCCTTCTGGTGTTATCTGGACCAGTGATCTGCTAAGTCATTCCAATCCTTGACTCTGGGAGCTAGCCTTACCCTGCTCTGCTGTGAGAACCCTCACTCCTGGGCTGTTCACGCACAGCTTCTGGCATGTAAGCTGCTCCTTGGATTGTGCAGCCGAATGACACTAGCCAATATCTCTGGTCCCAGACACAACTCTAGGAACCTCTGTCTTGCGGTGCCCAGTTACGCCTGCTGGACGCTGCAAGTTTATATGAGTTTGTCAATTTACCAAAGAAATTGATATGTACCAGGCTTATTATCCCAAGGGGAGTCTCTGACATGCTTCAAACCAAACGCACTGCTTCAGGTAGAATAAACAGATTTATTCACTACAAAGATAGATTTTAAGTAATTATAAGTCAAAGCATAACAAGTCAGATTTGGTCAAATGCAATAAAAGCAAAACGCATTCTAAGCTGATCTTAACACTTTCAGTGCCCTTACAAACTTAGATGCTTCTCACCACAGGCTGGCTGGTTGCCCTTCAGCCAGGCTCTCCCCTTTGATCAGCGCTTCAGTTGCTTGGTGCGGTGTCTGTAGATGGAGGTGGGAGAGAGAGCGAGAGAGAGAGCATGGCAAATGTCTCTCCCTTTTATAACGTCCTTGCTTCCCTCTTGGCTTTGCCCCGCTCCCCCCCTTCAGAGTCAGGTGAGCATTACCTTATTGCAGTCTCAAACTGACCAAAGGAAGGGGGTGACTCACTCAAGAGTCCAACAGATCCTTTGTAGCAGTCGAGGCCAGCGTCCTTTGTTCCCATGAGGCTGGGCTGCGTTTGTCCCATACCTGCCCTGATGAGAGGTGAACTGTCTCTCTGTTCTTGGAGAGTTTTTCCTGTGCTTATTTAAGCCATGAGGATACATTTTCAGCCTCATAATTATATACATGAAATTATAACCTGTAACATTACTGTAACAACAATTACTATAAGACACTAAAATAACAATGCTCAGTGCAGCATGAGCCTTCCGAAGACACCCAACATAACAAACTTTGTATTGGATACCACACAGTCATTTTATAAAGATGAACATGGGGGTTTAGGGTGTTCCCCGCAGGTACAGAACATCACACAGGAGTTTGGGGCAATGACCTTGGTTGTGGTGTGTTTGTGCCAGGTTGTTTTTACTGACAGTTTCAGCAGTGACAATGTTCAGATATCCAGCTCTCCCACATAACAGAGAGGTGAAGTAATTAGAAATGCATTCCACTGGTATCTCTCTCTCACATTAGAGTTCAGGATTCCATAGTGTTTTCCTTCCTATCTTGCACTACATGGTCCACGTTGCGATGGGTCTCTCCCTGACAGCATTCCAAGTGCTCAGCTTCCACTGTCATGGATGACAGCTTTGCACAAAACCTAAAAGCCGGATCTGAGCCTGGATGGACAACCAGGGAATGTTAATGCCTCCTCAGACATTTCAATTTATGCCAAATCTTTGTTTCATGATTTGGCTAAAAGCTGTCTGGGAGGCCAATTCGAATGCATACAGCTCCAATTCGTACTCCTGGGGGAATTCTGCACCAAAATATTAAAAATTCTGCATGCAATATTTTAAAATTCTGCATATTTTATTTGTCAAAATAACACCATATAATCACACCAGTTTCAATTATTTTGTAATTTATTTCAGAATACTGATCTGCAACTATGTCTGTAACAATACAGACACAAAATTCCACCAGGAGTAGAGAGTTAAGGAAACCCCTATGACAACCCAGTTCCTATTTCTTTGCCCCCTACCCACCAGAGCCCAGCAGGGGGGCCAGACACCCACACCCCCTGGGATGCACCCCAGCCCAGACACTTGCACCCCCCACCAGAGCCCAGCTGTGCCTCCCCAGCTCGGACCCCCTCAGCCCAGACACTCATGTCTCCTCCCCACCAGAGCCCAGCCACAGGCCCCCCCAGCGTGACACCCACACCCCTAGCCCCAGAGCCCAGCTGCAGGGCGCTCCCCAGCCCAGACACTCACACCCACTCCCCACCAGAGCCCAGGATCCAGAAGGAGAAACAGTCTGATGTTGGGTCCCAGGCTTGTACAGAGTTTCCTCCACGCCCCCTCCTTCCTTCAGGGCATGCTGGGTACTGCAGCTGCCAGGAACCCTCCAGCTTCCTCCCCCCTTCTCCCCGCAGCAGTGTCTTCTCTTTGCAAGTTGGGCTCTGTGGGTCCTGCACCCCCCGAGTGGCGGCCAGCAGCTCTGCAGCCCATTTCTGTAGGAGGAAATGGAAATTCTGCTCACACAACATTAATTTCTGCGCAAATTATGCATTATGCAATGGGAGTAAATTGGAATTTACTGAAATAAATGGAATTCATTGATTATTGGATCATCTCTGCAATGAATAGGCAATTTCTGTCAGTGTGGCCTGCCTCTGTACTGCTGGTGAAGAGGAGAATCATGAGAGTTCGTGGTCAAGAAAGGGGGTCAATTTTACAAATTTGCTGAGGTGCCAGTTAGATTTTAAAGCTGAAATCTAATAAGCTAGATTTGCCAATTGGATAAATGTTATAACCAATATTAGACTGGAACCTAATATGATAATACCATTTTACTGAGTCTGGGGGTCATTAGCTTACCAATTTAATGCTAGGTTCTTTTCAGGTCAACTTTTAACTTGAACAGTTTTTAAAATCAGGACACTTGCTTGTTCGTAACCAATCAACAATTTATAATTCAACCAGAACCACATCAATATACAATCAGCAGTGCACCAATCAAGTGTGGACAAAACCAATATTCTAGTTATGTACTGCACACAGCAATACAGTCTAACACAGTAGTTTTCAAACTTTTTTTCTGGCGACGCAGTTGAAGAAAATTGTTGATGCCCGCCACCCAAGAGAGCTGGCGATGTGGGGTTTGGGGTGTGGGAGGGACTCAGGGCTGGGGCAGAGAGTTGGGGTGCAGGAGTGAGGGCTGAAGGATGGGGACAGGGATGAGGGGCTCTGGGTTTGGGGGGGCTCAGGGGTGGGGCAGGAAGTTGGGGTGCAGGAGGGGGTCAATGCTCTGGGCTGGGGGTGCAGGCTCTGGGGAGGTGCCAGAGATGAGAGGTTTGGGGGCGCAGGAAGGGGCTTCGGATTTGGGGGGGCTCAGGGCTTGGGCAGGGGATTTGGGTGTGGGGTTGGGGTGCAGGCTTACCTCGGGCGGCTGCCAGTCAGTGGTGCAGCGGGGGTGCTAAGGCAGGCTTCCTGCCTGTCCTGGCACTGCGGACCGCACTGCGCCCTGGAAGCGGCCAGCAGCCGGTCTGGCTCCTAGGCGGTGCGCAAGTGGCTCTGTGCGGCTCTCTCCTACAGGCACTGCTTCCCCCCCACAGCTCCCATTAGCTGGGAACTGCCCAATGGGAGTGCAGAGCCAGTGCTCGGGGAAGGTGCAGCACGCGGAGCCCTGTGGCCGCCCCCCGCCTAGGAGCCAGACCCGCCGCTGGCCGCTTCCAGGGTGCAGCGAGGTGTCGGAACAGGGAGGGACTAGCCTGCCTTAGCCGAGCAGCACCGCCAACGGGTCTTTTAACGGCGGGACTTTTGACCAGAGCCACCATGACCCAGCGCCTTACATTCCGCAACCCAGTACGGGGTTGCGACCCGCAGTTTGAAAACCACTGGTCTAACAAGCCGCTGTCAAAGACGAAAGTTGAGGCTCAGTGGTTACCCTAAGGAACAATGGAAATCACCAAGCTTTCTTATTATGTTTACTTACGATAATGAGTTCTTTAGTACCCAACACATTGATCGCCTTCCCAGTGTTTCTCCAAGCAGTAAGGATATACTTGTCTTAAAGACACTTTTAAAAATGTGGTTACCTGTTATTGGAATGGATTGGTCCATAAGGGAAAGGTTTAGTATATCAAAAGCAATTGCTTGAAGTTATTGTTCAAGTCTCTGTTAGGCCAGTTTGTGTGGACTTATAAAGGAGGGCATGCATTTCACATCATCTAAAATATGGTTACTTGATGTCTCATGAGGGAGTGTAGACTTAATCAATAGAACCTTCAGTTATTTATATTAAATACAAAAGGGGAAATACAGTCTCTGAAATGGAATGTCGCCACTTCTTATCGTTTTACCCTGGGATTGGAAAGAGTCCTTTCCACACAGCTCGTCTGGGTGTTTATGGCACTGGGGAGTCTACAGTTTCTTTGTGGCTTCAGTCAACTCTGGGGTCCCATATGGTGACATCAATTTTATATACCCTGATTTCAGGGCTCATTGGCGAGGGCAACCATCTGGTTTCTATTGGCCATCTGCCAGATTGCTCTCAGCTGTCAGGTTTCTCAGTTTGCTGCTTCTGTTGATATCCAGTAGATGGCATCAATGTGTGACCAATTTCTTTGAGGCGTTGTGCCAAAGTGCTAGGTATGAAAGCCTGAGTCATCAAATCGGGCAAACAGATTGGAGCTGACTAAGAAGAACTGTGCCTAATTTGCGAGTGGGGCAGGGCAGAAAGGGTAACTAAGCCATTAGCCAGAGCCCACCAATAGGCACAGGAAGGAAGTAAAAAGGGGGAAGCAGACAGTAAGAGAGGGAGAGAGATTGCTCGCCGCTGCTTGTTAAATACAAGCAGGCTGCAGATTCTTAAGGGGCAAGATGCACTTGCTTTACAGCTTGGAATCCCCAGGTGTTTCATACACAGGCTAGAAATCCCTTTAGCCTGGGTCTAACACTTCCCCCAGTTCAGTCTTTGTTCCTCAGATGTTTCCAGGTGGCTTCTTGGGTGGGAAGTGAAGAACCACAAATGATGTCACTCCCCCACCACGACCTTATATAGCTTTTGCATATGGCGGGAACCCTTTGTTCCCAAAGCTTGGTTCCCAGACCAGTCTGTGGAAAAATACTGACATCCCAAGATGGAGTCCAGAGACATGTGGTCTCATCACATGACCTTGTAGCGTCATAGCAGCCATTACTTGGAGGCTGTCTGTAACATTTTCAGGAAGGCTCCCCAGGTGGGAGTTAAGCTTCTCCTAAGGCCTGTCATTTTTTCCTAATGGCCCATTGCCCTGAATAGGCCCTTCCCCACCCAGCTATCTAGACTGAAAGCATCTTGTCTAGTGGGCATTACCCAGGTGTAACTACATTTGAAATACAGATACATACTAAATACTCATAACTTCAGATACAAAAATGATACATGCATACAAATAGGATAATCATATTCAGCAAATCATAACTTTTCCAATGACCCCTCACATGACTTAGCATGCATAAAATGCATCATAGTTATGCTATAACCATATCATAATAATATCACTATGAAGAATATCGGGTGCAGTGCCCCATGAGTAATGGGGAATATGTAAACATGGTGAAAAATCTGATGGGAAAATGGCTGAGGGGGGGAAAGGGTTTCAAGCTTTGAAGAAATGTTTGACTTTGTTGCTCTGTAGCATTTCCTTAGCGTATATAAAGATGATGTGAAACTGTGTCTACTGGACAAAAATCTGAAAAGTGTGGATGAGATGCCATCTCTAGCTGATGCCTTTGAGTAGACCCAGGCATGTACTGGGAGCAAACCACAGAAAGAAGGACTTAAACCTGGTGGGAAGCCAAAACTATTCCTCTAATCCCCATCCCAAATCTCTTGTGAAAACCGAAGAACCCAGAAGGGGCTACCACTGTAATTCCATTGATCACCTGAAGAATAAATGCCCCGTGCTAGGAGGAAGCTGATGATACTCGTTAAAAAAATGATGTTTTCATTAAATTTGTGACTGAACTCCTTAGGGGAGAATTGTACGTCTCCTGCTCCATGGTTTTACCCGCATTCTGCCATATATTTTGTGTTATAGCAGTCTCAGGTGACAACCCAGCATATGTTGTTCGATTTAAGAATACTTTCACTGCAGATTTGACAAAATGCAAAGACGGTACCAATGTGAGATTTCTATAGATAGCTACAGCACTCAAACCAAGATTTAACAATCTGAAGTGCGTTTCAAAATCTGAGAAGGATGAGGGTGGAACATGCTGTCAGAAGTCTTAACAGAGCAACACCGTGATGTGGAAACTACAGAACCCAAACCACCAAAAAAGAAAATTAACCTTCTGCTGGAGACATCTGACTCAGATGATGAAAATGTACGTGCATTGGTCTGCGCTGCTTTGGACTATTATTGAGCAGAAGTCGTCATCAGCATGGAAGCATGTCCTCTGGAACGATGGACGAAGCATGAAGGTGCATATGAATATTTAGCATATCTGGCACACAAATACTTTTCAACGCCTACTACAACAGTGCCATGCAAACTCCTGGTCTCACTTTCAGGTGACATTGTAAATAAGAAGCAGGCAGCATTATCACCCATAAATGTAAACAAACTTCTTTGTCTTAGTGATTGGCTGAACAAGAAGTAGGACTGAGTGGACTTGTAGGCTCTAAAGTTTTACATTGTTTTATTTTTGAGTACAGTTATGTTAAAAAAATGTACATTTGTAAGTTGCACTTTCACGATAGGTGGCACTGCAGTACTTGTATGAGGTGAATTGCAAAATATGATTTTTTCTTTTTTACAGTGCAAATATTTGTAGTAAAAATAATAAAGTGAGCACTGTACACTTTGTATTCTGTTGTAATTGAAATCGATATCTTTGAAAATGTAGAAAACACCCCAAAATATTTAAATAAATGGTATTCTATTATTCTTTAACAATGCAATTAAAACTGCTATTAGTTACAACTATTTTTTAATCTTGTAATTGTGATTAATTTTTTTAATTGTTTGACAGCCCTATTTAAAATCTATCTTTCTCTAGTGTGACAAAGTTCCTCCTCTACCTTGGTGGGTCCTGCACTTATTGGCGGATTTTCTCACCTCAGAGGTTCACAGCAGCCCTCAGTTTGGCCACTTTCATGGCTCGAATCTGCCGTTCACTCAGTTAGCCTCATCACTGGCCAGCATGGGGAAAGGAAGAAGAACAATCCCCGCAGTCTCTGCTGATCTACCTAGTGGATCGGGGAACAGGCCAGAGATCTTCTCTCTGGTGGAACCCACAGTCCAGTTCAACTCCTCCGGATCAAGTAGGGAGTTGGAAAGATGGGGGGAACCCAGGCCCGCCCTCTACTCCGGTTCCAGCCCAGGGCCCTGTGGATTGCAGCTGTCTATGGTGTTTCCTGTAACAGCTGCATGACAGCTACAACTCCCTGGGCTATTTCCCCATGGCCTCCTCCCAACACCTTCTTTATTCTCAACACAGGACCTTCCTCCTGATGTCTGATACTTGTTCTCCTCAGTCCTCCAATAGTATGCATTCTCACTCTCAGCTCCTAGCACCTCTTGCTCCCAGCTCCTCACATGTGCACCACAAACTGAAGTGAGCTGCTTTTTAAGCCCAGGTGCCCTGATTAGCCTGCCTTAATTGATTCTAGCAGCTTCTTGATTGGTGTTCTAATCAACCTGTCTGCCTTAATTGTTTCCAGAAAGTTCCTGAATGTTCTGGAACCTTCCCTGTTACCTTACCAAGGGAAAAGGGACCTACTTAACCTGGGGCTAATATATCTGCCTTCCATCACTCTCCTGTAGCCATCTGGCCTGACCCTGTCACACTAGTTAATAAATCTGTTTCTCCATCACTGCCAATTTTAAAATCAAGATTGGATTTTTTCCTTCTGCTCTAGGAATTATTTTGGGGAAGTTCCCTGGCCTGTATTGTAGTCAGATTAGATTATCAGAATGGTCCCTTCTGGCCTTGGAATCTATGACTAAGAGAGATGGAAGGCTCCTCCATGAGTAAATTATAGGATGCTTTGGTTTGAGAAACTAACAATAGTTGGAAAATTCTTGACTCAAGCATCAGAGAGCTTTCCTTTCCTGGGAATTGTGTGTCTTAAGCTTTAGTTTAATTATGCTCCCCAGACAAATGTCTCACCTTTGGGATCACACTATTGACTCTTGTTGCCTTTAGCTCCTGAGAGGAAGCAAAGGTTTAGAATATGCATAAAGGTCATAGAAGAGCCATATAATTTAGTTTGTTCTCCCCAGATAGTTAAAAGGGCAGAAAAAGATAGAAGTTGTTAAGAAAATATTTTCAAGGCATATTTTAATGTCTGTGCATTTTATAGTGGAGATATCGCTATGTGCCTGCAAGTCAATGGGCTGCTCCTAGTTTCTCTCCTTTGAGAATAATCCACAACTGTCTGCACTGACAGTGTGCTTGGCCTGGATCTTAGTGATAGGATGGCTCACTGTGGAATAAAGACTCTGCTGCTATTTGCTGTTTAGGTGAAAATCTGGGATATCCCCAAACATTTACTAACAAGGAACATCACCGGTGCGAGGAAGGAGCTTCTGGGTCATGCTCGAAGGGTGGGACTCATTGAATGGCATCCTACGGCCAGCAACATTCTCTTCAGTACTGGTTATGATTATAAGGTGAGTCAGCTTTGCCCTGTGGGACCAGACCCTCCTCTCTGACCTGCTGCGGGGCAGAATGTGTGGCTCAGGCCCATGGGAGGGACCCAGAGGGTGCATCTGCAGGGAGAGGGTGCCCATACTTGCTTTGTTTCTTCACAATCAGTTTTGTTTGTACTCCCGCATGTAGATGCTTTCTGTAACAGGCCATTGTATGAGGAGAGCCCTCCTGGAGTCAGCGCTACCCTACTGTGTGGGTCACCCCCACCTGGGGCAAAGGATGTAGAGGCTGGGTTTGTACAGATACCTGTGCTGCTGGTCCTGGTTGCAGGGGCAAAAGTTGGGGTTCCCCAAGCAGAGTGGGCTCACCCCAGCCCTCTTGGGGTGAGGGAGTAGTCTGGCTCTTGGGCATTCCAGCCAGTCTCTCTATCAGAAGAGCAGGGCAGACAAGGAAATGTTTTCCCCAGGACAGCCATATTATAGTTGTAAGCTGGGGCAAAGCATGCTGGGAAATAAGGGGAGTATATAAACACTAGCTTTTCAAGAGATGGAGAGACCGGGAGGCAGGCAGACTGCATTGCAGGTCTGGTGTAGGGCAGAGAATGGAAATTCCAAGTCATGGCAGATTTCAAGATTTTGAAATTTGTTTTAATTTCAGTTAAGAACAAAACCTGGAAGATTTGAAATATTTCACAAAAGAAAATTCAGAAAAAAATGTTTTCAGATTGATCAGAACGTTTTGTGTCAATTTCAACTTTTTTATTTATGTTCTAATATAACACAATATAATTATAACACCATTATATTGTTGAGAAAGGAAAATGGAAATGTTTCATTCTGAAGATGTCAAAACAGGATATTGCAATGTCATCTGAACTTTTTTCCCCTTTTTTTCTCCAAACCAAAACTTTTGGCTAAATCAACCCACTTTTGCAAAGTGTTTTGATATTGACAGAACACAGTCCTGTCCGAGTTCCTCCGGCAGCCCGAAAGTGAGCTCACTTTTTGTGTTCTGGCTGCTGCTTTGTATGCCTTTGAGTAGAGGTGGCTTTGAAGTGGTTTGTGTAACCTGTGGGACTGCAGGCCCTGGCTGTGGTTTTAATTAGATACCATGGGCAGAGGGACACGGGTACAAGCTCCAAAAAGGAGCCTTTTGAACTTTCCCGACTTTCAGTGACCCTCTTCTTTCCTCTAAGTGTCTGTCCACACTGCAGTCACAGAGTTGACTGATGCTCCTGTAGCCATACCCGCATGGGGGACGAACACGTGGTTCCAGCATTTGGGGAGACCAGCCTGAGCGCCGGAAGCTCACTGGTGCCTGGACCGTGGCCCCTCCTCCCAGAGGCCCTGCTCCCACTCAGCCCGCTCCCGCAAGGCCCTCCTGCCTGCCGCTTGCCTCGTCCCTCTTCTCCTCCACCCCCTGCCCCCTGAGGCCTCCACCGCCTGCCGATTCCATCCACCACCACCCCCGAGACCCTATCGCCCGCTGAGTCCCCCCTCCTCCCCCAGAGACCCCATCTCCATCCGCTGCCCATTGAGTCCCTCCTCCCCTCCCCCAAGACCCCACCACCTGCCAAGTCCTTCCACCCACCCACCAAACCCCCCCCACCTGCCGCTGCCAAGTCTCTCCTCTCCTCCACCCCCTCCACCGTGCTCCCCTGCCCACTGCTCGCCTACTCCCTCCACCCACCCAGAGACTCCACCGCGAGCCGCTCGGGGGAGGAGGCCATGGGGGTAGGGGAGGGAGGGTGGAGGAGAGGAAGGAGTTGGGAGTCAGCAAGTGCTGTGGCAAGTGGGGGGCCCTAAGGAGGGTGGAAGAGGGGAGAAACAGCAAACAGCGAGTGGCGGGGGTCTCTTGGGGGAGGAGAGGAGGGACTCAGCAAGAAGCTGCAAGCGGTGGGGGCCGTGGGGGAGGGGTGGAGCAGGGACAGGGAGGGGTGGAGCGTGGGTGGGGCCACAGAGGGAAACTGGGGGGGCCTCGGGAGCAGAGTGCAGGCAGGGCCACCACAGCCCAGGCATCCGCACACTCAGAGGCGGCAGGTTGGGAGCTGCGCTGCAGGGTAGGCTTACCCACAGCAGCACGGACTTCGCACCGGCCAGCCACTCAAGTCCAAGTCCTGGGCGGCCTTGCCCAGCCTGCACGGCTATGGCATCACAGCCCTAGGGACTCGCACGAGTTCCATGAAAACTAGTGGGGGGCATGTCACCCCTCTGATTGCAGTGCAGAAGAGCCTCGAGGAGTCACAACCCGCATGACGTTCACTTCCCCAGCGTCTGGTTGTAGGTTTAGTTCTCGTTAATGTTAGTGGCTGCTGTTCATTCTCCCTGTTTGCCCCTGCAACAGTTCCCCATGCAATAAAAGTCCCCTGGAAATGAGCATGTCAGCTCTTTGAGGCGGAGAGCGTGTCTTTGACACACTGCTCTAAGGTACTAAGCATGCTCTTGCAGGCCATAGTCAAACCGTTAGTGATCATAATAATTATATGGGTAAAGAAGGTGCGAGTTCACGGGGGCACACTGTTCCAGCACTTCACTCCCATCTCTTCAGGGGAGCAGTCACTTGGCGTGCAGTATTGTACTTGCTGACGGTCAAATGGGCTGGTTTGAGGGAAAGGTGCTGAAAATTTGTTTCTTTGCCTCAGATAATGATCTGGAACCTCGACACAAAGGAGCCCGTAATTCAAAATCCGGTGAAGACAATCAGCTGTCATAAGGACGTGATCCTCTCCATGTCATTCAACACAGATGGCAGCCTGTTAGCCACTGCCTGCCGGGACAGGAAGATACGGCTCATTGACCCGCGGTCAGGAGCAGTCCTACAGGTATACAGGGTTAAATAGCTTGGTCCACAGTGAGTCTGACTGTAAGAGCTCTTTCTTCTTCGAGTGCTTGTTCATGTCGATTCCAATCAGCTGTGTGTGCACGCATGCACAGTAGCTGGAAGATTTTTCCCGCAGTACCATCGGTTGGGTCAGCGCCCCCAGGAGTCGAGACCTTCATGGCACCTAACATAGAGCCCTGCCGACCTGCCACCGCCTCAGTTCCTTCTTACCACCAATGATGGTAGGCTGGAACTTCCTGTAGCCCTTGCTTAGCAAGCGCGTTCAACTCCAGTTGTTTGTACGTAGTTTATCTTCGGAGTTAGTGATTAGAGTCGTTGTGGGGTCCCCACCCCTGTTCTGACTCCCCGGAGCCATGGTATGCCGCGGTCCCTGGGGTTTAAAAGCTGTGTGGTCTGCTTGAAGCGCATGCCAAAGAGCGATCCACACTCCTCATGTTTATGGTGCCTAGGGGAGGGTCACCAAAAGGATCGCTGTAAGATCTGCCACGAGTTCCGCCCTAGAACTCTTAAAGAAAAGGAGCAGCGGCTAAAAGTGATCCTCATGGAGGCCACTCTACACCCCCATTCGGACCCGGGCTCAGGGGACCCGCTCTGAATACGTCCTTGTCAATGCGGAGTGCCCCGGCGCCGTCATCGAGTTCGGTGCCGAGAAAGGACTCGTCCCGGGACGCTCGGCACCGGCACGGCACCTCCCGAGGCCCAGCGGAGAGCAGGCACCGCTCTCACTCGCCGATGCCTCAGAAGAAAAAGAAGCCGGACAGTCGGTCACTTCTGGCTAAATCTAAGGTAGGGAGACCGCAGGCAGGCCACAGCCCGAGATTCCCCATTAGAACTGCTTCGTCTCCTGCCCAGCTGAGGAAAGTTGAGTCAGGCCCCCCCCACGTTCACTGGTCCCTACGGGCCAGCAGCTGCCGCTTCCTTCAATGCTGGAAGCTTTTGAAGCTGCTCGGGATCTGCTGCACCTTATGGCGCCGTTCTCATCCCCTAGGAGGGAGGAACCTCCGGCGCTGGCGATCTCACCCCGCCCCCTGGTGCAGTCGAGGGAAGCCGGCAGTGATGTCCAGGCATTCCCCCTCTCCACGTCCTTCGACATCGGCCCACTCGGACAGAGAGCCTAGTCACTCCCCAAGCTCTCGACGCTCAATGCACTGAAGTTCAGCTCCTCCGTGGTCTTCAGTCTTGGAAACCTCTGAGTCGGAGTCTGACTCCTACCGCTCTCGGGGGAGTAGGAGACGACAATCGAGGTCAAGGTGAGCCAGGCGAAAGCTCCAGACGTGGTTCGGCACCGGCTCCACCGGCGGTTGACTGCTCCGGCCCTGACAGGTGCTCCATCGGCACTGACGTTCCCCGACTGTCGCGGGACCCCTTGGGAGCTGATGGCAGGGAGCATCTGCTGCTTATAGGGGCTTCCTCTGCCTTGTCTCCGGACGAGGCATTGGTGGGCGCAGTCATAGCCTTGGCGCTGGAGGACAACAGGGTGCTACACCAGTTGTTGCGAAGGGTCTGGGCATTAAGGCTGAAGAGGTGGTCAAGGAGGCTGATCCCAAGGTGGATACCCTCGCTCCCTCAGGTCCTTCTCCTATTTCCCTACCACTTATTAAAACTATTGTGGACACCACCAAGATCCTATGGCAGACCCCAGCTTCCTTACCACCCACTGCCAAGTGGAACGAGAGGCGTTATTTCGCGCTCTCCAAGGGGTACGAACATTTGTACTCCCACCCACCTCCCAACTCTCTTGTTGTGGACGCTGCTAATCAGCGTGAACAGCAGGGTTTCCAGGGGCCCTCCCCTAAAAACAGGGAGGCTAAGTGACTCGACCTTTTTGGGAGAAAAGTCTACTCTACAGGGGGTCTGCAGCTCCGTATCTCAAACCAGCAGGCCATCGTCAGCAGGTACTCTTATAACACCTGTGCAGCGATGGCCAAATTTGTGGAGCTCCTCCCTTCAGACTTCCGAGTCAAGTTCTTGGCCTTGGTGGAGGAGGGAAAACTAGCCTCCCGGGCTTCCCTCCAGGTCGCATTGGACGGTGAGGATGCCGCCACTAGGGTCATGGCTGCTGGGGTGGCCATGAGAAGGGGCTCCTGGCCCCAAGTATCGGGGCTCCCTTACGAGGTCCAGCAAACTATTCAGGACCTCCCATTTGAAGGTGTGACTCATTTCTCTGAAAAGACAGACAAGAGGCTTCATAGCCTGAAAGACTCATGAGCCACCCTCCAGTCTTTGGCCCTGCACACTCCTACCACACTTTAGGTCGCAACCTCCTCTGAGGTTCTATCAGCAGAACCGCCAGGAAGGTTCCCAGAGGAGGAAAAGGAGTGGCAGGAAAAGACAACACCTATCCTCAGGCCAGGGATCTGGCCAATCCAAACCACCTCCTGGCCTGAAAGAGGCCTTTTGAAGGTGGTTGAGGACAGGCGCACCAGATCCCCAGCTGGATCCACCCCACCTTACCTTCTCATCCCGACTGTCCCCTTTCTACTGTGCATGGTCCTGAATCACCTCGGACTGCTGGGTGCTCCACAGTCACTCGATCCAATTCTGTGCCCTCCCGCCCTTCCACCCTCCTTCCCCGTCCCTCTTCAGGGACCCTTCTCACGAACAGGTCAGGTTCATCAGAGCCACCTTCGACAAGCTGAGTCTCCTTCTAAACGAAGCAAAATTGACTCTGTCTCCCGTCCAGAGGTTAGAGTTTATAGGGACAGTACTGGACTCGACCCAAGCCAGGGCATACCTGCCGGAAGTGAGGTTTCAGGCCCTGACCGATATCATTTGAGGCCTCGGACAGTTTCCCACCACCACAGCGAGAAACTGCCTGAAGCTTCTCGGACACATGGCTGCCTGTACCTACATGGTGCAGCATGCCAGACTCAGGCTTCGACCTCTTCCGTCATGGGTTGCGTCAGTATACCACCCAACCCAGGACAGCTTGGACAGGATTTTGACCCTGCATTGCAAGGTCCTCGACTTCCTCCTGTGGTGGCCCGACCCTCAGGAGGTATGCTCAGGGGTCCCCTTCGCCATGCCGCAGCCATCTCTGTTGCTAGTGAAGGACACATCAGACTTGGGCTGGGGAGCACATCTGGGAGACTGCAGGACTCAAGGCCTCTGGTCTCAGGCGGATCTAGGTCTCCACATCAATGTCAGAGAGCTGAAAGCGGTGTGCCTGGCATGCCAGACCTTCTGGGCATACTTAACAGGACAACGTGTATCAGTCATGATGGACAATACAACAGCAATGTTCTATACGAACAAACGGGGGGCGTACGCTCCTCTCCCCTGTGCCAGGAAGCCCTCATGCTGTGGGACTTCTGTATAGAACATTCAATACACTTGCAAGCGTCGCACCTCCCCGGGGTGCAGAACGAGCTGGCGGACCACCTCAGCAAGTCGTTTCACAGCCACAAGTGGTCCCTTCACTTGGATGTCGTGATTTCAGTCTTCCAGAGATGGGGCTTTCCCCAGACCTGTTCGCCACGTGACACAACAGGAAGAGCCAGCAGTTCTGCTCCTTCCAGAATCACAGCCCGGACTTCAGCGTGGACGCATTCCTCCTCCCATGGGGAGGTTGTCTCCTATACACCTTTCCACCCATGCCGCCGGTTCACAAGGTGCTCCTCAAGATCCGGAGAGAATGAGCTCAGGTCATATTGATAGCACCAGCCTGGCCCCACCAGCACTGGTACACATCTCTCCTAGACATGTCAGTGGAAGCCCCTCTCACCCTGCCGCTCTTCCCGGACCTTCTGACACAAGATCACTGTCGTCTTCAACATCTGAACCTTGAGTTGCTTCACCTCACAGCGTGGAAGCTCCATGGTTGAACCCAATGGAGCTTTCCTGTTCAGACCAGGTTAAACAGGTCCTCCTTGGCAGCAGAAAACCCTCTACGAGAGCCACCTACCTTGCCAAGTGGAAGAGATTTTCAACCTGGTCAGTGCAGCGCCATTTGTCCCCGATGCTAGCCTCAGTGCCACTGATTCGGGGCTACCTCCTCCATCTGAAGCAGCGGGGCTTTCATTGTCATCAGTAAGGGTGCCACTTAGCAGCCATCTCGGCCTTCCGCCTGGGTGCGGAGGGCCGCTCTGTGTTTGCTAACTCTATGGTCAGCCGGTTCTTAAAAGGGCTCGACAGGCTATACCGTAATGTGCATCAGCCTGTCCCTGCCTGGGACCTCAATCTGGTCCTTTCTAGGCTCATGGGACCCCCCTTTGAACCTTTAAAGACATGCACCCTGCTCTCCCTCTCTTACAAGGTGACGTTCCTGGTAGCGATAACCTCGGCCAGGAGGGTGTCTGAGCTCAGGGCCCTGGTGTCCGACCCTCCCTACGCAGTGTTCTGTAAGGACAAGGTGCAGCTCAGGCCCCATCCTGCTTTCCTCCTGAAGGTTGTGTCACAGTTTCACATCAACCAGGACATCTTTCTCCTGGTATTCTACCCTAAGCCACTTTCCAGCGGCAGGGAGCAGAGGCTCCCTGGATGTCCGCAGGGCGCTACCCTTTTACGTCGAGAGAACAAAGCCGTTCAGAAAATCGGTCCAGTTATTCATGTCAGTGGCGGACAGAATGAAAGGACTGCCTGTGTCGTCACAAGGCATTTCGTCATGGATCACGTCCTGTGTTTGTGAGTGCTACAACCTGGCAGGGGTCCTGCACCTCCGATCTCTGCACACTCCACCAGGGCGCAGGCTTCATCAACAGCGTTCCTGGGTCAGGTTCCCACTCAGGAAATGTGCAGGGCAGCGACGTGGTCCTCCATCCACACTTTCGCCACGCGCTATGCAATTACCCAGCAGGCCAGAGACGACGCGGCCTTCAGAAAAGTGCTTCAATCAGTGGAAGACTCCGACCCCATCTCCTGAACTTGGGTTTGTGAGTCCCCGATTGGAATCAACATGAACAAGCACATGAAGAAGAAAAAATGGTTACTCACTTCTCGTAACTGTTGTTCTTCGAGATGTGTTGTTCGTGGCCATTCCAATACCCACCCTCCTGCCCCTCTGTCGGAGTAGCCGGCAAGAAAGAACTGAGGGGGTGGTGGGTCAGCAGGGCTCTATATTGAGCGCCATGAAGGCTTCAGGGGGCTCCAGACCGGCCCGACGGAGGCTGCTAGGGGAAAAATCTTCCGGCTACCCTGCACGTGTGCACGCGCACACCTGATTGGAATGGACACGAACGACACATCTCGAAGACCAACAGGTACGAGAAGGTGAGTCACCGTCTTTTCTCTTCCGCACTGATGTATTCCAGGTGGGGATGGCTGCTTCTGTGAGCAGCATTGCACAAGGGGCCAGGTGGAGGCAGGATATGTGACTTGGGCTGATGTGGGGAATTCTGGAGCGGATTATTCAGCGTGCTCCGTCTGAGCCCCCGTCCAGCGCCCTGGTGTTCCAGAGCAGCCGGGCTAAACCCTCCAGTTAAACTGGAGTTCGTCTGTGGAGCAGTGCATGCCAGCCGCAGCGTAGCCCTGTCCATCTGTGAGGAAGAGGGGCAAATTCTTTCAAAAGAGATTAAATTGGAAATGTGTCCATGATGTGTCCCAACGTGGTGCTGCAAGTTCCTCCAGCAGAGGCCTGGATGAAACGGAGCCTGCTTCCAAGAGGAAATCAATTGGATGCTGTTGCTCTAATCTCTAGCAGCCATTTCTCAGCCTCTCTCAACACAGCTTGGTGTGACTTGCTCGTCTTGACAGCCTGGCCGCTGCTTTTGGACAGTCCTTAGCATGTGAAGTAACGTCGTGCTGCCTTACAGCAGCACTCCTTCCCCACCGGCAGAATAAACCTGGAAACCGCAACAGAAACAGAGTGACTGGGGCGAAACGCTGCTCTCCTGTGAGCTCGCACTTCCCGGGGCCATGCTTTGTTAGAACGGATCTCATGGTGTCTGTCAAGGGTCTCCAGCAGCAGATCTCCCTCTGCATGCTAACAGCTACTGGCTGCCACCCAGGAGAGGCAAACAGCACTGTGCTCAGTATCTGAATTTACACCCTGAATTCACTGCTTTGCAGTCGTCTACTTCTCGGAAGGGAAAACATAAAGATTTCCGTTCTCCTATGCACCCCTGCCTCATCCCCTCACCTGACTGGTTCCCGTAACACCTCATGCCACTCTTGCCTGTCTGCCTTTCTTATGCTCACCCCAGCCTCCTGCTTCTTGCCCACCTCATCCCCTCATTCTCTCACTCCCCCCTGAAATTCACCATGTTTGGGTTAGTTTCCCACCTAGACACTATGGTGCATGGTGTCCTGGGAATAGATGGCAAGGGATCCAGGTCTGTGTTGTCCCCTTGCCAGTGTCTGTTTGAATAGTCCTCTCTGACTCGGTGGGAGAGATTGCAGGGCCACACTGTGCAAGTACACAAAAGCTTCTACATTAAAACCCATAACTAGCCGCAGCCTACGTAACATTTCTGCTGGCAGGGTAGCAGTATTCTGGCATGTGGCTCCTGCAAGCTGCAGCCGCTAGAGGGCCCCATGGTCTCCCTCTTATGCACTCCAGCGCAGTGTAAAGCTGATCGCTGGGCTTTTCACAAAGGCCCCAGGGGGGCTGGGCCTCTTGCTGCCCTCTGTGCCACACTGCTGCCATTGTTGCAGCAGGGCAAGCAGCCCAGCCCTGTATGACTAGGGTTGCCAACGTTTTAATTGCAGAAAACTGAACGCCTTTGCCCTGCCCCCTGCCCCACCCTTTCCCCAAGGCCCTGCCCCTTCTCCAAGGCCCTGCCACCCGCTCACTCCATCCCCCTCCCTCTGTAGCTCACTCTTCACATCCTTGCTCACTCGCTCATTTTCACCGGGCTGGGGTAGGGGGTTGGTGTGCAGGAGGGGTTTGGAGGGTGGGCCTGAGGGGTTTGGAGTGTGGGAGGGGGCTCTGGGCTAGGGAAGGTGATTGCGGTGTGGGAGGGGGTGAAGGCTCTGGGGTGGGGCTGGGGATGAAGGGCTTGGAGTGCAGGAGGGAGCTCCCAGGTAGAGCCGAGGGGTTCAGAGTATGGGAGAGGGCTCAGGGATGGGGCAGGGTGTTGGGGCGCAGAAGGAGGTTCAGGGTGTGGGCTCCAGTTCCTGGCCAATGGGAGCTCTGGAGCCAGCACTCAGGGTGGTGCCCTGGAGCAGGGGGCGCACAGCACGTGGAGCCCCCCTGGCTGCACCTCTGCTTAGGAGCCGGAGGGACATGGCTGCTTCCCAGGAGCTGGGCACGGAGCCTGCCTGCCCTGCTAGCACTGTGGCCAACCAGACTTTTAGCATCCCGATCAGCTGTGCTGATGGGAGCTGCCAGGATCCCTTTTTGACTGGGAGTTCCGGTTGAAAACCAGATGCCTGGCAACCCTACGTGCGACCTGCACTCCCGTTGCTGCAGCAGGGCAAGCAACCCAGCCCCATGTGACCTGCGCTGCCATTGCTGGCAGATGTGCAGTGAGATCCTCATTCGGTGGGGCTTCAGGAGAAGGGGGCAATTCGTGCCTTTTCTGCTCAGCAAACTCAAATAAGCTTTGGACAGCAATGAGAAAAAAAAGGTCTCCCCATGCCTGGATTTCCCATGTGACCATGACAGTAATGTGCTGTGTGTCTCCTTACAGGAAGCCAGCTGCAAGTCTCACAGAGTGAATAAAGTTTTGTTTCTAGGAAACATGAAAAAGCTGCTCTCTACTGGAACATCCCGCTGGAATAGCAGGCAAATTGCACTATGGGAGCAGGTGAGTCAGAATCAGCAATCCCGCCATAGATTGCCCAGTTTTCCTCACCAATTGGGATTCCTCATTACTTTCACTTTAACCCTTGTGCCTGCCAAATACCCAAGAATTAATTTGTAGCTAAGTTCCAAGCTGGTCTGTCAAGCTAAAAACTCTTAGGTGGATCCTGGCTTTTGTGTATAAAATGTTATTAAATAGAAACTAATTGGTGAAGAAGCAAGGCAGGCTAAGAGCATGGCAATAATGCAAACAGAAATGGAAGCAATCTTCTAGCATTGGAAGGGGTGCCTAGTATGGGAGGGAGCAGTTTCAAAGGAGCTATGGGCCGGCAGCAGGCAGACGGGAGCAGCATGTCCATACTCCAGACCTGCAATAAGAAGTGTAAAGAGTCTTCTGCGTATCCCTCCCTCCGTGGCCATGGGCCCGCTCAGAACTGCCCTCCCTCCCACAAATCCAGTGGGAGCAACAGTGGGACTCAGGGTCAGATGTTCTAGGGCATTTTCAGGCATGGCACTAAGCTTCTGAGAGCGGCTGTTTCTCTCTCCTTTGACATGCCCAGGGTGATCTTTCTGTGCCTTTAGTTGAGGAGGATCTGGATGGCTCCTCCGGGCTGCTGTTCCCGTTCTATGACTCTGACACTCGCATGCTGTATGTGGTGAGCAAGGTAAGTGCTTTTTCTTTGAATTAACATCAACGCCACCGATTCTGTTCCCAACTACACTGCTTTTATGCCATTGGCTTCAGTGGAGTTACTCCCGATTTACACTTGCTTGAATGAGATGAGAATCACACCATTATGCTTTAACTGAAGGTCCCCAATGAAGCAATAAGACACTTATTGGATAATAGACAGATACTAACTGTGAATCAGGTCTTCAGTATTAACTGCAAAATCACGTATTGCCAGGACATCCCACAGTCTTTGCCAAAGATGAGCAAAAAAGTAGCAGGAAAAGACTTCACTTGCACTCACTAGAAATGAGGCTGAAAAGATGGGATTTCACTCTGCTCTTAAAAGCCTTTGGGGCTCACTTGTCCAAGTATGGATCACAAATTGCTGTGCATTGTCTAGTCTGGTACGCATTTGGGGTCCACATGTTCTCCTGTTTGGCTCATTATATGACAGGCAGAAAAAAGTGCTTTCGTGTGTTGATCTGAAAGTTCCCAAAGTCCTGATGTGTCTAGCTCTTTAATCCTTACCCCAAAGTCCTGATGTGTCTAGCTCTTTAATCCTTACCCCACGCGCAAACAAGCCTAACACTAACACTAAGCACATGAGCTAGCTGCCTTTGTGGGAGTGAAGTCCAGCATGCTCAGGAGTACTTGCCATGTCAGGGCCCAGGTGAGCAAAGGTCTGTCAGCTTCTGTCCCCTCTCTTTGTAGGGCCTGAGAATCAAATAATAGAGATACATCTACCCCAAACTGAGCTGCACCCCCATGTAGTGGGCAGCCCAGGGCAGAGGCACTGCTGAACACCTAAAATCCAGAATCATAGACATGTAGGGCTGGAAGGGACCTCACAAAGTCATCGAGTCCAGCCCCTACGCTGAGGCAGGACCAAATATACCTAGGCCATCCCTGACAGGTGTTTTGTCCAACGTGTTCTTAAAAACCTCCAATGAGGGGGATTCCACAACCTCCCTTGGAAACCTGTTCCAGAGCTTAACTATCCTTAGAGTTAGCAAGTTTTTCCTAATATCGAACCAAAATCTCCCTTGCTGCAGATTAAGCCCGTTACTTCTTGTCCTACCTTCAGTGGACATGGAGAACAATTAATCAGTCTTCTTTATAACCGCCTTTAACATGTTTGAAGGCTGTGATCAGGTCCTGCCTCAGTCTTTTGCAAGACTAATCATGTCCAGTTTCTTTAACCTTTCCTTATAGGTCAGGTTTTCTAAACAGTTGAGCATTTTTGTTTCTCTCCTCTGGACTCTGGCAACTCAGAGTTTAACAGTTTACTCCAGCTGAGGCCCCACCAGTGCCCCATAGAGGTGGACTGTTACCTCCTGGTATCTTACTTATGACACTCCTGTTAATACCCCCTGGAATATTAGCCTTTTTCACAACTGCATCACATTGTTGACTCATATTCAATTTGTGATCCACTGTAACCCCCGGATCCTTTTCAGCAATAGCCATCGTTCACCATCTAGCCAGTTATTCTCCATTTTGCAGTTGTGCTTTTGATTTCCCTTCCTAAGTGTAGTACTATAAATCAATGATACACCTTCACCTGGAATACTGGCTTCCATTTTGGTCACTCTCTGACTAAAAGGACATAACAGATAGATATAAAAGGGGTTCAGAGACCAGTGGAGGAAAAATGTTAGAGGCCAGGAAAATACTTTTATATGGAAGGAGACTGGAAAGATTGGGACGGTTTAGTTTAGAGAGGAAACAAATACAAGGTAATATGATAGCGCTTTAAAAGACCAATGGGCATTAGGGAAGGTAAACCAGGTGACCACCTTGGGCTCCCCCTCTTCTGCAGGGGCTAAGCAATGCCTTGTGTTCTCTCTTGTCATCTCTAGGGAGAGGGGAACATACGATACTATGAGATAAGCTCTGAGAAGCCGCATCTGAACTACCTGATGGAATACCGCTCCCATCTACCACAGAAAGGAATCGGTGAGTTTTTATCATATAGGTGTCATCTCACTAGGGGCCCAATCCCACACCCTGAGGGAATCCAGTGGGAGTGTAGGACTGGCCCAAAATACCATGGGTTTTGGTGAGAAGACAGGGGGCCCAGTTCTGCTCTCACTCAGTGTTACACTGTTGTAAATCACAGATCCATAGACTCCTAAAACCAAAAGGGATTGTTATGATCATCTAATCTGATCCCCACCAGAACCCAGCCAGAAAACCTTGCCCAGTGAGCCCTGCAGTCGTCCCTGTCCCTCCCCTCCCACCCCCAAGAGCTCCCAGCTGAGCTAGAGCGGATCTTTTAGAAAGTCATCCAGTCTTGATATAAAGACTGCAAATGATGGAAAATCCCCCATATCTTTGGGAATCTGCTTCAGTGGCTATTTACCCCTGCTGTTAAAATGTGCGTCTTATTCCTAGTTTGAACTTTGCTGACTTTGCTTCCAGTCTGGGATCTCCTTGTGCTTTTGCCTGCTACACTAAAGAGCTCTCCAGTATCAGCCATCTTCTCCTCAAGCAGGGACTTACAGACAGTGTTTAAATAGTCTTTTAACCATCTTTTCGATAGGCTAATTAGATTGAACTGATGCCTCTAATGGAAAGCTTGGTTCCCAGTCCTCAGATTATTCCTATGGCTCTTCCCTAAATCTTCCTCAATTTTAAATCTGGGGCAATGGTATCCCCAGTGATGTGTACAGAAGTAACAGCACTGCCCTATTGCTACATGATATTCCCCTGTTATCATGTCTCAGGACTACATTAGCTTTTTAGGCCACATCCTGGCACTTGGAGCACGTGTTCAGTTGGTTTCCAGCATGACCCCTAAGTTCTTTTCAGCATCACTGCTTCCCCGTCCATCTGACTTTGTTCCTAGGTGTAAGACCTGGCTTTTGGTTATATTAAGACACAGTTTACTGCAAGCCAGGTTGGTTTGTAGAACTGCCCTCTCCTTACCGTTATTTACCATTCCACCAATTGTGTCATCTGTAAATTTTACCTGCAAGGATTTTATAACTTCTTCCAGATCATTGTTTAAAATAGTGAATAGAATTGGGCTGAGAACTCATCCCCGTGGAGCCCCACACCACTGGGTGACAATTTTCCATTTGCAATTGCTTTTGAGATCTATCAGTTAGCCGGTTTTTCATCTATTCAATATATGCCATATTGATTTTGTATAGTGCTAGCTTTTAATCGGAATAGCATGTGGTACTAAGTCAGAGACCTCTCACGACTTTCAGTACATCAACACAATTACCTTTATCAGCCTAACTTGTAACCTCATCAAGAAATGCTGTCAAATGTATTTGTCAAGAAGACCTTTCCAGTATTACCAAAATCTAGTCCACTGAATGTAGCGGGGGAAATATACACTGAGCTGACTTTGGGGTCAAGACAAGGAGCAGCCACCTTTTAAATCAGATCAAATGCACCTTAGACAGGAGGATTTATTAACTTTAAAAGTAAATGAAGCTGCTCTAAACACTCAGCAGTAGCTCAGGACTAAAGAAGGCTCATCGGTGGAGGACTTAGGGCCACATCCAGCCCCAGCCAAACACCTGTACAAAGGCAGAGCCATGCTGCCGAGCAGGTTGCAGCCTGCCCCACCCTGCTTCTTGCTGTTTTCTTGGGTGTGTTTTTCCAGTTACTACTGCAACTGGCTAATTGCCTGGCATGGCTATTGCACCCTGGAGTCTGCGAACAGGGATCTGGCCACCCCAGCCACCTCTCCCTTGGATGTGCTCTGAAACAAATGTGGGGACTTGTTGTGTGGGCTAATGTTTGTTCTGCACTGCCATGGAGGTGAGTGGGGCTGCGGGCGCACTGGGCTGCGGGAGCACTGCACTGTTCACCACCTTGCAGACTGGGTAGTCAGGACTGTGCATTTGTTGCAGGATGCAGACTGACAGGGCTGCTCCAATGGCTTCCTTTGATCACCTGCTGCATTGCCCAACCCTCTCTGCTCCCCTGAGGTGCAGTGCAGGATCTGCTGCTGGAGACTTTAAATCTTCTGCAGAGGATGATGTAGTGGTCTGAGCCTCAGCTCTGCAATCCCCACATCTCTGGCAGAGGCAGCTCAGTCCTTCATCTTTCTGATGCAGACTGAATGAGTCTCCTGCGGGGCAGGAATGTGCAGTGCCAGGCACTGGCTGCTATGCATGGATGTTAAGGTCATTGGCCTGATGGGCTCTCACATGCAGGGTGCAAATCAGGGTGTAACTCCATTAAGATGAGTGCAGTTACACCAGTATAAAACTGACGAGAGTGAGAGGAGAATCAACCCCCGCAGTTAGAGAGAGTTTTGCATTGAGGCACTTGGTGAAAATCTGGAGTGGCTGAAAGCTGGGCCAGTCCCAGTTACTCCAATTAAAATATACTTATCTCCTGTTGGACTCTTAGCTCTTAAAATGATCCTTATGCAAGAAGGGCAATGCTTAAAATTGTAGCACACTGTGGTTACATTTCAAGGCAATTATTCTTAGTAAAATTACAGAACTACCTCCGGGTTTGTGCTGTCTGCAGATAATCTCCACAGGCAAAATAATACCACAGGTCTGTACAGACAGGTTTCTGGCTGTTGCTCCTGCCACCTACTTTGAATTGCTCATTAGATGCTGTGGCCAGGGCACCCGTTCCATGCTACACTGGATCAACACTTGAGGAAGCCAGCATCTCATCATGGAGTACACATTCATCTTCCCCAAGCACTGCTTTCTGCAGCGTCTAGTCGAATCGAGTGGCAGCAGGAGAAGGATGCTGGTTTATATAGTGCGTAGCTCAGGCAGCTTCCAAAGTCAGGCAGAGCTGGGGCAAGGACCATGCCCAGAAACACACAGCTGCCATGTTATGCTCAGTAATAGCACACGAAGCCTGGGAGATTAAACTCTTCTTACTGAGAGCTCGATTTTGACTAGCCCTAATGTGCCCATGTAGGGAGGTATAATAACCCTCCCCCACTCACACACACAGCTCCCCTGCTTGACCATAGCAGACTTCATGCAGCCGCTCTGCCCCCAGGAACAAGTGAATGGAGAGGGGCAGGAAGTGGTCAGAGCCTTGACTCCACCCTCCAGAATGTATGGAAGTGCTCCCCAGTACCATGTGAGAGAGCTTGCCCACACATAGTCTCTAGTACTCATGGTCTCTAGTACTCAGAGACTGGCTTCAGCCCTGAAGCAGGAGGTTTAAGAGCCCTGCCAAAATGTGTTTTACCATTAAAACTTGGGAGTTTCTTATTGGCCATAAAGAAGGCAAGTCCCTCTTGCTAAATTCTGGGTCTCAGTGACTTCCTGTGGCAATGAGTTCCTGTCATGGGGCCCGCACTCCTTGGGGCTGCTTTGGGGATTCGCTCTCTTCCAGGTGCAATGCCTTGACCTGTTGTCCCCTCCTTCACTCTGCAGCCCCACTCTCACGCCAGGAGCTGCAGCTTCCTCTTAGTGACTTGCCACTCCAGCCAGGTTGCTGTGTGCTTTTCCCACCCACTCTGTCAGTGGCTAGTAGGGAAACCTGGGCCCACCCACAAATCCAGGTTCCAAGCCAGGCACCCTACAGCACAGCCAAGACCTGCTCAGTCCCCAACCTTGATGCTCTCTCCCTGGGCTGCTTCCTACTTGCCTCCCACAGGTTTTTTTCTCCACCTGCCTCTCTTCTGGGAATGCCCTTCCCTCAGGGTCAGGCTCTTGGGGTCTTACTCTTTCCCTGGTGTAATGGGGTTGGCATCCACCTCTCGCCTGCACCCCTTAGTCAATGGTTTGTTCGGCAGGTCTTCAGTGACTCAGTCTTTATCTTCTCCCGGCCCTGGTATGGGGACGTACCCCCAGCAGCCAGCCAGGAGCTCCTTCTTAGCTCCCCTGGTCCCTGCATGCACTGAGCTGTCTGTGGTCCTGCTGCTCTTCCAGCCAGGCCAGGAACCCAGGACTCTCTCTTCCAGGCCCAGACAGCAACTGACTGACCCTGTCTCTGCTGCCCCTCTGATTGGCTGCTTCCACTGCTTCCAAAAATCTTGGAGGATTTTTCTTCTGCTCCTCTCTGGGATTGGGTGTAGCAGGACCCTCAGGCCTCCAACAGGAGGCCTCTGGGCCTAGTCCACCCTGTCCTACCTGCATTCCCTCCTTCCCTCTCTCATGCACAGAGGGTGGCTGTAGCCTTCCTCACTGCAGCCATCTCTGTTGGCCGCTTCCTGGCTTTATACTAGCCCAGCACATACCTGCTCAGCTGAGCTTCATGCTGCAGTCAGGGGTTGCTTCTCCAGCCTAATCCCCGCATGCGGGGTCCATCATAACTGGTCTTTTCCAGCTTCCGTAAGCCTTTCAGGGCTGTTGTGGGGTGAACGCAGGGCTAATCACAAGTTGTGGGAAGAAGTGTATCCTTTTTATCGGGTTTGAATTTCCCACTTTTCAATGCCATTGAATGTCCCCTTGGCCTTGCATTCTGAGACAGAGAAAACAGGACCTCCCCGTCGCACATCTCTGGGCCAGTCACTGTTTTATAGACTTCTGTCATGTTCCTCTCCAAAATAACAAACCCAGTCTGTTCAGTCACTCCTCATAGGGGAGTGTTTCCAGGCCCTTGATCATACACCCTCATTTCCATGGAGCGAAAAAGGAAATTCTGCATGTACAACATTAATTTCTGTGCAAAAGCTGCATGGGCAGTAGCTCAGAATTCCCCCAGGAATGTATAATGGTGCTAACACTTTCCTATCTCTACTGGAAATACTTTGCCTGATGCAACCTAGGAGTGCATCGGCCTTTTTCACAGCTACATCATATTGGCAGCTCATAGTCATCCTGTGATCAACCAATACATGCAGGTCTTCCTCCTCCTCTGTCACTTCCAATGTATACGTCCCCAGCTTATAGCAAAATTTTTTGTTGTTAGTCCCTAAGTGCATGACCTTGCAATTTGCACTATTAAATTTCATCCTTTTTCTATTACTCCAGTTTTCAGGGTCCTCCAGATCTTCTTTAATGATATTCTGATCCTCCTCCATACTGGGAGTACCTCCCAACTTTGTGTCATTATGATGGAGTGTACAAATTCCACACTGAGCAACAAGGGCTTATTTTGGGCTCAGCCAGCCCCGCCCTGCTACATCTGCAGCAAATGCTCCATCTGCTGGAGGAATTAAAAGGCAGCAAATTAGCTCAGTTGGGGAGTAGCACTGAAGGTGAACAGACCTGCAGCCCACAGGTCCAGCAGAGCAGAGCAAAACGAAAGCTAAAGGCTCTGACGCGGCTGCCCAGAGGGGTCCTCCATGAAGAAAGGGAGGACCCTCTTTAGAGACAAGCAGAGAGGGAAGTATCGTGTGGCCCTGGACAGTGACAACTTCCTCCTGCTTCCTTGTGATTTGGATTTTCCCACCAGGCGAAGGCCTTGGACTAAAGTGACCCCAGGTGGGAAGATGAGAGGAAGAGGCTGAGGGAGAACAGCCTTAAGTAGTCTTGGTTGCCAGGTTACTGGTAGCCCAAGGGGCCCTGGGTCAGAGCCCAGTGGAGTGGGAGGGCTCTGACCTAGGGCCCTCCCCACCAGCAGTCTCAAGGCTAACCATGTAGGCCTGTTTCTCTTGTGGGCGTCCAGGCCGCCATTATCAGGAATGTCCCTATATGGAGTACAGCTGTGGGCAAGTATGGACGGCAGGGAGCCGTGCCCGGAAGCACGCTCCAGCAAAACTAACAGTTCCTGTACAAATAAATGGGACTGAGGTAATAGGTCTAGTAGACTCGGGGTGTGAGCAAACACTTGGTCCGGGACGACCTGGTCCCCAACCCTGAAGCCCTTGGAGAGACCATCTTCCTGTAGTACATTCATGGGGATATTAAATCCTACCCCAGTGCCTGGGTAGAGGTCACCATAGGGGATAACATGAGACCCCTCGTAGTAGGGAAAGCCCCAACCCAAGCCTACCCTGTTATCTTGGGTCAGGATTGGGAGCACTTTTCTGACCTATTGAGGGGATGAAGACCTGTTCCTGGGAGCCCGGAGGAAGCGCCCGCGGGAACCAAGGCAGGGAGGGAACCCTTACCTGTGATCCTGGTGGGACTGGGTGAGGAGCAGGACCCCAGGGAGGGGGGTTCCCACCGAGAGAGTGCTGCCAGAAGATCCACCAAATCAGGAGACGTTACAAACCCTGCTCCTGGAAGGGAGTTACTGACCCAAGAGATGGATTTTGTGGAGGACCAGAGGGAGGATAAGACCTTGAACCATGCATATGAACAATTCCCAGTGATTAACAGTGAGGTCATAGATCCCCACAGGGCTGTGCAGTACCCACACTTTGAGCTCCAAGAGGAATGCTTATATCAGCTGGAAAAGGACCATCGGACGGGGGAAATCCATTCACAACTCCTTGTCCCTCGGCCGTATAGGTGAGAAGTCATGCGATTGGCCCACGCCATCCCCTCCACAGGCCACCTTGGACGGGAGAAAACTCTGGTCCGGCTCTTAGACCGCTTCTTCTAGCCTGGCATACCTCAAGAAGTAAAAAACTTCTGCAACTCCTGCCCAGAATGCCAGCTAGTCAGGCCAAAAGGGGGGATGAAAGCCCCCCCTTGTCCCTCCTCCGGTCATCGATGTCCCCTTCAGATGAATTGGAAGAGATCTTGTCGGCCCCTTGGAAAAAAGTGCTGCCAGATTGAAACACCTATTGGTGATAACTGATTCTGCGACTCGCTATCTGGAGGCAATCCAGCTACGTAACACCAAAGCAAAGACTATTCCCATGGAACTTTTGAAAGTCTTTGCTCAAGTAGGAGTTCCCAAGGAGATTCTCACTGACCAAGGTACCAATTTCACATCCCGCTTGATGAAACAGGTCAGTGAGATTTTAAGAATAAAGAGCCTCCAGACCTCCATTTATCACCCGTGAACGGATAGCCTGGTTGAACGCTTCAACCGAACCCTGAAGCAGATGCTGAAAAGGTTTATGGCAAAAGACGTCCGCCATTGGGATCAATTGATTCCCCCCCCTTCCCCCGTTTGCCATTCAGGAAGTCCTGCAATCCTCTACAGACTTCTCCCCATTTGAGCTCTTGTATGGGAGATGGCCCCGGGGAATCCTCGACCTGGTCCGGGAGATGTGGGAAGGACAAACTCTGAGAGCCCAGAATGTCCTACAGTACGTGTTGAGACTTAGGGGGAGACTGGAGACTGTGGGAGCTGTGGTTAAAGAAAACCTCCTCACCGCCCAACAAACCCAGGAAGGCTCCTATAACAAGGGAGCGCAGGTACGCACTTTCAGGCCAGGCAATCAGGTCCTCGTTCTACTCCCAAGTATGGAGTCTAAACTATTGGCCAAGTGGCAGAGGCCCTATGAAATTGTGCACCAAGTCAGGCCAGTCAATTATGAGGTTAGACAGCCTGACAAACGGAAACCCACCGAGGTCTATCACATCAACCTGCTGAAGGCATGGAAAGAACAAGAAAGTCTATTAATCAACCCTGTATCCCCCAGAACCAGAACTGGGGCCCCAAGTACCTTACGCCCTGTCCCCAGAGGCTATACAGAAGGGGGAACAACTTTGCCCTGAACAAGGAGCCCAGGTGCAGTGCCTAGTGAAAGCCTTCCCAATGGTGTTTTCCTCCCTCCCACCTCACACACCATCACATCCAAACTGAACCTGGACAGATTGTCCGGGAGAACCCCTGGCTGCTTCCCCGGAAAGTGCGTGAGGCGGTAAAACAGGAAGTCCAGACTATGTTGGAGCTTGGGGTCATTGAGGAATCCCACAGCGAGTGGCGAAGCCCTGTCATATTAGTCCCAAAGCCGGATGGCACCGTCTGGGTTTGCATTGATTTCAGAAAGGCTAATGTGATCTCCAGATTTGATGCCTACCCCATGCCCCATGTAGATGGATTACTAGACCGGCTGGGCGAAGATCAGTACATCACCACCTTAGAGTTAACAAAGGGGTATCGGCAAATCCCATTCACACCAGAATCGCAAGAAAAAAAACACTTTTGCCACTCCTTTCGGTCTTTACCAGTTTCGAACTATGCCCTTTGGACTCCATGGGGTATCTGCAACATTCCAGCGCCTTATGGACCAGGTGTTGCAGCCCCATAACTCATACTCTGCAGCCTATTTTGGTGATGTGGTCATCTAAGGCCGAACCTGGGAAGAACATCTGGCCCAACTGGCGGCTGTGTTCTGCTCCCTGCACAGGCTGGACTAACAGCAAATCCTGGAAAATGTACAATCGGGGAAGAGAAAACCATCTACCTGGGATACATTTTGGGGAAAGGCCAGATCCAGCCTCTTATAGATAAATTCCAAGCCCTCAAGGACACCTCATGACCTACCAACAAGAAACAGGTCAGGAGGTTTTCGGGACTGCTGGCTACTACTGCCAGTTTGTATTGAGGTTCTTGAAAATCGTGCTCCTCTCACTGATCTCATCATGAATGACAGCTCCAAGAAAGTACACTGGTCCAAAGCTTTTCAAGAATTGAAAGAACACCTCTGTACAGAACCAGTCTTATTCAGTCCAGACTTCTCCAAAGAATTTATTTTGCCGACAGATGCTTCCGATGTGGGACTCTGCGCTGGAAATAAAGAGGGAGGAACACCCAGTGCTCTATTTGAGCTGCAAGCTGTTCCCACGAGAACAAGCCTACTCTGTCATAGAAAATGGGCCATAGACTCGCTCCGATACTATCTCCTGGGAAACCCATTCAAACTCATCACCGACAATGTCCTGTTAAGATGGCTAAACACCATGAAGGACACAAACCCCCGGCCTGATACGCTGGTACCTGTCTCTCCAGCTCTACGTGTTCCAAATTCAGCATCGAGATAGAAAAGCTCACCAGAATGCTGACTTCTTTTCTAGAGAAGGGGGGGGAGCAATTGGATGGCCCCAACTCCCCTGGCTCCATCTTGAGGGGGAGGGTGTGTGACGGGGTGTACAAACCCCACACTGAGCAACAAGGGCATACGGGCTCATTTTGGGCTCAGCCAGCCCCGCCCCGCCACACCTGCAGCAAACGCTCCATCTGCTGGAAGAATTAAAAGGCAGCGAATTAGCTCAGTTGGGGAGCAGCGCTGAAGGTGAGCAGACCTGCAGCCCATAGCTCCAGCAGAGCAGAGCAAAACGAAAGCTAAAGGCTCTGAAGCAGCTGCCCAGAGGGGCCCTCCGTAAAGAAAGGGAGGACCCTCTTTAGAGACAAGCAGAGAGGGAAGTATCGTGTGGCCCTGGACAGTGGCGACTACCTCCTGCTTCCTTTTGATTTGATTTTCCCACCAGGCGAAGGCCTTGGACTGAGGTGACTCCAGGGGAGGAGACGAGAGGAAGAGGCCGAGGGAGAACAGCCTTAAGTAGTCTTGGTTGCCAGGTTACTGGTAGCCCAAGGGGCCCTGGGTCGGAGCCTGATGGAGTGGAAGGGCCCAGGCTCCCTTCCCCACAACCCCCTTGGCAGTCCAGGGTTGTGGCTGTGACCACTATGCCATGCTTCTCAACCAGACTCTGAGTGGAGACCATTACAATTTTTATTATCACACTTCCACTTTATGTGCCAAAGTCATTAATGAAAACGATCAATAAGATTGGTCCCTGAAGTGGGATCACTGGCAGTCGGGGGTGCAGACCCCCCTACCCCTCTCCATGTCTGTGCAGCCAAGGTAGCCCATCATCAGGTGCTTGAAGCCTGTCTGCTTCAGAAGGAATCCAGCTCTCAACCAAACATACTGTCTCACTTAGGGAGATGGGAATTCCCCCCAGGGTCCCACAGCCATTTGTCCAGTACAAGCCAGCTGGCTCTTTGTAATGTCACTTGAAAAGAGAAGGGGCTGTACCTGCCCTCTGAGGCATGTGTCCGGCGGGAGGGTCAATACGCCCGCATGGGATGTTTGCTGGTGGAAGGGCGCTGTTACAAACCCCACCTGCCATTTCTTCTGCTCTCTCCTCAGGAATCATGCCAAAGAGGGGCCTTGACGTGTCGGCCTGCGAGATCTTCCGGTTCTACAAACTGATCCCAGGCAAAAGCCTGATTGAGCCCATCTCTATGATTGTGCCTCGCCGGGTAGGTGTGCATCAGCAGCCCTCTCACTCACAGCCACTGTGCCTGATAGTGCACTACTGAGCCGGGAGGGGGAGGCGCAGGCTGAGCGGGTTTCCTTTGTAAGCTCTGTGGCCTAGAACCGACCAGAGCAGGGAGCTGACAGGGCAAGGCAGCACCTTGTTTATATAGGAACTGTGCATCATTTGGGGACATTGAGGTATAACTGGGGTACGTTTTGTACCCAGGGCTGCTGTTTTGGAGATCAGCCCGTTGGGGACCCCCTGGGCAAAACCTGGACAATGACTGGGCTCGGGGTCACCCTGATGGAGAGTGATGGTTGGGTAAGAGGACCTGGAGAAAACCAGGAGTGGGGAAAGAGAGTGCATGCTTCTGGGCTGCTGTACTTCTCTGGGGGGTAGGGCGTCTGTGGAGGGTCATTCGTTTCTAAAAGAGCTGAGCTGAAAGAAGCAGCTGTACCCTGCGGAGGGAGCGGAGCAGCTGTGGGGATCTGGTCCTCAGCGGAGAGCTGGTGTTTACGGGCGGAGTGGAGTAGCTGTCCCAGCATGCTGCGAGCTCCCGATCACACCCAGAGGCTGGAGCAGTGCAGCAGTTTGACTAGCTGATGGAGAGCAGCTGGTCAGAGGGGATGGCTCATTCTGCGGGTGGGTTTAGTTTGGGACTGTGACTCCTGCACGTTAGGGTAGTGGTGATAGAAATCGGTACGTGATAAGGTTTATACAAGTTCACCCTGTCATTTCTCTTCCCTTTCTTCCATAAAGTTTTCCTGTTGAAAACCCTCTGGAAATGGGGAATAAATTGCCTATCAAAGGCACCGGAGTGCTATAGATCTACCTATAGGCTCCCAGGTTACTGGTTTGGGGCTCCAAGTGGAGTAATTTAAGTTTTAGAAAAAAAGCCTTTAAAAGTGCATCCCCAGCCCTTGATTGCTGCCAAGGCCACTGGCAGAAGGGTTGCTCCTTTCTGAGACTGCCTTGGAGCCAGGTGCTCGGCTGAGGTAAAGGGGGAATCTGCATTGAAGTAACAGCCCTGAGCTGATTCTCACCAGCCCGGGGTTTGGCACAGGTTGTTCCCTCCTGACACATCCTCATGGGCCTGTGCTTCAGAATGCAGGCACTGTTCTTCTCCTGCCTGGTGGCCCCCTGTGTCACCTTGTGTGGGGATGGAGTCACTGAAATGAGTGTGAATGGCTTGAGAACTGCCTAGCTGTGAACGTTCTCAAACACAGCCTCCCCAAGGAGAGCCATTTATAAGAAGGGCGGCATGACCTGATCGAGCACGGGTACCACCGGTACCAGGCTGTCTACACTGCGTGAGCTCCGGTGTAGAAGAAGCTGATAAATACGTCCAGCCTCAGCCCTGGTGCGATGACAGTGCAGGTGAGGCTGGAATCAGGAGCTCCTGTCACGTGCTCCCTGATCAGCTCATGTCCTGGCTCCGTGAGCTACTGAGTCTGACAGTGGAAGCTGCAGCCCCGTTTATAAACTGGCCAGGCTCTAACCAGGCAGGGCAAGAGGTACAGCTCCGGGGTGCAAGGCGAAGGAGGGGCATATGTGCGTATTACCCAGCCAGCCCAGTTCATAAGCTTATGGCAGCATTGTGCAGTCGGCTGGTCCCTCAGTGTGGAGAGGACATGCACCAGGCTTTGTAAACTGAGCTGGGGTTTCCCAAGCACTTCACACAAAATACACTGTCTTAGGTAAAGTATAAAACAGATTTATTAACTACAGACATATACATTTGAAGTGATTACAGGTGGCAGGCATAAAAGATCAGAGAAAGTTCCTGAAGAAAATAAAAGATAAACACACAATCTAAATCTTAAACCTTATTACATTAAGTAGTATTTAGATCAGCAATTTTCTCACCCCACTGGATGTTACAGTTCTTAATGCACAGGCTTCTCTTAAGCCTGGACCAGTCTCCTCAGATGACCATTGTCTTCTCGGCATTCCTGTTGCTTCCAGCGTAGGTGGGGGAGGAGAAAGGCAAGGGCATATTGCAACTGTTTTCTGTTTTATATCCTTAGTCCTGGTGCCGAGAAGACACTTGCCGAGACCTGTCTTGGTGGGCTTTGCTGAGTCACTGGGTGGAGCAATCTCCTGGTGTGATCTTGTGCAGCTGGTCATAGAGCTGAGCAGTCCCCATTGTGTGCTGCTTGGGCAGCTGTCATGGACTGTAAATCCCTTGATTACAACTCCCCTGCTGATTAATGGTCACTGAGCACCCTTCTGGGCGCGGTTTGCCTTCTCCGTATGTCACTAGCGAACTTACAACATATTTTGGTAACAACCGTACAGCAAAATCTCATAACTTCATACACACTAATGACGATATACATATTTGGACAGAAGAACAGGTTTCAGGAGATCATGACCTTTCATATGATACCTTACATGGCATGTGTTGTATGAAATATCACAGCCATATGTGAATAATGAATATGGGGGTTGCAGGGTGCCATTTTGAGGTACAGTGTATCACACTACTCCAGCACTTTCAAACCATCCAACTCCTTCCTGCTTGTGCTTTGTCTTTAATATCCACCCTGGCTGAAATCCTGACCCTACTGAAGTTAATGGGAACTTTGTCACTAACGCCAGTGGTGGCTGGATTCCCCCTTCATATGGTGCTTGCATAAATAACAGTCTTACTGAAATGAACTAAAAAGTGTCTTGCAAAATTCCCCTCTTCCAATGCAAGTAAGTGTTTGAGCAAAGGAGAGGAATGTCTCCGGCTATTTTGTCGTCACCCTCCTTCTAGTAGAGGGGAGCCACATGGATTTGGTGTCAGGCCTAGTAAATTTTCATGGCAAATTTGAAGGTCATAAACAAAACGGGGCTGTTGGGATCAGTCATTGTGAAATGCTCCCATGGCTATTCTCTCAGGCTGAGAATTCTGCTTCCCAGTGACATGCTGAAGCTGTCCGTAGCTGGCAGGGGCAGCTGTGACTGTACTGTCTGTGTATTTGCAGTCGGAGTTGTACCAGGAAGACATCTACCCGCTGACAGCTGGAGCCCAGCCAGCACTCTCGGCGCAGGAATGGCTGAATGGAATTAACAAAGGTCAGGCTTGCAGAAAGAGGAGAGTCAAACATTGATTAGATTGTCTGGTGTAGACACACAATGTCATTAGCTATTTTACCCGTTGGCTATTGGAAAACCATGGCAGAGGGAAAAACATGTCAGTAACAAATCTCTACTGTAAGTGGCGCAGAGCCATCTCTGTTGTGTATTGCCTTTGGAAATAACTCCACACTTGAGCCTGATTATTTGAACCTACAGATCTCCTGTGTTTTGTTCAGTGCTGATGGGATGTGTGCTAACCATTCACCTACTTGCATTGTAGGTCCTGTCCTGGTATCTTTGAAACCAGGCTCTGAAATCCTGAATTCCTTGCCACAATTTCCTAAGAAAGAACCATCACTGCGGTCCACAGAATCAAACTGGTATCAGGACAGGACAGAAAGAATGGCAATGAAGGAAATTCAGAAGCAAAGTGGGATCCAAGAAAATAGAGGCCAGAAAAAAGTGGAAGAAAGATTGCAGGAAGACAGACAAATGCGGCTTTCAAATGGCTTCGACTTATTCGAGTGTCCTCCACCCAAAACCGAGAATGAGGTCTGGCTGTGGGAAAGCATGTGGGCATGGGGGGAGAATTACATACAGTTGGCAAAGCATGCAAACTGCAGAATGTTTTGAACTGAAAAACAATGCCAAAGGTCTGCAGTGTGGGACTTGGGTGCATTAGCAGAGCTAAAGAAACCCCCCACTTCACTGCCAGCATGCCAGGCACACAACTAGCACTGGCCAAGACCTGTCCATGTCCCTACCCCCCAGGAGTTCACAATGTACACAGACAAAGGAATGGTTACCATGGCCATTGGACAGATGGGAACTGAGCCCCAGAGAGACTGATCTACAGTCTACACTCTACAGATCTACAGATCTCCTGGTCTACACTACAGAGTTAGGTCAACATAAGGCAGCTTACGTCGACCTAACTCTCCAAGTGTCCACACTAAAATATAGCTCCCACAGATGTAAAGCACCTACCACGCTGACTTAATAACCTCACCTCTGTGAGAGGCATAGCCCTTAGGTTGATGTCATTGTCAGGGTCAGTGTAGACACTGTGTTATTTCCATTGCCTGTTGGCTGTCAGCCCTGCGCAGGGCTCGCAGCTGGAACCCGCCCTGGGCTGTCAGCCAGTCCCAGGGCTCCCTTTCACAGCAGGGAGCCTACCAGAAGTGAAATTGACATTCTTGTCGGTTTCATGGCTGCTATGATTTCACATTTGGTCTCTGGCTGTCAGCCCCGGGGCGAGAGGGCTCTGGCAGGTGAGCTCTGCACGACTGTCAGTGCCCCACACTCCGACTGTCAGTGCCCCACTTCAGTAAGTGCAAGCTCTTCTGGTGAGGACGTACACTGCCAGCAGAAGGAGGGTTGTGTGGACCGCAACAGCCAATTGAATTACTGCAGTGGCTGTAGGTGGACCTAATGTAAATTGACCTAATTTTGTAGTGTAGACAGGCCCTCAGTGTCTACACTTAAAATGTACGTCCCACCGATGTAACTCACCCACTATACTGATTTAATACTCCACCTCCGCAAGAGGTGTAGTGCTTCGATCAATGTAGTTAGGTCAGTGCAGCATCAGTGTAGACACCGTGTTGCTTACGTTGTGTGTGGATGCCTTTCAGAAGCCATCACACTCACAGTTAAATCGATGCAAGCGTTCCGGGTGAGGGTGCGCACTGCTGACACAAGGAGCGTAGTGTGGATGTGTAAAAGCGATTTAATTACTTTGGTGGCTGTACATTGATGTAACTTAGGTCGACTTAATTTTGTAGCGTAGACTTACCCTGACTGACTTGCCTAAGGGCGCACGGGGAGTCAGTGGCATAGCCTGGAATTGGACCCAGGTGTCCTGAGTGCCAGGGCAGTGTTTTAGCAACCAGCCCATTGGTGGATTGGAGTCACCTTGCCTGGGGGTGGGGTGGGATGAAAAGAAATGCATATTCTTCTGTCTCTTTCCTTTCCTGTGTGTTTCGGACGTAGAGCTTTGCTGGGACCTGGCCAGGGCAAGGTACCTAGTCTAAGCTGTCAGGTAGTGGCAGCAGTGCCTAGCTGCTTTGGGAGGGTCTGGGCACCCTGGTTTTTGCTCTGGTGCTGTAGAGCTGCAGGCGAGCAGAGACGTTCATGTGCATTTTGCCTAGACCCAGCTGGGGCACAACAGAAATAACCAGAATGCGGTTTGCTTTACAGCTGCTGCAGATGTTTTACCGCCAGCAGGAAGAAATCCGGAGACTGCGAGAGCTGGTTAGCCAGAGGGACATCCAAATCAAACAGCTAGAACTGGAGATTAAAAACATCCGCATGGACTCAGGCAGGTACTGAGGCGACAGGCCCACTCTGCAGCCATGGCATGCACTGTGCTTGCAGCAGACACCGTGCTGCCTCACGAGAACGACTCGTTTATGTTTTGCATTGGGAAAAAGGAGGTGAATGCAGTGCAGACTTCCTCTGGCTCCGGTAGGACGGCAGGCGGGTGGCTGCGTGCTGCATGTGGATCTGCTTGGCTGCTCTACAGTTCTCTCACGGCAGGTGTTCCCAGGTTAAAGGTGCTTCTAGAGCTGCAGCCAAGTCCGAGGAGACCGAGGCTGGAGCCGTGCAGGAAAGGCTCTGGTCTGCGGCCTCCCTGTGACTCCCCTGCACACCGCAAGGGCGCTGGAGCAGGGCTGCAGCCTCCTTGTGACTCCCCTGCATCCTGCAGGCCTGCGGCTTTACGCATGGGGCCTGCCGTCAGCCTGTGCTTGGACTGCAGCTGCAGTGGCCTTGCCCTCCATGGCAGGTGGGAACGGCTGCCAGTGCCAGACAAGCGCTGTACGGAGTGGAGCCCTCAGCCGTAGCCCCTATCTCAGAGGAACCATCACGACACCCAGAGGGGAACTGGCCCCTGCTGCTGCTCTTCCCCTGGCCCCCACAAAAAGTGTTTAGTGGGGAGGGTCATGAGAGCAATGAACTCCTGCTGCAGGCTGGACACTGCCTCCCCTTGTTCTGGTGCAGCAGAAAGCCCCCAGGGCAGGCTGGATAGCAGCCCCTGTCCCCTACAGGGGCTAATCCAGCCCAGGGGCACCGGAACGGGGGGGGGCCAGAGGCCATGGCTCCCATCACTTTTAAAAGTGGGAGGGTATAGCCGCTTTTTTCCTGTCTTAAGGGCGGTGGAGAAGAGCAAGCGGCTGGCAGGGCCTTGCGGGGGAAGAGGTGGAGTAAGGGTGGGGCCCTGGGGGAAGGAGTGGGGGTGGGGCCGCAGTTCAGGCACCAGTGGCCACTCCACTTCTAGTGAGCTTCTGGCACTCCTGATCCAGCCCCAGGGAGATCAGGCTGCATGCTGGCATGAAGGCCTGTGGGCACAAGGGGTGATGTCAAAGGATAGCACACTGCACTAACAAGGGATGGGATTATGTCACACAGTGCTCTCCGTGCTTCCTGGAGGAGGGCAATGCAGGGGAGCTCTGCCCAAGACATGCCTCCCAGGGCACATAGGCAATGAGACTGCCAGCCTCACTGTTTTAGGCCTTAGTCTCCCAGAAGCATGAGATAGTCACTGAAGGCAAGTGGGTGCTGAAAATCCACGTGGCTACTGTGAGAACATCTCTGCCCCCTGCACAAGGGCTGGGTCAGGGAGTGTCCCTGCCATAAAGCCAGTACCGGAGACCTGGACAGGCTCTGCCTGATGCTGCCGTCTTCTCCTTGGGGTCACCTCAAGCTCCACGACTCTAAAGCTGAGGTTAATATCTCCCCTGATGTTTCCCCTCCTCTGGCTTACTATTAACAGCTAACTGCTCTGCATAGAGCTCTGTAGGCCTGCACTGCACTACGCTGGATGCCACAAGCCTTCAGTGCACCGCACATGGTGGTCTAGAGTTGCCCTGCTGTACAAGGCACTGCAGGCCTGCACTGCACTATACTGGATGTCATAGGCCCACACTGCACTGCACAGGGCACTGTAGGGCTGCACAGCCCTGTAGGGCCGCACTGCACACAGGGAGTGACAGCCCAGAGTCATGTTAACTCTGGCACAAATCTGTTGGGCCCAGCCGGAGACTTGGGCCCATTGCTTGCCCCAAACAGCTTGACACTCTCCAACCTTCCCATTAAAGAGGCTTGAAGCCCTTATCTGTCTGTGAGGCTTCCTTCTCCTCCTTGTACATGCAGCCCATTGCCAAACCTGCAGCCATCTCTGCACTATCTCAGCTTTGTCCCATGTCCTCTCCTGCCTTAACACCTGCAACTTCCCCTTCCCTGGCCTCCCCCAGTCCCATCCTGTCCCCCCGCCCCCCTCACCACAGGGGCACCCACATCATTTTCCTGACCTGACTTCCCTACCTGCCTGGATGCCCCATTGCTTCCGGCCACTTTTGGCTCAGCCTCTGCCTACTGCTGGGCTCTGCTGCCTCATCTGCTCCTCTCTGTACCATCCAAAGTGCACATCCACCCCCTCTTCTGCCTCCTTCAGTCATGCCTCATTGCAGCTCCTTCCACGCTGTCCCATCCACTGTGTCTGCAACAGCTTCCCAGCCACTGCCCTGTACCCCAACACCGTGCACTGCAGTGTCAGGCTTCTGGCCCTGCAGGGAAGGTGTGGGTCAGTTACAGGCCTGGCCCTGACAGCTCCCACCTCTGATGCTATGTAAACAGAAAGCAAGGAGGTAGGCGGGAGCCGGCTTTCACCTGCACTCCGATAAGGGGAGTCCGTCTGCTGGGGAATGGGTGGGAACAGGGCTGCATGCCAGGTCCAGTCTCTGAACTCAACCATTTTCCAAGTGGAAGAAAGAAAAATGGCTGTTTCTAAAAGGCACTGCAACAACTGCAAGAGAGAATTGAGGGCTGTGTCCTGCAAAACTCCCATGGGCCCAGAACTTGCTAGCCCTGACTCCCAGGAGAATGCCCTGAAGAGACGTGTTTGCAGGGTTGGGCCCAAACATGCTTAAACTCTGGTACATAGGAGTCAAAGACGACCTGCAATAGCCTCTCCTTTAGCTGTGTGGCAGGGAGAGTTCACACAGCCTCATGCAGCTCTAAATAAGAGCCAATGAACGTAGGTGCTTAAATCAGTCACACACTTCCTTGCTTCACTGTAAACTGGTCCCCTCTATTGGCCAAGGGGGAAACTCTGTTCTTCTTTTAATAGTGGCCCTGTGTGTGCTCCACCACACCTGCATACATGCCTCTCAAGCCCTTGGGCAGAGATTTTCCATTGGCAGCATCTGTCCAACCACGCCTGTGCTCTGCACCCGTGCTTCTCAAGCTAGCTGATGTGGAGGACTGGCAATTTTCTCCCCCCAATGTGCAAGCAGACCAGCAGCCGACAGGTCACGGACCGGCACCGGTCTGCGGACCACCACTTCGAGTAGCACTGCTCTACGTGACCTTGTGGCGTCACCATCCTGCCAACGAATAAACAGGCAGATGAGAAATATTATTTTGATCCCAGGGACTCAGGATATTTGTTCTCCTGCTGCCCCTCACCGCAATTCCCTTGTAATGGATGCTGTAAAAGAGTGGGGTAAGGGGTATTACTCCAGGTTTACTCCTTATGGTAAGAACCAGGAAAGGTTTGACTTTTTGGATGAAAGGCATACTCATCTGCAACCCTCCAATTTTGGACTGCAAACAGCCAATTGTGGCCAAGTATGATTACACAAATTACAACAAGTTTGCATTCTTTATTGAACATCTTCCACAGAAGCACAGAGAACACTTCCAGGCCATCATTAAATAGGGTCAGTTATTAGCCAGAACCTCTCTTCATGTGTCTTTAGATCAGAGGTGGGCAAACTACGGCCCGCAGGCCACATCTGGCCTGCAGGACCGTCCTGCCTAGCCCTTGAGCTCCCAGCTGGGGAGGCTAGCCCCCCGCCCCTCCACTGTCATCCCTCCTCCCCTGCAGGTGTTGTTTACCGCACAGCAGGCTCCACCTGGGCCCAGTGTCTTCCAGTCCTGCTGCTCTGAGTGGCATGGTAAGGGGGCAGGGAGCGGGGGGGGTTGGATAACGGGTACGGGGTCCCAGGGGGAAGTCAGGGGACAGGGAGCAAAGGGTGGTTCAATGGGGCAGAGGTTCTGGGGGGGGGGGGCGGTCAGGGGACGGGAGCAGGGGGGTTGGATAGGTGTGGGAGTCCCAGGAGGCCTGTCAGGGGTTGGGGGTGTGGATAGGGGTTGGGGCAGTTAGGGGGCAGGTGGGGTTGGTTAGAGGGTGGGGTCCTGGGAGGTGGGGTTGGAAGTGGGAGATGGCAGGGGCCAGGTTGTTTGGGGAGGTACAGCCTTCCCTACCTGACCCTCCATACAGTTTTGCAACCCCAGTGCGGCCCTTAGGCCAAAAAGTTTGCCCACCCCTGCTTTAGATGCTGCTGCTAGATTCATTTGCACAGTGTTTGTCACGTGCAGGGTGTCATGACTCTAGTCGTTGGGGTTTCTGAGGGAGGTTCAGAATATGTTGAGGACCTCCCCTCTGACAATCAAAAGCTCTTCTTGGGAGCTCCAGAAGAGTCCCTGCACATGCTGAAGGACTCCAGGGCAACATTCAGGTCTCTGGATATATACACCCCTACAAACGAGATTTAGCAGGTCTCAAGCTGCCCAGAGATCACACCCAGCTCAGTTCTCTAGTTTTCACAGAGCCACCAAACCTACTAGAAAGAGACAAGGGTTCCAGAGGAAACTAGCTTCTCACTCTCCTTTAGTGAGTGCCCAGTTGTCATTAAAACAGCATTTTTGACAGGTTTGACCTCCCTCCACTCCAGTTTGCAAGCAATGCAACCTTTTACCCACCTCTCCTCTTTTGGAGCCCACCTTCCCATTTCAAACAGGCCTGGTGATATGTTACAACAAAACAAGTGGGTGAGCACCATCCACTTCACATCCCCCCACCCTGTCCATCTTCAGGGACCCCTCTCATGAGACTATACTGAGCCATGAGGCACACTCCTGCCTTCATTTAGGAGCAACAGAACACATCCCATCCCCTCACACAGGAAAGGGGTTTTACTCAAAGTATTATCTTGTACCAAAGAAGGATGGAAGGTGGGGGTCTGACCTCAGATCTAAAAACAACCAAACAAATTTGTAAAGCCTCCAAAGTTCAGGCTGGTGACTCTGGCAGCTATAATTCCCTCTCTACAACCAGGAGATAGGCGTTCTTGTAGTCAAGGGTTGAACGCCCCGCCTGCTTTCAGGGCTGGTTCAGAAGGAACAATTCCTCAACCAAAGACAGCTTGGACAGACAAGTCCCATCCAGGTAAATGACTCCCTGGACTGGTGGAAGAATCAACTCTTTGTGTGCGCAGATGTCCCTTTCATCCACCCAGCTCTGACAATAACTGTGACAATGGATACATCACTGTTGTGAGGGTATTGAGATGTGCTCCCCACCCTAACTTGGAGCAGATGGTTGTCTCAGGAAGCCAGTCTCCTGTTGGAACTCAGCGCTGACAGGAATGCCTGTCTTCCATTCATATGTCTCATCAAGGGCAAATCCATCAGGATCATGATGGATAATGGCAAGATCCCCTCCCTGTGCGCCAAAGTTATAAAATTGTGGAACTGGTGTATAGCCCATCAGATTCAGATCTCAGTCCTCTCCCTTCCTGGAGCCAAGAATGTCACAGCAGATATGCTCAGCAGGTGCTTCTCCAAGGGCTACGAAAGGGAGTTGGACTCCCAACTTCTTCACAGGACACTCCAGAGGTGGGGACTTCCCAAGGTGGACCTATTTACCACATTCAACAACAAGAAGTGCTCCCTTTTCTGCTCAAGAGGAAGCTTAGGTTGCCTCTCTTTGGGACATGCTTTTCTCTTTCTCTGGTTGAAGGGCCTGTTGTACGCATTCCTCTGACACCACTAATTCTGGCAGATGAATAAAATCAGACAGGACAAGGCCAGGGTTATCCTCACAGTATCAGCTTGGCATTAATCTGTTTCACCTGTGTGTGCAACTGGGATTCAATCTTACTGCTGTCCCCTCATCTCCTCTCCCAGGATGCAAGTTGGGTGCTTCACCCCAACCTGGGGGCCCTCTGTCTCCAAGCATGGCTCCTAGATGGTTCACTGGATTAGAATCCATCTGCTCAACAGGAGTACATCCGGTATTACTAAAATAGTAGAAGGGAGTCAACTCAAATTACATATCTTCAGAAATGGAAAAAGTTCAACCACCGATGTCAGCATCACCTCCTTGTGCTTGAATCTTGGCTGCTCTCAGTCATCTTGGGTTATCTGCTGTATTTTAAAATATTGGGTTTATCAATGAGTTATATTAAGATTCATCAGGCTGCTAGATCAGCATTTCATTCCCACTAGAGGGGAATTCTGTGTTTGCTCCCCCAGTGTCCTCCAGTTTTATTAAGGGTTTCAGGAAACTTTACCCCCAGGTTAAGGAGCCTGCTCCAACTTGGGACCTCAACCCGGTACTTAGATACTTTATGGGACCTGCATTTGAGCCTGTGGAACCCTGGTTCATCTCTCTATTACTCCTGGGGGGATTCTGCGCACGCACACAGACACACAATTCTGCAAATTTTATTTGTCAAAATAATCACACCAGTTTCAATTGTTTTGGTAAATTATTTAAACTACAAAACAGAAAAAAGTCACAACAATTAAGCATTTCCTAAACACATGAAAGTTACAAATACTTGGTAACTAATACCCTGCATTCCAGTTATAATCCTGGATTTTCATTTAAATTACATTAGAGAACACCAAACAGGAAAAAAAAAATTAGACTATCATTTTAACTTGCTCAGACTTTCACACACGGTTTTGCTAATCATGGTCCTGGACCTAGCTGGGTACTTTGGGAAGTGCTTGGTTCTGATTATCCTGATGTTTTATTGATTACTTGGTAAATGTTTTATTTGCCCTCAAGTTTTTTGTTTTTTTTAAAAAAGGGGTAGGTAAAAAAAATCTAACCCTATTGTGCCACTTTGGCACAGGAAAAAAGTGAGAAAGCACATAGATCTTCCTAGCTGATTCCCTTACTGTCATTTGTAAGGCTTTACATCACTCTGGCAATGTAGGGGGCTTTAAAACTTTTACAGGTTTTTTCCCCTCTTGCGGGCATTGACCGAGAATGGGAGCCATTAACTAACAATGGAATAATTAACAATGTTACATTTCTGCCTTAGAGAATGAGAAATTAACCAGCAACAGAAATTAACCAGCAACAGAAACATTAACAAAATGTGGTTTTTTTTTACACAAAAGCTATTTTCTTTAACTTAAACAATTTTTCAGTTCTCAAGAAGGTACATTTTACTAGGTAGGCAGGCTGCTGTACTTCTGCCTTGGGGACAGAGCCTTCCTCCTGCGTAACAAAAAAGATCTGCTCTCCTCCATGCCCCTTGGGCTGCAGTATCCAGAGAGAGAGGGACAGAGCTTCTTGCTTGTTGGCCAAGCCCACCCCTTGAGGTGATCATCCCCATCCCCTGCAGAGTCCCCATCCCCTGCAGAGATTTGCGTCTCTGAAGCTGCTCCAGGCATGCGGGAACAGCCGCGCTGCCGGGGAAGAGATGCGTGTCCCCCTGCAGATTTCTTTTGCATTTTTCTGTGTGGGGGGTATAGAAATGTGGGCTATATGAACTCTGCGCCCCAACATGGGCGCAGAGTTCTGCCAGGAGTAATCTAGGAAGATGGCCTTTCTAATACCTACCATGTCAGCCTGCAGGGTGGGAGAGATTGGAGCCTTAACGGTATTTTTCAGGGACAAGATCTTATGGCCACATCCAAAGTTCTCACCTAAGTGCTGTCAGATTTCCATCTTAAACAAGTATATTCATCTACCAATATATTTTCCTAAACCCCAGAGACCACATGAGACCTCCTTTCATACCTTAGATGTACGTTGGTCATTTGCCTTTTACCTGCATAGGACCAAGCAATTTCGGAAATCACCTAGAATTTCTCCATCACAGAAAAAAGGAGTATCTGTGGCACCTTAGAGACTAACCAATTTGAGCATAAGCTTTGGTGAGCTGTAGCTCACGAAAGTTCATGCTCAAATAAATTGGTGAGTCTCTAAGGTGCCACAAGTCCTCCTGTTCTTTTTGCGAATACAGACTAACACGGCTGCTACTCTGAAACCATCCATCACAGAAGGATCTAGGGGGTCCATGATTTCTTCCCAGAGACTGTCAAGAGGGATCTTTGGGAATACTGTTGCTTACCATGATCCAGCTGGTACTTTGGCTCCCTGGAGGACAATAGCACACTACCAGATCCCAGACAACTTCCAGAGAGTGTTACCCAAAAACATGCCATATCCAAGCAGAGCGGCTACATGGACATCAGTGCATACCTTTACTGAACACTGCACCTTGGTCCATACCCCCAGCTGGGATATGGCACTTGGTTCTGTTGTACTGTCTTCAGTCTTGGACTGGATTCCAAAGCTCCCTGTGAGGATACTGCTCAGAAGTCACATGAAGTGGGGCACCTATAGGGCCGTTATCTGCAATAACTGTGGTTTTTTGAGATGTGTCCCCCTATGGGTGCTCCACTAGCTGTCCTCTGTCCCCTCTGCTTTGGGCTGTTTGTTGGACAGTGGGAGAGAGAAGGAACCAAGGATGATTTGCCCACACAACCCTCAGAGCGTGCCACAAGGTTGTATAGAGCGCATGCGTGGGCTGAACAAACAGTGCTACCAGAAAATCTCGAATCAAGGGCTCAAGTGGTTCATGTGCCCCTGAAATGGAGCACCCATAGGGGCACCCATCTTGAAGAACATCAGTTAACGTCACAAGGTGAGTAACCCTTTCTTCATAGGCCACACTGCTTTATACTTGGCTTTCCTCATCGGCCTTGCCACACTGTGGTGCAAAAGAAATACTAGTTATGCTGGCGGTTGTTTTGTATGGAGACCTCACCTCTCTGTATGGTTCAGCATCACCGTTCATTGCAGGGGTGGCTGCAGGGCTGGACATATGCACCCGAATCATCATTTCCAAAGGTTAGGCAAATTAGAGTCGGGCATTTTTTTTTTTTTAAAACCAGAGATGAGATACTGTGTGCAGCTCTGAAAAGGAACATTTCAACAACAGGTTTTCATGGAAACTTCCAGGCATCCTTTGTGTGATAAATCATCATTTTCCAACCAGCTCTGATAAAAACTAGACACATCAGAGACAACCTTATTGATAAATGCAGTATCATGCCTTTTCATGCCAGGACAAGGTGTATTTTCTTTATTTTTAGTTTTGTTTTTCATTCAGAATAAATTATTTGTCAGGTAAAACAGGAAAATTATCTTTACAAGGCATTTGAGTCTTCTTAGGGATTGTGTTTTTGTTTATCCATATGACCAGATTGCCTCGAAATTGATCAGGAATCATGGTTTTTAACCAATCAATAGACTTTTTGATCTCAATGTTTAGCTTGAAAAGATAATAGTTGTGTTTATTGTTTACTGTCAACCTTTCAGAGAACAACAACAACAAAAAAATCTAATCAGCACTTGAATATGATCTTTTAAATAATACCTCTGTGTCAATGTAGACATTGAAATACAATTCATTCTGGAGCTGATGTTAGTCATAAATCTTTTACAGAAAGAAAAGTAATGGCAGCCATTGGTTTATGCTTGATTAACCTGTGCCTAAGTGTGTGTGAATGATGATTGACATTGTTTCTTAAATTCCTTGTATCTTTGTAAAAAGTAGAAAAAAAAAGGGAACACACAAAAGGAAAATGGAATTGTGCAATGTGTAAAGCAAATATAACTAAAGAACAAAGAGCTGGCTAGAATTTTACTTTTTAATATATTAAGGGTTTGTTTTGCTAATGGTTAATTTACTTAAAGAAAAATTCAACACCAAGGACTACCTGAGCAGGCTTGGCAATGTGTTTCTCTGACTGTTCCCTTTGCTCATGCGGATGGGTGGCCTTATGTTAGTTGGCAGGTACAGTACATTATTGTAAACTCATGTATATCTTCCTATGAACCTTCCCACCTAGGCACCCAGGTAGGGTACTCATCTCAGTGCCCTTTATACTGTATTATATTGGTGTGTTTAGCCAATTTCAAATAAAACTAATATTTAAACATTGAAATCTCTCTTGCTGCTAGGTATTTCCTGCCTTTCAACCATTACACTGTTCTGGGTACTGAAATGTTTATGCTGGACCCTAGACTTGAAGGAACCATAGCTAGGAGCTCAAGCTTTTAATACCTCAGCGAAGGGGTTTGAATTTCCCATAAAGGGAACCACAGAGACATTCCTCCTGTCTGAACTGGGGAGTGGATAGAGAGGAATTGCCAGCAAGAGAGAACTCTGCTCCTCCCCCACAAAGTAAGTATGCAGGTCTCTACTCCCTGGAGACACCCTGTTGTGCCAGGCTGCAGCTGAAGGAGCAATGGTGGCTCCCTGCCTTCGCAGTTGCAGTGTAACTCAATGCTCTGTACAGCACTTTGGGGTACAGTACTGTACCTCAATGGGCCAGATGGAACCAAAGTTAGAGCCAGATCTTCAGCAAATGGAAATCAGTGTCACTCTTCATGTGTTAGGGTTGGGTTTAGGCCTTAGGATGAGGTTGGGGTTAGAGGTAGGGTTAAGGGATAGGGGTTATGCTTTAGAGATAGGATTTAGGGTTAAAAGTGTTAGGATTAAGGGTTAGGGATTAGGAGTAGGGTTAGGGGTTTGAGTTTAGGGTTAAGGTTAGGGCTCAGGGTTTAGGATTGGGTTGGGGTTAAGGATGATGGTTAGAGGTTAGGGTCAGGGTTTGGAGTAAGGGTTATAGGGGAGGGTAGGCTTAGGTTAGGGGTTAGAAGTTGGGCTAGGTTTCAGTTAGGGTTGGCGTGAGGGGTAGGGTTAGAGTTAGGGTTTAGTGTAAGGATTCAGGGCTAGGGTTAGATTTGGGCTAGGTTTGAGTTAGGGTTTAACATTAGGGTTGTGTTTTGGGATAGGGTATGGGTTAGGGTTAAGATTATGGTTTTAGGGTTAGGGGTTAGTGTGACAGTGAGGTAGGGGTATGGTTAGGGTTTGGGTTACAGTTAGGGTAGGGGTTAGGGTCCAGTTTAGGGTCTATCATTTAGGTTTAAAGTTTAGGGTTTGGGGTGAGGGTAGGTGGTTAGGGGTGTGACGAGTTGGATCACAGAAACCCCCTTGGGCCTGCCAACTGATGTGCCAGGACTACTTCTGCCCCTGCCTTCCCGGGACTCCCGAACCCTGCCTGGTTGTGTCCGACATGCTTGCTGGCTACAAATACAGACCCAGGTCTGGACCATGTCCCACAAACTGCAGGCTTAACTGAAAGTAGCTTAAGAAGTGTTCCTGTCTCTAACACTCAGATGCTCAACTCCCAATGGGGTCCAAACCCCAAATAAATCAGTTTTACCCTGTATGAAGCTTCATACAGGGTAAACTCATACATTGTTTGCCCTCTATAACACTGATAGAGAGTTATGCACAGCTGTTTGCCCCCCTGGTATTAATACATACTCTAATCACTTTTTACTTATTAATTAACCTAAATACAAAAAGTAGGATTTAAATGGTTCCAAGTGATGACAGACAAAAAGTAAGTTACCAAACAAAACAAAACATACAAGCCTATGCCTAATACAATAAGAAGCTGAATACAGATAAAGTCTCACCCTTAGAGATGTTTCAATAAACCTCTTTTACAGACTGGTTTCAGAGTAACAGCCGTGTTAGTCTGTATTTGCAAAAAGAAAAGGAGGACTTGTGGCACCTTAGAGACTAACCAATTTATTTGAGCATAAGCTTTCGTGAGCTACAGCTCACTTCATCGGATGCATACTGTGGAAACTGCAGCAGACATTATATACACACAGAGATCATGAAACAATACCTCCTCCCACCCCACTGTCCTGCTGGTAATAGCTTATCTAAAGTGATCATCAAGTTGGGCCATTTCCAGCACAAATCCAGGTTCTCACCCTCTACCCCCCCCCCCCCCCACAAACTCACTCTCCTGCTGGTAATAGCCCATCCAAAGTGACAACTCTCTTCACAATGTGCATGATAGCCTGGATATGTCTGAATATGTCCAGAGCTCTGCCAGTCAATTTTGCTATCAATGGGGTCATTTTTTGATCTTGAGGGATAGCATGGAGGGTGCACAGTCTCTCAAAGGTGATGAAATATTCTGTAGTATTGCTGGATTCATCATAGTGTGGACATAGTTGCTCCCATTTGTGGATTTTTGGGGAAGTGGAGCCAGCAGCTGAAGGGTTTTGTCTCTTCCACTCCATAACAGCCAGTTCATGCTTCTGGGCCTCAAACTGGGCCTGTATTTCTCAGTCTCTTAACTCCAGGGCTCTTTTGTCCCTGGCTGCTTCTGCTTCCATAACCCTTTTGTGGGCAGCTTCCTCCCTGGCTGCCTCTGTATTAATTTCCATTTGTTTTAACTCCAGAATTCTTTGTTCATTTTCATTCTCAGCCATTTGCAACCCATGCAGTTCTAGCTTTTTCTGAGTCTCACTCATGTTGCTGATTTTTCTGCCTCTATTCCCTTCCCCAAAATAAGCAAACAGAAAATAACAAACCAGTAACCACTTTGTCTATTCTCCAGCCACCACACCCAAGACTCACTTAAAATCATTACCAGTATCTCAAAGCAATCAGCTGTGCACAGACCCTGCTGACTATGCCACTGTGACTGGTTGAATCACAGAAGCCTGCTTGGGGCTGCTAACTGATGTGCTAAGACTGCTTCTGCCCCTGCCTTCCCTGACAGCTTGGGACTCCAGAACCCTGCCTGGTTGTGCCAGACACACTTGCCAGCTACAAACACAGACCCAGGTCTGAACCACATCTCACAAACTGCAGGAAAGCAGCTCAAGAAGTGTTCCTGTCTCTAACACTCAGATGCCCAACTCCCAAACAAAACAAAACATGCAAGCCTATGCCTAAGACAGTAAGAAGCTGAATACAGATAATGTCTCACCCTTAGAGATGTTTCAGTAAGCGTCTTTTACAGACTAGCCGCCTTCTAGTCTGTATCCAGCAATCACTCACACCCCCTGTAGTTACTGTTCTTTGTCCCAGTTTGTTTCAGGTATCCTTTGGGGTAGAAAGGCTATTCCTTAAGCCAGCTGAAGACAAAATGGAGGGGTCTCCCAAAGCTTTATATAGTTTCTCCTTGTGGGTCTAAACCCCTCCCACCGCCTATGCAAAATTACAGCCACAAAATGGAGTTTTGGAGTCACATGGGCAAATTACATGTCCATGCATGACTCAGAACTTCACAGGCCAAGCCACATAGCCAGAAAAGCTCGGATATGAGTTGGCGTCTATTAAGGTCTATTGTCAGTGTAAGTGTTTCTTGATTGGGCACTTAACTTGCACATTCCTCTCTAAAGAAGCTGACTAAATGCCTTACTAAGGCTACTTAAAATCAAACAAGTACACAGCCAATACTCATAACTTCAAATACAAAAATGATACATGTATACAAATAGGATAAATAGATTCAGTAGATCATAAACTTTACAGAGATATGTTACATGGCATATGTAGCATAAAACATATTCCAGTTATATACATTTATAAGCATATTTCCATAAAGCCTTATGGGGTGCATCGCAAGGGGTTAGGGTTTGGGTTTGGGTTTAGGGTTAGGGTTGGGTTGGGTTAAAGTTTAGGGGTTGGGGTAGGGTTACAGTCGGGATGGGGTTAAGAGTTAGGGGGTAGGGCTAGGGATGAGGGTAGGGGTTAGGTTAGAGGGTTAGGGTTGGGGTTAGGGTGAGGGTGGGGGTTAGGGTGAAGGGGTTAGGGTTAAGGGTTAGTCAGGGTTAAGGTGTGAGGGTTTGGGTTAGGGTTTAGGGGTTAGCATTTAGGGTTGGGGTTTAGGTTAGGGGCTAGGCATCATGATTGGGATTAGGGTTAAGGGCTAGGGTCAGGGTGAGGGTCGGGGTCAGGGTGAGGAGTTTAAGAGGGTTAGGGTTAAGGGGTTGGGTGAGGGGCAGTGGTTAGGTGGAGGGAGGGTAGGGGTGAGGGTAGGGACTAAGGTTGGGGGTCAGGGTCAAGGGATTAGGGTTAGTCAGGGTCAGGATTAAGGTGAAGGGTGAAGGGTTGGATTTAGGGGTAGAGTTAGGGTTGGGGTGGGGTTCAGGTTTAGGGGAAGGGTAGGGGTTTGGGGTAGGGTTAGGTTTCAGGGGTTAGGGTTTGGGTCAGCGTTTAGGGCTGAGGGTTGAGGTTTTGGGTTAGGGTTTAGGGTGAGGGGTTGGGGTTAGGGGCTAGGATTAGTCAGGGTTAGGGTTAAGGGTGAGGGGTTGGGTTTAGAGGTGGAGTAGGGATTAGGGTTAAGTTAGGGTGCGGGTGGTGGATGTGACATATCTTGACTTTAGTAAAGCTTTTGATACGGTCTCCCACAGTATTCTTGCCAGCAAGTTAATACAGTATGGATTGGATGAATGGACTGTAAGGTGGATAGAAAGCTGGGTAGTTTGTCAGGCTCAACGGATAGTGATCAACAGCTTCATGTCTAGTTGGCAGCCAGTATCAAGTGGAGTGTCCCAGGGGTCGGTTCTGGGGCTGGTTTTGTTCAACATCTTTATGAATTATCTGGATGATGGGATGGATTGCACCCTCAGCAAGTTTGCAGATGACACTAAGCTGTGAGGAGAGGTAGATACGCTGGAGGGTAGGGATAGGATACAGAGTGACCTAAACAAATTGGAGAATTGGGCCAAAATAAATCTGGTGGGGTTCAACAAGGACAAGTGCAGCGTCCTGCACTTAAGACGGAAGAATCCCATGCATTGCTACAGGCTGGGGACCGACTGGTTTAGCAGCAGTTCTGCAGGAAATGACCTGGGGATTACAGTGGATGAGAAGCTGGATCTGAGTCAACAGTGTGCCCTTGTTGCCAAGAAGGCCAACGGCATATTGGGCTGTATTAGTAGGAGCACTGCCAGCAGATTGAGGGAAGTGATTATTCACCTCTATTCGGCACTGGTGAGGCCACACCTGGAGTATTGCGTCCAGTTTTGGTCTCCCCACTACAGAAGGGATGTGGACAAATTGGAGAGAGTCCAGCGAAGGGCAATGAAAATGATTAGGGGGCTGGGGCATATGATTTATGAGGAGAGGCTGAAGGAACTGGGGTTATTTATTCTACAGAAGAGAAGAGTGAGGGGGAGATTTGATAGCAGCCTTCAACTACCTGAAGGGGGGTCCAAAGAGGATGGAGCTTGGCTGTTCTCAGTGGTGGCAGATGACAGAACAAGGAGTAATGGTCTCAAGTTGCAGTGGTGGAGGTTAGGTTGGATATTAGGAAAAACTTTTTCACTAGGAGGGTGGTGAAGCACTGGAAGGAGTTACCTAGGGAGGTGGAGGAATTTCCATCCTTAGAGGTTTTTAAGGCCCGGCTTGACAAAGCCCTGGCTGGGATGATTTAGTGGGAGTTGGTCCTGCTTTGAGCAGGGGATTGGACTAGACGACCTCCTGAGGTCTCTTCCAACCCTGATCTTCTATGATTCTATGATCAATGCTAGTGATAAATTTCTCATGGAATCTTCCTCTAAAAGTCATTAGGATTCTGTCCTGATCATTTGGTAGAGATTGGTTTGTGAAAATTTCAAAAAAAGAGAAATTAATTACTCTGTGCCTCCAGCCACGCACAAGTCGTAGCTGTCCAGGGGCCCCTCAGGTGTATGGCACCCAGCAGCTCAGTCAGGCTGGTCTCTCTCCGGCCGCTCGCTGGTCAGTAAAAAGAAGAAAAAATCACATCCAGGTATCCCCCCCAAAGGGAATCCAGAGTCCGGTGTAAATGCGCCCAGCCCCCTGCAAACGATGCCACCTACTCCCCACAGTCGGTCCCCAAACCCCCATGCAGCTCCCTGATCACTACGCCTAGGGAGGGCAGGGCTGGGGCGGCGTCCTTGGCTGAGTCCAGCGGGTCTCCGGGACGTGCCTCTTGGGGCTCAGTCTGGCTGGCAGCTAGCTACGGAGCCGGCTGGAAAGTGGGGGCTCTTCCATGTCCCCCCAGGCACTGCGCCAACAGGAGCTGAGCCGGCCTGTCTCCAGGACCCCCTTTCCCGTGTCTCTCCGGTCCCCGGGGTGGCTTCTCCCGCCTCGGTGGCTGCCCCGCGACGGGTGGCGGGCCTGACCCCGCTGCTGCTGCAAAGCCCGGGGTTGCTAGGGCCAGCTCGGGACCCCGCCGTGGGGCAGCTGCTGCAGGGCCGCCGTGCGAGGCTGGGCGAGCGGGTCTGCGGCTCCATCCCGCGTGCTGGCTCCGCGGGGTCTGTCCCCGGCCCCACTCCTGGCACCGGGGTGGGGGGTGCCTGGCCACCCCCTGCTCGGCGAGCCCTGGACAGGCGGTGGCAGAGGCTGGGGACACAGCCTGCCTGGCTCAGGGAGGCTGGAGAGGTGGGCGTGCCCTCACGCCTGGAGGAGCCAAGCAAGCGGTGTAGCGACCGGGCTGCCACCCACTCCCCCTGCACGTGCCCACTGGGGTGGGTGGGGAGAGGAGGGGAGGGGAGGGGGCTGCTGCGGCTGCTCTCGCCCTGCCTGGGCAGCGCTGGGGGCAGGAAGGGGAGAGAGGAGGCGACTGGAAAGTAGTGGCTCCGAGGGCCGGGGGGAGAAGCAGCAGCGCTGGGAGGGGATGGGGGTTGTTTCAGCGGGACTGAGGAACAGCTGCGGGATGAGCATGGTGAAATAGTCTAGAGCAGTGGGGTTCATCGTTTTTCACTGGCAGCCTCCTAACAAATTTCCAATGGAGGTGCCAGGTGCAGACTCTTTGAAAATCGTAGACAGTCTCAGGGGTCCCAGGACCACCAGTTGAAAACTACTGGTCTAGTCTAGAGCAGGGAGATCGGGAGCTTCTAATCTCAGTATCTCACCACTCCAGAAGAAGGGGAGTTTCAGTTGCATTGGGAAGTGGCAAATTCAAAACTGATAAGAGGAGCAAAATATGTTTTCACACAAGGTGTGACCAGCCTGTAGAACTCCTCCTCGCAGCATGTCCTGCTGGCCAAGAATTTAGCAAGGTTCAAAGAGAGATGAGACCTCTATGTAGTTAACAAGACTTTCCAGAGTTATAATAGTTAATAAAAGAGAATATAGGACAGGAGATAAACCCTCATGTTTTAAAGGCATCTCAATTAGTGGTTAGGGTAGGACCATCATAGGGAGGGTTTTATTGCCTCCCATCTATATACTGTGGGGGTTCTTGCACTGTCCTCCAAAACATCTGGACATTGTCAGAGACAGGGCTGGATGGTCCATGTGTCTAGTCCATTATGGCAATTCCCACACTTCTATCTGGAGAGCAAGGGCTGGGAGAGCACATGGGTTTAAGAGGGGTTAAAGCTACAGCATGTTTAATCTATTTTACATTTATTTTCCCCATTCCTGGGGAGCCTCAGAGCCCTCTTCTGCATTTATTCAATGCAGTTTGTGGGGTATAGGACACAGCTGGTCACTCCTACCCATTGCTGCACAGCTGTTCTCTATTAATATGGACCCAAACCTTCAGAAATGGCTGTTATTTGGGGTGCCCCAGTGTCTGGATACTCAAGTTGGAACACTTTAAAGGTGCCTCAGTTTTCCAAGCATCAGCAGCACCAATGAATTCAGCTATGGTTGTTTTGGACTTCTAAAAATCAGGCCCCTTTAAAGTGCCTCAGATTGGGCACCCAGAAACTGCAGCCCCCCCAGATCACTAGCTCTAGCTAAGAGTTTTAGCCATAGTGCACAAGGGGAGGTGCTAGGATCACTACTGCGTGCTCTGCACACTGCCTGAGGGGAAGGCCTCCCTTCACATGCCCAGGGCCGCCCAGAGGATTCAGCGGGCCTGGGGTCTTCGGCAGCAGGGGTCCTTCTGCCCCAAATTGCCGCCAAAGACCCGGAAGAAGCGGCGGTGGGTCTTCGGCGGCGGGTCCTTCACTCCGGGTGTGTTCGGCAGCACTGAAGGATCTGCCACCGAAGTGCCGCAGAAAACTCTCGTGGGGGCCCCTGAAAACTCTTGTGGTGGCCCCTGCGGGGCCTGGGGCAAATTGCCCCACTTGCCCCCCCTCCTCCCCCGGGTGGCCCTGCACATGCCCACAGCAGCAGTATGAACTAGGCCAGGCCCACCTGCCAAAAGCCCAGATAATTAATTAAGGGGTGAGCAAATAGAGCGGGCCCTGTGCAGCTATTGCCCAGAGGGCTGGGAGGAAATCCCACCCCTCACGCCCTGTGCTTGGTTGGAGAAAGGGCATGCACTTCTAGAGTGGGAGCTTAGCAATTTTGAAGTGGGGCTGGCTGTAGGCCACTGTATCAGCCAGTGGGCATAGAAGTAGCATTGGAAAGCGGTGCCCCGTGGCTGGGGCTGGAGCAAGCAGGCCCAAAGGTAGCCTGGACACGGGGCTAGGGATGGGCCTAGGGAGAAGCAGCATAGGTGGCTGCAGCCAGGCTGGGAAGGTGGCCCAGGCCCTGCCGGGGAGCCAGGACTGGAGCGGTAGCCGTGGCGATGACATCCTGTGATACGGTAGAGGCTGGGAGCTCCCGTTGCGCCCAAGCACCAGGGATCACTGCGAGAGGTAAGAGATACCTGTAAGAGGCCTGCCGGGCTGAGGCTGAGATGGTGCAATATGAACTCAGAACGGGTCGGGGTAGTTCTCCTCCGTGCATTGTGCTGTTGAGGCAGTGCGGTGTGCGTTGCTGAAAGGTCCCTCTTACCAATCGAGGGTCGTGTCCTTGCCCAGGTAAAGTTGCTGGTTTGATTTCTGTGGTAAATTCCTGCCTCCCCAAAACTCGTGGGAGGGAGCCAAGCACTTGGGCCTAGCAGGAAGCAAGTGGGGCTCTAAACCAGGGGTTCTCAAACTTGGGGGCGTGACCCATCAGGGGGTCACGAGGTTATTATGGGGGGGGGTGTTGCGAGCCATCAGCCTCCACTCCCAAGCCATGCTTTGCTGCCAGCATTTATAATAGTGTTAAGTATTTTTAAAACGGTTTTTAATTTATGGGGGGAGGGTCGCACTCAGAGGTTTGCTGTGTGAAAGGGGTCACCAATGAAAAAGTTTGAGAACCCCTGCTCTAAACCCTCTTGGGCATGTGGCTTGGGGGCATTTGGGGACCACCCAACAAACTGAGGTGCCCCCTCCCCCACGCTGATCAGGTCCTACTGCTCCATTTTCCAAAGGGCCTGAGCTCTCAAGGCGCTGAGCACCTTACGTACATAAACCACTGCAGTATTGCCAGCTCCAGGCACTGAAAAATCATGTCAGGCTCCCCAAAATTATGAGATTTTTGTTCTTAAAAATGCACATTGGGTTCCTTTTATTTACCTTTCTGGCATTTGAAGCTGTAGGGTTCGCTCTGGTCATGTTTTCAAGCTTTTCTCCACAACCACAAGGATTAGACACTTAGTTTTTAAAATTAAAGCTGGGATTCTCACCTAACAACATGACTCCAGGAGCTGGGGCTTTAAGAAAAATAGTAAATATTGCAAGACTCACGATGAAGTTACAAGACTTGGCAACAGTGCAGTGGGTAATGTGTGCATGTTACACTCACAGATCCAAGTGATGCTGAAATGTTAATTTAATTATGCTTTTTTGTAAAATTTGGAGAACACAGTCCCCCAGGGAGGTGTCTTCAGAAAGGTCAGACCTATGCTGTGACCACGTCCTGCTCACCAGATGGCTGTATGCTTGTCATAAATATAAAGGGAAGGGTAAACACCTTTAAATCCCTCCTGGCCAGAGGAAAAACCCTTTCACCTGTAAAGGGTTAAGAAGCTAAGATAACCTCGCTGGCACCTGACCAAAATGACCAATGAGGAGACAAGATACTTTCAAAGCTGAGGGGGGGGGAATGGGACAAAGGGTTCTCTCTGTCTGTGTGATGCTTTTGCCGGGACCAGAGCAGGAATGCAGGTCAGAACTCCTGTAAAGGGTTAATAAGCAATCTAGTTAGATATGTGTTAGATTCTGTTTTGTTTAAATGGCTGATAAAATACGCTGTGCTGAATGGAATGTATAGTGAGATACAGGTTTCTTGGTCAGTCTCCTTTGTGAATCAGTGGCTTTATGCATTGAAGTCTCTCTCTTTGTATTGACTCTGACACCCATTTTGGCTGCAGATTTTTCTCTTCCTTATTAGAACCTTGAGCTCTTTGAATATCAGGCACTAAATAAATGCAAAATATAGCAGAACCTCATTAATTTCACATGCCAAAAGCATGTGAAAGTCTCTCCCTGCTTCCCAGCAAAGACTTTACCTGTGTACTCAAAAGCATTGTCATGCATAATTAAATTAAAACTAAACTTGCCTTGCAATGCTGGCTACAAAAATGCCATGTGACCCCTAGGAATCTGACTGGTCATGGTACACAACATCTTCCAAACCTCCTGCTCGAGCTATGCTGGCAACGTCTGCACCTCTTCCAGCAGGTGAGCTGCTCCGAGCCGGAGCCATTCTGGCTGGAGCCAGCTGGGGGAATCCAGGCAGTCCTGTCGCCAGGGCTGATTGAAACCATCTCGGCCACCGCCGTGGTAACAGCACCGTTCCAGGGAGAACCAAGGCCACGTCTCCCTGCATGTCAGCCAGTTTTGCTCATGGAGGCTCTGGCAGGGTCACAACCTGCTGATTAGACCCAAGTCTCGCTGGGGGTTGACGTGGGCTCAGATTGTCAGCCCATCCCCATGTCTCCAGGGGGCCTTTGGAAGGGGCTCTATTCCCAGGGCTGAGGGGTGCATTTAGGGTTTGTTTGCACCCAGGGCATTGCAAGGGCTGTTAACTGAATGAGAAATGGAGCAGCAGACTCCCTCCCTGCCTCCTGGCCCTGGGGACCAGCAGCAGAGACACAGAGGGCCCTGGCCAGCAACCTCTGAGCCTGGACTGCTGCCCTCCTAGAGCAGCCCCAGGACTAAATACACGTCGGGGGTAGCTTGCCCTGCGCAGCCTCACCTGACTAGTGGAGTGGTATCAAGTGGAGTGCCCCAAGGGTCGGTCCTGGGGCCGGTTTTGTTCAATATCTTCATAAATGATCTGGAGGATGGTGTGGATTGCACTCTCAGCAAATTTGCGGATGATACTAAACTGGGAGGAGTGGTAGATACGCTGGAGGGGAGGGATAGGATACAGAAGGACCTAGACAAATTGGAGGATTGGGCCAAAAGAAATCTGATGAGGTTCAATAAGGATAAGTGCAGGGTCCTGCACTTAGGACGGAAGAACCCAATGCACAGCTACAGACTAGGGACCGAATGGCTAGGCAGCAGTTCTGCGGAAAAGGACCTAGGGGTGACAGTGGACGAGAAGCTGGATATGAGTCAGCAGTGTGCCCTTGTTGCCAAGAAGGCCAATGGCATTTTGGGATGTATAAGTAGGGGCACAGCGAGCAGATCGAGGGACGTGATCGTTCCCCTCTATTCAACATTGGTGAGGCCTCATCTGGAGTACTGTGTCCAGTTTTGGGCCCCACACTACAAGAAGGATGTGGATAAATTGGAGAGAGTCCAGCGAAGGGCAACAAAAATGATTAGGGGTCTGGAACACATGACTTATGAGGAGAGGCTGAGGGAGCTGGGATTGTTTAGCCTGCAGAAGAGAAGAATGAGGGGGGATTTGATAGCTGCTTTCAACTACCTGAAAGGGGGTTCCAAAGAGGATGGCTCTAGACTGTTCTCAGTGGTAGCAGATGACAGAACGAGGAGTAATGGTCTCAAGTTGCAGTGGGGGAGGTTTAGATTGGATATTAGGAAAAACTTTTTCACTAAGAGGGTGGTGAAACACTGGAATGCGTTACCTAGGGAGGTGGTAGAATCTCCTTCCTTAGAGGTTTTTAAGGTCAGGTTTGACAAAGCCCTGGCTGGGATGATTTAACTGGGAATTGGTCCTGCTTCGAGCAGGGGGTTGGACTAGATGACCTTCTGGGGTCCCTTCCAACCCTGATATTCTATGATTCTATGACTCTTCAGGGGCTGTTTGCTTCTGAATTCTCCACCCAACTGCCCTCTGCTATGGGCCCCTCCTCCTGCTGCAGGGGGGAGACAGAGCAGCCAGCTGCTCAGCTGTTACACCCCCGCTGGGCCAGACTCGCCTTTCTCGTGGCAGTCTGGAAGCCCCTCCAGGAGATGAGCCTGGCGAGTGCTATGGCCAGCTCCCACCTGATGAACTCACCCCTTCGCTCTGCTCTGCAGTCTCCGTTCTGCACGGTGGGGACTGCTGCTTCCCTTGTGCCTGTACAGCGCCTAGCACAGCACGGTCCCCAGGCTGACCCCAGGCCACAAGCGAGGGTCCTGCAGCGGGGGCCACAGTGCTGTACTCACTGAACCGTCTCGCTTCGACACCAGGGCAGCCTAGGGGTGCGTGACACCTCAGGAGACAGACTATAAACATGGGGTCAGCTTTTCTAACAAGCCTCATGATTTGCGGGGCCAATCGCATGGGGGCTTTCAGAGGGCAGGGGGACGACTCATGATTTTAGATCTTTCAGGGTTGGCAGTGTGTTCAGTGCCCAAACACTGTTCAGCTAGCAGAGTGGGGAGGGGAAATCCCTATCTCCCCTTCCCCCAGAGCACACTCCCCACAGTCATAGACTTGGACTGGAGGGACTTTGAGAGGTCTAGTCCAGCCCCCTGCACTCATGGCAGGACTCTATTATCTAGAGACCATCCCTGACAGGTGTTTGTCTATCCTGGCCTTAAACACCTCCAACAATGGAGGTTCTACCACCTCCCTGGGCAATTTATTTCAGTCCTGTACCACCCTGATGGTTAGGAAGTATTCAAGGGACATTGAGCAGCAACGGGACGAGATCATTCATGCTGAGCATGGGAGCACAGGACTGGCTCACGGCGCGATCCCACACCTCGTACCAGATACTACATCGGACAGGAGCTCTCCCAGGGCCAGAGTGCAGACGGTCAGCACAGCCAAGCAATGAGTACGTTCCTTAGGCAGCTGAACGTGATTTCACACACCTCTGTTGCCTCAAGGTGAAAAGTATGCCAAAAATACCTCCGTGCTCAGCCGAACCCCTGGAAGCCTGTACCTGCGGGAGCTTCCCCTTCATGTGTCTCAAGGACAGAGCGAGCCGGCTGCCCCACGGCATTCGCTTCCTGTCTGAGGCAGGCCCATGAATTCCGGAGACGTGCTGCATCCCTGTGGTGTGAACGGGAATTGCGCGTTTTCACATTGCGTTTGAACACTCAGGGTTCACAGTTTCGTTAGCTGGCTTTCAGCACCCAGCGCCGCTGGCTTCCCAGGAGGTACAGGGGAAAGGGGTTTGGTACCGGAACATGGTAGGGAGAGAGGCCCAGAGTCTCAAAGGTATTGAGGTGCCTAACTCCATTTGGGGCTCTTGCTGCTCCTGCCCCTTGGGGGGGCCTGCTGGCCCGCTCCCCAGAAGAGCGGAGTGAGGGACCCTTGTTCCAGCCCCACCGGTTGCTGCTGCCGTGGACACCCCCACCACCACCTGTGAGGGGTCCTTTCTGCCTGCCTGGCCACCAGGCTGCCACCTGGAGTTGCTGGAGCTGCTGCTGCCCTTGCTGCCTGGGAGCTGCTGGAGCCTAGAGGAGGAAGACGAAGAGGACCTTCCGCTGTTGGGGAAGCGCGCAGAGACACTGCAGACCACTGTGGAGGGGGCCATCAAGGACTGAGTAACTTTCAAACTGTGCTTTTGTGGTTGGGGTTTTGACTGTGTTTGTGGGGACATAGGGGGTGTGGTGTGGAGCCTGCCCCCTGGTCCATCTCTGTCCCCCCCCAACCCCCCCCCCCACAGCCTCCCCCTCCTGCACCCCCACTGGCCGCTTACCATCTGCCTCGGTTCCTGCCTCTGGGACTCAGCTGCTCGCCTGGCTTGCCATGCCCGTTTGCCACCATTTGGGCCAGAAGCAGCAGCCAGCCCAAACTGACCTTTTGTGCAAGTGGGTGCATGTGCCCCCTGGATTGACCCCTCCTTCCACCCCACAGCAGGGTCCCAGTTTTGCCCCTTGCTACCTGCCCCATCTGCCCTTTGCAGCCTTTTAGCCCTCCCCTTTGCCCCAGCCCCTCGCTAGCTCCAGTGTGTTTGCCTGCCTCGCCCTTTTCCCTCTGCAGTTTTTGTTTGTTTGCCCTACCCCAGCCCTGAAGCTAGCCCCTTGGTTTTCCCTGTCCTACCTCCAGCCTGCTTGTTCCCCTCCCCTTGCGATTCCCCACTGCCCTGATTAGCCCCTCGTTCTGTGCACCCATGCCCCCTCCCATGCGCTTGTGCCCCTCCCCTGTTCGACTGCATGCCCCTGTGTTGTTATATCCCCCACTCCCCTAGTGCAGCTAGAGGAGCCGGAATCCCACCCCGAGTGGCTGACCCCCACCAAGTCCTTAATAGCCCCTGAATCCAGCCCTCCCCTTTTGATGCCCTCCTCCCCTGCCTGCAGCCTAGCGGGGAGGAGTGGTCGACCTCCTTCCCCTTTCCCCTCCTCTCTCTGGTGTTTTCCCCTCCCTCCCCGCTCATTATGGCAAGGGACACGGTAGGTGGGACCCCTCGGGTGGACCCCGCCACCCCGCCCCCGCCTGCCCCCCATCACCTCCCCTAGCCTCTACCTCAACCACCGCTGCCGAACCACCTGCTATCGCCCCCACTCGGGCATCGGCAGTGGCAGGCAATGGGGTGACCTCCGCTGCTGCCACATCCCTTGCCCCCTCTGATTCTGGGGAAGCCCCCCCAGCTGGCAGGAAAGGCCAGGGCAGAAAGAAGGGGAAGGGTCCCACCAAAAAGACTAGACAGGGGCTGCCCCCACTGCCACGGCCCCACCACCGGCCGCGGCATCCTTCCCCGCTGTTCCCTCCACCAGCTCTGCGGGTGTCCCTCCAGGGCCTACGCCCAGGTGACAGCAGCCCCCCGCCTGCCGCTCCATCATCTCTCCCGCCCACCGCCAGCTACCAGCTACCAGCTATAGCTACCAGCTATAGCAGCCGGGGTCCCTTCCCCACCATGACCAGGAAGCACGGCGTCCATTGCCTCCTGGTGCCCGCCTTGCCCCACGTGGAGACCTATGTGCGGGCGTTGACGAGGGTGGTGGGGCCCATGGCCATTGTGGCGGCCTCCAAAACGTATGGCAAGGTCATCTTCTTCCTGGCATCGGAGGCCGCCGCCCAGGAGACGGTGGAGAGGGGCCTGGCGGTGGCGGGGGTGTTCGTCCCCCTAGAGTCGCAAGAGGACCTGGGTGTCGGCCTGGTCCTGACCTCTGTCCCCCCCTTCCTTCCCAGTGCTGCCCTGTTACCCGCCCTCTCCGCCCTGGGGAAACCCGTCTCGGTCATCAGCCCTATTCCCGTTGGGCTGCAAGGACCCCGCCCTCCGTCACGTCCTCTCGTTCCGCCGGCAGGTGCAGCTTCAACTGCCGCCGGCGGCGCGTGGCGGGGTGGCGCTCGAGGGGTCCTTCCTGGTCCCCTACCAGGGGGCCCGTTACCGGGTGCACTATTCCACGGGGGAGGCCCAATGCTATCTCTGCCAGGCAATGGGGCACATCCGGAGGGACTGCCCCTTGGCCCGGCAAGGAGCCGCGTCCGGGAGCCCTGGCAGGGCGCCGGCCCCGTCATCGCCAGCGCCCCTGGCTGCCCAGCCCCCGGAGCCGCCCCTCCTCCTTCCCAGCCCACCATTGCTCCCGCTCGGGCCCAAGGGGCCGCTCCCCCACTATGCCCAGACGAGCGGGAGAACCCCGCCCCCGCTGCTTGCCATCTGGCGGGGCCCGTGGAGGAGGGTGCGGCAGGGACCCCGCCGGGCATGGGAGAGGGCCCGCCCCAGAGGGAATCCTCCCTCCCTCGTGCTGCCCCACCGTTAGCTCCCCGAGTCCCTGAGACATCGCCCCTGCCCCCCCCGACCCGACCCCTGCTAGCCAGCCCCCGGATGATGCCATGGAGGGCTGGGCCCTAGTGCAGGGAAGCGGGGCAAGAGGAAGGCTCGAGCTCTGCTCCTCTCCACCGATGCGGAAGCCCCCGGAAGACCAGGAAGGGGGGCACCGACGCTGAGCCTTCCTCCTTGCCCACCGGTGTGCTCCATCCACCGGTGCTGGCTGGGGAAGATGTGGTAGCACCGGAGGGTAGCACCGCCCCTCCACTAGAGCCCCTCCTTGTGGAGGCCCCCAGTGGAGCCCCTCCTGCCCCTTTGACGCCTAAGGCCCCAGCAAGCCCTGAGGCAAGTGTTGCTTCAGACGCTGGTGGGGTGGACCCCGGGGTGGTGGGTGGTGATCTCCCCTCCATCTATGAGGGGATCAAGGTCCTGGGTCTGACCCCAGTCACCCAGGGGGAGGACGACCCTCCGCCAGCTGGCCTCGATCTAGGCGACCTCACCCCGGCCTCCCTTTCCCCATGCTCCCTCCCCCTAACCACTGCTTCTGCTCCCGCCTCGGGCCCGGGCCCTTCCATCTGCCCGGCCGCAGGTGGCATCCCGCTGGCGGCCGCCGAGTCTACTGAGGCGATGGTCAGTGCCACGCAGCTGGGACCCGAGTCACCAGGGGTATCCCTCGTTGGTGCGGGGTGACCGACCTCCTTCCTGGGCGGGGACCCCACTGCAGACTGTCCGCCTCCTGATGCTGTGGCTGCCACACCAGCCATAGAGCATCACTGAGGGTCCCCTCCCCACGCCCCAGATCCCTTAGCCAGACCGATTGGGGCCACCTCCCTGCAGCCTGGCTACTGGGGCCCAGGATCCCGTCTCTGCCTCTCTCCCCAACCCCGTTCCTGACCCCTGCCCTGCCCCTGATGCTGACCCCGTCCCTGTCCCCTCCACTTCCCGAGATGCTAGTGCCACCCCTGGGGCCGTCTCCTTTCCTTTTCCAGAGGATGACCCCCAGGGAGCGGCCTTCGTGTTTCCCTGTCCCGCCCCACTAGGGGCTGCTGTTTTTCCTCCACTGCCCCCCATTGAGCCGGGGTCTGAGGCGGGCCATGTGGCGCCGGCCCATCGGGCGCCATGTCAGGGGTCTGCTCCTTGCCTGCCCACCTCGGTGGGCCACGGGGCTGTGCTAGGGGCCCCGCTGGAGGACAGCCGGGGGCCAGTGACCCTGCCCCCCGATACGCTGAGAGAAAAGCTGCGGGAGTTTCTGGAAGGCGTCCGTGGCTCCTGCAACAAGGTGCAGCTTGCTGTCCAGCGATGGGGGGGATTTTCATCAAATCCTCCGGGCTGCAAGGGCCCTCATGGGGGACGGTAAAAGGACCGGGAAGCAGGCCACCATAGCCTACCAGTGGGTCTGCCTCTTCCGTGACTCCTTACTCACCTACGGGGTAGGTGACAGTTTGCTGCGCGGCCTGACGGGGGCTGTGAGCAACCCTGCTGGCGAGGATCCCCCCCAGCCTTCCTCATGACACCTATCATCTTTGCAACACTGATGCTGTAGGATGGGTCTCCGCAGGTGGCAGGTGCTCTGCTTCCTTCGGGAAGGGGGGTACTCTGTGGTTTTCCTGCAGGAGACCCATACAGATCCGGCTGCTGAAGACAGCTGGCGGCTGGAGTGGGGGACAGGGTCAACTTTCGACATCTCACAGTTCGTACGGCTGGAGTAGTGACCCTGTTCTCCCCCGACCTATGGCCCGAGGTGCTGGGGGTCGCCGAGGCAGTGCCGGGCCGCCTGCTGCACCTCCGGATCCGCATGGAGGGGCTCGTGGTCAACCTCGTCAACGTCTATGCCCTGACATCGGGCCTGGAGCGGCTGCATTTCTATCAGCAGGCGTCCGCCTTCCTCCGCACCTTGCATCCTCATGAGTGTCTGGTCCTGGGCGGGGGTTTTAACACCACCCTCGAGGAGCGGGACCGCTTGGGGACCGAGCAGTGCCCGGCCGCCGCGGATGTGCTCTGGGAGATTGTTGACCATCACTCCCTGGTGGATGTCTGGCGCGACCACCACCCGGATGACGTCTCGACATTCACCATTGTCTGGGTGGAGGCCCATCGGTCGCGCCACTCCCAGTTGGACCGCATTTATTTATCACGTTTCCACCTTTCACGGGCCCACTCCTCCAGCATCCGTCCGGCCCCATTCTCTGATCATCATCTAGCCACCGTGATGGCCTCTCTGTGTGCGGAGAGGCCGGGGCCGGCCTATTGGCATTTCAACAACAGCTTGTTGGAGGATGATGGGCTTCATGGCGTCCCTCTGGGAGTTCTGGCTGGCCTGGCGAGGGCTGCGGCGTGCCTTTCCCTCGGCGTGGCGGTGGTGGGACCTGGGGAAGGTGCGCGCCCAGCTCTTCTGCCGTGACTACACCCGGGGCACCAGCCGACAGAGGGATGCGGCGATAGGGCAGTTGGAATGGGAGGTCTTAGAGCTGGAGAGGCGTCTGGCCGCCAGCCCCGAGGATCCATCCCTCTGCGGGGCGTGCCGGCAGAAGCGGGAGGAGATCCGGGCCCTCGAAGACCATTGGGCCCGGGGTGCCTTTGTTTGATCCCACATCCGCCTCCTTCGGGAGATGGATCGCGGCTCCCACTTCTTCTGGGCCCTGGAGAAAAAGAGAGGGGCCAAGAAACACGTCACCTGCCTCCTAGCAGAGGACGGCACCCCCCTCACAGATCCAGCGGAGATGTGCGGGAGGGCCAGGGCCTTCTACGCAGGCCTCTTCTCCCCGGATCCGACCGATCCTAACGCTTGCAGACTGCTCTGGGAGGAGCTTCCTATGGTCAGCGCGGGTGACCGAGACCGGCTAGAGCTGCCTCTCACTCTGGAAGCCCTCCGCCGCATGCCCACCAATAAATCTCCAGGCATGGACGGACTGACCGTGGAGTTCTACCACGTGTTCTGGGACATCCTCGGCCTGGACCTAGTCACCGTCTGGGCTGAGTCCTTGCAGAGCGGGGTCCTCCCTCTTTTGTGCAGGCGAGCCGTGCTCGCCTTATTGCTGAAGAAGGGGGACCTCCGCAACCTATGGAATTTGCGTCCCGTCTCGCTCCTCAGCACAGACTACAAAGTCGTAGTGAAGGCCATCTCGCTGCGGCTAGGGCCCGTGCTGGCAGACGTGGTCCACCCAGACCAGACCTACACTGTCCTGGGCCGCACCATCTTTGATAACCCGTATCTGATCTGGGATCTCCTGGAGCTTGGGTGTAGGGATGGTGCTGTATGCCTCTGCAGAGTGTCTGGTCTGGCTCAACTGGATCCTGACCGAGCCGGTCAGCTTCGGGCGAGGAGTATGGCAGGGGTGCCCCCTCTTGGGCCAGCTGTATGCTCTGGCGATCGAGCCCTTCCTCTGTCTCCTCCATCGGAGGCTGACAGGGTTGGTGCTGCGAGAGTCGGAGCTGTGGCTGGTCCTGTCGGTGTACGCTGACAACGTGTTCCTCGTGGTCCAGGACCCGGGTGACTTGGTGCAGGTGGAGGCTTGCCAGGCCATCTACTTGGCAGCCTCCTCCGCCCGGGTCAACTGGGTCAAGAGTCCTGGCCTGGTGGTCGGGGACGGGTGGCAGACGAGTTCCCTCCCACCCACACTTCAGGCCATCCAGTGGAGCACAGGTCCGCTGCTCTATTTCGGCGTTTACCTTTCTGCCACACATCCCTCTCTGCCGGAGAACTGGCGCGATTTAGAGGGCAGCGTGACAGAGCGGCTCCAGAAATGGACAGGACTACTCTGTTGCCTCTCCCTTCGAGGGAGAGCGCTGGTGCTTAACCAACTAGTCCTGTCCAGGCTCTGGTACTGGCTCAGCACCCTGGTCCCGGCCCTGGGTTTCCTGGCCATCCTCCAGACATGGATTCTGGAGTTCTTCTGGTCAGGACTGCACTGGGTCCCTGCTGGGGTTCTCCATCTACCCCTGCAGGAGGGAGGGCAGGGTCTGAAGTTTCTACGCACTCAGGTCCATGTCTTCTGCCTCCAGGCCCTGCAGAGGCTCCTTTATGGCGCAGGTAGTCCAGCGTGGAGCATACTGGCGCATGCCTTCCTGCGCTGCTTCTGAGGGCTCCGATACGACCGGCAGCTCCTTTATCTCCATCCGAGGGGTCTTCCGCGAGACCCCTCCGGGCTGCTGGTCTTCTACCAGGACCTCCTCCGGACCTGGAAACTGTTCTCGGCGACCAGGTCTGTGGTAGCCACCGAGGGGGCAGATCGGGGGGAGGGATAGCTCAGTGGTTTGAGCATTGGCCTGCTAAACCCAGGGTTGCGAGTTCAATCCTTGAGGGGGCCATTTAGGGATCTGGGGCAAAAATTGGGGATTGCTCCTGCTTTGAGCAGGGGGTTGGACTAGATGACCTCCTGAGGTCCCTTCCAACCTTGATATTCTATGATTCTATGATTCTATGATCTCCTCACGGAGCCCCTGCTACAGAACCCCCAGCTCCCTGTGCAGGTGGTGGAGTCCCCCTCGGTGCACCAGAGGTTGGTCCTGGCAGAAGTCACGAGAGTCGGAGACCTCCTGGACTACGACCAGGGAGACTGGCTGGATCCCCTGATGCTCGCTTGATGCATGGGACTCTCCAGACCTCGTACTCCCCAGTGCGTACTTCAGGAGGTGAGGGCCGCTTTACTGCCCGCTGCTCGGGCCTACCTGGACCGGTTCCTGCGAGAGGGCACACCCCGCCCACCCTCTACCCCAGGTCCGCCGGACCTTTTCATCAGGCCCCTGCCCCATGGACCCAACCGGCCCCCCTGCCCCTTCACTGTGAGCCGGCTGCACGACTTGCAGCCAGTTCATTTCCAGACCACGCAAAGAAACATCTGTATACACTCGTGCTCCAAACCCTTCACTTCCTCACCCTCATGTTCCGCCCCAACACAAAGTGGTGGGACCTCCTGCCACCTCTGGAGGGTGAGGAGCCCCAGTGGGCCAGCCTATATTCTACCCTAGTTCCAAGACCAGCCGGGGATATCAGTTGGTGGTTCCTTTATGGGGCCGTGAGTATGAGCATGTACTTGGCATGGTTTACCCCTGTCCTGGACACCTGCCCCTTCTGCGGCGTGAGGGAGACCCTGGTGCACGTTTACCTGGAGCGTGCCAGGTTGCAGCCACTATTCCAGCTCCTCTTAGATATCCTGTTATGTTTTTGGCTGCACTTTTCCCCTCACCTTCTTATCTACTCAATCCCTACCCGTGGCCCCACAAAGTCACGGGACCTCCTGGTCAACCTCCTCCTGGCCCTGGCTAAAACGGCCATCTATAAAACCAGGGAGAGGAGGTTGGCTGACGGGGCATCCTGTGACTGTGGGGCCTATTTCCGATCCTCCGTCCATTCGCACCTCCGGGCAGAGTTCCTCTGGGCAGCATCCACTGGCTCCGTTGACACCTTCGAGGAGCAGTGGGAGCTGTCCGGGGTTCTCTGCTCGGTGTCCCCATCCGGTTCCCTTCGTTTGACCCTTTGACCGCACTCCTGTCCCTGTTATTTCATTAGTTTTCCCCCGGACTCATTTGGCTTCCAGGTCCTGTGGATCCTCCCCTTAGGCTGGGGGGCGGGGGGTCCTTTAGCAGTGGGTGGGCTTCCAGTACAGAAAAGTAGTATTTATTGAACATTTCCACCTTTCTGCATTATTATTGATAATTCTATCTTTTTCCATCTAGTACTATAAGATTAATTAGATATTCACCTTTAATATCACTCATAGCAGTGTACATTTGCACTGTAGTGCTGTAGCATTACAACCTACCCAGTTGAACTTAGTTTAATTCTACAATTAATTTTATGCCACCCAACAAACAAACCTAGAAACATAGCCTGGAACAGGGGACTTAACACTGAGCTGCTGCCTTGTAGCTCAGTAATGGGACATGGTATGTTTGTACAGTCCCCGTGAAAGAACTGTCACAGGGATTTAATTGGAAGGGTAATCATTTCAGGTGGTATTTGGGATTCAACTGGTACAGGTGGCAATGTCATCTGAATCCCTTTTTCTGTCCCGGTCTGGTCAGGACATGTCCCAGGATCACAAAGGCCTGGGGTCCCAGGAGATCGGGGGTGGCAGTCATCATAGTGAAGCTTGTTCTAGTAGCCTCCATCTGTTCTGATTATCCCCTCACAAAGTCTCTTTCTTCAAGGACCCCAAGAGGGAGTGGTGGGTGGAATAGTCCACCCCATCATTACTTGTCCACTAATGAGGCCTGATTTTGGTTCATTAATTTCTAGAACCACATTTTCTTGTTTACCAAGCATAGTCTCACCTCAGTCCTTGAGTCATATCTATAGGCTTTTTTGTTGGGAACAAGAAAAACTGAATTAGTTCAATTTGTTGTTATAGGTTATTGTGACATCTGATTAGTGGAAAAACCCAGGCTTTACAGTTGAACTCACAATTAGGATAAATTTTAAGCCCAATTATCACAATAGAATTGAACCCAGATTTTCTCTCCCATAGCACCGTGGCTTTACCACGAGGCTATCCTTCATCAGAAATGTAGGATGGAACTTTTTATAAGCAGATGGGCTCCAGGAGTTTTAAATGTAGACACATAATCTGCACCTTTTACTCCTGAGAACTAAAAAGAACAGGAGTATTAGTGGCACCTTAGAGACTAACCAATTTATTTGAGCATAAGTTTTCATGAGTTACAGCCTACTTCATCGGATGCATTCAGTGGAAAATAGAGTGAGGAGATTTATATACACACAGAACATGAAACAATGGGTGTTACCATACACACTGTAAGGAGAGTGATCACTTAAGATGAGCTATTACCAGCCCGGGGGGAGGGGGGAGGGGAGGGAGAGGGGGAGAAAACCTTTTATAGTGATAATCAAGGTAGGCCATTTCCAGCAGTTAACAGGAACATCCGAGGAACAGTGGGGGGTGTGTGTGTGTGGGAAATAAATATGGGGAAATAGTTTTACTTAGTGTAATGACCCATCCACTCCCAGTCTCTATTCAAGCCTAAGTTAATTGTATCCAGTTTGCAAATTAATTCCAATTCAACAGTCTCTCCTTGGAGTCTGTTTTGCAAGTCTTTTTGTTGTAATATTGCGACCTTTAGGTCTGAAATCAAGTGACCAGAGAGAATGAAGTGTTCTCCGACTAGTTTATGAATGTTATAATTCTTGACATCTGATTTGTGTCCATTTATTCTTTTACGTAGAGACTGTCCAGTTTGACCAATGTACATGGCAGAGGGGCATTGCTGGCACATGATGGCATAGATCACATTGGTGGATGTGCAGGTGAACGAGCCTCTGATAGTGTGGCTGATGTGATTAGGCCCTATGATGGTGGCCCCTGAATAGATATGTGGACACAGTTGGCAACAGGCTTTGTTGCAAGGATAGGTTCCTGGGTTAGTGGTTCTGTGGTGTGGTGTGTGGTTGCTGGTGAGTATTTGCTTCAGGTTGGGGGCTGTCTGTAAGCAAGGACTAGCCTGTCTCCCAAGATCTGTGAGAGTGATGGGTCGTCCTTCAGGATAGGTTGTAGATCCTTGATGATGCGTTGGAGAGGTTTTTGTTGGGGGCTGAAGGTGATGGCTGGTGGCGTTCTGTTATTTTCTTTCTTGGGCCTGTCCTATAGTAGGTGACTTCTGGGTACTCTTCTGGCTCTGTCAATTTGTTTCTTCACTTCAGCAGGTGGGTATTGTAGTTATAAGAATGCTTGATAGAGATCTTGTAGGTATTTGTCTCTGTCTGAGGGGTTGGAGCAAATGTGGTTGTATCGTAGAGCTTGGCTGTAGATGATGGATCGTGTGGTGTGATCTGGATGAAAGCTGGAGGCATGTAGGTAGGAATAGCGATCAGTAGGTTTCTGGTATAGGGTGGTGTTTATGTGACCATCGCTTATTAGCACCGTAGTGTCCAGGAAGTGGATCTCTTGTGTGGACTGGTCCACGCTGAGGTTGATGGTGGGATGGAAATTGTTGAAATCTTGGTGGAATTCCTCAAGGGCTTCTTTTCCATGGGTCCAGATGATGAAGATGTCATCAATATAGCACAAGTAGAGTAGGGGCGCTAGGGGACGAGAGCTGAGGAAGCATTGTTCTAAGTCAGCCATAAAAATGTTGGCATACTGTGGGGCCATGCGGGTACCCATAGCAGTGCCGCTGATTTGAAGGTATACATTGTCCCCAAATGTGAAATAGTTATGGGTGAGGACAAAGTCACAAAGTTCAGCCACCAGGTTTGCTGTGACATTATCGGGGATACTGTGCTGACGGCTTGTAGTCCATCTTTTCTTTTTTTTTTTTTTTTTTTTTTTGCGAATACAGACTAACACGGCTGCTACTCTGAATCCTGAGAACTAGTGCTCCTCCCATCTCCTTCTCCCTCTCAACACCAGGCCTCCTTTTTCTTCACATGTCCCCAATAAACAGCCAACATTTGCCAACAGATACTATTAACCTGAGTGCTGCAGGTTCCCTTGAGATGCAATCCATCACTTTTTGGGGTTGTAGTTCACCAGAGAGGTTTATGGGATTGTTAGATATTAAACAAACAATGGGAGAAGGAGGCATTTTTCCATACTCATCTCCAATCAGCTCTAGTATTGTGCTCACACGCAGCACCACAGTGGCACCTAAAACAGGAGTCAACACGAGGGACTCAAGAAGATCAAGCCTTAATATGGATGGGGGCTGGCCTTAGGGAAAATAGTGCCCTGGGAAAACTTATATTTTGGTGACCTGGGACCCCATGGGTATGATGTCTGCCCCATTTCCCCTTGCCACTGTGGGCTCCTCAGGATCCCCAACCCCTGCATTGTGCCCCTTTCACCTGTAATCCCTACACCTCCCTCCTGCACCCCTAATCCCTGCACTGTGCCCACTTTGCCCCTAACACCTACACTGTGCTCTCTTCACCCCAACCCCTGCCCCCTCCAGAGCCCTAACCCCTATACTGTGCCCCCCTCCACCCCAACCCCTATACTCCCTACCTGTGCCCATAAACCCTGCCCCTCCCACCTGCACCCCTAACTCCTGCCCCTCCCACCTGTGCCCATGTGGGCAAACTGACCTGAATGCACAGAGCAGCTGGCATTGCTGCTCATTCCCCCACTACAACGCCACACCCCTAGGTATAGGTACCGACTCCATGGGTGCTCTGGGCTCTGGGGCTCGGCACCGACCAACAGCCCCTCATCAGCTCCCCTCTTCCCCCTAGGGTTTGCTGCCCACCAGCAGGCCCCGCTGATCAGCACCTCCCCTTCACTCCCTGCACCTCCCACCCACTATGATCAGCTGTTTCGGGGCATGCAGGAGGCCGGGGTGGGGGGGAGGAGAGAGGGCGCGGCATGCTGTGGGGAGGGAGTGGAATGGGGCAGAAAGAGGCAGGATGGGGGTACAGCGTGGGCAGGAAGAGGCAAGGCCTAGGAGGAAGGGGGGTATTGGGGGTGGGGCCCTTATCCACAAGGCTTGTTACCCTGTCAAAGAAAGCGACCAGGTTTGTTTGACATGATTTGTTCTTGACAAGTCCATGCTGACTGGTACTTATCACCTTTTTATCTTCTATATGTTTGCAAATTGATTGCTTAATTATTTGCTCCATTATCTTTCCAGGTACAGAAGTTAAGCTGACTGGTCTGTAATTCCCCAGGTTGTCCTTATTTCCCTTTGTATACATTGGCACTCTTATTTACCCTTTTCCAGTCACCTGGAATCTCTCCTGTCTTCCATGACTTTTCAAAAATAAGTAGTTATCAGTGGTTCACAGTCATGCTGGAAGGGCATGAAGGGATAGCAGGGATCAGTTCTGGGTCCAGTTCTGTTCAATATCTTCATCAGTGACTTAGATAATGGCATAGAGAGTACACTTATAAAGTTTGCAGACAATACCAAGCTGGGAGGGATTGCAAGTTCTTTGGCGTATAAGATTAAAATTCAAAATGATCTGGACAACCTGGAGAAATGGTTGGAAGTAAATAGGATGAAATTCAATAAGGACAAATGCAATCTACTCCATTTAGGAGGGAACAATCAGTTGCATGTATACAAAATGGGAAATGACTGCTTCGGAAGGAGTACTGCAGAAAGCAATCTGGGGGTCATAATGGACCATAAGCTAAATATGAGTCAACAGTGTGACGCTTGCAAAAAAAAGTGAACATAATTCTGGGATGTATTAGTGGGGTGTTGTAAGCAAGAAACAAGACGTAATTCTTCCGCTCTAATCCGCACTGATTAGGCCTCAGCTGGAGTATTGTGTCCAGTTCTGGGTGCCACATTTCAGGAAAGATGTGGACAAATTGGAGAATGTCCAGAGAAGAGCAACAAAAATGATTAAAGGTCTAGAAAACATGACCTCTGAGGGAAGACTGAGACAATGGGGTTTGTTTAGTCTGGAAAAGAGAAGACTGAAAGGGGACATAACAGTTTTCAAGTACATAAAAGGTTGTTACAAGGAGGAGGGAGATAAAATGTTCTTCTTAACCTCTGAGGATAGAACAAGAAGCCAAAGGCTTAAACTGCAGCAACGGAGGTTTAGGTTGGACATTAGGAAAAACTTCCTGTCAGGGTGGTTAAGCACTGGAATAAATTGCCTAGGGAGGTTGTGGAATCTCCATCACTGGGGATTTTTAAGACAAACACCTGTGAGGGATGGTCTAGATAATACTTAGTCCTGCCATGAGTGCGGGGGACACGACTAGATACCTCTCAAGGTCCCTTCCCTGTCCTATGATCTATGATACCGGTCCCTTTCCCCACCTAGCCTGCGTAAGGGGAGGGCAGGAGAGCAGCTCTTGATGGTCACCTCACAGCCCAGCCCAGGTGGGGAAAGTATCTGTGTGTCACCACTCGCTCCCCCTACCCCCCGCTGAGAGAGAGCCAGCCAGGAGGAGTTTCTGACTCTACACTCTGCACTGCCGCATGGTGCCCCCTTGACCATGGTGCCCCTGGGCAGTCGCCGGGTGGCCCACCCCTAATACCAGCCCTGGAAGAGTCTAGTATCAGGTCCCCGGTGTGAAAAGTTTGGTGAAGCTGACTATCTCAGAGGCACAGGGGGAATTTGCCCTGAGATCCAGGATTGGGTCCCAAGACCTTCTCTCCTTCAGGCCAGTGTTGGACTACAAGGTCCCACTGCCTCTCTGGGAAGGCCTGGGAGGGAGTGTGGAAAAATCAGGGAATGGAAGGGTGAGGGTGAAGGAGAGGAACAAGGGGGATTAACAGAGGGAAGCTGCTAAACCACAAATCTCTCTCCTTTCTGTACAGAGGAAAGTTGCTCACCCCTGGCGTGAGAAGAAAGAATTTTTTCTTGCTATCTGTACAAGGACTCTTTCCAAACTGTATAATTAGGGCCCCACCAAATTCACAGCCGTGAAAAATGCCTCACAGATGGTGAAATCTGGTCCCCCCCAAGTGAAATCTGTTTTTTGTGTGCTTTTACCCTATACTATACAGATTTCATGGGGGAGACCTGCGTTTCTCAAACTGCAGGTCCTGACCCAAAAAGGAGTTGCAGGGGGTTTGCAAAGTTATTTTAGGAGGGTCGCAGTATTGCCACCCTGACTTCTGGGCTGCTGCCTTCAGAGCTGGGCGGCCGGAGAGCGGCGGCTGCTGACTGAGGGCCCAGCTCTGCAGGCAGAAGGGTGGCAATACCCTACCAGGCCACCCTGACTTCTGCGCTGCTGCTGGTGGCAATTCTGCCTTCAGAGCTGGGCTCCCGCCCACCAGCCACTGCTCTCCAGTTGCCCAGCACTGCTGCCAGCAGCAACAGTGAAGAAGTAAGGGTAGCAACCCCTCTTACAATAACTTTGCGACCCCTCTCCCAATTCCTTTTTGGGTCAGGACCCCTATAATTACAATACCATGACATTTCAGATTTAAATAGCTGGAATCATGAAATTTACAATTTTTAAAATCCTATGACCATGAAATTGACCAAAATGGACCGAGAATTTGGTAGAACCCTATGTATAATAGTCAGCACTGAGCAAATCTCCCACTTCACTCCCGAGTTGTTCTGAACTGACTGAAAAGCAGAAAACTGGAGGCAGGGAGATACCCCAGCCCTCTGTGACAAAAGCAGCGATGCTTGGGGGGAGCTGATTTTCATATCAGGGCTGGGGGAATTTCTTCTGATACTTGTTTTTTCACCCTCCTGATGTAATGAACAACAAATGTTCCTGGCAGAGGATTCCAGCCTCATGAGGATTGTTCCTATCATGTGACAGGAGATCAAAAAAGATTACTTAATTTTTTAACATTTAAGCTTTCATGTTGTGCTTTTATTAAATTGCAACATTATAGTTGAGGTTTCAGCAACAAGATTTCCAGTAAGTGTTTAGGCTGATGGTCCAGGTAGGCTAATAGCAGTGTGTGGTTCAGGAGAAGGAGAACCTTCATTCTAACAAAAAATTAGTAAGTTTCTTGGGATGTCCTCTTATGTTACTTATATTTATTCAGGATCAGGTTAACATTCAAAGAACCTAGCTAAAGATTCTGGTTTGCTGAATGGGAAGCCCTCCTGCTCTGAGTACAGTAAAAGGGTTAACAAATTTCTAAATATTTTTTCCTTTTTTTGGTGCTTCTCTTTTGTATGTACCTGGTGTGAAAACTTTTCCATTATAAGGACAGTCCAGATTTTACTATACCACAATTCCACTGGAGGAGAAGTCACATTTTTCCAATAATGTGCAACATAAAATTTTGCTGCTAACAATAAAAAAAATTAATTTGTTGTTCTGTTTAAAATCTATCTTTTTAAGGTAAGGCCGTGGGGGCGAGGGATAGCTCAGGGGTTTGAGCATTGGCCTGCTAAATCCAGGGTTGTGAGTTCAATCCTTGAGGGGGGCCATATAGGGGTCTGGGGCAAAAACTGGGGATTGGTCCTGCTTTGAGCAGGAGGTTGGACTAGATGACCTCCTGAGGTCCCTTCCAACCCTGATATTCTATGATTCTATGGAATGTCAGTATAATATTTTCTGTATTATATTCTACCTAAAGCAGCCTCTTGGCCGGTTTCTCCTGCTGCTGTACATAGGGAGGCATCTGTATTAAGCCAGGACAATGTCTTAAGTCTTTTCTTCAAAATCCATCAGTGTAGAGGAGACTTTTAAACTACTTTGGCCAACGTGAACCCCCTTACACTGATCCATGTTGGATTACACCAGCCGTCATGCTGCCTAATCGCCTATATTCTTTGCTAATTGAAACAGGTTAGTGCCTCCAGCAAATTTCACCAGCTCCCTGCCTACTTCCTCTTCCAAATCATCAATATATTAGATATCACTGGTGCTAACATGTTCCATTGTGCACCCCATTATTAACCTCTCTCCATCCTCAGGAGAAGATGCACTTCTTGGCTTGCTACCGCTTCAGTAGTTCTTAAACCATGGCAAGACTTTGCCCTGACCCTGCTGTTATTTACTTTACTTCAGTATTACTTGGTGGGTCCCTAAAACAAAGATTTTTTTTTAATCCTAGTGAATCATCTCCAGTAAAAAGAACGAGGCATACTTGTGGCACCTTAGAGACTAACACATTTATTTGGGTATAAGCTTTCGTGGGCTAAAGCCCACTTCATCAGATGCATGCAGTGGAAAATACAGTGGGAAGATATATATATACAGAGAACATGAAAAAATGGGTGTTGCCATAGCAACTCTAATGAGACTAATCAATTAAGGTAGGCTATTATCAGCAGGAGGAAAAATCACTTTTGTAGTGGTAATCAGGGTGGCCCATTTCAAACAGTTGACAAGAAGGTGTGAGTAACAGTAGGGGGAAAATTAGCATGGGGAAATAGTTTTTACTTTGTGCAATGACCTATCCACTCCCAGTCTTTATTCAAGCCTAATTTAATGGTGTTCAGTTTGCAAATTAATTCCAGTTCTGCAGTTTGGAGTCTATTTTTGAAGCTTTTGTTGAAGAATTGAGACTTTTAGGTCTGTAATTGAGTGTCCAGGGAGGTTGAAGTGTTCTCTGACTGATTTTTGAATGTTATAATTCTTGACGTCTGATTTGTGTCCATTTATTCTTTTGCGTAGAGACTGTCCAGTTTGACCAATGTACATGGCAGAGAGGCATTGCTGGCACATGATGGCCCACCTTAATTGATTAGTCTTGTTAGAGTTAGACGACTGGAAAAAGGCTAATGTAGTGCCCATCTTTAAAAAAGGGAAGAAGGAGGATCCTGGGAACTACAGGCCAGTCAGCCTCACCTCAGTCCCTGGAAAAATCATGGAGCAGGTCCTCAAGGAATCAATTCTGAAGCGCTTAGAGGAGAGGAAAGTGATCAGGAACAGTCAGCATGGATTCACAAAGGGCAAGTCATGCCTGACTAATCTAATTGCCTTCTATGACGAGATAACTGGCTCTGTGGATGAGGGGAAAGTGGTGGATGTGTTGTTCCTTGACTTTAGCAAAGCTTTTGACACGGACTCCAACAGTATTCTTGCCCACAAGTTAAAGAAGTATGGGCTGGATGAATGGACGATAAGGTGGATCGAAAGTTGGCTAGATTGTCGGGCTCAACGGGTAGTGATCAATGGCTCCATGTCTAGTTGGCAGCCGGTATCAAGTGGAGTGCCCCAAGGGTTGGTCCTTGGGCCGGTTTTGTTCAATATCTTCATAAATGATCTGGAGGATGGTGTGGATTGCACCCTCAGCAAGTTTGCAGATGACACTAAACTGGGAGGAGAGATAGATAGCTGGAGGGTAGGGATAGGATACAGAGGGACCTAGACAAATTAGAGGATTGGGCCAAAAGAAATCTGATGAGGTTCAACAAGGACAAGTGCAGAGTCCTGCACTTAGGATGGAAGAACCCCATGCACCGCTACAGACTAGGGACCGAATGGCTCGGCAGCAGTTCTGCAGAAAAGGACCTAGGGGTTACAGTGGAGGAGAAGCTGGCTATGAGTCAACAGTGTGCCCTTGTTGCCAAGAAGGCCAATGGCATTTTGGGATGTATACGTAGGGCCATTGCCAGCAGATTGAGGGAGGTGATTGTTCCCCTCTATTCAACATTGGTGAGGCCTCATCTGGAGTACTGTGTCCAGTTTTGGGCCCCACACTACAAGAAGGATGTGGAAAAATTGGAAAGAGTCCAGTGGAGGGCAATAAAGATGATTAGGGGGCTGGGGCTCATGACTTACGAGGAGAGGCTGAGGGAACTGGGCTTATTTAGTCTGCAGAAGAGAAGAGTGAATCGGGGATTTGATAGCTGCTTTGAACTACCTGAAAGGGGGTTCTAAAGAGGATGGATCTAGACTGTTCTGAGTGGTAGCTGATGACAGAACAAAGAGTAATGGTCTCAAGTTGGAGTGAAGGAGGTTTAGGTTAGATATTAGTAAAAACTTTTTCACTAGGAGGGTGGTGAAACACTGGAATGCGTTACCTAGGGAGGTGGTGGAATCTCCTTCCTTAGATATTTTTAAGGTCAGGGCTTGACAAAGCCCTGGCTGGGATAATTTAGTTGGGGATTGGTCCTGCTTTAAGCAGGGGGTTGGACTAGATGACCTCCTGAGGTCCCTTCCAACCCTGATATTCTATGATTCTATGACACTGTTTTCATTCAATTTGCTAGTGTATTTTATGCTCCTTTATGGGTCCAGTGTTATTTACTGACACTTTCCCCCCACATATCATGAAGCCTGGTTTTGCTTTTATCAGCATAGTTTTTACTGAGTGTATTAGAAATACATTTCAGCGTAGTTTCTGGCTTTCCAATCCCAGTCTCCATGTGAGATAACACATTCATGAAACAGATAACACAGAATAATAGGGAGACAATGAAAAGTCTGCACGTCTTTATTGTTGCCTCACATGATGGCAAACCCTATACATACACTCCGGGAGCTGGCTAAGCAGCTTCCTCGGAGTTGATGGTACTGATCCAGGTTTGAGAGACTCTTTTCCATTATGCAAGTACTTCAAAAATGGCTTCCCAGCTCCTGCCAGAGTGAAATGGTTTCCCAACTCCTTTCAAGTGAAAAATTGCTTTTGCATATGCTACTGTTTCTGTCAAAGCTGTAATCCATTCCCTCTTTGGTGCGCCTGTCATGGTATTCCAAGCTCTGGAATATTTTCTGATTTGTCTAGGTTTGATTCTTGTATGACTGCATGACACTCATATTATTTAAAGGCTTGGGCATGCTTCAATTAAATCACCCCAAAAGGTCTGAGGAGGCCATGCACACCACACACCTGTGCTCCATGACTTGTTCATTTTAGGGTAGGCTGTAGCAATGCAGATGGAAAGAATAAGAAGATGTGGTTTGAGCAAAATGTATACTACTCCTTGGCACAGTTAGTCCTTGAGCACACCCCCTTCTGGCACAGCAGGGCCTTATGAGTCTGCGGTCCTCTTTCACTCCACCTTGCTGTCTTGCAATGATTTACTTAGACTCAGGAACAGAGAACAAGATGCCTTCTTTGTGGGTTCTCATTTATTAACTCCTTGTACAGAGTATAATCCACCCCTCCCCCATTAGCCCCTCAAATCCAACCCTTCTTCTGGCACTGAGGCTAATACCAACAAGTATCCTCTGCCAAGTTTAGGAATCCCCAGCTCTCCTCCCAGAGCTGGTTTGTCATAAGAACATAAGAATGGCCATACTGGGTCAGACCAAAGGTCCATCCAGCCCAGTATCTTGTCTACCAACAGTGGCCAATACCAGGTGCCCCAGAGGGAGTGAACCTAACAGGTAATGATCTAGTGATCTCTCTCCTGCCATCCACCTCCACCCTCTGACAAACAGAGGATAGGGACACCATTCCTTACCCATCCTGGCTAGTAGCCATTAATGGACTTAACCTCCATGAAATTATTCAGTTCTCTTTTAAACCCTGTTATAGTCCTAGCCTTCATAACCTCCTCAGGCAAGGAGTTCCACAGGTGGACTGTGCGCTGTGTGGAGAAGAACCTCCTCTTATTTGTTTTAAACCTGCTACCTATTAATTTCATTTGGTGGCCCCTAGTTCTTATATTATGGGAACCAGTAAATAACTTTTTCTTATTCACTTTCTCCACACCACTCAAGATTTTATATACCTCTATCATATCCCCCCTTAGTCTCCTCTTTTCCAAGATGAAAAGTCCTAGCTTCTTTAATCTCTCCTCATATGGGACCCGTTCCAAACCCCCTAATCATTTTAGTTGCTCTTTTCTGAACCTTTTCTAATGCCAGTATATCCTTTTTGAGATGAGGGGACCACATCTGTACGCAGTATTCAAGATGTGGGCATACCATGGATTTATAGAAGGGCAATAATATATTCTCCATCTTATTCCCTATCCTTTTTTAGTGATTCCCAACATCCTGTTTGCTTTTTTGACTGCCGCTGCACACTGCGTGGACATCTTCAGAGAACTATCCACAATGACTCCAAGATCTTTCTCCTGATTAGTTGTAGCTAAATTAGCCCCCGTCATATTGTATGTATAGTTGGGGTTATTTTTTCCAATGTGCATTACTTTACATTTATCCACATTAAATTTCATTTGCCATTTTGTTGCCCAATCACTTAGTTTTGTGAGATCTTTTTGAAGTTCTTCACAGTCTGCTTTGGTCTTAACTATCTTGAGCAGTTTAGTATCATCTGCAAACTTTGCCACCTCACTGTTTACCCCCTTCTCCAGATCATTTATGAATAAGTTGAATAGGATTGGTCCTAGGACTGACCCTTGGGCAACACCACTAGTTACCCCTCTCCATTCTGAAAATTTACCATTTATTCCTACCCTTTGTTCCCTGTCTTTTAACCAGTTCTTAATCCATGAAAGGATCTTCCCTCTTATCCCATGACAACTTAATTTACATAAGAGCCTTTGGTGAGGGACCTTGTCAAAGGGTTTCTGGAAATCTAAGTATACTATGTCCACTGGATCCCCCTCGTCCACATGTTTGTTGACCCCCTCAAAGAACTCTAATAGATCAGTAAGACATGATCTCCCTTTACAGAAACCATGTTGACTTGTGTGCAACAATTTATGTTCTTCTATGTGTCTGACAATTTTATTCTTTACTATTGTTTCAACTAATTTGCCCAGTACTGACGTTAGACTTACTGCTCTGTAATTGCCAGGATCACCTCTAGAGCCCTTCTTAAATACTGGCGTTACATTAGCTATCTTCCAGTCATTGGGTACAGTAGCTGATTTAAAGGACAGGTTAAAAACCATAGTTAATAGTTCCGCAATTTCACATTTGAATTCTTTCAGAACTCTTGGGTGAATGCCATCTGGTCCCAGTGACTTGTTACTGTTAAATTTCTCAATTAATTCCAAAACCTCCTCTAGTGACACTTCTATCTGTGACAATTCATCAGATTTGTCACCTACAAAAGACGGCTCTGGTTTGGGAATCTCCCTAACATCCTCAGCCTTGAAGACTGAAGCAAAGAATTCATTTAGTTTCTCTGCGATGACTTTATTGTTTTTAAGTGCTCCTTTTGTATCTCGATCGTCCAGGGGCCCCACTGGTTGTTTAGCAGGCTTCCTGCTTCTGATGTACTTAAAAAACATTTTGTTATTACCTTTTGAGTTTTTCTCTAGCTGTTCTTCAAACTCCTTTTTGGCTTTTCTTATTACATTTTTCCATTTAATTTGGCAGTGTTTATGCTCCTTTCTATTTACCTGACTAGGATTTAACTTTCACTTTTTAAAAGATGCCTTTTTATCTCTCACTGCTTCTTTTACATGGTTGTTAAGCCATGGTGGCTCTTTTTTAGTTCTTGTACTGTGTTTTTTAATTTGGGGTATACATTTAAGTTGAGCCTCTATTATGGTGTCTTTGAAAAGTGTCCATGCAGCTTGCAGGGATTTCACTCTAGTCACTGAACCTTTTGTATTTCTGTTTAACTAACCTCCTCATTTTTGCATAGTTCCCCTTTCTGAAATTAAATGCCACCATGTTGGGCTGTTGAGGTGTTCTGCCCACCACAGGGATGTTAAATGTTATTATATTATGTCACTATTTCCAAGTGGTCCTGTTATAGTTACCTCTTGGACCCAGATCCTGCGTCCACTCAGGACTAGATCGAGAGTTGCCTGTCCCCTTGCCTGTCCTCCAAGAAGCAGTCATTTAAAGTATGGAGAAATTTTGTCTCTGCATTTCGTCCTGAGGGGACATGTACCCAGTCAGTATGGGGATTATTGAAATCCCCCCCATTATTGAGTTCTTTATTTTGATAGCCTCTCTAGTCTCCCTTAGCATTTCATTGTCACTATCATTGTCCTGGTCAGGTGGTCGATAATAGATCCCTACTGTTATATTCTTATTAGAGCATGGAATTGCTGTCCCTAGAGATTCTATGGAACATGTGGATTCATTTAAGATTTTTATTTCATTTGATTCTACATTTTCTTTCATATATAGCCCCCCTCACACACATATTTTGTACCCCGGACTGATTGTGTCCCATTGATTGTCCTCACTCCACCAGGATTCTGTGATGCCTATTATATCAATATCCTCCTTTACCACGAGGCACTCTAGTTCACCCATCTTATTATTTAGACTTCTAGCATTTGTGTACAAGCACTTTAAAAACTTGTCACTGCTTATTTGTCTGCCCTTTTCTGATGTGTCATATTCTTTATGTAAATATTTCTCGTCTGATCTGGCCCATACTTTATCCTCTTCCATCCCCTCCTCCTGACTAAAACCTAAAGATTCTTGATCAATAGACTCTCCTCTAAGAGAAGTCTCTGTCTGATCCACGTGTGCCTCTGCAGCCATCGGCTCCTCCTCCCCGCCATCTCTTAGTTTAAACACTGCTCTGCAACCTTTTTAATGTTAAGTGCCAGCAGGCTGGATCCACTTTGGATCATGCTCCTCAGAAGAGGAGTCTGCATCTCTCCTCCCAGAAGGTTTGACTTCAGGCCAGCTGTAGCCCTCCGTCAGATTCTTCCCAGTTAGCCCCTCTTTGCTAACTCCTTTCACCTGTCAGCTTGGAGAGGTCCTCCTTGTACTAGAGTCACAGGGAGCTCCTTTCTCTGTAGGAGCATCTCTCTCCAGCTGAGATCTGATAGCCTTTTATCAGGCCCAGGTGCTCATTAGTCAGCTAACTGCCTCGGTGGGCCAAGAGGGGCTTATTTTCCTTAAAGAAGCTTGTCCAGGGTAGAATGAGCCCTGATTCCCCTTGAAGGGGCCAGCCACACTCCACCCCACCCCTGATAGCGTGGAGCTTTCGGAGGGTTTATTGGTGCCAAGCATCGCAGCCAGCGGTGAGAACAGTGCCTTTTTGCACAGTGTAGAGGGATATCGGGGGAAGTGTTTCAGAGACAAGTGTTAGACCAGCTGTGATAGTGAAGTGTGGTATGAGTGAAGTGATTTCTCCATTGACTTGCTGTACTATAGTAACACCAAGCCGGTTTAAAACTTAAGAACGGCCATACTGGGTCAGACCAATGATCCACCTAGCCCAGTGTCCTGTCTTCCAACAGTAGCCGCCAGCAGGGCTGGGCCATTTTTTATAGTGGGCATGCTGAAAGCCAGCTAACGAACCTGGAAATCCTGTGTATTCAAAAGCAATGTGGAAAAGATGCAATTCCCACTCACGCCACACGGATGCAGCGCAGCTCCAGGATTCTCAAGAATTCTGGAATAATGTTAGCTTCCTCCTGCCAGCACCAGCAAACTTTTCACAGTAAAATGTAGGGGTGCTGCAGCACACCTCTAGTTCCTGCATCCAGACGCTTCTGGCAGTTGGAGGTTTAGGGACACTCAGGGCATGGGTTTATGTCTTTGACCAGCTTGGCCAATAGCCATTGATGGACCTACCCTCCATGAACTTATCTAGTTCTTTCTTGAACCGAGTTATACTTCTGGCCTTTACAACATCCCCTGGCAATGAATTCCACAGGTTGACTGTTCACTGTATGAAGAAACACTTCCTTTTGTTTGTTTTAAACCTGCTGCCTATTAATTGCATTGGTTGACCCCTAGTTCTTGTGTTATGTGAAGGGGTAAATAACACTTACTTTCTCTACACCAGTCATGTTTGTAAAGACCTCTCTCATATCCCCCTTAGTCATCCCTTTTCTAAGCTGAAAATTGTTCCACCCCCCTAAGTACAGTACAAAATTGTTCCACCCCCCTAAGCATTTACTCTGCCCTCCACTTCACTTCTTCCACTTCCAACAGATCTTTTTTGAGATGAGGTGACCAGAACTGCACACAGTATTCAAGGTATGGTCATGATTTATATAGTGGAATTATAATATTTTCTGTTTTATAATCTATCCCTTTCCTAATGGTTCCTAACATTCTGTTAGCTTTTTCAATGCCACTGTAGATTGAGCAGATATTTTCAAAGAACCATCTGTGATGACACTAAGAGCTCTTTCTTGAGTGTAACACTGAATTTTAGACCCCTCAATTTGCATATAAAGTTGGGATTATTTTTTCCTATGTGCATTACCTAGTTGCATTTATCAATATTTAATTTCATCTGCCATTTTGTCACCCAGTTTAAGTCAGACCGCCTTTCTAACTCTTCACAGTCAACTTTGGACTTAACTATCTTGAGTAATTTTATATAGACTGAAAATTTTGCCACCTCACTGTTCACCCCTTTTACCAGATTATTTATGAATATTTTGAACAGCACTGGTCCCAGTACAGATTCTTGACCCGCTATTTACCTCTCTCCATTTTGAAAACTGACCACTTATTCCTGCTTTTGTTTCCTGTCTTTTAAGCAGTTACTGATCCATGGGATGACTTTCCATCTTTTCCCATGACTGCTTAGTTTGCCCAAGAGACTTTGGTGAGCAACCCTGTCAGTCTTTCTGAAAGTCCAAGTATACTACGTTGACTGGATCACCTTTGTCCACATGTTTGTTAACTCCTTCAGAGAAATCTAATAGATTGGTGAGGCTTGATTTCCCTTTACAAAAGCCATGTTGACACTTCCCCAACATATCATGTTTATCTATGTGTGTGATAAGTCTCTTCTTTACTATAGTTTCAACCAATTTGCCTGGTACTGATGTTAGACTTATGAGCCTGTAATTGCCAGGGTGACCTCTGGAGTCTTCTTTAAAAATCAGTGTTACATTAGCTACTGTCCAATCATCTGGTACAGAGGCTGATTGAAGCAATAGGTTACATACCACTATTAGCAGTTCTGCAGATTTTATATTTGAATTCCTTCAGAACTCTTGGCTGAATCCCATCTGGTCCTGGTGACTTATGACTGTTTAATTTGTCAATTTGTCCCAAAACCTCCTCTACTGACACCTCATTTTGGGACAGTTCCTCAGATGTGTCATCTAAAAAGAAAGGCTCAGGTGTGGGAACCTCCTCCACATCCTCTGCAGTGAAGACCAAAGAAAAGAATTCACTTAGCTTCTTCCCAATGGAAGAATGTCTACTCAATGTCTGCCTTGAGTGCTCCTCGAGCACCTCCAGAGGCCCCTCTGATTGTTTGCCAGGCTTCCTGCTGCTGAAGTACTTAAAACAATTGCTATTAGTCTTTGTGCCCTTAGCTAGTTGCTCTTCACGTTATTTCTGTTATTATACTTTAGCACTCAAGTTGCTTGAGTTTATGTTCCTTTCTATTTTCCTTACTAGGCTTTGACTTCCCATTTTAAAAGGGTGCCTTTTTGCATCTAACTGCCTCTTTACACTGCTGTTTAACCATGGTGGCATTTTTTTCTCCTCATATTTTTATTTGGGATATACATTTAATTTGAGCTTCTATTATGGAATTTTTAAACAGTCTCCATGCTGCTTGCAGGCATTTTACTCTTGTGATTGTTTCTTTTAATTTCCATTTAACTAGCTTCCTCATTTTTGGATACTTCCCCTTTTTGAAGTTAAACGCTTCTGTGGTGGGTTTCTTTGGAACCCTATAAGGATGTTAAATTTAATTACATTATCACGTCTATTACTAAGCAGTTCAGCTATATTCCACTCCTGGACCAGATCCTATGCTCCACTTGGGACTAAATCAGAATTGCCTCTCCCCCTATTGGTTCCAGGGTAAGCTTCTCCAAGCAGAAGTCATTAATGGTGTCTAGAAATTTTCTCTCTGCATCCCGTCCTGAGGTGACATGTTCCCAGTCAATATGAGGAAAAATTAAATTGACATTATTTTTGCTCTTTCTGCCTTTGCATCCTCTCTAATCTCCCTGAGCATTTTACGGTCACTGTCACCATCCTGATCAGATGGTCGGTAGTATATCCCTGCCGCTATACGCTTATGTTCAAGTATGGAATTTCTATCCATAGAGATTCTATGGCACAGACTGATTCATTTAAGATTTTTATTTTATTTGACTTGATGCTTTCTTTCACATATAGTCCCATCCTCCGAGCACGACGTACTCTGTCATCCTTATACATTTTGTACCCTAGTATTTCCATGTCCCATTGATCATCCTCTTCCACCAAGTTTCTGTTATGCCTATTATATCAATAGCCTCATTTAATTCCAGGCACTCATGTTCACCCATCGTAGTATTTAGACTTCTAGCATTTGTATATATGCACTTGTACGTTTTCTCAATATTCAGTTGCATTTAAAGGGGACTCTTTTATGTTTGACTGTTCCTCACTACCTCCGACCTGTACTTTACCAACTTCTTTTCCATCCTCTTTAGTAAGATACAGAGTTCCCCCTTTAATATAATTCTTCCCTAGAGGACATCTCCACCCAAATCATGTACTCTTCTGTCCCCTTTGGCTTTCTCCCAGCCTTTAGTTTGGAATCCAGCTTTCCTGTGGGTAACACAACAAGTAGTTACCATTGATCATGGGAGCAGCAGCAGGCTAATCAAATAAAATCACACATTGAGCAGTTATCCACTGTAAAGAATGGAAATTCAGTAGAGGGTTTCTTTCCTCTAAGAAGAATGAGGATGACTCAATATTAGAGGCCGTAAAAAAGAAGAAAAAGGAAAATCTCAGGAATTCTTTTTGTATTTTTCTTTTTTTCAAAAGCGTGAAATTTGAAACATTTTAACCAACTCCAGAGCTGGTCAAAATAAGGAGGCAGTTGTGAAAATTTTGTCTGATCTATTTGCTGATAAATTTTGAATGGGCTTCTTTCTATTGATTTCTTTCAATGGGAAAGTTTTCGACCACTGTACTCATTATGGACTTTTATTGTTATTGGCAAAATACAGATGCTTGAAACACATACTAAGGAAGGGAGAAAGATTACAGCCTCCAAAATTAAATTACAGAGAGAAAATTAGTCTTAAATAACCTTCATCTAAATGGGGAAGTTCCCTAGCTTCCCACAATGGCAGAGCTGCCACAAGATTAACTTGATGTTTCCCATCCTGTCAGTGGCCCAGCATAACCAGATCCAGGTTTGCATGAAAGCTTAGTGAATATTTTCATAAATGTGGGCTGCATATTTTTTGAAATAAAATCTCAAACCTGGTGAATTTGGCTGGGATTCAGTTTCCCATATTTAAATATTCTTCATAAAACAAAAGCAGTTCTAACATATTTTCCAGGCTTGAGGGCCTGATCCAAAGGTCACTGAAGCCAGTGGAAAGACTCCTACTGACTTCGGTGTGCTTTGGATCAAGCCCTGACAGCAGACCTGGAGGTAGAGACATAGGGTGAGATCCTGACCCCCCCGTTCCGGCCCCTTTACATCAGGGAACAGAGTCAGAGCAGTGTAAATGGACCCAGGTGGAGTAGGATTCTCTCACTGCAAGAAAGGGGGAAAGGAGTTGTTAGACCGTCTTTCAAAAGCCCCTGGCAAGAGCTGGTGTAGAAGGTAAATGGGGCAGGGGATGGGTGAGGTGTATTGGAGTTCACAGTACTCACTGGTGTGGAGATTCCAGGCAGTGCTGCAGCACATAGACAAGCAGAGACCTAAGGCCTGCAGGGCTGTCTGAATTATGCTGGTAGCCACGAGGTGCTGAAAGGGCCCAAGCTGACCACCATAGGTGCCGTTCTGTGCCACACCCTGGGCTGCAGGTTCCATGCCACGAAGATTATGATGCATATGCTTAGAAATTGAGCTACATACGAAGTACCGTACACACTGATTATTTAAATGAGACAATTGCAATAAAATCCAAGGACATGATCAGTTGCCTTTCAAAACGTACATCATTAGCAATGAACCGAAAATCGCCATGAAACATTTTGTTAAGCTGCCTCTCGTAACTGCTCCCAAGGGGAGCACTTCCCAGAACGTTGTTATCGTATGGGATGTTCTGCTTGGCCGATAGAGTGACGGCAATTACGTAGTGGCACAGGAGAACTGCAACTTCTTTTGTTTTGGATGCAGGCAGGTAATATCCCCAGCGGGACTCTTCTCTAGTAGACATTGAGATGGCTGTGAAATTAAACAACCTTATGGAAGCGAATATGTTCATCTAAACTCAGTGTGATGGGGACCTCACCTAAAACCCACTGAAGTCAGGAGGAATATTTCCATTGATGCCAATGGGCACTGGATGAAATGCTGTAAGAGATTTCTGGCTCTAATTGCTTGTCATGTAGAGTTGGTTGAAATTTTTCAGAGGTCCCAAGGCCAGAAGGGACCATTGTGATCCTGTGTAGCACAAATTCAGATTCAACATTTTAATGTTTTTAAAAATGTTTGAAAAAAAGAGACAAAATGTAGAGGCATTTTCCTCGGTTGTTAACAAACTGTACAGTTGGTTTTTCAACATTTCAGTGGAAACCAAAAAAAAAAAAAATTAAAAAACTGGCATCCCCGTGACCCTCATTTTCTTTGAGCAGCTTTATTGTTATGCTAACTCTGAACAGCATTCTGCCTGTGGTTTGATATGGTCTCCTTTTGGTGGGTTCTATAATATACCATCCATGAGAAACAAAGTTACCTGGCCTGACAATATTATTTAAAAACGGTTGTACCTGTAATGATTTTGCTGGCTCCAACCTGCTCAGCTGACCACTTCTCCCACATGCCATGGTTTCTAAATGAGTGGGCTTGCCTCTCATTAATAAAGTAATGGTTCTGGAGGCCCTACCTGAGCTCAGTGCCAAGCAAGTGTGAATAGCTGAGAAGTGTGGTGTCTCAAACTCTGCATTCTGCATCCTAAAACTAGCGGTAACCTTTTAAAGGAGCATGAGATCAGCACAAACTGAGGCTGCAAGCGTGAATTAAATGGCAAGGAGGCAGACCTTGATGAAGCCTTGTGGCTCTATCTTCAGCAAAAGATTTGCCAAGATGCTCAACTCTCTGGACCGATGCTGAAACAGAAAGTGACTCAGCCAACAGCAGAGCAGGGGAAGGAGTTCAGCCCTTCAGGTGGCTGGCTCAGTCATTGGAAAGACTGACACAATATTGTTCAGCATAAGGAGCGCAGCGAGAAACAAGACGTTGACCTTCCAGCAACTACTGAATGGAGGGTGAACACCCTGTCCTGCATTCTGGTCATGCTGCTCCAGGCACGTGACCTCTCCAGTGCTGATCGGGCCGCTCTCTTCGATTGGGGCTTTCTGGACAGAGGCGTTAGTATGCTGAAGAAAGAGTTTGCAGGAGCAGAAAAGGCTATGGACCACATCACATTGTTGTACAGTGCAAACGTAGATGGGATGGAGAAAAAAACGCTCATGGTGATCAGAAAGAGCAAGTGATTTCGTTGCTGCCCGGGATCTATAGACATTTTGTCAATGCCTGAATGAGTGGCTATTTATTTTTTTTCCAAGAGTGGCTGAAAAATTAGAACAAGGAGCTGTGCCTAGGGGTCCATCACGTGTGTCTGTTGATTGACAACTGTCCACCTCATGCAATCAGTCTGGAGCTGTAAGCTTGTTTTGAAATTTTTGCCTCCAAACACAACCTCAGTCATGAAGACACTGGGCATGGGTATCACTAAAAGCTTCAAAGGCCTCTACCACACTTTGCTGAATGCACAAGCCATTGCTTCTCTGGTTCTTCTCTTGAAGGCTGGTGGCCTTCAAGCACCCACATCTGCAAGCTCTGGATGTTGAAAAAACCCCAAACCAAACCAAACAAAAAGCACACCCCTATCACTCACGCGCTTCCTGAGATCTCAGGCCACTCTTCTCCCTAAGCGCTATTTGCTGCAGTACTCTATATCGCATACTGAACTGGGTAACAAATATGGCACGTTGGCTTTTTCCATTTTTTATTTTTTTAACATTGTATCAAACAAAACTTTAATAAACAGTTTCCATATTTCTGCAATTACAATGTGTCATAATTTCTCCCTCACACATGCATGTATTCACTTGAAACCAAGACTTTCACTTAGTGGCAGGGACTGTATTTGGTTCGTCCTCTAAGTCTCCTACTCTCCCCAGCAGTTCGTCCCTCTCTCTCCGGATTGCCTCACAAGACTCCTCTGTCCGTGCAGCATCCCGTGCCTTCAAATCCACTACCATTACCGCTAACACGGATTTTTCTGTTAAAATCCTTTGCTGATCCACAATCCCCTCCAAATCCTTAATGTGTTGGAGGAGATCGGCTTCCCTTTTTACCTAGTATGCCGTCCCAGCACACAAACCTTGTAATACCATTCCCTTTTTCCTACACTCCTTTCTCTTGGGGTCTCCCAAAACCTCTCCCATCTCCTTCTCAGTCTCATCCCAGGTGGAAGGAAAAGGCCGGGATAGGGATCATCGAATCGTGGAAGTCAACAAATGGCTACGCAGGTGGTGTCGGAGAGAAGGCTTTGGATTCTTCGACCGTGGGATGGTGTTCCAAGAAGGAGGAGTGCTCGGCAGAGACGGGCTCCAGCTAATGAAGAGAGGGAAGAGCATCTTCGCAAGCAGGCTGGCTAACCTAGTGAGGAGGGCTTTAAACTAGGTTCACCGGGGGAAGGAGACCAAAGCCCTGAGGTAAGTGGGGAAGCGGGATACCGGGAGGAAGCACAAGCAGGAGCGTGTGAGAGGGGAGGGCTCCTGCCTCATACTGAGAACGAGGGGCGATCAGCGAGTTATCTCAAGTGCCTATATACAAATGCACAAAGCCTGGGAAACAAGCAGGGAGAACTGGAGGTCCTGGCAAAGTCAGGGAATTATGATGTGATTGGAATAACAGAGACTTGGTGGGATAACTTGCATGACTGGAGTACTGTCATGGATGGGTATAAACTGTTCAGGAAGGACAGGGAGGCCAGAAAAGGAGGGGGAGTTGCACTGTATGTAAGGGAGCAGTATGACTGCTCAGAGCTCAAGTATGAAACTGCAGAAAAACCTGAGAGTCTCTGGATTAAGTTTAGAAGCCTGAGCAACAAGTGTGATGTCGTGGTGGGAGTCTGCTATAGACCACTGGACCAGGGCGATAAGGTGGACGAGGCTTTCTTCCGGCAACTTGCAGAAGCTACTAGATCGCACGCCCTGGTTCTCATGGGCGACTTCAATCATCCTGATATCTGCTGGGAGAGCAATACAGCAGTGCACAGACAATCCAGGAAGTTTTTGGAAAGGGGAGGGGACAATTTCCTGGTGCAAGTGCTGGAGGAACCAACTAGGGGCAGAGCTCTTCTTGACCTGCTGCTCACGAACCGGGAAGAATTAGTAGGGGAAGCAAAAGTGGATGGGAACCTGGGAGGCAGTGACCATGAGATGGTCGAGTTCCAGATCCTGACACAAGGAAGAAAGGAAAGCAGCAGAATACGGACCCTGGACTTCAGAAAAGCAGACTTTGACTCCCTCAGGGGAGTCCCCTGGGAACTGATGGGCAAGATCCCCTGGGAGAATAACATGAGGGGGAAAGGAATCCAGGAGAGCTGGCTGTGTTTTAAAGAATCCTTATTGAGGTTACAGGGACAAACCATCCCGATGTGTAGAAAGAATAGTAAATATGGCAGGCGACCATCTTGGCTTAACAGTGAAATCCTTGCTGATCTTAAACACAAAAAAGAGGCTTACAAGAAGTGGAAGATTGGACAAATGACCAGGGATGAGTATGTAAATATTGCTTGGGCATGTAGGAATGAAATCAGGAAGGCTAAATCACACCTGGAGTTGCAGCTAGCGAGGGATGTTATGAGTAACAAGAAGGGTTTCTTCAGGTATGTTGGCAATAAGAAGAAAGTCAAGGAAAGTGTGGGCCCCTTACTGAATGAGGGAGGCAACTTAGTGACAGAGGATGTGGAAAAAGCTAATGTACTCAATGCTTTTTTTGCCTCTGTCTTCACGAACAAGGTCAGCTCCCAGACTACTGCACTGGGCAGCACAACATGGGGAGGAGGTAGCCAGCCCTCTGTGGAGAAAGAAGTGGTTCGGGACTATTTAGAAGAACTGGACGTGCACAAGTCCATGGGGCTGGATGCGTTGCATCCGAGAGTGCTAAAGGAATTGTGGGATGTGATTGCAGAGCCATTGGCCATTATTTTTGAAAACTCATGGTGATCGGGGGAAGTCCCAGAAGACTGGAAAAAGACTAATGTAGTGTCAATCTTTAAAAAAGGGACGAAGGAGGATCCTGGGAACTACAGGCTGGTCAGCCTCACCTCAGTCCCCGGAAAAATCATGGAGCATGTCCTCAAGGAATCAATTCTGAAGCACTTTGACGAGAGGAAAGTGATCAGGAACAGTCAGCATGGATTCACCAAGGGAAAGTCATGCCTGACTAATCTAATTGCCTTCTATGATGAGATAACTGGTTCTGTGGATGAAGGGAAAGCAGTGGACGTGTTATTCCTCGACTTTAGCAAAGCTTTTGACACGGTCTCCCACAGTATTCTTGTCAGCAAGTTAAAGAAGTATGGGCTGGATGGATGCACTACAAGGTGGATAGAAAGTTGGCTAGATTGTCGGGCTCAACGGGTAGTGATCAATGGCTCCATGTCTAGTTGGCAGCCGGTATCTAGCGGAGTGCCCCAAGGGTCGGTCCTGGGGCCGGTTTTGTTCAATATCTTCATTAATGATCTGGAGGATGGTGTGGATTGCACCCTCAGCAAGTTTGCGGATGACACTAAACTGGGAGGAGTGGTAGATACGCTGGAGGGTAGGGATAGGATACAGAGGGACCTAGACAAATTGGAGGATTGGGCCAAAAAAATCTGATGAGGTTCAACAAGGACAAGTGCAGAGTCCTGCACTTAGGACGGAAGAATCCAATGCACCGCTACAGACTAGGGACCGAATGGCTCGGCAGCAGTTCTGCAGAGAAGGAATTAGGGGTGACAGTGGAGGAGAAGCTGGATATGAGTCAACAGTGTGCCCTTGTTGCCAAGAAGGCCAATGGCATTTTGGGGTGTATAAGTAGGGGCATTGCCAGCAGATCGAGGGACGTGATCGTTCCCCTCTATTTGACATTGGTGAGGCCTCATCTGGAGTACTGTGTCCAGTTTTGGGCTTCACACTACAAGAAGGATGTTTAGAAATTGGAGAGAGTCCAGCGAAGGGCAACAAAAATGATTAGGGGTCTGGAACACATGACTTATGAGGAGGGGCTGAGGGAACTGGGATTGTTTAGCCTGCGGAAGAGAAGAATGAGGGGGGATTTGATAGCTGCTTTTAACTACCTGAAAGGTGGATCCAAAGAGGATAGATCTAGACTACTCTCAGTGATAGCAGATGACAGGAGAAGGAGTAATGGTCTCAAGTTGCAGTGGGGGAGATTTAGGTTGGATATTAGGAAAACTTTTTCACTAGGAGGGTGGTGAAACACTGGAATGCGTTACCTAGGGAGGTGGTGGAATCCCCTTCCTTAGAAGTTTTTAAGGTCAGGCTTTACAGAGCCCTGGCTGGGATGATTTAGTTGGGATTGGTCCTGCTCTGGGAAGGGGGTTGGACTAGATGGCCTCCAGAGGTCCCTTCCAACTCTGTTATTCTATGACACCTGCACCTGATATAGGCCCTGATTCTTCCTTATCCATTTGTTCAAAAAATCTGTCACCCCAGCTTGCCAGAATCCGCAACTACCGTCACGAGAGTTCGCCATACCCCCTCCAAGCAGCTGCATGGACTGTTGGGGAGAGGGACTTACAGGCTGCCACTCACCGATCTGATGCGATGCATCCGAGTCATGACACCAAGATGTTAGGGAACTAATTTCTTCACTCTCCCACTTCCCTGGTCCTTCTCACATGAACAGAGAGCAACAATACCCGAAGTCCAAAGGTGCAAACACTTTGATGTTTATTGGAGTGAACTTTCAGCAAGCTTAAATCCAAGTTCCTTTTTCCTTATGTTTAAATCCCAACTTACTTCCTGTTTGCCCCTAATTTATATAGTAATATTCTTAGCTATACCTTAACCAATCATTCTACTGAAGTTTACCTAACCAATCCTAATATATTGTAACATGATTAGCTAACCAATTATATCGCACCACCTTAATTAGTTTACACCCAGCAAAATTAATTATACAGCAGACAGAAACAATCACAGAACCAGACAGAAACCATGCAAATAAACAATAGTAAAGGGGGAACTATAATGACAAAACAATACAGAAGTGAGGATTTCACAACGACATCTAAAAGACATAAGGGTTTCCCAGCTGTGTCTATTGATAAGTGAGTTCTTACCAGACAGAAAACTATCAACCTAAATTTCCTTTTACATCTTCTAGGCTCTTCCCTTTCTCTGGAGGTGATAGATCGGATCACCTTTCTAACAGCCCCAGACTGACTAGTTTGGAATGTGAGGATGTGACCGTTCACTTCCCAGTTTATGGCTGCCGCTGCTGCTTAGCCAAAGGCCTTAGCCTAAGAACAGGGCCTCAGACTGTCACTCTGAGAGGGCCCTTACCCAGATTCTTTCTTTTATACCTCTATAACTAGCTAAATGATAAACATGTACCTAAATTCTTAAAGTATAGGCCTTTGCAGACAGGCCTGAATATCTATATCCTCACACATTCATATATTTTAAGGCAAGAAAGGACCATTATGTCTAGTCTGACTTCCTGTATAACACAAGCCATAGAATTTCATGCAATTATCCCTGCACTGAGCCTGATAACAAGTGTTTGACTAAAGCATATTTTCCAGAAAGGCACGCAGGCATCGATTTAAAGACATTAAGAAATGGGAAACTCACCCCTTATCTTGGCCATTTATAGTTGAGCACCCTTGCTGTTAGAAATGTGTGCTTTATTTCTAATTTGAATTTGTCCAGCTTCAACTTCTCTCCATTGGTTCTTCTTATCCTGAAGCACTGTCACCTACACAATGCAGGCAATTTTAGAAAGGTGTCACTCCCATTATCTTTTCAATAAATGATGATTCCTTAGTGCCACCTAAGCCTAACGACATTTTTTTGACTAAACAAGATATCTGTTGATGCATCTATAAAACGAGATTCAGTGGAGCTGACTCCTGTCAATTTCAACAGGGCACTTTTAGAGACCTGGGAACAGATCCATCATCCATCTACTATTTCTACTAATGTTTATATTGTGGTCATGCACAGAGGCCAGTTAGATCAGAGACACTTTTTGTTAGGTGCTGATATAGTCCAGACTCCTGTTTGGTGAGACTGGTTAATACTGGGTGCATCAGAAAAACATGTAATCACTCATAATATGCTTAATTGTGCACTGATGTACCATAAGGTGAAATGTAAGAGACAAAATTATGGGCCATTTTATCATTCAAATAGTAATTAAAAGGCCTATTTTAAGTGGATTCTTAATATGCTTGTGTTTTCATGATGGCAAAGAACCCTCGATGTTACCCTCTGGTTTCCAGATAAAGACTGGTGAGTCTGTATACCACAAAATGACAATGCTGATGTGCACCACTCGTCCTCTTTGTTAGCTAATGCATTAGCACAAAACACAGAAGGAATCATGAAAACACTTGTGCCAGGAAACTTAGCTAACATAACAACGTCATGGAGCAAAGAAAGTATAACCAGACCAACGTATAATGCAGTAATGCAACTAACCCACTAGGGAGAGCTAATGTATCGTTTTCTAGTAACAGAGAAAAGTGGCATTACAGTCTGTGTCTTGTTTCAACAACCCTCAGGAGTAGGATAGCTGCAGAAAAAGACCTGTTCGTATATTGTGGGTGGACAGGATAGGGCAGGAAATCCACACTTCAGCCCCAATACGTCTTGTCACGAGCAGTTATACCAGCTTGTTCTTAAAGCATGAGCGTTTAAACAGGAAAAGCAAAGCACAATGAGCATCTGTTGCATACATTTTGTTTTTTTGTTTTTTCTGCAAGTCATCAAATCCCGTCTACCCCGTCCCCTCCATCTGTGTAGCTTGGACTGGAGAACTAGACTCTCTGCATTTCCGTTCCCACCTACAAAATGGAGATAATAATATTCCCTTGGTTTGCCTTCTCTATTTTGTTGACAGACTCTTCAAGGCAGGAGCATATGAAGCCTTGATGTGCTACTGTAACATGAATACTACATTCAGTGAGGTGCACCACAAGCCTGAAAAGGAGATACTGATGATCCTTTGGGAAAGAGGTGAGTTCCTCATGGAGAAAGTTGGGCATAAGAGGAGAAGGTGGGACACTTTTCTAACCTCCAAAACCAGACTCAGGTTACATTCAAGCTCTCATTTGGGTGAAGTCTCTTCTCTATTCTGAACACATTCTCTCAGTGCTAATTTTTATTATGTAGCCATAGAAATAAGCTGCAGTTCATCAACAGCTGTACAGGTTGCTTTAAAGCACCAGAGGCTGCTATTACCATATGAAACAACAAGTCCCCAACTCCATTAAAAGGCAGGCAGCGTTTTTCACACAGCCAGAAAAAGTCGGAGAGAGGAAAAGGAAGACTGGCAAAAGAAAGGGATGCCGGTTTTAACAGGTATGAGAGGGAAAGTTTCCCTTTCAGTTTGAGATCTTCAGTGGAATCCAAATTGCCCACACCTCTGGCATTTCTTCCTCTCTCTCTTACAGAGACAATTATCGTTACATTCTTGGCATGCAAAAAGTACTTGTGGCACCTTAGAGACTAACCAATTTATTTGAGCATAAGCTTTCGTGAGCTACAGCTCACTTCTAGGTGCTAGATTCTAGGTCGCACCTCCGGAGGGACACAGCAAAGGCACAGGCCAGGAAGAGGGGGGAGCAGATGGTGCCATTTGTGTCCTACCTGGACTCTAGACTGCTGCAAAGACCAAAAACATACGCTAGTGTCAGTTAGCGCAATCCTTGGGGTCTGCTGTAACTCATGGCAGCCTTACCAATGCTGCATATGGGCTGCTCCCAGCCTAGAATCTCCATAGCTCTAAGGACGAGGAGCATGCCCCCTCTCCCATCCTCATTCCTCTGCCCACTACATCCCCTGTATGCCAAGCTCTGAGGGGTGACAGAGTAGGGCTACTACACTGTTCCTGCATCAGAGGAATTTTTTCCTAGCACCTTGTGATCTCTTGATGCGGATGGAGCAGTAGGCAGAGCCTGGAGTTGGAGGCCAGGATCTGGCTCAGTGTCTAAAATACATATCTACAGCCCTGTGTTCACACATCATGTATCTCTCTGAGGGAAGCTATTCACACCTAAGGCAAGGCCAGCACTTCTCTTGGACACCCCTCCCAAATGGTGGCTTTCGCCAAGCTAGAACTTACTACATTGAACAACAAAATATATAGAGAGATTGTTGTGGGGAGTAGGGGAAGGGGAATTCCTTGATTTACTTCCCTCACACAGTCCATGTTGTCCATGCAGCCAAGGGGAGCCGAAGGCTGCTCTCTCTCTGCAGCTTCTTGGCTGTGAATGCTGGCCAGAGATAGCTGCACAAGTTGAGAGCAGCGTGTGTACATGTCTTGAGAGTGCTGTCTCCACACTGGATATACAATATTCTTATTTTTTAAGGGTTTTTCCACTGATTTCAATGGGCACTGGATTGGGTTCAATTTTTGAAACCACTTATGGGATTTAGGAGCATGAGTCCCATTGAATTTCACTCCTGCCACAGTGTTATTGGGATGACTTATTTCCATCATTTCTTTTATACATTCAGGGCACGGTTTTCAAAAGCACCTATCAGGTTTGGGAGCATGAGTCCCGTTGACTTTCAATGTGACTTCTGCTCCTAACTCCATTAGGCACCTTTTGAAAATCCCACCTAGATGCTCTTAAAACCCTAGATGCTCTTAAAAATCTCCCCTAAGTGCATAAATGAAATAACCGCAAAATGGGCCATCTCAGCCACTTAGCAGGAACTGAGTACTGTGATCCCCACGTACTGGACTCAAAATGAGTCGCTGAAGCACCTGGTTTCAGATGCATTATGGAGGTGACACATGTTCTGGTTCTGGAGAAGGGAAGGAGGAAATAGTTTCATACCTACACAAGTGAGTATTTCCACATAATTCTTGGCTTTGGGCTAATATTCAAATATTGCTTTTTTATAATATTTGTCATACCTTTATCAGCTGTACACAGTATATGCACGTTATGTATTTAGGAAAATGTTCATTTACCGAATGGTTTCCACAGCCAGGTGGTAAACTTTGATTATATTTTTTTTTAACGTGAATTATGCCACATGCATTCACTGGAAACTGATAGCCTCTATTTATCTGTATAGCAGCTACAATGCAGCGCAAATGTCCTCACACGCCACAGCCCAAATGACTTCCTCTAGGTGTGAAACTGTAAGCCAGACTTTGACCACTCAGCCATTGGGATGACTGATGAGCAATGGCCATAGTGGTTTTCAAAGAGATACTCGTCCACCAGGAGCTGAACTGATCTTCAACTCTTTGTATATTATAAGCCACTGAGCAGTGGGATGATGGTACCACCTTTCGGTCACCACTGTTTTAGGTGGTATGTGAATCACACATATAGAGGATAAAGTCCCTGGCCCTCTCCACAGCAGGCTTTGAAGCCAGCAATTCTTCTGTGAGAGCTATCATCCGTCATGGCTAGACTTAAATGGGAATTAAACACTTGTGTAATTGTCTGCAGGACCAGAGCCTAAGAGACTTTTACATGTGTTAGGAGGGGCAGAGGGGACCTCATAGAGATGGGATGAATGCCCAATTACATTGTGGGGAGAAGACACACCTTCAAAAATCTTGCAAAGCTGTGAGTTTGGAAGGTCACACTGTCCCCTTCCTCATCGCTCTGAAGGAATGGTTTGAAGAAAATTCTGTGAGGTGAGCTTTGGCATTTCCAGGCACCTCTGTTTCCACAAGAGGTCTGTGATCTGGCCCTGTGACAAAGTGTTGTGCAAACAGCAACTGACGCAGAACTCTGGTCAGTGAAAGGATAAACAGTTGCTCTGGAGTACCCTTGATTAGGGAGAGCTGAGCCTCATTAGATTGGGATGGGCTGAGGAGAGCCCAAGAGGCTAATTGGCCTATATCCCCGGAGATAGAATAGTAGAATCATAGAAAGCGGGATTGTGAAAGGTCACCTAGACCCGTCCCCTGTACTCATGGCAGGACAAGTATTATCCAGACCATCCCTGACAAGGCACAGGAAGGAAGTGCTCAGGTGTGTGTGTGTGTGTGTGTGTGTGTGTGTGAGGGAGACTAGCAAGCTTTTCAGTTAGAGCCAGGTGAGATCTCTCAGGGGGAATTTCCCTTCTGTCTTCACCCTCCTTGGCCGAGTTAACTGAGGATTGTATGGTGCATAGGAGCCAACTTCCCCTGTAGCCGGGGGGTGTTCGACCCTGCCCCTCCACTCTTTCCCTCAAGTCCCTGCCCCACTTCTTCCTGCCCCTGCACCACCCCTGCCCCGCCTCTTCCCCGCCTCCTCCCCCGAGCGCGCCCCATCCCCGCTCCTCCACCTCCATCCCCGAGCTTCCTACACCCCGTGAAAAAGCTGTTTGCGGTGGGTGGGAAACTCTGGCAGGGACGGGGAGGAGCTGGTCGGCAGGGCCGCTGGCAGGTGAGAGGCGCTGGGGGAGCTTGGCTGCCAGTGGGTGCTGCTGTGCAGCACTTGCTAATTGTTCTCTGAGGGTGCTCCAGCCCTGGAGCACCCACGGAGTCGGCGCCTATGGTACGGTGTTGCAAAGGCAGTTGCACTAGTTTGGACAGATGGCAGGGAGAACATGGTGAAACAAACCACCAGTTGTTTGACCAGGAAAAGGTCTCTGAGTGGTTTGTTCCTTGGAAAGTGGCAGGAGCGAGATCCCGTCCTAGGGTGGCCAGATAGGAAGTGTGAAAAATCGGGACGGGGTGGGGAGCAATACGTGCCTATATAAGACAAAGCCCCAAATAGCACGACTGTCCCTATAAAATTGGGACATCTGGTTACACTATCCCACCCTGTCACATGCCCCAAAAGCTTTGGATAAAAATCCCCATAAAGTCAAAATTCTAAACTATAAATCTTGAAAATAAAAAATCCAGAGTGGGTCAGTTTCCTTTACTGGTGTTTAAATGCTTTCCCCACAAAATCATACTGTAGTAGCATGCTGGTAGGAAAATCATCACAGGTGATTTTCCCTGTCCTCATGATAATAGTTAACCCCTTGATAGTACTCAGCACCATGTATTCTTTGACAGGGTTCCATTCCGTGTTTAGGGTTTATGTACTGCCCTCCGTTCCCGTTTCCAGTCGTGTACAGGTTTGGTGTGGTCGGCCATTTTGAATTTTTTATTATTATTATTTTTCTGTGTTTGGATGGGGGAATGTTGTGTGCTTTTGATTTGGTTGATTTTTTAGAGAAAAAGTATGAAACAATAGAAAGAGAGGCCTTAAAGGAAAGGAGTTTTTAAAAAAAGAAAGATTGTTTGGTTAGGAGAGATGTTGGTTGTGAAAGAAAAAGTTTGAAAAGAGTAAAAAGGAATAGAAAAATAGAAAAGAATGAAAGAATAGAAAAAATTTGAAATAAATTAAAAAAGCAAAAGCTTTATTAAATAAAATTGGGAGCCTACACACTATGGCCATGTCCTTTTACAAGATGCCTAGAGACATCCAAGAAGCCTGAATTGTTTTTGGGTGCCCCTATTTGTGTTCAGAAGAGATGCCCCGTTTTCACTTATTTTGCTAAAGAGACAACTGTGATGCTGAACTCAGTGTTTCAGCCTGAAATAAAACCGAATAACCAGGAAGACTTTATGGAGTCGTCGCCCGCTGTAAAAGAGGAAAGGAAAAGCGTGTGAAAAAATTTGTTTCCAGCTTTGCAGGAAGCAGACTTGAAAGTGGAGGTAAGGTGATTTGTATTATTTCAAAATAAAGTGTTTAAAAATTATAAATGTTTTATATTTTATGATTAAATATATTTGTGCTTTTTATAGATAGGAATGGAAGAAGAGCCAGTATACGAAGACATGGCAGCCGAGGGATCATTGGAGGACAGCGATGCTGAAAGCCAGCAGAGTCATGGAAAGATGTCATCATTGTTATGGTAAAAGCAACTGAAAGTGTTACCAGTTGTGAAAAAATTTTTAGAATTATGTGCTTAAAATGGATTTTTTTGTTTTTTGACAGATAACCAAGCCAGGACCGTACAGGATCACAGCTCTGGTGTGTAGTGAGTGGCCATCAGATACAGAGCCAGAAGCGCACGATGCAGTAAAAACACCTTAAATTATTCTGAAAGAAAATATATATATATATATAAGGTGGAGTTGTATAACCATTTTTTATATTCCTTTGCTTCTGTATTAAACAAATTGTGTTTAGCTGTATCCTATATTACTCTGCTTCTGCATTACATAAAGACTAGTTTTTCAAAAAGTAAGAGGTGTATAGCCGGTTCTGTATTAAATAAAAACAAAAGCAAAAATTGACATTGTATATACTTGTGTCTTAAAATAAGACGGGTTATACATGGCAAAGTTGCTAAAGAAAATTAAAAGGAGTACTTGTGGCACCTTAGAGACTAACCAATTTATTAGAGCATAAGCTTTCGTGAGCTACAGCTCACTTCCTCAGATGCATATCGTGGAAACTGCAGCAGGCTTTATATATACACAGAGAATATGAAACAATACCTCCTCCCACCCCACTGTCCTGCTGGTAATAGCTTATCTAAAGTGATCATCAGGTGGGCCATTTTCAGCACAAATCCAGGTTTTCTCACCCTCCACCCCCCCACACAAATTCACTCTCCTGCTGGTGATAGCCCATCCAAAGTGACAACTCTTTACACAATGTGCATGACAATCGAGTTGGGCTATTTCCTGCACAAATCCAGGTTTTCTCACATCCCCCCCACCCCCATACACACACAAACTCACTCTCCTGCTGGTAATAGCTCATCCAAACTGACCACTCTTCAAGTTTAAATCCAAGTTAAACCAGAACATCTGGGGGAGGGGGTAGGAAAAACCAAGAGGAAACAGGCTACCTTGCATAATGACTTAGCCACTCCCAGTCTCTATTTAAGCCTAAATTAATAGTATCCAATTTGCAAATGAATTCCAATTCAGCAGTTTCTCGCTGGAGTCTGGATTTGAAGTTTTTTTGTTTTAAGATAGCGACCTTCATGTCTATGATTGCGTGACCAGAGATATTGAAGTGTTCTCCGACTGGTTTATGAATGTTATAATTCTTGACATCTGATTTGTGTCCATTTATTCTTTTACGTAGAGACTGTCCAGTTTGACCAATGTACATGGCAGAGGGGCATTGCTGGCACATGATGGCATATATCACATTGGTGGATGTGCAGGTGAACGAGCCTCTGATAGTGTGACTGATGTTATTAGGCCCTGTGATGGTGTCCCCTGAATAGATATGTGGGCACAATTGGCAACGGGCTTTGTTGCAAGGATAAGTTCCTGGGTTAGTGGTTCTGTTGTGTGGTATGTGGTTGCTGGTGAGTATTTGCTTCAGGTTGCGGGGCTGTCTGTAGGCAAGGACTGGCCTGTCTCCCAAGATTTGTGAGAGTGTTGGGTCATCCTTTAGGATAGGTTGTAGATCCTTAATAATGCGTTGGAGGGGTTTTAGTTGGGGGCTGAAGGTGACGGCTAGTGGCGTTCTGTTATTTTCTTTGTTAGGCCTGTCCTGTAGTAAAGAATAAATGTACACAAATCAGATGTCAAGAATTATAACATTCATAAACCAGTCGGAGAACACTTCAATCTCTCTGGTCACGCAATCACAGACATGAAGGTCGCTATCTTAAAACAAAAAAACTTCAAATCCAGACTCCAGCGAGAAACTGCTGAATTGGAATTCATTTGCAAATTGGATACTATTAATTTAGGCTTAAATAGAGACTGGGAGTGGCTAAGTCATTATGCAAGGTAGCCTGTTTCCTCTTGGTTTTTCCTACCCCCTCCCCCAGATGTTCTGGTTTAACTTGGATTTAAACTTGAAGAGTGGTCAGTTTGGATGAGCTATTACCAGCAGGAGAGTGAGTTTGTGTGTGTATGGGGGTGGGGGGGATGTGAGAAAACCTGGATTTGTGCAGGAAATAGCCCAACTTGATTGTCATGCACATTGTGTAAAGAGTTGTCACTTTGGATGGGCTATCACCAGCAGGAGAGTGCATTTGTGTGGGGGGGTGGAGGGTGAGAAAACCTGGATTTGTGCTGGAAATGGCCCACCTGATGATCACTTTAGATAAGCTATTACCAGCAGGACAGTGGGGTGGGAGGAGGTATTGTTTCATATTCTCTGTGTATATATAAAGCCTGCTGCAGTTTCCACGATATGCATCTGAGGAAGTGAGCTGTAGCTCACGAAAGCTTATGCTCTAATAAATTGGTTAGTCTCTAAGGTGCCACAAGTACTCCTTTTCTTTTTGCGAATACAGACTAACACGGCTGTTACTCTGAAACCTAAAGAAAATTAGTGACTTTCCAGGGGAAGTTGGGTGCTACAACGCCAAAACTCCCTTATTTCAAAGGCCACTAAAAAAAACACCATAAAACTTTAAGCAGAAAGCAGGTTGGAGCTTGATTTGCGGATCGAGATGCTTACACTTTACATCAACAGGCAAGAATTAAATGGAAAAGAAATGAAACGGTTGTGTCTGATGTGGCCGCGCAAGGACAGATGGATTTGGCAACATGGCCCCCTATTCTAACCACAACAATGGTCGACAACATATTTTAACGGTGATAGATACCGTTTGTAAATACGCCTGGGCAGGATCCCTGAAGAATAAGATTGGGGAAGAGGTGGCAAAGGTGTTTAAAGCTATTTTTAGACAAAAATTACAGACAGATCAAGGATAAGAGTTTTAAAACAAAGCTTTAAAGGCGTTTGTGACATTCCCCGGGTGTTATCTGGACCGGCTATCTGCTAGGTCACGCCAATCCTCAACTCTGGGAGCCAGCCTGACCCGGCTTGTCGAGAACTCCATGCCTGGGCTGTTCACGCACAGCCTCTAGCACAGGGGTGGGCAAACTTTTGGACCTCAGCTCCACATCTGGGTATGGAAATGGAATGGTGGGCCATGAATGCTCATGAAATTGGGGGTTGGGGTGCGGGAGGGGATGAGAGCTCTGGGGTGGGGCCAGAAATGAGGAGTTGAGGGTGTGGGAGGGGGCTCTGGATTGGGGCAGGGGCTTGGGTTGAGGGCTCCAGCTGGGGGTGTGGGCTCTGGGGTGGGGACAGGGATGAGGGATTGGGGGTGCAGGAAGATTCTCTGGGCTGGGACCGAGGGGCTCAGAGGGCAAAAGGTGGATCAGGGCTAGGGCAGGGGGTTGGGGTGCAGGAGGGGGTCAGAGGTGCAGGCTCAGGGTGGCGCTTATCTCAAACTGCTCCATGGAAGCAACAGCATGTTCCCCCTCCAGTTCCTATGTGGAGGTGCAGCCAGGTGGCTCCGCACATTGCCCCATCTGCAGGTGAACCCCGTCCAATGGGAGTTGCATGGGCAGCGCATAGGAGCTAGAGGGGGGACATGCCGCTGCTTCCGGGAGATGTGCAGAGCCACAGCCTGCATGAAACGCGGCAAGCCCTGGACCCTGCACCCCGGCAAGAGCTCAAGGGCCGGATTAAAACATCTGAAGGCCAGGATGTGGCCCCTGGGCTGTAGTTTGCCCACCCCTGCTCTAGCATGTAAGCTGCTCCCAGCTACGTGAGTGAGCACTTTTTGCCAGCTGCTGCTGGGATTGTGCAACCGAATGACACTAGCCAATATCTCCGGTCCCAGACATGACCCTAGGAACCTCCATCTTGCAGTGTGCAGTTATGCCCGCTGGACGCTGCAAGCTTATATGAGTTCATCAATTTAACAAAGAAATTGATATGTACCAGGCTTGTTATCCCAAGGGGAGACTCTGACAGGCTTCAAACCAAATGCACTGCTTCAGGTAGAATAAACAAACAAATTTATTAACTACAAAAGATAGATTTTAAGTGATTATAAGTCAAAGCACAAGAAGTCAGATTTGGTCACATGAAATAAAAGCAAAATGCATTCTAAGCTGATGTTAACACTTTCAATGCCCTTACAAACTTCGATGCTTCTCACAACAGGCTGGCTGGTTGTCCTTCAGCCAGGCTGTCCCCTTTGATCAGCTCTTCAGTCGCTTGGTGGTGGTGTCTGTAGATGGAGGTGGAAGAGAGAGGAAGAGCATGGCAAACGTCTCTTCCCCTTTATCATGTTCTTTCTTCCCTCATGGCTTCCCCCCCTTTCAGAGTCAGGTGAGCTTTACCTCATTGTAGTCCCAAACTGACCCAGGGTAGCGGGGTGACTCACTCAAGAGTCCAACAGATCCTTTGTTGCTGCCTAAACAGGGCATGGAAACCTGTCAAAGAATACATGGTGATGAGTACTGTCGAGGGGTTCACTACTCATGATAATCCTCTAATGTGATTGTTGAGGACACTCAGGTGAGAGTAAGCATTGCTTATCTGCCATTCTATAGTTCAAAATAAAAACTCAGCTGTAGCTTTTGATCTCTTTGCATCTTCCTTGCAATCCACATCTGTTTGCACGATTGCCTCTGCATTGCCATTTCATAAATATTATTATGACTTCTTATTTTTATAGCATCAGTGTTTTACAGACAGCCAATGGGACATGGTCCTGGCCCCAAAGAGCTTACAGCCTTGATGTGACAATCTTCATACTTTTACTATATTCTAAATACAATAAATTAGCCACCACTGCTACAGCAATATGGGAGTGAACCAAGTACTAAACACAAAGTGATGGCCTGTTGTTGCTGCTTTTTCTGCATATTTGGAGGAGGAATCCCTGCCAGACAACAAACAGAGAAATGAAACTAATAGAATCAAGAGACAGAAAAGACCTACTAGATCTTCTGCTCAGTATGCCTGCCTGTGCAGTGTGGTTCTCTCATGTAGATTTACTAGAGTTTTGTACAATCTCATTTCAAATGTGCCAGGTACTCTACATTGTCCTCATCGCCTTCCAAAATGGGTTTGAGGTCCCTGCACTTATGGGGCAGAGGCTTAATTATTCAAAAGACTAATTTCCATTCTATGGTCCACTTCTTTATTCAGTCCTTCTCTCAATAACATATCACAGGCCCAGGTTCAGCAACGTACTTAAGCATGCCTAACCTTAAGCAGGTGAGTAGACCCACTGAATTCAATGGGAAGTTAGGAAAAAAAGAATTGGAAACAAAACACAATCATAAACTGGAAGCAGCATTGCCCAGTGCTTAGGACTAAGACTCAAGAGACATACGCTCTATTCCCAGTTCTGCCACTTGACTTCTGGGTGACCTTGGGCAAGTCACTTCATGCCCCTGTGCCTCAATTTCCTCCATCACTAATATGTACTATTATCAAATACATATGATTGTTTCCATAGGCTGTATGTCACATGTAAGAGTCTGAGAGAGCTGGTCAGTTCTTGCTTCCAACTTTTGATGATCACACTAGTTTTCAGTATTCTAAAATCCAGAATTTATTCATTGGCAATTAAACACAAGGTATTAGCGACTTCCTGATCCATTTTGTTCTAAACCTCATTACAGTCTATTCCCAGAAGGCATAAAAAAGTAATAAATAGCACAGGATTTCCAGTGTTTTCTAAACAGAATTTATAGATATGAGAATGAAACTTGTGCATTTGGGGAAAACTCCAAAACAGTGAAAAATGCATTGACTGGGGGTAAGGACTTTGGGACATTTTGCGGGGAAATCCCTCAAGATTTTGTTAATCAGAGTCAGGGAATAGTTTAATTTGTGTGTAATTGCAGTACTGCATCTGGATATATTTGTTGCAGATTGAGGGATTTAGAGACACGAAGCAGAGCATCATTCCAATCCTTGCCTGCAATTTCAATCCCACATCTTTATTCTGGGTTTATGGAGTGGCATGGCAATTTTGTGTCCAATGCTGACAGCAGGAAAGAACAGAATCAAGTTATGAATTATTTAGGATTAGTGGTTAATACGAGCAGCTTTTCAATATTGACTGGTTGAGAGGGGAAGAGAGTTTGATATAGCTTCAGATAAGAAACCCAGAACTGGAGAAATATACATCTTAAAAAAACCCTTGTTTGAATTTTCCCATTCTTAATGGCATCCTGCTAGTCCTAGAAACAGACGTTTATTTTAGATTTATTTATACATGGCTTAATTAATTATTTATACAGGCTTATTTTTTGCAATTATTACAAAATAATGCTTTAATAAAGGGGTCAATCCTGCAAGATGCTGAGTACTCAGATCTCATCCAGCAAACAGTTGCTTAACAGTCCCTGCTCTGTGTAGGTTACAGCCTGAATAGGCAAGACAGAGAGGGAATCAGAGAGGAAGTGACTTGCCCAAGGTCACACAGAAACTCAGTGGCAGAGCTGGGAGTGTACTCCAGGTGCCTTGATTCTCAATTCAGTGCCCTAGCTGCTAGAGCAGTGTTTCTCCACTGGTGGATCATGACCTCCAGGGAGATTATGAAAGGCAATCAGTGAGGGCTGCAAGGCACTAAAAATTTTACTACAGTCTAAAGTAAAGAAAACCTTGCTCCCCCACTCCCCTGGTGCTTCAAGGTCAAATATTCTCCATAAACCTCTCTCAAGACACATACATTATCTAAACTTAGCATTATTATCATAGATACATATTTCACAAATGTGATGTGGGGGTTTGAGAAATTTTTCTACAACAAAGAAGGAGACACACACCTGAAAAAGTTTGAGAAACAATGCTCTGGAATATCCTACCTCTCTTGAACAAAAGATGAATAATGAATGGAAGATGCGCATCCATTTAATAAAATGTTTATTTCCTGGGACTCAGCTGCCCTGGATTCTATTCTCTGCTCTGCCACTGGGTGTCCTTGGTCAAGTCATGCTTCTCTGTGCCTCGGTTTCCCTATCTGGAAAATGAGGATAATGATACTGCCCTCCTTTGTAAAGTGCTTTGAGGTCTACTGATGAAACATGCTATATAAGACCTATTGTTATATTATTATTATCCTCAAAATATTTGTGGCAATTTGGACTTTATTGCAATTCACTTTATATTTTACTAATGTTTACAGATTCTTGTGACACAAAACCATAGATCTGAATACCACCCCCCAAGTTTGGAGTGTTCAAAATCTGCCATCTGGGTTTTTAGCTTGGGTTCATCTTTACTATCAATATTTAGTCTCATGGGACCTACTCCTGAGATTCCCTACTTAGTTTTTTTACTCAGATTTTACTCAGGCAAGATCCGACTGGCAAGACGAAAAATCTGTACTCATTGAAAATAACTCCATGGAAATCAATGAATATATTCCCATGACTAAGGATTTCTCATATGAATATTGTCTGATGGATCAAGCTCTAAGTAAGAACCTTGGGATCCAGGCCATGCTGATTAGGAGTGGCTTTGAAAGACTTCTGTTAGAAAGCAAGCACAAACTGAAGGGGATAGACGCTTGGTACAACAACATACATTTCCGGTGTTACTGTGGGAAGGAAGGAATAATTCTGGAACAATCTCCAGATTAGTGAATCTTCAAGCCCATTAGAAAAGAAGTTCACAAGAAGGAAATTACCTATCCTTCTTCCCACATGTCTGTAACAAGGCTCATTTCTGCCTTCTGAAGAAATGGACATCTTCCTTGTTCAGACTTGCTCAGGTAACAATTACTGCCTGCTCAGATAGAACTGAAACATCCACTCCTTCACCTGCCCTTTCTTTCTATTGTCTCTTGACCTTTGCAAAATGTTGTTTCTTTGAAACAGATATTGAGACATAGCTTAGCTGTGGTGTAACTGCTTTGGACAACTACACTACCCCCATACTGACACCATGCCTCCCTCGGAAAGAAAAGGATATAGAAGGTGAAATACAAAACTGGCCTGGCTTTTATTAATAATTATTTTTAAAAGCATGCCAACAATGTCCACCCCTAAACATACAAAATACGTAAAACCAAATGTGGATTTTTGAAAGCAGGCAAAGCGAAATTTAACAAATGCTCGCTCGAAGTGACATCCAGTTCTTACCCACTGTACACCATAAGGCTTTTGTGAAGCTTATCTAGTGCCTGGAGAATCTCAGATGACAGATGTGCAGCTACAGAAACACAAAAAAGGGCTCGATTTTAGCTGGGCCACCAGCCCTCAGAGAGGGGCAGCATGTGGCTGTACTGCCTCAGGAGGAGAAATAATCTGTGTCAGACATTTACTGGTGTAGATTTCTTCCCCCTCTACAGCAGCTCAGCTGGGTTGGCCAGCATATGGTGAGCAGAGACAAGCTCCAGCTACTTCCCTCCTTTTCCTGCATGCTGCCCTTCTGGAAAGAGGTAAAAAGCAGCCCCCAGAAATGTCTCTGCCCCCATGCACAGATGGCAAGGCAGGTAGTCCACAAGTGGAGTGTTTATAAATTAACTGAGCTCAGATTCATCCATTAATTATTGTCAGACATTGATCTCAGGTAAACAGGGAAGGATGTTCTAACTGTCATGATTTTCTGCTGCTCTAAAATATTCCAGGGCTGGAGCACAGAGTTATTAAGTCTTTGTCTACATCAGTGGTCCGCAAATATTTTCTGTCACGCCACCCCCTCCCCTTACCTGTAACAGAATCTGTTCGTGCTCCCCCCAGAGAGCTGTCAGGGCCAGGGGCCGTGACCGGGGCTGGGAGCCGGGGGAAGGGGCGTGGCCTTGGGGGCTGGAGTTGCGGCTGGGGCCGTGGCCAGGAGCGGGGCCACGGTCCAGGCTGCGATCCGAAGCCGGGGCTGGAGCTGGGGTTGGGGTCAGGCCTAGGGCCAGTGGCGGGGCCGGAGTGGAGCTTGGGGCAGAGTGGGACTGAGAGGCGCTCCCTCCCTGCTGTGCCCCCCTGAATGTTCCTCTGCACCCACCTAGCAGGGCACCCCCCAGTTTTGGGACCAATAGTCTACATAGAGGGAAAAGCCCAGAGTAGCTGGTGAGCACTAGCTAGTGCGTATTTAACCTCACTAACTACCCCTGGGGACACTCGCTGTGCACTAGGGCCCCGTCTACGCGGGCAGGTTTCTGCGCAGTAAAGCAGCTTTGGGTGCTGGAGCTCCCGAGGTGCACACACGGCCAAGCCACCGAGTGAGCAGAGACTGCACAGTGGCAGAGCTCTAAGAAAACCACCCCGACGAGAGGCGTCGAGATTTCTGCTCTACACCGTGGTGATTACGGTGCTGCGATTGGCCTCCGGGAGGTGTCCCACGATGCCTGTTCTCGCCTCTCTGCCCATCGCTTTGAACTCTACTGCCCTGCCTCCGGTGACCGGCCGTCAGCCCCACCCCACACATTCCTTTGCAAATTTGGAAGTCCCCTTCCTGTTTGCTCGGTGCTGCGTGCAGGGTCTCAGCGCATCTTTCCAGGCGGCCAGGCCTGCTCCACGCACCAGGCGGTCCCCCCTCTTGGGCAGAGCCGAGCTGCTGGCCCTGACTGGCGTTTGGGGAGAGGAGGCGGTGCAGCCCCAGCTGCGCTCCAGCCGTGGGAATTATGGCGCCTATGGACAGGCTTCTCGACGCATGACAGAAAGGGGCCGTGGCCGGGACACCTGGCAGCGCGGGGTCAAAGGGAAGGGGCTGCGGAGCGCCTACCACAAGGCGCGGGAGGCAAACCACCGCTCCGGTGCTGCGCCCACGAGCTGCCGGTTCTACAAAGAGCTGGACGCGGTACTCGGTGGTGACCCCCCTCCACGGCGACAGCCCCTGTGGATACTTCAGTGGTCGCGTGCCAGTCGAGAGGGGGCCGAGCCAGGAGGAGGCAATCTTGGACGAAGGGGGGGAGGGGGACCCAGAGGCAGAGGACGACGCGGAGGCCAGAGATGCAGGCGGCCAGGAGCTCTTCTCTACCCCAGAGGAGCCGAGCCAGTCACAGCAGTCAGAGCTTGGCGAAGCACAAACCGGAGAGGAGGCCCCTGGTAAGTGGATCTGATTTTGGGACTCACTGAAGCAAGGTGCTGGGGGCAGGAGGGCTGCAGAAAGCAGGCTTGTCTCCCGCCGCATGCCGAGTCTGAGCCGCGGAACAGGCTGGTGATTGACTCCCTCACTTCACGGGAATCTCCCTCCGAGATCTCCAGGAAACGCTCACGGAGACACGGGGCAATCCGCTGCCACAGGTTCCTAGGCAGAGTTGCTTTGTGTCTTGCCCCATGAACGGTACCTTTCCCGTGCCACTGTGCTGTCACGGGGGGGGCCCATTGCTGCACACAGGCGAGCCGCAGAGGGGCCAGGGCGGAAGCCGCAGTCTTGGAGAAGACCCTCCCTTGACTCCCTGCTCACCCTCAGCAGCGAGATATCTTCCATAATGATCACCTCCTGTGGAAAGTGTGGGGACAGGAATGACGATCAGGCCCCCGCTACAGTGCTGGCTCTCCCCAAGTGCCCAAGAGCCATGTGCCCAGTGTACAGCAGGGTCCGGGAAGAGCGATTTACCCTGCCCCTGCAGCTACTCTCTATTGTGGGGGTCTTGTGGCTCATGTGTGCTTGCCTGGGGTCAGCCAGTTAGTGACAGGTGTGTGAGTACTGGCTGTGTTTTAAATCACTGAAACAGTGTTGTCTGTGTTGCAAACAATACTGCGTCTGTAAAATGTTGCATTTAAATTTCACAGAGCTGACCTTGGGAGCCCAGCCTCCCTCTTTGTTATCAGCAGCTGAACGGCTGTGCAGAATTAGAAAGTGGCCAAGAAGAACTAAGGAGGACTTTCTGCCACCGAGAAACAGGAATTGAAGGAGTGGCGGGACAGCGAGAAGAGGGACTGAAAGGAGAACGCGGCAGGCCAGAATGAAGCCATGGAGTGGCTCTTAAACATTATGGAGCGCCAAGCGGACATGCTCCAGGCGACACTAGCTCTACAAACCAAGCAGCTCCGCGCCTGTCATCCTCTGCACAAAACTCTTTCCCACGCTTCCCCCAGACACTGCCAACACACTCTTATCAACCTCCTGGCTCCAGTCTCTACCCGCAGCACTCCACTCCTCCCCCTTCACAGTCCAGCCCTGCGGACTCCCACCACCCACTGCACTCAACACCCGTCCCTCTGCAGTTTGGCCTTGCTGAAGTACAGCACCCGCTGCATCGTACTCCAAAGGAGAAGGTTGGGTATGATCATAGAATACCAGGGTTGGAAGGGACCTCAGGAGGTCATCTAGTCCAACCCCCTGCTCAAAGCAAGGCCAATCCCCAATTTTTGTCCAGGATTCCTAAATGGCTCCCTCAAGGATTGAACTCACAACCCTGGGTTTAGCAGGCCAATGCTCAAACCACTGAGCTATCCCTGGACATACTCAAATCTGTAGCCCTCCCGGGACCCCACCTCCTCCTGAGACCTTCCCTTCCCCCATCCCCCTCACTGTTGCTGGTTTTTTTGTGTTTGACTCTCTCCTCTGGTTGTTGTTTTTTAATAAAAGAATTGTGTGTGTTTGAAAGCAATCTTTATTCTATTAACTGAAAGCAAAAAGAGCGCTGCAAAGCAACATACAATTACGTTAAACCCACATACTGCATGGTCTGCACCAATCACCTCCTAGCATTACAAGCACTGCACTCCTGAACATAGCAAATATTAGTGGCTTTCAGCTTCAAATTGCTGCCTCAGGGCACCCCTGATCCTTATGGCCCCACGCTGTGCCCCTCTAATAGCCCTGGTCTCTGGCTGTTCAAACTCAGCCTCCAGGTGCTGAGCCTCTGCGGTCCAGCCCTGAGTGAAGCTTTCACCCTTCCCTGCACAAATATTATGGAGTGTCCAGCACGCGGCTATAAGCATAGGAATATTGTCATCGGCCGTGTCCCGCTTCCCATACAGGCATCGCCAGCGAGCTTTTAAACAGCCAAATGCACACTCCACAGTCTGCACTTGCTCAGCCTGTTGTTGAACTGCTCCTTGCTGCTGTCAAGTTGCCCCAAGTATGGCTTCATAAACCATGGCATTAAGGGGTAGGCAGGGTCTCCCAGGATCACAATGGGCATTCTGACTTCCCCCACAGTGATCTTCTGGTTCAGGAAGAAAGTCCTGGCTTGCAGCTTCTTGAACAGGCCAGTGTTCCGAAAGATGCGTGCGTCACGCACCTTTCCGGACCGGCCTGCATTAATGTCCGTGAAACGCCCACGGTGATCCCCAAGCACCTGGAGAAACATCAAGAAATACCCCTTGTGATTAATGTACTCGGTGACTAGGGGGTCTGGTGCCAGAATTGGAATGTGCGTGCCATCTATCGTCCCTCCGCAGTTAGAGAAGCCCATTTATGCAAAGCCAGCGACGATGTCATGCATGTTGCCCAGACTCATGGTCTTTCGGAGCAGGATGCGATTAATGGCTCTGCAGATTTCTGTCAACACGAGTCCAGTGGTCGACTTTCCCACTCCGAATTGGTTAGCGACCGATGGGTAGCAGTCTGGAGTAGCCAGCTTCCACAGTGCAATCGCCACATGCTTCTCCAATGACAGAGCAGCTCTTATTCTCGTGTCCTTGGCCTGCAGGGCTGGGGCGAGCTCATCACCTAGTCCCATGAATGTGGCTTTCCTCATCCGAAAGCTCTGCAGCCACTGCTCATCATCCTAGACTTGCATCACGATGTGATCCCACCACTCAGTGCTTGCTTCCGGAGCCCAAATGCGGCGTTCCACTCTGGTCAGCACCTCCGTGACTGCCACAAGCAATCTCCTGTCATAGCTACTACGTGTGGCGAGATCAGTGTCGCACTCCTCTTGCCTTTGTAGTTTAAGGAATAACTCCACTGCCACTCGTGATGTGTTGGTCAGAGCGAGCAGCATCCTGGTCAGCAGTGCGGGATCCATTCCTGCAGCCCGAAAGAGGCAGGGCAGAGCGCGCAGTACACAGACCATTGAAAGATGGCGCCAAATGCGTATGGAAGCACAGGGATTGCTGGGATGCGAAGCAATGCATCACAGGGCATTGGGACAGGACCCAGGGTGCGCTGTGACCCCCTCCGCCTTCCCACAACTCTTAGTGGCAGAGGAGCAAGAGGTGCTCTATGGGACAGCTGCCCAGAATGCACCTCTTCGAATACCGCTGCAAGTGTGAACACGCTATTGCTCAGGCAGCTGACGGCGTGAACACACACAACAGCGGTTTCCCTTCAACACTCTCTGAGTGGCGCTGTAACTCCGCCAGTGTAGACATGCCCTAAGAGCGTCTTTGTGTGCATTAGCTTAATACGCTTTGGAAGTGTACTAAAGCTAAACTGCCTGAGGACACACTTAGTGCACAGTAAAAGTGTCCACACGGAGAGTTAGTGCAGAGTAGTTAGTGCATTTTCAATTTGCACCCTAGCTTACTAAGCACTAACTTCCCCATGTAGACAAGCCCTAAATCTCACAATATTTGGTGATTTGCTGAAAGCCCCCACTTCCTGGAGTCATGCGAATGTGCAAAAATTTGTACCCCAATCATGAACACCCAGGTACTTCGAATGTAAGCTCATAAAATCAGCCAGTTCCTACATTAGCAAATCGTTCAACACACCAGACAAAACCAGGTGAGAGGATTTGGATTCCACTGTTGACTTTACACTAATCTAATTAATTTTCATGAATACAGCATTTAGCAACAAGAGAGGCTGAACATTCCATTTTCTTTTCCATTTGTTCTCTTCGTTAGCTAGTTACATGCAGCCTCCAGTCATTGACATATAAAGCTAATTAGATGGCAATGTATGTGTGTTTTAGCAAAGTATGGCTGTTAGTTTTTCTTTAAGCAGTTTCCAGACCAAGCTGTGTCTAAACTACCACAATCTTATTACCATCTCAAACCTTTGCTTCCCACCTCATGCCCAATGCTTTGATGATCTTATTTTCTGCAACATTGTCCTCCACCTTGAAAGGCACTATTTGCTGGGCAGTTTAACTGGGACCACAAATGCACAACTTGTTCAGCGGCAGTCAATTAAATGCCATAGTAACCTGCTGCTTTTAATTATCCTTCCCTGCACCAGAACAGCTGTGAAACACAAAGGGACAAGCCAAATGTAATTTAAATACGGTGACGTGCTCCAGATGTAGCCATGCTGTGCCAGGTGTTTATTTTTAACGTATAACTTGGTGTTTTGCTCCATTAACTCATTTCTTTCCCTTTAGAAAAATCTACTTACAAAATATAGGTCCATAGCCCTGAATACTGAAGTACATGCCCGTGCTCATGTCCCTCTTCATTTTTATGCCTGTAATCGGACTGTATATACATCAAGGGCTTTTCTACTTCCCTCTGGGTACAAGTATTAATTACGGAAATTTCTGCTACTGCTTTGAACCAAAGCCACACCACATTTAGGACCTGATCCAAAGCCCATGGAAGTCAGTGTTAGCCTTTTGTTGATTTCTGTGGACTTTGGATCTGGTCTTTTAAGGCTTAACCAGAGGGCATATTAGACCGATGCAGTACACACACACACCCACACCCCAGCATTCACAGATTTCACAGATACAAACAATGCTCTTTCTCTCTTTTTTACTTCCACAATCATGGCCTCAGAGCCTTTGCTGATTATCTGACACTTTGTACGCCGCACTGTCCACACAGCATTCAGGGGCTATTTTTATAGGGAATTCAAGAGCCTCTTGTATAACACAAAAGAAATGAGCTGCCAACTAGACAGGCCTGCTTTATTATAATGCATTTTCTCACACCATATCCTGAAACCCATACTGCACGTAAGGTCTGGTGATCATGTATAAAAAACCTCAGCTGTCCTTTAAAGTGTTCCATAAAGGGGAAAAACCATACAGCCTTAGATCTCAGAATAATGAAAAATAAAGACGGTCCTTTTGTTCTATTATGTTGATCTCTATCCTTCTTGTCTGACCTGTAAAGAGATTTACCTGACACTAGGAGATGATATAACATCCTTAGTGGATGCATAGTTGAATTGGTAAGTTTGACCAATAAATAGCAACTGCTAATCGGACTGGGAAAACTACAAAGAGAAGAATCCCAGCCAGCCAGGCTCTCGCATGTGTAAAAGAACTAGGATATTATTATGGCATATGCAGGTCTGAAACAAAGTAGAGGCTGCTCTGTTTTCTGCACACTGCACCTTTAAAGGTAGAGAAGTTTCCCACCTCAGCTGCCATTTTGTGTTTCTGTTCAACTAAAGAATGGTACAGAGAGACAGATTGTCCCTGGCATTTGCGAGGGCCTAGGGAGGAATTATGGGGGACACAAAGAGACTGTTCCTTTTATGCACCATTGGGGCAAGTGTCCTCCAAAGAAAGAGAATCATGAACGCGCTGCCTTTGTGAAGACCACGCTTGAGAGAATAGGCTGCCCTTCCTACAGGAAGTTGCTTCAACTGTCAAAGGACTCTGGATGGCACCAGAGCACATATCCAGCAGCAGTGGGTTTAGGAAGGATTGTGGCATGATCCCTGAGGCACATTCCTACCCCAGGCTCTATGGGACAGAATGGAGCCACACACACAGTGCCTAAATATCCAGTCTAGCCCAGTGAGAGTGGCACATTCTGTATTCCATCTTATGGGGACTTACCCTCTAGTCATCCTACTCCTTGTTGCTTTCCCTCATCTAGTAGGAGAGTCTTTGGGAGGAAACATGCATGATCTGATTTTTGTGCCTGGGAAATAGACTAGTCAGCACGTCAATTTGAAAATTTTTTGTTTCATGACTTAATTATCATCACACAATGCTGCACATATGGCAGGGTGAGTGAGTGGAGGTGCAGCTCCGCAGCATGGCTGAGAGGATGGTCCAGAACACCTTGTGCTGTAATGGCCAGCCATGAAGAGGGGATGGCAGGAGAAGTTTTGCTGGATTTGGTAGGCAGAAGAACAGAATTACTGGGATCGAACAGATTCCAAAATGGGTAATTACTAGGGCTGTTTGAGAATCACAGGGCCTGATACTGCATCACACGTAGTCATTTGCATCTGTGCAAAGTGAGTACATTCTGATCTTTATGCCACATTTCATGGGTGTAAATGACTACACCAGATGCTGGGCAGTGGAGAACCAGACCCACAATAGGGGTGGATAGGAAATGGGAATTTCTACATCCTGCGAGAATTTTTGAGATTTCAGAAACTTCCCATCCCAAAGCGAGACTAAAAGACGAAATGTCAAAAATGTTCATGAACTGACCGACCAAAAGACTTTGGCTTGGGTCAACTGAAACATTTTGTTTTAATAATTTCAACGTGTCGTTTCAATTTTGAGCTTTTTCCCTTTTACCCATTTTAGGCTACATTTACTAAAATTTCAAAATAAAAAGTCATTTTGACTCAAAAAACTGAAACTTTATGTTTCAAAAATGTCAAAATGTTCTGTTTCAACAATTTTCAAACTTTTCTCCCAAAAATTATTTTTTAGTTTGGAGATGTCTCTGAACCAACCTTACTTCATGAGCAGTCTCAGTTTTGACAAATCAAGCTTGTGTGTGTGAAAAAGTTTGTTGAAAAACTCCCAAGAAGCTGTAGCTCAACGCTCCAAATTTTGAAATTGAGAAAATTCTGGAAAAAAGAAAAATTATGATTCTCCTCCTCTTCCCATCTTTTGAGCAGCTCTAATCAGTAGGTTCTCAGCATCTGTGGGCTCACATAAAGGCAGTGATCAGAACCATCTTGTCTGGGCCAGAGGCACACTCAGATCATTTCTCTGGCAGAGGAAGAGAAAGATCATGTCCTAAAAAGAAGGGACTTCTAAGTAAAGAGAGAAGCCTTTTTTAAAACCAAACCTCCTCTGAGACCTGTTTAGATAGATTGGCTGAAGAACCTGAAGTTTGTGGTGATACAATGAAAGATGAATAATGCATGGGTGGTGAAGTACCCTTCTATTCAGAAGTAACTAAAGAATTAATGTGATCCTTGGATGCCTAAACAGGGGAATCTCGAGTAGGAGTAGAGAGGTTATTCTATCTCTGTATTTAGTACAGGTGCCTCTGCTGCTGGAATACTGTGTTCAGTTCTGGTGTCCACGATTCAAGAAGGATGTTGACAAACTGGAGAGTGCTCAGAGAAGAACCAAGAGAATGGTTCAAGGATTAGGATACATGCTTTATACAGGTAGACTCAAGAAGCTCAATCTATTTAGCTTAACAAAGAGAAGAATAAGGGGTGACCAAGATGCTCGGGCCATACTTGGGGCAGCTAGACCCTGCACCACGCATGCCACTGTGGCTATTCTATTTTTAGTATGCTAGGTCGATCAGAGCTAGCAAAAGTATGTTTCCTCAAGCTGGGAATCACACCCCCAGCTTGAAGTGAAGACATACCCTATATGTAACTACACAAATTTGATAAAAACTCTTCAGCCTAGTAGACAAAGGTGTAACAAGATTCATGGCCGGAAGCCAAATAAGACAAATTCAGACTGGAAACAAGGGATGTATTTTTAGCAGTGTGGGTAACTAACCGTTGGAAAACTTACCAATGCTTATGGTGGACTCTGCATAATTGGTAATTGTAAAATCAAGAGTGGATTTTTTTTTCTGTGAGATATGCTCTGTTCAAACTGGAGTTAATTCTGGGAAGTCCTGTACCTGTGTTATACAGGAGATTGGACTAGACGATCACAGTGGTCCCTTTTGGCATTGGAATTCATGAATCTATGACCCCTGGGTGCCTCCACGCTGAGACACAATATGGCTACATTCTGCCTTTAGACCTGCTACCTACAAGGTCTACTTACCCCAGTGCAATGTCATTGACTTCCCTGGGGTTGGATGGGGCCCAAGTCGACAAAAAATATCCAACTGGAACTGAAAACTTTTCATAAAAAGTTCAGTTTGCCTCCAGATAAAGGAGAAACCTAATTATTTTTAAAAGGCTGGAGATTGTTGAATCTGGTTTTAAATAAGTTTATTCTGGCATGAAGAACATGGGGAAAAAGGACTGTCTTGTGATATTTTACTATCATCACATCATAAATCAGAAACCTTGGAAGCAGCTCTTCCATTTTTATATGTAAAAAAATCAAACAACTTTATGGATTAATTACTGAAGCTAAGATGCTGCTTGAATGCACGTGAACCATGCCAAAGGCACAAATGTTCTGATCATGCACATTTTTCTGAGCTCATGATGTGCTGCCAGTTAAGGCATTTTTACAGTCTTTTTTTTTTTTTTTTTTTTTTTAATAAAAGAGAGGCTGATACAAATGGAAAATTGTTGTACGGAGTGATATTTGAAACAGCAATGTTGAGAACAAAGCGACAGAGAAGAGACAGTTGTGTTTTTGGCCTTGTGCAGAAAATCCAACTAAATGACAGTGAAATCAAACAAGAAATAAAACAAAGGGTCATTTACGTTATGAGTGAAGTTTCTTAGTTAACCAGAGTGCAAAGTTACACTTTTTATTACCCAGCTAAATGCCTGCTTTGGTAAACATGGGTGAAACTGATTCTAGTACATATGGAATCAGATCTTCAGTCCCTGCTAAGATCCATTTGCAAGGGGACCTTAAACCAGCACAAAGGGGGCTGATGAGGAGTCCCCCGATACAGAAGAATCCTGTGTTTGCATAAAGTCATTATACCCTGCTTTACAGGAGCTCCTCCTAGATTTTCCATGACAGAAGAATCATGTCTGCCAGGGGGAGGTGGGGCACGAACATTCTGGGGCAGGAAGAGAACATGATGGGAAATCTCATACCAATCTCACACTGGAGGAACAGCTCCTAGAGACCTATTCAAGCCAGTACAATTTAGAGCAGCTCTGTGACTGCTTGAGTGGCAAGATTTGGTCCCAGTGATTGTCATGGTATCTTGTCTCTGCTCCCAGATCACAACCTAATCCCCTTCCAAAATCCTGAATAGGTAGTGGAACTAACACAGTCAAAGTACTGCTGTTCTCCCAGTACAGTCCTCCCCTCCGTTTCCATGGCTAATGTAGAAAAGCATAATCTTTTAAATGTGACTAACAGGTTTTTGTCACAGTAGTTCCTGATGCTTTGGAGCGCTGAGTGCACCAGCTGGCAACAGTATTCAGCAACTCCAGCCACATACAGCACATGATCTATCTGAGGGGTTTATACTGCTTTCCATTCCTGTAGTATCTAAGCCCTCTGAGAAATCAGGTTTCAGAGTAACAGCCATGTTAGTCTGTATTCGCAAAAAGAAAAGGAGTACTTGTGGCATCTTAGAGACTAACCAATTTATTTGAGCATAAGCTTTCGTGAGCTACAGCTCACTTCATCGGATGCATACTGTGGAAAGTGTAGAAGATTTTTTTATATACACACAAAGCATGAAAAAAATACCTCCCATTCTACATCCATAGTGGCCAGGATGGTGTTATCAGGAAGATCACTGATGGATTGTAGTTTCCTCAGGAAGTCAGTGGTGTCTCGAAGGTCGCTGGGAGTGCTGGTAGCGTAGGGCCTGAGGAGAGAGTCTACATAGCCAGACAATCCTGCTGTCAGGGTGCCAATGCCTGAGATGACGGGGCCTCCGGGATTTCCAGGTTTATGGATCTTGGGTAGCAGATAGAATACCCCAGGTCGGGGTTCCAGGGGTGTGTCTGTGCGGATTTGTTCTTGTGCTTTTTCAGGGAGTTTCTTGAGCAAATGCTGTAGTTTCTTTTGGTAACTCTCAGTGGGATCAGAGGGTAATGGCTTGTAGAAAGTGGTGTTGGAGAGCTGCCAAGCAGCCTCTTGTTCATATTCCGACCTATTCATGATGACGACAGCACCTCCTTTGTCAGCCTTTTTGATTATGATGTCAGAGTTGTTTCTGAGGCTGTGGATGGCATTGTGTTCCGCACGGCTGAGGTTATGGGGCAAGTGATGCTGCTTTTCCACAATTTCAGCCCATGCACGTCGGCGGAAGCACTCTATGTAGAAGTCCAGTCTGCTGTTTCGACCTTCAGGAGGAGTCCACCTAGAATCCTTCTTATTGTAGTGTTGGTAGGGAGGTCTCTGTGGATTAGTATGTTGTTCAGAGGTATGTTGGAAATATTCCTTGAGTCGGAGATGTCGAAAATAGGATTCTAGGTCACCACAGAACTGTATCATGTTCGTGGGGGTGGAGGGGCAGAAGGAGAGGCCCCGAGGTAGGACAGCTGCTTCTGCTTCCACTGACTTCCTGAGGAAACTACAATCCATCGGTGATCTTCCTGATAATACCATCCTGGCCACTATGGATGTAGAAGCCCTCTACACCAACATTCCACACAAAGATGGACTACAAGCCATCAAGAACACTATCCCCGATAATGTCACGGCTAACCTGGTGGCTGAACTTTGTGACTTTGTCCTTACCCATAACTATTTTACATTTGGGGATAATGTATACCTTCAGATCAGCGGCACTGCTATGGGTACCCGCATGGCCTCACAGTATGCCAACATTTGTATGGCTGACTTAGAACAACGCTTCCTCAGCTCTCGTCCCCTAACGCCGCTACTCTACTTGCGCTATATTGATGACATCTTCATCATCTGGACCCATGGAAAAGAAGCCCTTGAGGAATTCCACCATGATTTCAACGATTTCCATCCCACCATCAACCTCAGCCTGGTCCAGTCCACACAAGAGATCCACTTCCTGGACACTACGGTGCTAATAAATGATCGTCACATAAACACCACCCTATACTGGAAACCTACTGACCGCTATTCCTACCTACATGCCTCCAGCTTTCACCCTGACCACACCACACGATCCATAGTCTACAGCCAAGCTCTGCGATACAACCGCATTTGCTCCAACCCCTCAGACAGAGACAAACACCTACAAGAGCTCTATCAAGCATTCTTACAACTGCAATACCCACCTGCGGAAGTGAAGAAACAGATTGATAGAGCCAGAAGAGTACCCAGAAGTCTCCTACTACAGGACAGACCTAACAAAGAAAATAACAGAACGCCACTAGCCGTCACCTTCAGCCCCCAACTAAACCCCCTCCAACGCATTATTAAGGATCTACAACCTATCCTGAAGGATGACCCAACACTCTCACAAATCTTGGGAGACAGGCCTGTCCTTGCCTACAGACAGCCCCGCAACCTGAAGCAAATACTCACCAGCAACCACATACCACACAACAGAACCACTAACCCAGGAACTTATCCTTGCAACAAAGCCCGTTACCAATTGTGCCCACATATCTATTCAGGGGACACCATCACAGGGCCTAATAACATCAGCCACACTATCAGAGGCTCGTTCACCTGCACATCCACCAATGTGATCTATGCCATCATGTGCCAGCAATGCCCCTCTGCCATGTACATTGGTCAAACTGGACAGTCTCTACGTAAAAGAATAAATGGACACAAATCAGATGTCAAGAATTATAACGTTCATAAACCAGTCGGAGAACACTTCAATTTCTCTGGTCACGCAATTACAGACATGAAAGTTGTGATATTACAACAAAAAAACTTCAAATCCAGACTCCAGCGAGAAACCGTTGAATTGGAATTCATTTGCAAATTTGATACAATTAACTTAGGCTTGAATAGAGACTGAGAGTGGCTAAGTCATTATGCAAGGTAACCTATTTCCCCTTGTTTTTTCCTACCTCCCCCCCTCCTCAGACGTTCTTGTTAAACCTTGGAATTGTGCTGGAAATGGCCCACCTTGATCATCATACACATTGTAAGGAGAGTGATCACTTTAGATAAGCTATTACCAGCAGGAGAGTGGGTTTGTGTGTGTGGGGGGGGAGGGTGTGTGTGTGTGAGAAAACCTGGATTTGTGCTGGAAATGGCCCAACTTGACTATCATACACATTGTAAGGAGAGTGATCACTTTAGATAAGCTATTAGCAGCAGGAGAGTGGGGTGGGAGGAGGTATTTTTTCATGCTTTGTGTGTATATAAAAAAATCTTCTACACTTTCCACAGTATGCATCCAATGAAGTGAGCTGTAGTTCACGAAAGCTCATGCTCAAATAAATTGGTTAGTCTCTAAGGTGCCACAAATACTCCTTTTCTTTCTGAGAAATCAGGTTGCTCTTAAATTGGTTAACAATGAAGCACATTTCCTTGCAGTCAGTCCCTATCTTCCATGAAAGATAGGGATGGGTCAGCATGGGGCAAAGGCCTACTGATGGCCATACAGTTACCAATATACCTTTCTTTTAAAACTCTGGATATGGGAATGGTTAGTCATGACTAGAGCTGAGTGAATAATTTGAGTTTTCAGTAAAAAAAATTGTTTAGGTCAAACAAAATATTGTGTTCAACTTGAAATGATTTTTTGTTTCATTTTTGTTTGTTTAACCTTCTTTGTTTTTAAAAAATAAATTTAACTAAATTTCTAAATGAAACTAAGGACTTGTCTATGCTGCCCACTGTTCAGATTACTGGGATGCAAACAGCAATGTACGCCAAAGTGCGGCACTAAAACTCCCCCATGTGGGTGCGAAATAAACGGTTCCTAGTTTGTGTTAACGTAGTCCTCCTCCTGCAGCAACCATGCGGGGGCGGGGGGAGGGGGAGAAACTATTAATCCAAAAAGAAAAGGAGGACTTGTGGCACCTTAGAGACTAACCAATTTATCTGAGCATAAGCTTTCGTGAGCTACAGCTCACTTCATCGGATGCATACTGTGGAAAATACAGAAGATGTTTGTTTTTATACACACAAATCATGAAAAAATGGGTGTTCATCACTACAAAAGGTTCTCCCTCCCCCCACCCCACTCCCCCGCTGGCAACAGCCTATGCAAAGTGATCACTCCCCCCACAACGCGCATTATAATCAAGGTGGGTCACCTCCAGCACAAATCCAGGCCCTCCCCCCCGCCCCCAAACAAACCCAGGAGAGAGAACCTTTTGTAGTGATGAACACCCATTTTTCATGATTTGTGTGTATAAAAACAAACATCTTCTGTATTTTCCACAGTATGCATCCGATGAAGTGAGCCGTAGCTCACGAAAGCTCATGCTCAAATAAATTGGTTAGTCTCTAAGATGCCACAAGTTCTCCTTTTCTTTTTGTGAATACAGACTAACACGGCTGTTACTCTGAAACCTGTCATTATTAATCCAAAATATTTCACCAAGCTCGACTCATGACTTTGAAGGGATTACCACACAAATCCTTGTAGCAGCCCAGGCCATGCTCTTGTTTCACAGGTTGCATCTAATACCCATGAATGATTGACACAGTTAACTGCAGTCCCTTAAACAGAGTTCAGTTACACAGCAAAATACTGGTTACTGATCTGTACTAAGTTTAACTTGCAATCTGGAAGACAGTCTAACAGTAAATGCAGGTTATACTTTGTACATAATAATTTACTTACCATTTGTCTACCTCCAAGTCTGGACTGTGGATTACTGACCTTCAATTGTAACGAGCTACCATTTCTAACCCAAGATACTGGGACAATGCTAGAATTATAACTCGAGATACCTTTACAGCCAAGATCAGCTCATACAAACTATGAGGATGATCCTGATCCTTGAAATTAGTGCCCCTAAATTACCTTCTCAGCCCTAGAGATGGTCCCTTCAGAACACAGTCAAGGATCATTTGGTATGAGAAAGCTAATGTTCAAATTCTGCTATGAACCTGTTCCATGTATGAAACAGACAGTGTCATTCTCTGCATTACCAACCTCCAAACATTCAAAAACCAGGAATCAGGTTCCAAAATATCATGAGACTGGTTTAAAGATCATGGGATCGGACTTATTTTTTGTTGAGCTTTTCTCTATAACCATGGAGCAATTTTTTTGAGCTTTTCTCTATAACCATGGAGCAATTGTGTTAAATGAAAGCTTTGAGCAGGGGGTTGGACTAGATGACCTCCTGAGGTCCCTTCCTACCCTGCTATTCTATGATTCTATGATTTTCACGATTCCAGGACCAGGGGCTTTAACAAAAACATAAAATATTGGGAGACACAATAAAAATCAAGAAAGTTGGCAACTGTGCATTCTTCAATGCTATTAATTCAGCACCATGCCTGGGAACTAAACTTTGCATTAAGAAAGAAAATTAATGTACAAGTTACAAGTTATAATGTACAAATTAATGTAATTGTACAAGATTTAACTCATTCTTCCCCCCACCGCCAAATACAGTGGAACAGCCTGTCATATTCACAATATTTTTCTCTTGAGCTTCTCTAGTCAAAACATGAAAACACAACGAGATAGAATTGTCCCCATCTGGAGCGAGCTGTGAATAGTGGTTAAGGGTGTACTATGTTGGGCTGGGGATGTTGTTTGCAACTCTGCTTAGAAAGCATTTAGGTACAGGAGGAGCCCTATAACACAATTTCTCTCCTGGAAGTTTGCTTTTTCCCTAAAAGGAAAGTTCTAAGCACAAATGTTAACCACAAGTTTGAAAAATTATGAAAGGAATTGAATTCATTTAAATATTACAGATGGAGATAAATATTAACTTGGCTAGAAATTATCAGATGACTCGTATCCTGTATTGCTTCTTCGTAATCACTTTCTACTTCTGAACAGAGATAAGTATTTAAAGCCAGTGGCTGTCCATTCAATTACCTACGTTTCTCAAGCCAAAGTCCTTATTCCCTCTTCTTGAAAACCCCACCCAGACAAAGTGCTCTACGTAAACCCGGAGTGATAGAAGGTGCATAATTAAATGTTGTTACTGCTCTTGAGCTACGTTTCTCCCACCCTAAATCATCCAATTGTACTGTTTTACAAACCAAATGTGTGTCAGTTTCATGCCATTAAACCCCCAAATCCCTTCCCACATTCCTGCCTTTTTTGTTACCCAATGTTTTTTGCAGATAGACCTCAAAGATTTACCTAGGTTTTTTAGGATTTTTTTTTTAATTTTTACACCAAAATAGATTCTGTAAACATATCAAATCTGATCCTTAACTGAAACCTCAACAAAACTGGAGTTTCTGCAGTGTTATTTAGCTTTCCTGATTTTTAACAAAGTCTAGATTCTTTCCACTGTAGTCTGACATCAGATATTTTGAGGGACAGACATGCAGAACATGGCGCTGAGCTCTGCTGTCATTTCCACAGGAGGAGTTCCCACTAAAGTCAACCAGAGCTGAGTCCTGAGAGAACTGAGAGAAGAAATAGACCCCTCTGGTCTAGTTCACTCCCAGTGGAACCTCATGGAAGTCAATTGAGTTGTTTCAGGGGTGAGTGTGGCCTCTAATGTCCATTACACAGTATGTTGTGTACTTGCTTTCGGGATTGGAAAACAACAGTCCAGACAGGAATAAATGCAAATGAAAAGTATTGAAAGTTTGCTAGGGATGCAGGATTTTTTTTTTTTTTTTGAACCTTGCTCAGCCAGTGTGGAAAAATGCGAACACTCTTCAGGGGTGTGAAGGTGTCACTGAGTGTAAGATGGCTGCTGCTACTTCAGTCATCTAACAGAACGGAAGGGGGTCAGCCAAGCCCTGTTTGCAGTGGGGCTTAAAGTGGTGCTGTGGGTATGTCCACTCTGTAATCCCAGGCGTGACTGCGGCTCATGTAGCCACACCTGAGCCACCTTTAAGCTAGCTATCTTGGTGTGTTAGTAACAGTGAAACTATGGCAGGGCGGGCTTCAGCATGAGCTGCTCCAGTGGATGGAAGCTCGCACGGGTACGTAACATGAGCTGCCATCACACCCCAGGAGTGCAGGGTAGACCCACCCTTTGCCTCGGGCTGGCTTTCTGTACAGAGGCGAATTTCACTCATTTCCAGCAGGCACAAATAGCTGCATTTTATTGGTCTACCGTGGCAACTGTGGCGGCCCATTTTAGGCCACAAATATGTGGCCAGATTTTCAAAAGAGCTGGTGGATGCGAAACTGGTTGGGAAATCTGACTTTCAGTGTTAAAATGGGAAGTGCTGGGCCCTTTGGAAACTCTGACCTCTTAATTTGCTTGTCTAAATGAGATCTCAGCTCTTTTAAAATGCTGGGTGGGCACTGCCGGGTACTTAAAAGTTTGGCCCCAAAGGATTATTCCAGATGTGCACTTTAGGAACGTGCAAAGCCTATTCCTACAGGGGGCACCAAAGCAGCACCAGGAGAATTCCAGCTTGTCAGCTTCAGTAACACAGAACCCAGGGGCTCTTTTAAAACTAACCTTAAATAATGAGCACATGTGGAGCTAAGGCAAGTTGTAGTGACCTAGATGCAATTTTGACCCAGGATTGTCATCACTGGAAGTGTGATATTAGTGTGATAGTAGGAATGGCAGGTAAGTCCTGACAAACAGTGGTGTAAAAGAGATGTTTAGTATTCACGTCTAAGGATACTATTCGGTTCTTTTCTTTTTAGAAACAATGATTAGTTAATACATTTCAGATTGACTTTTCTCTTCCCCTCATCAAGAATGAAATCAGCATGTCTGCATCTGTATCCCAGGAGTGATTATGTTAGATTTATTGGATAACCCATAAAAACCCATATGATCAAAGGGATAAAAGAGAAATAATTTTCCAAGCTCTGCTGAAAAGATTTTTTTGTTTTTATTTAAAGCCTTAGCACAACATCAACATGCAGACAATTGCGCATGTCAGTTAGTACTGCAGATTCCTACAAAGATTGTGCTTGATAATTAAGATTTTTTTTGGCGGGGGGGGGAAGTGAACATTGGGGATTTAGTTACTATTTTGTTACAAATATTTATTTATTTTAGCACTTTGCTAATAGGAAAATAAATCTTCATCTTTACTGCAGTAACCATGGTGATGTGCACAATAATGGTCCAACGAAGGAAATAAGAAGCATACATTCTCTGAACAGCTTTCATACATTTCCCATGTTCTATTACAGCATTAAACGAAAATATCAAATGTAGAAGTGGTCAGTGGAAGGAGGAAAAAGCTCCCGCCCATTCAGATTCAACTCCACACCCAGCCTCCTAAACCAACAAGTTTCTCTTTAACCTGAAGCACTTTCCAGATATCCACACACCCCTGCAACCAGCACATCCTTTCAACTGACAATCCATCCCGGCCAGTGTTATTGCATGTCAGTCATTTTACATTTTCATCTATCCTAGGATCCTCTAGAACAGTGGTTCTCAAAGCCGGTCCACCACTTGTTCAGGGAAAGCCCCTGGCAGGCCGAACCGGTTTGTTTACCTGCTGCATCCGCAGGTTCGGCCGATTGCAGCTCCCACTGGCCATGGTTCACCGCTCCAGGCCAATGGGGGCTGTGGGAAGTGGCACGGGCCAAGGGACATGCTGGCCACCCTTCCCACACCTCCCATTGGCCTGCAGCGGCGTACCGCGGCCAGTGGGAGCTGCGATCGGCAGAACCTGTGGACGCGGCAGGTAAACAAACTGATCCGGCCCGCCAGGGGCTTTCCCTGAACAAGTGGCGGACTGGCTTTGAGAACCACTGCAACTAGAGTCCCATTATTGTAGTATCTGAGCACCTCACAATCTTTAGTGTATTCCTCCTCCTTGCAAAATCTCCATGAGTAGAGAAATGCCATTAGCCCCATCATACAGATGGGAAACTGAGGCACAGAAAGACAGAAATGAAATTCATGCCTCCAAAGTCCTAGGATGGTGCCCAACCACTGGACCACACTTCTCCCCTTTTTTTTTCAATGTCAGTAGTAGAATAATGGAAAATTCATATTCACAAATAGTTTCAGATAAATGGAATGACTTTGCTCTGCTGCTATGTACAGGTCTGTATAATTTATTTGTGAGTATTCAGATGACTGCTGGGTATTCATGAATATGCTCACAGATTCCAAAAGTTACACAGATTTTAGCATGAATGATTATTCCTCTGATCATACATCGCTAGAGATGTTATTTGTCTGTCATTATTCTCTTGTTTAGAAAGTTGTCCACTCAGGGATGCGCTGAACAATACCATGTGACCAGTCGTTCACCTTAAGGGACAAACAAAGACTAGCCAAGGCAAATACTTTGTGAAAACAAGCCACATTCATCCAAATTATCTGGCAAACACTCATCAGTTGCAGATGTAGAAAGTAGGGTCAGTTGTGAGCAATCCACAACTATGAAAAACGCTTAAATTCACAATGAAAGTTATTCACAATGAATAATTCCACCTGCATGTGTCCTGTGCCCTAGCCATGTTATTCTCTCATTCCTTTAGTGTGTCTCTCTTACCTATCCTAAACACTCCCTCCCTTCCCCAGAATTAGGGCAAATATTTTCATGTTTCATTCATGTTTCATGTTAAATTCCCATGTATGAACAATCGCTTTGCATCATGCACTCTTCTGATGTCACTTTCTTGTTATGTATTTGCCTAATGTGACTTTCCGATTTTGACATCAATATTGAATAATAATAATGTGCAAACACATTTTTTACAAGCCTTTCACAGGCCTCCATGTCTTATATCATGGAATGAATGAAGCAAGTGCCGACAATTAGTTGCAATAATGGAAGAATATCTGCTGTAACTTGCACTCATCAGAATTAAAGGCGGAAAAGGCCAGCAGTATTAGGTCATCTTGCCAGTGCAAGAGCATTCCTTGTATGGTAATTACACAGCTTTTCCTTTGGCTTCAAAACAAATCCTTCTAGATGGCATTTCATTCTGTGGCAAACTCGGCTGCCTTTAGGTCTCTCACAGGTTTGCCACATACAGAACCACCTCTTAACATGTGATGTAATTGCTTATTCTTGGGAATGAGGTACATATTATTTCCTTGATGGTAGGAGGGGAGTGAAATTCAGCTTGCATTAAGAAGATGAGAACATGCTCCTGAGGGAAAGCATTGTTCATATACCATGAATTTAGCAAACTTTTTGACATTACTTTTTCCATAGGCAATTCATTAGGTGGTGCTCTTTTCTCTGAGCCAGTACTGATCCTATGTCCCAGAACTGTATGAAGGGGTACAATGTGCTGGAGGTGCTGTCTTGCCGAGGAATTTTAAAACTGAGGCTATGACTACTTCTTGTCACTAGGACTGGGATTTCCAATGAGGCTTTAAGGGATTTGAGTGCCCAATCCCTAAATCCCTAAAGTGGCTTTGAAAATCTCAATCCTACTGACCAGAAGTGTTCAGAACCTTGAACTGAATCCCATCAGAAAGGCATCACTACTAGCAGTTCTGATCTCCTGGAATTTTTCATAAGAGTTATAAATAGTTATACTTTGCAGTCATGGGCCACCACAAAGAAGAATTTTTGGACAAATGAACCACAAAACCAATGATATACCTGAAATACATCAGTTATATTTTCATCCTCTGGACAGATGACTTAAACCACCACCCATCCATTAAACTCTTTCTGGAACACTCCCACACTAGCATCAACTTCCTGGATGCCACAATTAGCTTTGACAATGGAACCCTGCAAACAATTCTACAAGAAACCCCTGGATCACCACACCTACCTTCATAGATCCTGTAACCACGCTAAGAAATCTATTATCTACAGCCAGGCATGCAGATACTGCAGAATATGCTTTGAGGAGAAAGTCTGGGATATATATACTCCTTAACGCACTCAAAACTGCCTTCACCAAACAAGGACAGTAGATTTCATCATGGAACGATTCATCCAAATATCCCAAGAGAACCTTTTCAATACAGAAATAAACCCCCCTCCAACTACACACCCCTCATTGTCAACTACTACCCCATCTAGAGCACATATGGGGTATCATCAAACAACTACAAATTAATGGGGACCCCATCCTGAAAGAAATCTTTCCTGAATCCCCTCTTCCAGCCTTCAAACAACCCCCCAACCTCTCCAAGCTCATGATCAGATGAAGCTCCGCACAGACCACACCAACTCAAAGCAGCAACAGACCCGGCCAGAACAACAGATGCAAAACCTGCAGACAGATCTCCACTGCTACAATGATCAACACCCACCACAGCATACCTTTCAAAATCCATGGGTCCTACACATGCCTGTCACAACATGTGGTGTGTCTGTTCCCATGCGCTAAATGCCCCAACAACAACTATAACAACGAGTTTCAGAGTAGCAGCCGTGTTAGTCTGTATTCGCAAAAAGAAAAGGAGTACTTGTGGGACCTTTATTTGAGCATAAGCTTTCGTGAGCTACAGCTCACTTCATCGATGAAGTGAGCTGCAGCTCACAAAAGCTTATGCTCAAATAAATTTGTAAGTCTCTAAGGTGCCACAAGTACTCCTTTTCTTATAACAACGAGGAGTCCAGTGGCACCTTAAAGACTAACAGCTTTATTTGGGCATAAGCTTTTGTGGGTAAAAAACCCACTTCTTCAGATGCATGGAGTGAAAATGACAGAAACAGGCATAAATATATATTGGCACATGAAGAGAAGGGAGTTACCTTACAAGTATCTGTAATTGCCTGTATCTGTCATTTTCACTCCATGCTTCTGAAGAAGTGGGGTTTTTTACCCACGAAAGCTTACACCCAAATAAATCCGTTAGTTTTTAAGGTGCCACCGGACTCCTTGTTGTTTTTGTGGATACAGACTAACACAGCTACCCCTCTGATACTTAACAACAACTATGTGGGTGAAGCCAGACAATCACTACACTCTCAAATGAAGTCAGCCAGGAAAAATGATAAAAGACAAAAACATCCTATCACCTGTCGGTGAACACTTTTCACAAATACCAGAGGGGTAGCCGTGTTAGTCTGTATCCACAAAAACAATGAGATATCTGGTGGCATCTTAAAGACTAACAGATTTATTTGGGCATAAGCTTTCGTGGGTAAAAAACCCACTTCTTCAGATGCAACTTTTCACAAAGTAACTACTCTATATTTGACCTATTAGTCCTTATCTGCAAAGGAAACCTGCACAACACTTTCAAAAGATGAGCCTGGGAGCTTAAATTCATAACTTTGTTAGACACTAAAAATCATATTCTTAATAAAGACACTGGATTTATGTTTTAGTACAACAATCTGTAACTCCCTAACCCCCTTTTTGTCCTATGACTACAGGGATGTATATGGGCCACTCTGCCTTGAGTTGTCCCTTAGAATATGTGACATGTTCAGAGTGGTAGCCATGTTAGTCTGTATCAGCAAAAACAACGACAGGGGTCCCTTCTTGTGAACTGTTGAGAATAGGCCGCTTCCACCTTAACTGAATTTGCAAAAAGAAAAGGAGTACTTGTGGCACCTTAGAGACTAACCAATTTATTTGAGCATGAGCTTTCGTGAGCTACAGCTCACTTCATCATCCGATGACTGCAAAGTTGATCGGATGATGAAGTGAGCTGTAGCTCACGAAAGCTCATGCTCAAATAAATTGGTTAGTCTCTAAGGTGCCACAAGTACTCCTTTTCTTTTTGCGAATACGGACTAACACGGCTGTTACTCTGAAACCTTAATTGAATTGGCCTCATTAGCACTGATCCCCCACTTAGTAAGGCAACTCCCATCTTTTCATGTGCTGTATATATATACTGCTTACTGTATTTTTCACTCCATGCATCTGATGAAGTGGGTTTTAATCCCTGAAAGCTTATGCCCAAATAAATTTGTTAGTCTCTAAGGTGCCACAAGGACTCCTTGTTGTTTTTTTTAGAATATGCGCTAGCTACTTATGCTAAATTATCTGTTCAACCTTGTATTTTGCTGTGACACTGAATTCCTTTTCCCAGACCTGAGGAAGAGCACTGTGTAACTCAAAAGCTTCATATTCTCTGTGTATATATAAAGTCTGCTGCAGTTTCCACGGTATGCATCCGATGAAGTGAGCTGTAGCTCACGAAAGCTCATGCTCAAATAAATTGGTTAGTCTCTAAGGTGCCACAAGTACTCCTTTTCTTTTTTCAAAAGCTTGTCTCTCTCACCAACAGAAGTTGGTCCAATAAAAGCTATTACCTCACCCGTCTCTGTAATAATACTTGGTATTTATCATCTGGATACCAAATGGGAAAACTGAAGGATACAGAATTGCAGTGATTTGCCCTAGACTATACCTTGAGTTGATGGAAGAGCCACAAATAGAACTCAGGGCTCCTGACTTCCAGTGCTCTGATGATGAATTCATTCATGTTTGTGAGGTGTTGAGATAACACAGTGACCGACACCATAAGAAAGCATATACACAAATAAAAATAGAAGATGCTGCATATTAGAAAAGACAGCGAGTCTGGGAATCAAATTCAACCCTGGTGTGTGTATCTTGATTGATTTCAGGAGAGTTACACCAGGGATGTGTAACTTACTCTGCAGTGCATTTGGGGAATGTAGGGCCTTGCACAGATTAGATCTCACTACCTGGCCTGTAGGTTGTGTTTTCAGGGAAAATATTACATTATATTCCCACGAGAGAAAATGAAATCATAGCTGGGCCTGGTGGTGTATTATCTTTCCTTTAATAACCCCTCTCATATCTTACCCAATGGTAAATTAGGTCATTAATTCTTCACTTTTCTAATCTCAATCAAAGGAAATGCCCTAACATTAGTAATAAAGCTCTCTTGGTGCAACAACTCGGTCATATGATGACTGAAATCCATACATCCTCCACCAGCTAGACTTAGAACATGTATCACACCAGGTGTTTGATAAATAGCAACTAATCTTCAGTGGAGGTCGATTCATAATTCCCTAGTATTGTATTTAAACATAATATTTAAATGTTCCTTAATAGTACTCTTAACTGTATGGTTGTGTATAATATATATTAAATATTCACACATTGTACATATATATATATATATACAGGGCATGATTTTCTTCTTGCACTGATTTTATAGCTATGTAACTCTGTTCAATGGCATCATTCTTCTAGTCTCCCAATTTCTAATGAGATTAGAATCTGTTCTAGTATATATTTCCAAGTCAACTGGAATTAAGTGTGAGAGCACACCAGTAACTTGGGGGTAAAACCTGTCCTGATAATTCCCAAAGCAAGCATTACAAACTCAGGAAATTCAGAGTTAAGCTTAAAGTTAAAAGAAACCCAAATATGGTAAGGTATGGAAATGCATAGCTAGGGCACAGGAAAAAACCCTTAACTTGCCCCATGGAATTATTGTTAGTGTATAAATATTTGTAGCCCCAGATTAAATGATCACCTTGATCGATCGTTCCTTCAGCCCTCGTATAGATTGCACTGATCACAACACGTCTTCCATTCTTCTCGTAACCTAGCCTTCCTTCTCCGTGTGTGTCCATGTCTTTTCACAATAAAATCTTCCATCTCTTTGGAGGTCAGCTGAGTGGTTGTTTCAGTTCCCATGGGTACCACTTGGCAACAGCTGCAGTCCATCAGTTGTCCTAAGGCTCGCCATATGCCCAGTCCATCGCATTTTACTATGCCTGCTCTCAACAACAACGTCCTGCACTCCACTCTGCTGTCTGATCACTTCATTGGGGACTCGGTCACAGATTGAAATTGCCAGAATTCTTCTTTCCATTGCTGTCTCTGTGGCAGACAGTTGCTGCTCCTCTGTCTTCGTCAGCACCCATGTTTTGCTGCCATACAACATTGCTTGCAGTACCGTTGAGTTGTGTGTTGCCTTGTTGAGGCTGGTGTGTGTTGCCTTATTGATTTTTCCTTGGAGGACATCCTTGACAGAATTGAATGTGCACCAACCTGCTTTCTTTCTTCACGAGAGTTCACCTTCCTGATTGTGGTGCATGTTAATTTCTTGGCCCAAATAGACATGTTGCTCAACTTCTTCTATTTGTTCTCCCTTGATTGTTATTTGGGCTTTTGGCAAGGTATCGGACCACATACATTTAGTTTTGGAGTGGCTGATTTTCAGTCTGACTTGGCTGCTTTTTGTGTTGAGTTCTCATAGCATTTTCTGTATTTGATAGTATTTTCGGCAATCAACACAATATCGTCCATGAATCTGAAGTGGTTTAACTGCTCGCCATTGATGTTGATTCCACCCTTCCAATTCATCTGCCTCATTACCATTTCGAGGCAGGCTATGAGGAGTTTTGGTGAAACCATGTCTCCTTGTTTCACACCTTTCTTAACTGGGATGCGGGGGGGGGAGGAAATCAAATAAAGTTATATCTGTAGTGCAGTCAGAATTTGCTTCCTTTAATAGTTTGATATAGTTTGTGTCAATGCTCTGCTCTGCAAGAGCTTTCAATCCTTCATTGATCTCTACACTGTTGAATGCTTTTTCATAGTCAATGAAGGCAATACAAAAAGGGAATTTGTATTCCCTGGAACATTCCAATAGCTGGTTTATAGTGAAAATATGGTCCATTGTGCTGAAATTCCTTCAAAAGTCTGCCTGCTCTCTCGGCTGCTGCTCATCCAGATTCTGTGAGAGTCGGTTTGTTATTATTTTGGTGAACAGCTTGTAGACATGTGAGAGCAGGCATATTGGATGATAGTTCTTTAGATCTTCATGACTGCCCTTCTTTTACAGCAGAACAGTGTTGGACTCTGAAGAATAAACAGGGATTTGATAACTGCTTTCAACTACCTGAAAGGGAGTTCCAAAGACCGTTCTCAGTGGTAGCAGATGACAGAATAAGGAGTAATGGTCTCAAGTTGCAGTGGGGGAGGTTTAGGTTGGATATTAGGAAAAAACTTTTTCACTAGGAGGGTGGTGAAACACTGGAATGGGTTACCTAGGGAGGTGGTGGAATCTCCTTCCTTACAGGTTTTTAAGGTCAGGCTTGACAAAGCCCTGGCTCGGGATGATTTAGTTGGGGATTGGTCCTGCTTTGAGCAGGGGGTTAGACTAGATGACCTCCTGATGTCCCTTCCAACCCTCATATTCTATGATTCTATGATTCTCTGGCTCCTTCCAGCTAGATGGTATCTTCTGCATTTCCAAGTAATGGCTAAACCTCAGAGCAAGGGTTTCCCAGGGGTCTTGGCCTCCAGCTCTTATCATTTCAATTGTCAGTCCATCTTTACCTGGGGCTTTTCCTTCCTATATGGGTGAACTGCATGTCAGATTTCACTGACAAGGACTGGGAGTACATGCTAGTTGGTCTGTTGAAGTGTTGGTACTGGGACATTTATCTGAGACATGAACAGTTTGGTGTTGAAATCTTTGCAGACCACTTCCATCCCTGTTCTGTCAATTACTGTCTTTTCCGTCCCTGTTCTTCAGCATGATTATTGTTGCCCTTTTCCATTTTTTGAGGCTTATGTGATCTTCAGCTGTCTTTAAGAGCCCTTCATTTCGGTACTTCTTGAAGTCCTCCTTTAGTCTTCTTCTTATCAACTTGAAGAGGAGGGAGCACTCAAGTTTGTCACCATCATTTCGCTTCATATTCCTCCACTTCTCTAGCAAGTTCCACGTTTCCTCCGAGATTCTTACCTTCGCTCTTTTTGGTATTTCTTTCTTGGCTTATTTCATGCATTGCCAGAGTATACCAGTGAAGTTTTTATAATCCTCATCAGAGTTATCTATAAGACTCCAGTCTTCCTTGGAAATGTTTCCTTTCAAGATTGCCTCATCGAATACGTTTGGCTGCTGTTTCTGATTTGCCATCTGTAGCGCTTTCTTCTCCACCTTTTCATTGAAGTTGAGCCATGCTCTGAGCAAGCGATTGTCACTACCAGCATTCAGTGATGGTATTACTGAGATGTCTTCTACAATGCGCTGCTTATCGATAAGAATATAGTCAATCTTGTTCTTGTTCTTCGCATTGGGCACGACCCATGTCCACCTCCTCTTGGCCTTCTACCAGGTGCTACCAATGAACCAGGTGCTACCAATGAACATTTCTTTTGTCTCTGCTAGAGTTGCCAGTCGCTCTCCTCGTGGATTCCATTCACCAATGCTATACCTTCCGATGAACTTTTCACCTTCTTTCCCCCTTCCAACTTTGGCGTTGAAATCTGCCATCACGATTGTATATGTGGATTTTTGAACGAGGGTTTCCTTGAGCACCTGATAGAATTCTTCCACATGGTCATCTTTGCTTGTGCTTGTGGGAGCATAGATCTGAAGAATCTTGAGGGTGCTGTTCATCTGAAGCGTGAACTTGCAGGAGATGATTTTTGAAGATCATTCTTTGTTGATGAGGAAGCTGATTCCTCCAACTGTTCTCGTGCCTTCTCCTTTTCCCAACATGATGTTACTTTTGTCTCTCCACTTCACTTCCATCTCATTTCTTCATTGTTTCAGAGTAGCAGCCGTGTTAGTCCGTATCCGTAAAAAGAAAAGGAGGACTTGTGTGCTCAAATAGGATTTTGCAGCAAAATACGTTAGACTTTTAAAATCATTTGCTACCCCTCATGGGTCACCACAATAAGTCTATTGAAATCAATACAGTTGCCAGGCCTGACTCTCCATTGTTTTGTATATCGTGTAGTCACACAAGGTGGGTGAAGACACGGGCACCGGAATGGGGAGGGGGGGCAGGGGGCCATGTCCCTCCCACTTTTTGAAAGTGGACAGGCCTAGCCCATCCACTTTTCACTTCAGTGGACCTGCTCCCTTTCCTTTGAGGTCCCACCCCCCAAGCTTTACAAGCTGCATGCTTCTGTTTTTTTCCCCCTTGGAGCCCGGCTGGGGAGCCCAGGCAGTTGTGGGAGCCGCGCAGACAGTCCACCTGCCCATGGTGTTGGGGGCCCAAGAGCCGCCCTTGGCCCATGTCCCTGCCCGCTGGGCTCCCTGCCCAGGGCAGGTGGAGGTGGAGGGTCTGTGCTGGCTCCCCGTAGTTGCCCAGGCTGCTCTTACACTGGCCCCGCTCCGGCTGAGGGGCGGGGCCTTGGAGTCACAGCCTGGTCATGGTAAGAGCTGCACGGGTGGCTGTGGGGAGCCATGGTGGACCCTCCACCTGCCCACGGTGCAGGGGGTGGAGAGCAGCCTCCGCCCGTGTCCCTGTCCTCTGGGCTCTCACCCAGGCAGGTGGCGGGGCCATGCTCTTACCATGGCTGGGCAGTGGCTCTGGAGCCAGGTTGGGGTAAGAGCTGAGCGGGCAGCTGTGGGGGAGCCTGTGTCCCTCCACCTGCCCTGGGTGGGGGAGCACAGGTGGCGGGGACATGGGCGGGGGGCTGCTTTAGGCCCACCAGCTCTGCTCCGGCTTCTGGCTTGGCCAGGGGTGGGACCTCCGGTGGAACAGGTTGGGTGGGGGTGGGGGCTTCGGGGGAAGAGGCGGGGCCTTGGAGGAGAGGAGGGGCTTCAGGGGGAAGGGGTGGGGGCAGGGCTTTGGGGTGAAGAGAAGGGGCCTTGGGAGGAAGGGGCGGGGGTGGGGCCTCAGGCTGCCCCCCCCCCCACTCTTGGGAAGGCTCCGCCGCCCCTGCGTGAAATGCTTTCTAACCAGAAGGGTATCATTTTACATGCATTTTGCACTTGAGTCAATGGCCATACAAGGTACAAAGCACTGGTGAACAGGGCATCTCTGTTACTTTCATCAGTGAAACCAAAAGAAGCATTTGAACGTACAGCATATAATGTTCATGAAAGGAATGATATTTATACTTAAGGCTGAGAGATGATCTCTAAATCCTAAACCCTCATTTTTCAGCTACTCATCACCTTCTCCAACATATTGCTTTTGGCCAAAACAATTCACCTGAGTGGTTCCAGCCAGCAGATGATTTTCATTTGTTTGTTTGTTGAATTGTAACTAGAATTCAAAAGTTAAAATCTGTTCCAGTGATCGCTAACATGATCTGCCCAGGGGAAAAATAGTCACAGCACATTCAGATTACTAGCTTAAAGCTTTAAACCTTCATGAATTTTTCAACAGATCCTGAAACGCACCACACCACTTTCACTGAATGAAAACGAAATGCATCATCTTCATAAACGAGTTCAAGTTAGTCACTCTGCAAACGTGCATTGGCTTCCACGAGTCATTCTTCAAACATGCATCAGCTTCCACCAGAGCAAAAGTCACACAACCACGCACGGATACAGAGTCTAACCAGATCACAGCGGAAATAGATCCCATGGCAACAGAAATATAAACAAGGATTCCCTCCGTGGGAATTCTGCTGGAATGCGTAATGCAATTTAGGTAACTGTTTGCAGGTTGTGGTTGGCAGTTGCTATGGAGACTGACAGCCAAGTAAGGGAAACCCTTCTGCGTGAGGTGCCAACAGCTGGTTACTCCTTTGGGCCTTACACGCAAGCGTTTTCCCTCACGCCCTGCATGGGAGGCAGGAGGGCGGTCACAGGTGTGTGTTTGGATAAGCTGGGGAAGCACCAGAGTAAACTCCTTTTCTAAAAATATTCCTAACTGCAGTGTCCCTTGTTGACTTGGATTTAGTTTCAATCTGATGCAGTTTGAACACACATTCCACACGAGGGGACAATAGCAACAGTGTTCTTTTGCAGGGTTGAAATCTCTCTGCACACATAATGCTCCATTATATTCCCTGCCAGTGCTTTGGAAAAGGGCACAGCATCTAACTTTACCCTGAAATATCACATGGCTATGCTGGTCTTTTTAGCTCAGACTCTTCACTGTTTGCACTTACATTTCTGTGATACACTGTAAATCGGCCCAGACAAACAGTTAACACCGGTAGGAACCTGGAAAAGGGCATATTTGAGAAGGTTCATCACACACTACTAGATTCTTCAAAAAAGATTCCTAGCAAAGCAAGCAGACATAATTCTAATTGATACTATGAACAGCTTTCAGTCCTTTGGTGTTACTCACCATGGACCATAGCCAGAATGGTTCCTCACTGCAGCAAATCCCAGTCAGCTCTTCTTGAAATTAATTAGGTGATCTGTTTTCACAGTTTAAGGGGATCACTTTCTTTATCATTGGTTTCAGAGTAGCAGCCGTGTTAGTCTGTATTTGCAAAAAGAAAAGGAGTACTTGTGGCACCTTAGAGACTAACAAATAAATCTGTTTGTCTCTAAGGTGCCACAAGGACTCCTTTTCTTTTTTCTTTATCATTGTTCCACAAACCTACCAAAGTGTAGGTTTCCCCTCGCAACCAGCCACACTGCTGAGATCAGAGTAGCAGCCGGGTTAGTCTGTATCCGCGAAAAGAACAGGAGTCCTTATGGCACCTTAGAGACTGAGCTGATGCCCAACTAAATGTGTTAGTCTCTAAAGTGCCACAAGGACCCCTGTTCTTCTTACTGCCGAGATCATCTAAGAAGATTTTTCTTACATAGCACTGCTCATCATCCCATCCATCTACCACTTATTGATGAGTCTCAACTGTTTTGGAGTTCTGTGATGGCGAGAACTGAAAAGTCTGGGTGACAGCTAAACTACCCAAACTTGGCTAGAAAAGGCACAAGAAAAGCTGTTCTCCTAGGATTTCTGCTTCTTCCTCTTTTTGATCAAGCTAGAAATACCACAACACTTCCTTTTCTGGTGGTATTTCAACACTTTTCCTTCTGATTTTGACTGAACCTTAAAATGCAGAGGAGCACAAGAAAAAAAGAATGAAAACATAGTGACAAGATCAGTTACTTTATAGAGCATCAAAATTAGTTCAGGAAGTTTGGGTGAAAATTCAGCTGTATCTTCTCCCCCCTCCTCCAAACGGGCTTGCTTAGCATTTACTCTTACTCCTCCTCCCCAATTCATGTATTATTTCATTATAAATACACAGCTGACCAATACTTCTGAAGCCATTAGAAAAACAGGACATCTAATCATTCCTAAACTAGGATAGACACTGCTTTTCCTACAGGTGTTATTGCTGAATTGACTCCCATGACAGGTATTTCATAGGTGATTAATACTGCAGATAGGTGCATAAGTAACTGAGTGCAGTGTGCAGGCATCTGACTGAAGCCAGTGGGAAAGGGAATGGGCACAGTTCAGTCATATTAGCTTGTCAAGGGAGAAAAGGCTCTATGAACACTGCTGTTCTACATGAGCCCCAGCTGTCAACTGCATGGCTCGCTGTTCGTATTATGCACCAAGTTTCATGAACACAATGAAACCAAACGGGCACTTATGTGTCAATTCGTTTTTTTTCACTCGTCATCAAAAGATGATCAAGTTTTAATAATCTCTGAAGTAGCGAAACAAAAAAAGACAGTGTCTCCCGCCTGTTTGCTCAGATCTGCCTGACAAGCAGCAAAGCACTTCATTCAGAGGGCCAGCTCATAGCAAGTCCAATGCACGGGAACAAGAAGAGTTCCATCTACGTTTAGAGTAGAAATCTGGGTTTCCTTTTTCAAACATTGATCCTCGGTGCTACCACAAGTCAGAGGGCAAGATCCGGTGCTATGCCTCTAAGCAACCTAGAGGGAGTGGGTGCTACGCTGGGTGTAAGACACCTTTACACCTTCCTAATCCGGGGCTGCTCCAGCAACTATAGGGGACTATGGCATCATTTTGGCAGCCCGGGGGCCTATGCTATGGCACTCTCCCTTGGGCTGCCCTGGGGCCCCCAGAACTGCCTGCAATTGCTGCCATCCTGCCCCAACATGCCCTTCACAACGCTGACTTGCCATATATGCCAGGACCTGAGAGGGTCCTTGGAAAGCAGCCTTACAGATGTCTTCCACAGCACCTTCACTGTGGGAATCCTTTCCCTGGCTGGACATGGGATGTGTAGGGTCAGATGTTGCTCTAGTCCTTTCACACAATGAAAGAGGACAAGAACAGGGGAGAGGATCAGATCAATATCTCCTACCAAGTGATGGCTTTGAGGTACAACAGCTGAACCTATCTAAGGATTTTACACTACCACCCATCATTGCAGTAACTGAGCGTCTTCCACATAAACTGGATAGCAGTAGCACTTAAATATGCATTTCAGCATATGCTTAAAGGACCTGATCCAACATCTAGGAAAATAAATGCAACAGCTTCCATTGACTCCAATGGGCACTGGGTCAACTTTATGTGCATCACAGAATCATAAAAGATCAGGGTTGGAAGAGACCTCAGGAGATCATCTGGTCCAACCACCTGCTCAAAGCAGAACCAACACCAACTAAATCATCCCAGACAGGTCTTTGTCAAGCCGGGCCTTAAAAACCTCTAAGGATGGAGATTCCACCACCTCCCTAGGTAACCCATTCCAGTGCTTCACCACCCTCCTAGAGAAATAGTGTTTCTTAATATCCAACCTAGACCTCCCCCACTGCAACTTGAGACCATTGCTCCTTGTTCTGTCATCTGTCACCACTGAGAACAGCCGAGCTCCATCCTCTTTGGAACCCCCTTCAGGTAGTTGAAGGCTGCTATCAAATCTCTCCTCACTTTTCTCTTCTGCAGACTAAATAAGCCCAGTTCCCTCAGCCTCTCCTCGTAAGTCATGTGCCCCAGCCCCCTAATAATTTTCGTTGCCCTCCGCTGGAGTGGGAGAACCCAAAACTGGATGCAGTACTCCAGATGTGGCCTCACCAGTGCCGAATAGAGGGGAATAATCACTTCCCTCGATCTGCTGGCAGTGCTCCTCCTAATGCAGTCCATTCGCCTTCTTGGCAACAAGGGCACACTGTTGACTCATATCCAGCTTCTCGTCCAGTGTAATCCCCAGGTCATTTCCTGCAGAACTGCCGCTTAGCCAGTCGGTCCCCAGCCTGTAGCAGTGCATGGGATTCTTCTCTCCTAAGTGCAGGACTCTGTTGAACCTCATCAGATTTCTTTTGGTCTAATCCTCCAATTTGTCTAGGTCACTCTGGACCCTATCCCTACCCTCCAGCATATCTACCTCTTCCTGAAGCTTAGTGTCATCCACAAACTTGCTGAGGGTACAATCCATCCCATCATCTAGATCATTAATGAAGGTGTTGAACAAAACTGGCCCCAGGACCGACCCCTGGGGCACTCCGTTTAATACTGGCTGCAAATTAGACATCGAGCCATTGATCACTACCCATTGAGCCCAACAATCTAGCCAGCTTTCTATCCACCATATAGTCCATTCATCCAACCTATACTTCTTTAACTTGCTGGCAAGAATACTGTGGGAGACCGTATCAAAAGCTTTGCTAAAGTCAAGATATATCACATCCACCACTTTCCCCATATCCACAGAGCCAGTTATCTCATCAGAGAAGGCAATCAGGTTGGTCAGGCATGACTTCCCCTTGGTGAATCCATGTTGACTGTTCCTGATCACCTTCCTCTCCTCTAAGTGCTTCAAAATGGATTCCTTGAGGACCTTCTTCATGATTTTTCCAGGGACTGAAGTGAGGCTGACCGGTCTGTAGTTCCCCGGATTCTGCTTCTTCCCTTTTTTAAAGATGGGCACTATACTTGTGTAACCTTTCTGCCCATCAGAGTTGGCAGCAACAAGGGCGGGGTTCAGTATCTAGGGGTTCCATTCCAATAACACAATGCAAAAACGGCTCGAGCTCCCACCCAGTGACCTGGGACAAATATATACCACCCCCGCTGGGCGCCTCCAAGAGGCAATACTTCCCCTCTCGCAAGCACAGAGTCTGAGTGTAGCAAAAAGCCTTTTAATAACAGAGAGAAACAATGTGGCATTATGTTGGGGAAACACCACCAACAGGATTCATAACACAACCCATGAGCAAAACCCATCCCAAGCAAATTGGGCCGTGTCCTTTCCCTTTGGTTCTTGAGTCCAGCAACCCAAATGTCACCCAAAGTCCCAAAAGTCCAACAACCCAAAAGTCTGTGTCCCTGGTCAGTGCAGCCCTAGAGTTCGAAAGTTTATCTGCAGAGTTTTACCTCCCAATCTGTGTGGAAATGGGAGCGGGGGGGGGGTTAAGGAGCATCTTACGTGGTCCGAAGCCGATTGCCCCACTTCTCCGTGGGGCTCTGCTCCGCTCTACCAGCCGTCCCATGAATTGCTCTGCCAGCCCCCCCCACCATGAGCTGCTCCAGCAGTCCCGCAAACTGCTCCACCATGTATCTCCAGGCCCCCCACTACTTAACACAACACTCAGTGATTTCAGCTCTCAGTACTTTTAGCTCTTTCATGATTTCAGCTTGTAGTAGGGAAGCCTCAGTGCTGGTGCACCATTGGCCCAAAGTGAATTCAGCTCAGCAGCCTGAAACTAGACTCCTAATGGAATCAAAATTAGCTGATATTCCACAGTAGAGGGGGTGCAATTGGCACGCAGGGCCCTCACCAGGGACCCACACCACCAGGCATTAATACCTATCCCCAGCCTTTCTCAATTCACTGAGTTTTGGGACTCATGTCCCTTGCCTAGCAAGTGGTACTTAGTTGATGGCGAGTCCCTCCATCATAACAAAAGGCCACGTACAGTTCCACTGTCCTTGATTCCCATAATCAGGGTAATAACAATTTATTTTTCCTGCCCCAATAACAGAGACACTGGGGATCCCACAGCAGCCAAAGTGACCATTTGGGCAGCTATGGCCTCATTCTAGGCGGGGTGGGTGTGCCTATGCAAATGAGATCGGCCCCTGAAGTTCTTTTCCACAACTTGCCACAACTCACCACCAGATGTCAGGGTGGAGCTCATCCTGACTCTGCTTACACTTGCTTTTTTCCAATTGTCCAGGACCTCCTCCACTCGCCATGAGTTTTCAAAGATAATGGCCAATGGCTCTGCAATCACATCATCCAACTCCCTCAGCACACTCGGATGCAGCACATTCAGCTCCATGGGCTTGTGCATGTTCAGCTTTTCTAAATAGTCCTTAACCTGTTCTTTTACCGCTGAAATAGGTATGAACTGAAGCACATGCTTAAGTGTTTTTCTGAATTGCAGACCTGATTCAAAGCCTATTGAATGGGAATCTTTTCACTGTGATGAGTGGGCCCTCAACTCTGAATTTCTTGGCTTTTGTGGGATTAATTTTTTAATTTTACCTATATACAATTTAGTGACTTTCTTTCCTGTATGGTGTTGTTCTATTTAAGTCTTTAGAATCTGGGTCTTAAAACGCCCAAACAGTTATTTATCCAAAAGCTTTCTAAGGCTCTAGCTGACCAGAAGGTTAAAGTGTAGGTGGTCTTTTTCCATTCAGCCCTATAAAGAAATAAAAGGAGATTATTTTATATAAATGCCTTGGTGTCTTTTCAGTTTTTTAAAAGTGTACTGTCATTACACATTTTTGTAATTGTAAAGCATACATGCAGCTATTTGTGTTTAGGGTATATTTAAAAATCTGGATAATAATAGCAATCTTTCAAATATATATTTGAGAAATTTTTAAATACGTATATTATTGACCCAGTGGACCAAGCCGAAATACAGACATGAGAGCTTCTCATCATGTGAATTTGCCTGTTGTAGACTGGGTGGTGTAATAGAAACAGAGGCAGGAGCTGGCTTCCTCTACTTGCTTTGCCAGATTGTTAGCCTATATAGTTATTACTAGGCCTATTTGTGTACAGGCCAAGTATGTCTGGAAGAAGGATGCCAGATATCCATTATTATTTGCAACATAAAGTGATTTTGTGATGCAGCCCCACTGGGAACTAAGAATGATGAACTCAGTTTACTTAGTATTCTCTAGAGGAATAACCATAGTATTATGTGGGTCATGTGTGTGTATGAGAATACTAAAGAAGCAGAACACAAAGAAGATCCTCTCAGAAGAAGATACAGCTCAGCATGTGCATGAGAAGCAACAGCTAGTTTGTTTCAAATTGGGGTATGTAGCTTTTTCCATAGACTACTACTCTCTCTTTTTGCAGGAGAGTGTGTATGTATGTTCGTGTTAAGACATTTGGACACTCAATTCCAAGCTTGTTTGGGTGCCTTAACTGTGCATTTTCGTACCTTGGCATATTTTGATTTTTATTAAATTTAACCATAGCTCTGAAATTCCTGGGTTTGTAATGCTTATTTCAGGGTTAATGACAACATTCTTGTTCTATTTTATATTCTTAAATTACTAATATGTACCTCTCAACATTAATTCTAGTTTAACTTACTTTTTGGTATGAGAATACATAGGTGTATTCATGTGTGATTGATATATATAATTCCTTCATTTTCTGAAATATGCCTAAAGGAAGATTATGGGGATCAGGTTGCTCCATGGTATGGAGGTCAGGTTGTTCCAGAAATGTATTATTAAATTATAGTATTCAAATTCCTTGGAAGCAGTAATAAGTTGCATTCCCAATGTTCTGACTCACTACTTTACGCTGATGCATTTATGTCTCAATTGATTGTTTTGGACAGTGAATGCATGAGAGATCTAGCTAAAGGGCACATCATAAAGATTCCTGCTGAGGAATGTACCAAGCACTGAGGCATCTGTGCTATACCTTAACAACTCTTCATGGGCCACATTAAAGAAATACACCTTGAAAAAATTATTTTAATCCATTATGGGCTGATTGAAGCCCATCTGTTCACTTTCACTGCTACTTTTCTCTCTAACAGCCTGGATAGCTGATATTAAAGTGAGTGATGGCCAAGATCCCTCTGAATTTCTGAAAATGTTACGCTTAATTGTATATACATTATATACCTTAGACTGATGATCATTTATCGTTACTATTACGAAGCATCTAGAAGCCCAACCCACATCAGGGGCCCATTGTGTAAGGCCCTGTACAAATGGACAACTTCCAGTCCAAATGGAGGATGGGTGGGAAGGGAAACAGTGGCACAAAGAGGTGAAGTGACTTGCCCAAGGCAAAGCCTGAAATAGGACTCCCAAGCCAGTGCCCTGTCCACTAGGTCAAGAATGGTGCCTTCATAAAAAAGCTTAATCCAACCATATCTCCAAGATTTCAAACCTGCTACTTCCTTACATGAGCATAACCTTAAAAATCTCCATTGTGAACTGACAAAATTATTTTTGTCAGCTCTTCATTCTGGCATGTAGAGAACACAACCAGTCACCAGGGGTGAGATACTGAGGTGAGGGCAGACACTGGAGAGTTATAATCCAACTCCTGATATAGAGAAATGACATGGGACTGCAGCCCACATTTCCTGTGGTCACCACTCCTTCCATTGGGCTGGAATAGCCACCACAGTCCTCAGGATCATTTGCACAAGATGCTAGCATCCCTGGATCCACATAACAACAGATGCTGTGGTCCCTCCTCTGACCCATTCCTGGCCTGTCCCCAATGATTACCTGAATCTCCGGAGCAGCTGCTTTGCAGCAGCCCTCTGTATGCAGGAAACTTCCCACTTCTCCCTAGGTTCTGCTAGTCATAAGCAGCTTTTTGTTTTGCCAAGGTTCTCATAGGAGTTCTGCTGAGAGAGGCTACTGAGGGTGTGCTCTGAATCTGAGCATCCATTGGCCATCTTACTTGGGCCTGCCCCCAGGCCAGAAACACCCACTCTTGTGACTATGCTAGGTAACCCCCTACAGACCTTCCTAACGGGGAGAAGGTGGCAGGTTCTGGTGACTGATGTTCCACCTCCATGGTTTTATCACCCCGGGTGAATTTGCCTCCCCATTGCTCTCCATTCAAAGTCCACGATTCTAATCAACACAAACAAAGTCCTCGTGGTGCTCCTCATTCACACACATAGATCAAAGAATCTGAAAGCTGGCTATATAGTACCATCCATATTACAGGGTATTTCTAAAATCCTATCAGTGCTGAAAGCATCACATAGAACAACCATTCCTTGTATTACTGATTGAGGTACATTGGTCCCCCAGTACCCATACCCCTTGCACAATTCCCCACACACAGGAACCTTCATGGAACAAGAGAAATTCCCAGATCTCTAGGGCAAATTCTGTTTCCCTTTGGCAGACAGAGGAGGGGATATACACTCTCAAACATCAGGGCATAAGCCAAATTCCAACTAATGGGGGTCTGGAAGAAAATTTCCCCGCGGGCACGCTATTTCATCACTGCTGGATTTCTTACAGCTGGTACTGGCCACTGTTGGAGACAGGACATTGCGCTACATGGGACATTGGTCTGATCAGAATGGGAATAGCTGTGTTTCTACGTAGCTGCAATGGAATTGCACCAGGAAGAAATCTGGCAGCTTCACTAGAAAATTTTCCCCTTTTGCCCATCATGAGGCATTTCTTTGTTCCCATCTGCTTTTTTGCCCTCAGAAGCCACTGGCGTCAGCCACTGTCAGTTTCAGGATGAGATGAACCACTCGTCTACTTCGCTGTGTATGGGAATTCCTCTGATGACTTTTGGTAAGTGAGAGAACATGCTATGTGGAGACATGTTTGTTTGCAGAAAGGCGGCTTCACTGCTGCTAAAACCAACAAGAAGTTGCTTCTTCAAGAAAGGATGAATCTAGTATGGAAAGGGGCCTAGCCTTGCCCAGAGGGAAGGTAATGGCATAGGTAAACATACATCTCTCATACCGGAACATATTTCCACAGTACTTATAGTATTCCTATATCTGACAGTCTCCAAATCTCTATAGGCATGTCTGATGAATTCCTACTCCTAAGTATACAAAGGTGTGGTGTGACTCTGAACTGTGCTTGAACCAGACCTAAGATGACAACTGATGCTTGGGGTGAATCATTTGGCATTTCAGGTCTTAAGAATGTTCCCTTTCCCTGTCATCTCAGCGAATGGGGAGGTTGTTTGATCAAACTTGTAGGGGAAAGACAACTCCTGAACTCCCGAGAGGAGTGGGAAAGGGAGTGATATGCTTAGTTGCTGTGGGGCTTTCCCCATTCCCAGAATGCATGTGGAGAACATGTCTGATCTGGGGGTGGGGAAGGAGAGGAGAGAACTTCCTCCTTCTCCTTCCTGCTATCGGCTGGGCTGCGGGGGTGAGGGAAGAAAGGCAGAGTTAATTGTCTCTCACACCCACCTCCTGTGTGGAAAGTCCTCAGGGCATGTGATTGCTGCCCTGAGCACCCTAACCTATAAGGTAGGTATAGTTTGAGCTGGATTTCCAAGATACTGTGGGGCTAACAGAGCTCTAATTTTGGGGATCAGAAAGGAATTTTTCCCTTGGCACACAACTGACAAGGTGGCGGTGGTTTTTTTCACCTTCTTAAAGGCGTCTGGGAGATATTAAGCTGCTTTAGGTTAATGAGGAGAAAGGAGAGGATTTTAAAGTTGTATGTTTATACATGAATTAGTCATTTTGTTGCCAATCCCAGTGCAGGTGAAAAGCGCAAAAGAGCTGTCTCCCAGAGGCAAACATGAGACCTGGGAGATATCTGTTGGACCCTGTTACTCTGGAGGAAGAAGAGGAGATCTTAAATCTTCACAAGCTGAGGTACATCTCATTTCCCCTCACCAGGGGAGTGCAAGAGGAATTGGACTTGGGCTGAATCCTAGGAGTTAGGATGAAGAAGGCTAACACTGAGTATTAGTTATTTAGTACAGAGGCCATTTAACAGAACACTGGACCCAAATAAACGCCTGGTATTTGCAGGTGGGGCACCTTAGCTCTCCTAAAAGAAAATTAAAAGTTATAAAATTGCTTTTTAAAAGCTATCCCTGTGTCTGTATTTCATTCTCATGATCAACCTCTCATACTATTTTACTGGGAGATGCAAAACTAGTCAGAATTCACTAATCTGTCATTTAAACCTCTCTCTTTTTTTAAAGGGTGATTTAACTACAAAAAATAGCACAGAAAAACGTGTGTTCTGTATTAGACAGAGAAAGATTCCCATCACCACCGATCTCACCCACAAACAAAGCCAATCTACCATTTCCCACATCTTTATGGAAACCAGAAAAAATATTTTACAAACTTTTTCACAAATTTCCCCCCATTAATTTACCAGATTTACTGAAAAGCTAGGTAAAGTGCAGGTGGCTTCCCAATGTGTCGTATATTCACTGTAACTTGCTAGGCCAAATCCTCAGCTGGTGTAAATTAGCATAGTTCCATTGACCTCAGTGCAGCCACGTCAATTTACGCCAGCTGAGGAACTTGCCCATATTTCTTTTTTATTTGCATGCTTCTCTCTTCCATCTCTGCTTCTTTCCCCCTACCAGTCTCCCTCTGGTTAGTTCTCAAGCTGCCCCTTTTCTTTGTCGTTGGATTTTTTTCTCCCTGAGTGCTTTTTTCCTACCTTTCCAATGTCCTCCCACAACCTTTCCTAGTAGAATGCAACCAAAATACAATTTACATTCGGGTCAGATGCAGTGGGAACATATGAAAATTACAAGTGAAAAAGTCTGCAGAGTTCAAACAAAGCCTGTTCCATATTTAATGCAAGGATTTATATTATGTAGTTTATCTTGGAAGTAAGAGAAAACTTACTATGTTCACATGTTTCATCTTAGCTGAGTTGATAAAGAACAGGATTTTTCTAATATTTTACCAAGAGCCTCATTAAAAAGGTTTATTTTTCTGTTGTGGCTGTAAAATAATACCATGAGAATAAAGTTCATGACTGATCATTCATTCACCCAGTGAAATACCAAGCCCCATTTTAAGTATCTCAAACTGAGCACTGAATAACTGAGGCAACCCAAAATCATTAGTCACTTTTGAAAATGTGGGTCCATGTTCTTGACATTGTCAGGGAAATAACCCAGATTCCACAGGAAGTCTGATCTTACATAAATAACTAGAACAGGCTTTTTGTTTCCCCCTGATTTGGTGTAAAACTTGCATTGTCTCCAGGAGGAGCTGGCTTTTGTCCTTAGTTTTGTCCTTAATTTAAAGCTGCATGGAATTGACATCAAAATGTGTGTAGGGAGCAGAGTAGTAATATTCTGAATGTGACTGCAAGCAACCTCAAAGAACACATATTTGGAATGATCATAAAACACATAAAAATAAGTGTTGTGTGACAATGGTGAAGAACCACAGAAATCACACTTCCTTCTAGCCATGAACAAGGAAAAATAGTAATATCCCTAAAGCTATTCTTCCTCTGTCTTTGCTTCACCTTCTTCCTACAACATTCCTCAGCCTCTCTCTCTCTCTTTCCTACTACAAGCTTAAAGGACTAGTACTCATATCCTCAGACTCATATACTATTATCTTCTCTAACAAGATAAAGGAGATATTTAAACTATCCAACTTCTGAATAAAAGGTTAGTTCATGACCTTCACAGAACTGAAAAACAATATTAAGTGAGTATGAAAGAATAGGACTCCTTCCCATCCAAACACACCTTAAATAACCTTATTACCATTAAAAGTTCCAACTCTCTATTTCCCACAAATGAATCAGGCCACCTCCTGATTCTTATGAGAAAAGAAAAATACCTGCAGTGAAGCATGATAAATTACAAATCTCTCCATGTTAAGAAAGTCTCAGGATGACAAATGTAAAATGTGAACTCAACTGAATCCATCCTTCAATGCTGGTTTAATAATCATACTAAATAAAGGAACTTCAGTGTTTTAAAATTAAATGTTTGTTTTTTAATATTCAGCACTAAATGTTTTTCTACTACTTGTCTATCCAATGTTAAAAGTGGGAGATTTTTTTTCAGCCTGTTACAGTTGGCCCTTGTAGTCTGAGGCTCAAAAACATAATTAAGCATAGAGGGGCAAAGGAAGCAATGTCCAGATGCAGATCATATTGGTCTTGGGGTTTAGGACTGAGGCAAAGTAAGGTGAAGGTTTGGGTTCAGATTTGATAATATTGAAATCTCATTTGTTGTTCCTGTGAGATTTTAGCCCCAAGTGGTAAGAATCTCACGAGTTCATGAGACTCAATCATCTTGAACTACATGCAAACCAGAACTAAAGAATGAGACCAGACCTGATATGGATCCAATCATGAAATAAAACTGTAGGGGTAGGTTCAGATATGGGTGGGTTCAAATCAGTGGTTCCAATTCAGAGATTTCTTGGGGGGAGCAAATTATGGTCCCTCCATCCCCTGGCAGGGACTGTATTTCAGTCCCCGCTTGTTCCCCTTCCTTCCCTAGGGTCCCCAAGTCTCCTCAGCCAGGGAGTTTCCCCTCTCTCTTACCCACAAGGTACATGAGCTGGTGTTGCCAGGAGTCAAGTTCTCAGCAGACTCCCCTGCACTCTGCTGCACAGGAACAGAGTCCCCATGCATCAGGCCACAATGCCATTTGACTCTGTTGCCCCTCTGTCTGTATGGAGGAACAGCCTGGTCAAATGTTAGTAGTGTGACTGGAATGTATCAGGTTAAAAAAGAACTAGATAAATTCATGGAGGATAGGTCTATCAATGGCTATTAGCCAGGATGGGTAGGGATGGTGCCCCTAGCCTCTGTTTGCCAGAGGCTGGGAATGGGAGACAGGGGATGGATCACTTGATGATCACCTGTTCTGTTCATTCCTTCTGGGGCACCTGGCATTGGCCACTGTTGGTAGATAGGATACTGGGCTAGATGGACCTTTGGTCTGACCCAGTCTGGCCATTCTTATGTTCTTATTTTCCATGGCCTATGGAACTTTGAAAAATACAAAAACTTTGAGGAGGGACATTCCCGCCCCCGTCCCATTTCCCTACTGGAAACATTAAGTGCAAAATTCCAGGAGTGTGTTTTACCCAGTACTCATTTATTTCATCATGTTCACTGTAATCAAGATGGTTTAATAGCTGCCTCATGGCTCTATTAGGCCTTGCCCATTTTTAAATTCTTATTGGGCTCAGTTTATTCTCATTCAAATTTTAGGGAATAAATAATTGAGTCTCTGGTTGGAAACCCCATAATTTATTTGAAGGGCATTTGGCATGCGTATATTTTTCATGTCATTGGTTTTTGTGTGTCTGTCTTATTTCCAGCCTACACACACGCATGCACTTGAGGTAATAGCTTTTATAACATCTACCAATGCTGTCTACAGCAATGGGGGACGTGCCAGGAAGAAAATACCTTTCTATTATGTGACCTATTTCCTCCTCTGCAATAATCTCTCTTTAATTGCACACTGCGTTTAGCCTCAATGCAGCCTCAATGAGTCACAAGAGTAAACCTTGGCTTGAGCTTGTGCCTCCAGGGTCCATCCCAATTATCATCTGGCACCCTCTAGTCTTGCCAACTTTACAGACACTTTTGTCTCAAAGCATGTCAGGCCCACCGTGAATCATTTTATTATTTTTTTCTGAGCTGTGTCGGTAACATCATTTACTTTTCCATGTAAAACCATTTTACTCTCATACCATTGAACATAACACAAGCCTTATTATGACAGTAAGAATAGAGATGGCTATAGTTGAAGTTGCAAAGTGATTTCCCTTCTAACTCCTTTTCTTTAGTCCCTCAGGATTTTTTGAAACTTTCACCTTTCAGGCTGAAATGTTCCAGGCATTGTCTTTGCCCACAGGACTATTTTAAAAGTTTGAATAAAATTGATTTATAGTGGAAATCCCAGCTCCCTTTGTTCCGCACTATGCCACACAAACATAGGATGTTGTCCTGAAGATATTGAGTGGCAAAGTAGAGAGGTAGAATGATGACATTTTGCATGGGAAAAAATCTCAAGGTGGAATAATTTCAGGTGTTCTGATGAAAACTGGCCTTGGTCTGGCTGTGTCATAGTTCTTTGAAAACCTCCTTTTGCGCATGCACGTGACATTTTGCCTCACCATGAGTTTTTGCAAAGCTCAGTAAGAACCTAGCTGAGGAATACAAGGCTGCTCCTACACATGTGTCTGCCGAAGACCCTGATTCAGCAAAGAACTTAAGCATGTGCATGAACTGAGAATGTACTTATGTCCCATTGACTTCAATGGAATTTATGCCCATGCTTAGATACTTTGCTGAATAGAGATGCTTTAAGAACATGCTTAGGTGCTTTGCCTTTACCCTGCTGTAAAAAATATAGTGACCGGTGAATAAAGGTGATCTTACTCAATCCCTACATGCATTGCAAGGCACCCTATTTATTGCATCATTTCATATGGAGTACATAATTTTTCCCATGTGAAGTAATGGATCCTAAGCTGTTGTTTGCTTTCCCCTCAACATCATCCTTCCCTTGACAGTAGCCAGCAAACCACAGCCCTAAACAAACCTATTGTTTTCTTACTCAAGATGCTATAAGTACTTTATGAGAAGTTTGATGGACACTGCGTAAGTCTCCCTGTGCCAAATGGGTTCCCCTCCTAGGGAGACTCCTGGCAGTTGCTGACCTGATGCAGCTCCCATTGACATCAACAGAAAGTATCCCATTGACTTTAATGGCAAGCAGAGCAAGGTCTAAATCACCATCCTGAGAGGAGAATAAAGGGAGAGTGGTATTATATTGTATCACCTCAGCTATACTGTATGATTTTGAAGTTAATGAATTGCGGAGACATATGCATTCCTTCCCTCCTCCCCACTAAAATTACAGACTATAGCTAGCTGAAAGTAACCACACTACATACTAAAGTAAAAAGTTCCTTTTGCTCAGTTGTTAGTTTATCTCTTGTTCTCCTTGGAGGAGAATGGAAGAGCTGGATTGAGCTAGATGAGTTCTTATCAATATCAATTTCCCATTCTATTAATTAAACTAATCCTCATTCAAACTGTACAGCATTCCTCAAAGTCTGTTGAAGGCTATGACAAGGTGCTCACTGACTTCAATAAGCATTGGATCAGGTGCTCAAAGGGCAGGCTGTAGTGTGAAGCACTCCTGAGGAATTAGCTTGACCAGGTTTTGATCTAGGCTAGTGTGATTCTCATCATAACCAAAGCTAATGGAGGTTAGATGAGGACAGACAGTAATGAGACAAGCTGGGCTCTGTATTATATACTTCCTGTGCAGCTCTATTGACTTCATCTGGTTGCACAAGGTGCAAGTAAAGGTGTAATTTATCCCGACAGCTTTGCACTCCAAGTCAGCTTTCAGAGGATGTTTTAGAGTCTGATGTTTAGAACAGGTCACCTCTTGTGTTTCCTAATATTTTGTTGTTCCCCTCATTCCATTTACCACTGGGGAATATGGCTCTGGGGAGAATATACAGGCATGGTTAGAAGAATCAGAAAACACAGAAAACCAAAAAAAGGAGAGACAAAGCAAGAAACATCAGAACTTTGAAAACAAATAAAGCAATCCAAAATATGTTTCTATTAGTTATATAGATTAAGAAATGTACATTTGCTAGCCTGGCATTTTCCCAGTGCAGCTTGTCAAACCAGGTTACATTTGAAACGTGCCTAGAGCAAAGTAAGTGAAAGATCGGCATAAAGATGTGCTGAACTGTGCACAGGCTTGTTTGATTTGGGGTGATTTTCACTTCTCATCAAAGGAACCACCTGATCCTCTTTCATGGGTAATGTCTAAGTTCATTACTATTCCTCTGTTTGCTTTGGTTACTGCGACTCATTAGAGAAAACTTCTTATTTAATTTCTTATTTCCTCATTAAGAGCCATTTCTTATAAAGATAAAATGTTCCACTTTGTTCTCTTGACTTCTAATCCACAAATCCCTCCCCGCCTTTTCCCTATTTTATTTACATCCAAGGGAATCTGTATCGTATAACATGTCACTCCAGGTTATTTTTTCATTTCCCAAATTTTATCTTTTCTAGGGGGAAAAAATACCCCCAGACCTAGAAAAAAATAATTCCTTTCATGCATGGAAGGGGAAAGCTTATATGTACAACACCACTGACTTCAGCATGTATAGGTTGCCTCGCCTAAGGCGGATCAGCAGATTCAAAGAAAGGGTGCTAAATACACGGGCCAAAGCAGTCACAAGTGGGCCCCTACATTTAAATTAATGATTGCACACTAAGTTTCCGAATAATAGAGTCCTGCGTTTCCAGGTGCTGAGCATCTGCACCTTCTCTTGACTTCTGTGCAAGTGGTGGTTATTCAGCACCTCTGAAAGTCAGGCCAGTTTTATTGCAGGGCCTAAACAAGGATTTAGGAGCTTGATCCAAATCCATTGAAGTCAACTGAGGTCCTTCCATTGACTTCATTTGGGGCTGGGTTAGCTCCAAGGTGCCTAACTTCGAACATCTAGTTTTAAAAACGTAGCCATTAAATGGCGTGATCTATGGGAAATTCTGGCCCCAGCCACATGGATGTTGTGTACCTTTGTAGAGCAACAGTTCTTGTACTTTATTCCATTCCCTCTGGTAGCATAACTGGGACACACACTGTGGGGGGTTATGCTGCTGTCCGACCCTTGGTCCTCAGCTTTGTCACTGCTTCCCCTACAAGGCTAGCAGAAGTTGGGAACTGGAATTTATTGCTTCTCTGAGCAGCATTATGTGGTGTTTTTGATGCAAAATGTTGTTGGTTTCGGGGGGGCTGCCAAGGGCAGGTTTTAGGTTTTCTCATCCCAGCTGTGAGCACAAAGAAAGGTGCCTATTATGAGAAACATATTAGTAAGAAACAGAGAGGAAGCTGCATGCTTATTATCACCTGGTACTCCAAGTATTTACATGCATAAGTGGGCAACTGAACTTGTGTATTTGCAGGATTGAGACCCTGTAAACCTACCCATGAAAAATGGAAAAACAAAACTACTAACACAAAACTGACTCAAGGGAAAGAGACAAAACTGCCAAGCTGCTGTTCCTTCAAAATGGCTGCATGTTTCCTGCGACATGATTGCAGGGCAAAGTTGTTCTCCTGGGAGTGATACCAGCTCATAGGAAAAGGCCGACTGGCAGATGCTGTAATGTCTCTCAGGAAAGTCTGTCATAGATTTTAAAGCCAGAAGGCCCACCAGACCATCTATCTGATCTCCTGTATATCATAGGCCACCAACACCAACTAGCCACCTGTACAACGAACCCAGAACCAGATATAGCCAAAATATAACCCTCAGGCAGAGAACAGGAGGGACTGAGGTGCATCAATGCTTGAGGCTCCTGTAGTGGCAGGGAACAGATGAAGTGAGATATACCCACAGTACTTCTTTTCCATTGTGCACTAGTAGACACAGTAGGCAGTGACTTCAGTACCTAAAGTATCCATTGACATGCTAGGCATTTTGAGATATGTGGAATACCCACTGTCACTCTGCTACGTTATATGCCCACTATCTACTCATAATAAATGATAGGGGCCTAATTCTAATCCCAGAGTCACGACACCAGTATAACTCAGTTGACTTTAATGGTACGATCTTGACTGACATAGGATCCCAGGTATTTCAAAACTTCATGCAGGTAAAGATCTCAAGTTAACAACTTCCTGGAAATCCAAAATTTCAGGCTATCGTACAATCCGTGACTTTGACTGACATTTTGTTTCACATGCTTAAAATATTGGAAACTAGTGGGTTGCAGTTAATTTCCTCGCTTTCAAAAGATTAACAGAATGTTGGAAAAAGTCATCCAGGTCTCTCAGAGTAGCTTTGTGTAAATACGTATTTAGCATGAATTAAATATGTATTTAGGCTTAGCTGCATTAATATGTTTGTGTATCATCTAGTGTTGATTCTTTTCCTTCTGAGTTCCAAACCCTTGCATCATTCTTCTTCCCTTTCATCACTCATTATTTATTGATCTCTATGCTCCAGTCTTTCCTTCCTCATTTGAGCAAGCTTTACCTCTTCTAACCTCAACAACAACAAGATCTCTTGGCCTCTGTACCACTTCTCAACAACTGTAACCCACGCTCTCTTCTCCTTTTATCCTCAAAATTTTGAAGCACATTGTACATTCACAGCTTTCAAGATTCCTCTCCGTCTTTCTCCTTCACGCTCGTTCTTCTCTTTTGAATAGAACTCCATCCAATGGCTTTCTCCTCGTTCCTTCCATGTTGCTGTCATTGACCATCCACCCAAGTCCTCCCCCTCAGCCTTCCTGTCTGATTTCGACTCCTGGTTCTCTCTCTTCCTGTCCTCACAATCCTCCACATTCATTCTTGGTGACTCCAGCTTCCATGCTGAAAATCCATCTGACCCCTTAGCTGCACTTTTCCTCACCCTCACCGTCACCATTCCATTCAACCTGCAACCCTAGTTCAGCTCCCCTACTCACCAAAAGGGCCACTCACTGGACTAGGTCTTCACCAAGCATTGCTCTCTCTGTTGCCGAGTCCCCCTTCTCCGACCAACACCTGCTCTCTTTCAGCATCACCCATCAGCCCTATCCTTCATACTCTGTCACTCAATCTTGACTTCTTGTCCACTCTCAGTCTCTCCTCCCTGCCCTCTCTTCCCTTTCTTCCATTAACATGATTCTTGATTCTTCCTGTGCTTCACTCTCCTCTACCCTTGACTCTTTTGTCTTTCTCTCTTATTTCAAGGTTCACGCAGCCAACCTTCACCCCAGCGTCCCCCATCATCAGCTTCTGTCATGCTGAGGAGCATCCCTGGTAGAAATCCTGTCACTAGGCTGATTACCTCCACTACAAATTTGTTCTCTCCTCCTTCAGTTCTTCCATTCTCCTTGCTAAACATCTCTAATTTTCCAACTTAACTGAGTTTCATGCCTGCAATTCCAATGACCTTTTTGCTGCTTCTGGCTCATGCCTCAAACCCTCCCCTCTTCTTGATTCTAGTTCTCTCTCCACAGAAGATCTGACCAATTTCATCCAAGAGAAAATTGACAAGATATGACATGAACTTCCCTCTCCTATCAGCTTGCCTTCTCTTCCCCCAACAACTCTTGTCTCCTTCTCCTCTGTCACAAATACAAACGTTTCTCATCTTCTCTCCTCCTGTAATCCCTCCACTTGCCTGGGTAACCCCATCCCATCCCCCTCATACCCACTCTCATGCTCTCCCTTACTCTTCTCTTTAACTGATCACTCTCCCCTTTCCTCGCATAGTAAAAAATACGATCTAGTCTATCCCATCTTAAAAAACACCTTTGACCCCACACGCCTCTCCAACTACCACACCTTCTTCCTTTCCATCTCTAAGCTAATTGAATGTACTTTCTACAATTGCTGCCTGGACTTCCCCTCTTCCAATTTATCACTCTCAAAGCCCTTTTGTGTTTGGCAAGAGGATGAGGACCCCTCATGAGAACGGCGCCCAGTGAGGTGCCCTCTGTAACCTAATCCACGCAGTTCAGATTAAGAGGAACCTTTTGCAATAAGAGGCTTACAGCTCAGTGCCAAGCCTCACCTAGGATTGGATGACTCAGAGCTTCCCACACATGCACGGAAATTATGCTAATACTTTCTTCTATGATAACCATGTCCTTGGAGCCACACAACACACCTAAATTCTTCTCTTAAATAAACGTAGCTCTGATGCTTCCAAAAAAACAAATATTGCAGCTAAATTGCAGGGTTGGAAGGCAGGTTACCAAAGCAATCAGAGAGAGGATGGGGAAACATAGCTAATGAGGAGTTTTGACTGAAAACACATTTTTTGTTTTCTTGGCTCAGTAGGATTCCCCCCCCCAGCACTGGGCAATGCATTCCAATATTATTTCAATATGCAATTAATGTAATGTGGTTTAGGTTTCACTCTTTCTTCCTTGAATAAACACAAACAAAATTTTGACTCCACGCACTGAGTAATTAAAAACAATGTTATGTTCCCATCAGGGAGGGCTGATTTGTAAGTTGCTTAGTGGAAAGAAAATGACAGAAGATCATTGAGATGACAGGAGTGCTAATGGCATCTGAACAAATGAATGTGTTCTGTTTCTCTAGCGGTAGATTTTCTGCCAGCTTATACCTTGTATAGACACTTCTAGTAGTGCAAAATCAGTGTAAAGTGCTGCCAAATCCAAATGGAAGTATTTTGCACTTATTATGCACTTATATAGCTGACAATGCAACGTGCAGAGCAATCAAACTCTCATTCTTTAAACACACAGACGAGAGGAACTCGATATTTTCAGAGTTGTTAGCATGAAGAAGTTATAATCCTCTCTGCAGTTACTCCAAAATCCAATACAGTCCTTTGCCATTACTAAGAGAACAGTATGTGTACTTTTGTGGTCCCATCATTCTGTACGCACAGAGACAGTGCAGTTGAGTTGATCTAAAAGGCAGTGATATAAGTATTCATACAATTTTAGCACTGGAGAGAACTAAGGCAAATGTACTTGGCAAAAGCAGTCATGACAATACTCTGGATATCCACTCAGAAATGATGTCCCAGATGTGTTAAATTTCCACCACAAAGAAAGGGCTATATTGGGCCAGGTTTTCATATGGATGCAGCATTAAGATGGCACCTGGAGTGTTCCGGCTCTTTGGCATGCAATGTAAAGGCTCCTGTTAAAGCTCCTAAGTTCTCTTCCCAGCTGCCCCAAGGGTACGCAGCATCTTAGCCACCGGGCAGGTGAATGTTTTAACAAAATAAATTATGACTGGGATTTACCAAGAATCCTAAAGGAGTTAGGTACCCACCCACAATTGAATTTCACTGGGAATTGGGCACCTGTGTAATAATTGGGGCCTAGCAGGCTCACTGTAATCATAGAAACATAGAATATCAGGGTTGGAAGGGACGTCAGGAGGTCATCTAGTCCAACCCCCTGCTCAAAGCAGGACTGATCCCCAATTTTTTCCCCAGATCCCTAAATGGCTCCCTCAAGGATGGACCTCACAACCCTGGGTTTAGCAGGGCAATGCTCAAACCACTGAGCTACCCCTCCCCCCAAATTGTGAGCCTAACTGGCAAAAAGTGGGTAAAAGTTCACAAATTGTCACAATGAATTGTTATATAAAATTGTATAAGAAAAGCTGTAAGAAGGAGACCTTTAAACAAAGACGGTTACTGATTCCACCCAAGGACTGTGTTAAGATCATGTCTGGTAAACAAGAGGAGTGTGGGACCAGAAATTAGGCCTAACTGGTGGATGAAATAATGAGGAGATAAGCTCTTCTGCCCACCACCCCTTTGGGAGGCCTTCAAAAAGAGACTCAGAGGAGATAAACGACTACCACCGCCACTACGACAGCCACTGCTAAAGCATTTTTCATTGTGATGCTCAGACCTTGGCACAACTCATCATCGCCACTGCACCCGCAAGAACACCACCCTTGTGCATCCCCTTCTGTCCCCAGTAGCTTGCTTCTGTCCTAACTCTTTCTCTCAGCTTTTCACCTGATCCTGAAATCAACTTCACTGTACTGCACCAGCATTATGAGATGAGACAGCCCATCCAGTTGTGCTTGGCCTGAAAAGAATGAATGAAGGTGAACCAGACCAACCAGATGATGTCTCTCACTAGGTAGGTGTACCATGGTCCAGAACAACAGCTGTCATGTCTGACCTGCCACCCCAAAGGATCCATCCCTACTGACTAGCTGCCCTCTATCCTGAAAACATTGACATAAGCCATATTTCTGCCTATCTCTTCTCTCCCTTCTTTATCTATCTGTTCTGTCAAAAGCAGGAAAGTGACTGTCATTCCTGACTCAAAACTGAACAACAGAACTAATCCTTTCTTCCCCAGCAAGAAGGATCTCTTGACAGAACGAGAGACTCTAACCAACATTCACCCTCTCTTTAAAAAGAGACTTTGATAGGTTTTGATTGTTGCTTTTGCATAATCACTCAATTTCAGTTTCAGGGCCTTGTCTTGATTCTTTTCCTTTTTTTCGTTTTTCAGTCAATAAATTGGTAACCTTTGGTATGAATTCCCTAGTGTGTTTGCCATGGTCCTAAGCAGGCTGAGGTCTCTGTATATTAAACCCCAAACCTTGTTTAACACTGGCTAATGTTAAACAGGGATAGGGTCTTATTAACAACTTTGACTCTTTGGGCCCATATATTCCACTGAAATAAACAAAACAGCACCTCACTCCATTTGGCTTTTTAGAAAATCAAGGCAAATTTTTTTTTGAAATATTAATGTACAGCATCTGCTTTCACTTTCCTTAATATTTATCTATGCTTGAGTGCTGTAAAAATATATTTAAAAGAAAAATGAAATGACCCTTTCCAGAGTAGCCATATTTATACTCCTGGAGAGAGAGACAGACACAGACACAGACACAGACACAGAGAGAGAGAGAGAGAGAAAGAGATCTTTGGGTTTATGCATTGTCCTGTTCTATACATTTTCAATATGCCTTATGCAATGGGTCCCACATCTGGTTGGCCTGTAGGTGCTATCACAGTATAATAAATACATAAAAATAATAAACTAAATAAAATAATAAAAGTATTAATAAAATCATAGTAATGAAGAAGAAAATATACCCCCCCACGCACATTGTAACAAAATCTCTCTCTCTCCTTTTTCTTCCCCATTGACATAATTCAATAGTAGAGTTGCGTTATACACATTTTTTAAAATGTCCTAAAGGAAACAGTGATCTCATCCTGAATGTTACCTCACATTTCAGCTGTTTTCCAGGCTCCCTTGATTATAACACTTCGAAATTCCAGTCAGGGTTCGGTGTATTCATATTGACTCCCAAGCTCATCCTGCTGAAGAATGAGTTTAAGGGGTAAGTATGGAAGTTCACGGGATTTCTTTTAAAGCTTTGGTAATTTGTTCCAGCAACTCAAATTGTGTCATGTTTTATCATCATGGCACATACATGGCACTATATATTTAAGGCCTGTCTTGACAAAGGCTTGGCTGGGATGATTTAGTTGGTGTTGGTCCTGCTTTGAGTAGGGGATTGAGGTCTCTTCCAACCCTAATATTCTATGATTCTATGATCTATTATTTTCAGTCCACACTGTAAAGCTGGGTAGAGTATATATGTGTGTGTCAAACAGTTCATCCACTGTGAGGTGTCTTATTCTTGATATCTAGCTCACCCTTTCATATAGTTCATAGACCTCTACTTCAAACATCTTGGTATTTCATGGTGGACATTTCATCAGGGTGGTTCAAGGAATAAAACATTGACTGTGATATACATTTCTTCATGGCGTCAATAAATCTTGACTAGTACAAGTACAAATTAAGACTGTAGATTTCCAGTTCCAAAGTGCACAGATGCTTATATGCAGAGACTTAAATAATAATTAACTGCATAATGTATTCAATTAATTTCACAATGTTTATCAAAATATTACTCACCAAGGCTGAGATTCAGGAAGCATTTAATCATAGGCTTAAATTTCATTGACGTCAATATGAGATATATGTTATCAACCAGGACCCATAAGATAGGCAAATTGAACATATGCATGTAGGTGTGTGTATCTATATCTAAATCTATATCATTTGCTTATTTTATGGAGCAGGGCTGATAATTCAATGACTATAGTCACAAATTATTTATTCTGTGAATTTTGCAACATTTTTGAATAAATTATATATTAGAGTTGGTTGAAAATTTTTTGATGGAACAATTTTCCATAGAGAAATGTAGTTTTGTTGAAATCGAAACATTTTGTGGGAACAATTTTGATGAAATTTTCAATGGGAAAAAGTCAAAATGGTTTGATTAATTTTATTTGGACTTTTATATTATATTAGAATATTAATTTAACATTATTTACATATAATATTTAACATGGCATATATACTATATATTATATTTGTCATTTGAATATATAAAAAGTCAAAAAGAAACATTTTTTCAATTTTAATTCAATTTTTTTGGAATTTTTTCCCCCGCAGGAAATTTCTACATTTCAGTTTTTCAATGACATTTTAGATTTTCCCCCTAGAGAATGGAAATGCCCACACCAAATATAAATATAGCTATTTGCCCAATTCTCCTAATAGGAATGGATTTTACTTTGCAGGATGGGTTCCTATAATTTAGTAGCTTACCAGCAGTTGAACATTTTTCAGTAGGTCTATTTTTCATGCCTGCTGTAATTAACCATAGCCAAATTTTTCTAACCCGCATCCTAACTCGATATTTAATGATCTGGAAAGAAGTGTCCAGGTTTTGTGCAGCTCACGTTGACTTCAGTGGTAGCTGTGGCTGCTTACTATTTTTTGAAAATCAGCCCATTTCTATTTAGGCAGGAGAAATTTAGGAGCCTAACTTTAGACACTGATGCTTGAAAATATTGGCAAATGTCTCAGGGAGAAAGTATTCCCAGTAAGCTCTTACAAGACCAACTTCATTGATGAAACATGGGCCAGAGTGTTTCAGCCCAAAATAAATGGAATACAGTGAGATCATTTGGCACCCCTTCTCCTTTTAAGTCATTAGAAAGCGTTTGCTGAAAAGGTTTGATTAGATAAATCCATTGCATAGTGATAACATGGTTGTTGCTGATGAAGGACAGAGCTGCTGTACTGTGAGTAAAAACGGCCAGATTAGAGCTGAATTAGAGACATATTATTTGGATCCCAATCCAGATCTCAAGCACCACAAAGGTTGAGGGATGGTTTGATCTAGGGTTTGATTTGGAGGCCATTAGAAAAATTCAGATATGGCTTCAGATTTCAAACACGCTCAAGATGGGATTTTGGTTCAACCCATGTCTAGTCTGGACATTTGAGATTTACCATCATTTCCTGATATACCGCTCTATGGATGGTTTGAGTCCTGTTCAAAACCTTCTTAGTTAGTTTTATTCCTTTTCCATCTACATGTTGGCAAGTTATGTCTTGCAAATCAACCCCTCTATTTCCTCTGGCAATAGGTACTATAAATATCATAGAACATACTGAAATAACGTGAGAACAGAGCACTTATTCCTTTCCAGCGCATGATGTGGGAAACAATCATTGCTATTAATTATATTCAATTGTCTCTGAATTCAGTAGGTGCTCTACTTTACAATCTCCATAAACCCACGGGGTTGTTATCCAGTACGGAGATTAACTTTTCATTGCAAGCCTTTTAAGATGACTGCCTGGTCAATCTATGCCACAGTCAATGTAATTTTTGCTTGTGACAATGATACTTTGTCTCCCCATTGAGTTCACATCCTCTGCATTTGGCAGGTAACCCTTAAATGACAGAAAGAGCTTTGTTGTGGTCCGTGATTCATTTCACTTACCCTTCTACCACTCCCTGGGTGCAGTTTTATATGATCTAGTTCTTTCACAATCAGAGCCAGTGCACCTCTGTAACAATGTGGAACGGCGTGCAACATAAAGGAAAATCTAGTGATTCAGCAGCCAATGAGGCAAAAGCAACATTCATTTACAAGTCTTCTACCGCCTGAGCCGCCCTGAAACAAGTTTGACAAACTAAAACGCTTGCAGAACACGCCTCTCACGCATCTTTCATTCCGAGGGGTGTCATTCATTTTAGACCCAGAGTTACGTGCACTCCACGCAGATTTGGTGCCCACGCACTTTTATTGTTGCAAATTATTTACATCAGGTAGAAAGAGTCCTGAAATGGAGGTTTTAGAAAGAGTTATTTACACGAAAGGAATTAACGCTGCAGCACTTGCGGTGGGACCATGCACTAGAGCAGGGGTTCTCGACCTTCTTCTTTCTGAGGCCCCCCCAACATGCGATAAAAACTCCACGGTCCACCTGGGCCACAACAACTGGTTTTCTGTAGATTAAAAGCCGGGGCTGACATTAGGGGGTAGCAAGCAGGGCAATTGCCTGGGGCCCCATGCCCTGTGAAGCTATATTGCTCCAGCTTCAGCCCAGGTGTTGGGGCTCAGGGCCCCAGGCTTCAGCCCCATGTGGTGGGGCTTCAGCTTTCTTCCCTGGGCCTTAGCAAGTCTAACACTGGCCCTGCTTGGCGGACCCCCTGAAACCTGCTTGCGGCACCTCACTGCTCTAGTGGATAGGGCACTGGATTGGAAGCCAGGGAATTTGCTTCTTTTTCCAGATCTGCCACAGACGTGCTGCCTGGCTTGCGATAAGTTACTTCACCTCTCTATGCCTCTGTTTTCCCATCCACCCTTTGTCTGTCTTGTCTATTTAAACTGTAAGCCCTTTGGAGCAGAGACGATCTCTCATTCTTTCTTTCTATAGTATTTAGTGTAATGGGGCTTGATCTTGGTTGGGACCCTAGGCCTTGCTATAATTTATAAAAACAATTATTTTAAGTATCCTGCATAAATATTTTTGGGTCCCTCCTTACTGGTGTTTGTCCACACATTGTGTCACACATCTGGGCCCTGGCAGGCTGAGAAGTATATTTAGAATGGGGCGTCAATTAATTTACAGATGTTATCGGTAGCAACTCTGATCAAGTTTGGGAACTTCTTTCTTTCTTTCTTTCTTTCTTTCTTTCTTTCTTTCTTTCTTTCTTTCTTTCTTTCTTTCTTTCTTTCTTTCTTTCTTTCTTTCTTTCTTTCAGGTGTGCACTACTGACTATGCAACATCTTTACTGCAAAAATAGGTGTGTTTTTTTACCTGGAATTAGTTAGCCCAGGTTAAAATCTCAGTAAAGACACAGTGATATGGATTTTAACCCTATGCTCCCTGACAAGCTTTAACTTAAGCTGCTAACCTGAATTAAAAGCCAAGTTGGTGTGTCTTCACTGCTACTTTAACCTGAATTATCTAATGTGAGTTAAGGTCACACTCCCTCCCTCCCGCGCGCCCCCCCCACCCCCAAAAGTGAAGAGGTACTGTAGAAAGGATTCTAACCCAGAGTTTCAATGCTCTAGGTGAGTGCTATGCCCATTTTGCAAGAGGAGTGCCCTTGTCTTTGCAACAGACACCCTAATTTGCATGATTCTGTTACAAAACCAATAGCGAAATGAGTAAAGTATGACTCAAGAGCAATTTGAGGGATAGGGCTTATGTTCACATTAGCACCACTACATGGATCAGGGGTCACCATACAGATTACAGAACGCTAGATGTGACTCTGTGCACCTTTCTGTATTGTTTGGGGTTTTTTTGTAAGTCTGGGCTTGTGAAAGGTTCCAGGCCTGTTCACAGTCACTCTACAGACCACAAATTATTTATAAAAAGTTATTTGGCTATAAATTTTGAATGTTGAAAAATAATCTGAAAACATTGTAAGCTGTTTGTGAACAGAAGAGAAGGCTAAATTCATTGAATGGTTTATTTGCTGATCAAGTAACTCAGAGCTTTCTCATGGAATGTGCCAGCGGCCTCTTGGGTGACCTCAGGCAAGTCACTTCACCTCTCAGTGCCTCAGTTTGCCCATCTATAAAGGATGTGTGTGTGTGTGTGTGTGTGTGGGGGGGGGGGTAATACTACTGACTTCCTTTGTGAAGTGCTTTGAGATCTTATGGATGAAAGGTACTGTATAAGACCTTGGTAGTATTAATTCAATCTGTCTCTCAATCAATGAAAAATTAGCTCATGATTGATATAAAGGCTAAATTCAAGCATTTCTTGTGCCATTATACTTCATAATAGTAGTGGTAGCCTTTTTGGAGAATGGCAAGGGAAAAGGGGAAGCCAGTTATGTGTAATCATACACAGAATTTAAAAATCATGCTTTGGTTCAAGGTTTTCCATATTTGTTTTACACACGTATAGGATCTTGCAATGTACTTGGATTTAAACACATAAATCAATCGTTATCAATAATAATGAATAGGAATAAAAATTGGTTTACTTTTATCTTTGTAGCACATTGCGCTCCATTTAATCAGAAATCCCCCAAACTGCTAGAAGGTAGCGAATACTCACACAGAATTTCCATTCTTTAACTTTGCACAAGTACTGAACAGTACCCATCCGAAAAATCCAAAGACAAGCAATCATTTGTAAAGCACTCTTTGGCAACACTACACAGCAGCAAAGTGTATTTGCCTGATTCTCCAGACACACCTCTTTGGATGGGTCACGTGTGTTAGAGTCATGAGATACCCATACAGAACTTAGTACATTCTAAGAACTGAAGTTGGCTTTACTTGGTTCTTCATGCCACATTTGAACTTTTTTTCCACCAGGCCTTCGGCTTCTTAATTCAAACAAACCTAGTTGCCCCAGCCATAAATTCATTTTATACGATTTGCTTCGCTTACTTTCCTGAATAATTTACTCCCTACTGTATGGCCGATTCAGGAAGGTACTTACATATATGTGGAATTTTAAGCATGAATTATCCCACTGATTTCAACAGGATTACACATTCCTATTGAGTCAGAGCTTGTATAAGCAACAAACCTTAAGGAAGCTGTGTACATAGACATGGACATTTTGGGGTGGTTTTCTTACTAAAATAGCCAGTTAGTTTATGCCATCTTGGCCCACGGGCACTCAAACAGTTCATAGTTTATCTAATACAGGGCATAAATTATTCCTTATCTATTTTGGTCACCTGCATTTCTATAGCTGCTGTTTATTTATTCCACAATAGAGTTGACATACATGTTTTGGAGGCAGTTATAAGAATTCTAAACAGGTGTCTTCATGGATTAAATGCCATTTCTCTTTAATCAAAGGTTATTAACTAAGCACATGTGTAAGCCGTATCAAGCCCTAACTTTACTTTCATAAGTATCCTGTAGGCTTCCGCAGGACTACTCAGATGAGTACACTTATGCACATACTTAAGCATTTGACAGGATCAGGGGCTAAAGGAAGCAGTTATTTCTTCCTATGCATAGAGAAATATTCTTATGCATAGAAAAATATTCCCAGTGGGTGTTCAGCTTCCCTCTTCAGCTGTTACTCCTACCCATGCAGTAATTAATATGGCCACTAGATGACAGTACTGCATGATTAAAACAAGGTTCTGCTTTTAACACATTGAAAATTTATCTGAAGGTCAACAACTTGTAAAGCAAATTTCAGAACTCCTTGTAAATTAAATCTTCCCCAAACCACTTTACAACAGAATTCAAAGAGCAGCAGGAGATTACAGTGATCAAATCAGTAATATCTTAGTATTTTTGCATTTATACTTAATATGTATAATTGATAACTGGATACATTCTTAGTTGTAAGTAGCATGAATGGCTTGCCATGAATTAATTGAACTCTGAAAAGATCAAAATAGTGCAGCACTCATCTTTCTTATTTAGCATGACAGAAAAATTTCCTTACCCCTAACTGAAATTGTCACAGGAACTTGTAAAATAGAAAAACAGTCTAATAATTAGAACACATTTTCACTGCAATTCTAGTAACCCAGTCCTGTCTGAATACCGTATTTTGTTTGGTAGAAGATGCCTCCAAATTGCTTTTAGACAAGAACTGCACTGACTTCTGTAAAGAGGGGAATGAGACTCTTAGAGGACAGAAATGACAAGCCTGGACCAGGGCACGACAGCAGGCTGGGATCACTGTTTTCTGCTTGTGAACGTGCTGGAGACTGTGTGTGTTTCTTCCAGCCATAGAATGTCAAGAGACATGTAGAGCCCGCTACAGCCACTGTACATGGCTTTTCGACTTTTGTCCCACTTTTATTGGGAAGGGGGAAGAGCGTTTACAAAGCTATTCAAACATTTGGGAGACACAGAACCCTCCCATTAGGACAGTGCCGTGCCAGCCAAGCCACTCCACAGCCTCTGCACCGCTTTGCTCCCCAAATTACACGCAGAGATAGTCTGCAATGTGTGTACATGTAGTCACCGGTGCACTGGATGTGATCCCATGTCACCCCTTTTCTCCAGGCACTCACTCTGGCCCTGATCCAACATCTACTGGAGTGAATGGACAGAACATACTTCACTGAGCACTGAATTAGGACCTCTGAGAGCTTGCTGCAGCGATTACCCTGAAACCATGCTTCAGGGAGTCGAGGGAGGTATGGGAGCTCTCCCCAAGACTTTCCATACACTTCCCATGCCTACTATGCTGGAGTCACACTGGTTCCACTGGGTTCTGTACATTCTGTAACCCTTACTTGGACCAGAGGATTTGGGCCTCTGTTTTTCACAATGCAGATCAAATATACAACTGCCCTCAACCTAATCGCTCCCAAAGGCTAAAATATCATTGCAAATCCAGCAGGTTTCCTCATGCAGAACTGCCTTTGAAATCAAAGGGAGCTCGGCGCATGGCTCAACCACGGGATTGGATCTTTAAATGGCCCGTTTAATTTTTATGGGTGTGGCACTCAAAACACTTCTGTCTCCTAAAGCAGAGTACAAAAAAAACCCAGTCCTTCTTTTCTGATCCCCTTCCAAGAAAAAGATACATCACAAAACAATAAAAGAACAAGAGAAGCAAGATCATCCACCTGTCCATCACAGAAACACTGAGATTAAAAGCGCAGTGCAAGGCTATTGTTTTTGGTCTGATTGATTCATGTTCTGCTCCTTATATTGCTTTTGACCTGGCAGATGACAGCTCATCTTGCTACAGCCACGGTGGTGTCCTCTCTTAGATTAATAAAGGGGGGAAATGAATTGCAAAGAGCTTGCAGCACTATTCAGCAGGCAACATCTGATCCCCTGAGGATCCAAAGTGATAGACTCACTGACAGTGTTTACACTGGAAATGATCCAATGCAAAGGAACAGTCAGTACGAAAGAAGGCAATACACAGTGCTGTCAGATACATCACAGAGCATGGTTAAGATCTAATTGAAAAAAAAAAGCATTGCTTTGTGATGGCTTATATGAAGAGATATATGGATGTTGGTGAGGGACGAGGAGGGGGGCGTATTTTGTTATTAAGTTTTGGCTAGGGGGAATAGGCTGAAGCAATCCAGTTGGTTTAGAGGACCCAAAACAATAGCTACAATAGCAGGGGGCTATCTGTTGTCTAATGCATGTGATGATGTGATAATCACAGGGTGCAAGGATTTATGTACCACATGTAAGTAAAGTGTCATCTTAATCACGTTCATACAATCACATTCTCCTTTGACTGCTTGCCCATTTCTGAAAGATTTAGGGCCATCTCTTCTTCTTACAATGTTAGTTCCTTTCCTGGCTCTGTGCATCTCTAACACATTCTGCACTGTACAGAAATAAGAGGTGAAAGACTTATCACAACATCTGGTTCATCTCTGCAGATTATCCCATTCCATCGATGGCAATGGAAGCGCCATCCACGGAATAAGGCTCTGATCCTTGGGTTTGGCAGAACTGTTGTTGAGGCAGGACCACAGCTGGAGGAGAGAGGGGGCCAAAAGTGGCTCTAAATCACGTTTGAGCTCCTCAGTCCCTGGGGCTGCTTTAGCCCTTAGTGCAATGACAGAGAACAATAGAGTACAGTAACACTCCCAGCTTGCCAGCCTCTGGCCACAACTCTGGCATTCCCTCTGTGCTGGGGGGTTCCACAGGGGTGTTATAGAGACGACTATGTTGCTTCCTTCCCTAGTAGGGGGACACAAGAGACCTACTGAGGCTGAGGTTCTGGTTCCAAGATAGAGATTCATGCTGCTGGTAAAAGAACCACAGTACAGACAGGAGAGGGGAATATATTACTTTCAGGAGGTTATTCATTCACCAAGTGCCTGATTATTCACCGATTAACATATTGATATGCTGACCTCTCTTACAACTAGAGCTTTATCGGAATCAGAATTTCCTTCCTGTGGAAAATTTAACATTAAAAAAAAGAAGTTTTTTCCCAGAATCTTTTCTTTTGGTTCTGTTGAATCAGCATTTTCCAACGGAAAACGGAGCAGAAAATTTTTGACTAGTTCTAGTTACAATCTTAAAATACTCCTGAGATAGAATATAGTTAATGGGATTCATTCACTTTAGAAAACAAAAGTCCGTCAGTGGGCAATACCAGTGCCTCACACCAAGGAGTCCTGACTAGAGTGAGGCAGGAAATAGTTTTCATGTCTTGAGAGAATTTTTGAGACTTCAAAAGAAATTTCTTGACCCAAACTGGGTCGAAAAGTCAAACTCTCAAAAATCTTTGCAAAACAAAACAAAAGAAAAGAAAAGAAAACAAACAACCAAACAAGAAAGTATCAGGTCAGTCAAAAACTTTCAATTTTGTAAGTTTGAATTATTTTATCTAGATTTCAAGCTTGAATTTTTAATTATTTACTTACTATAAGTTAATTTCAGTTTCTAAACAAAAGTAATTTTGACCCAGAAAATAGAACTTTTATTTAGAAAATGTCAAAATGGGATATTTTTGACAATTCTGAAATTTTTTTCCAAAATTTTTGGGAAATGGGAAATTTGCCAAACTAGTTTCAATGAATCGGCATTTTCCAACAAACACTTTGCTGAAATGTTCCAAACCTGGTCCATGCCTGAAACTCTTAGATGCCATCACAATACAAATAATAAATAATTATTCATGGAGGTGAAGGTGTTTTGTGTGTTCAAATGGAGGAGAAAGAGCTGAAAACAATCAAAAGTACTGTTTTTTTTTCATAGAATGCAGTATTCCATTGGCCAAAGAGGATAATTCCCAAACAATTTGCTTAAAATCAATATCTTTGTCAATGGAAACTAACGCCCCCAGTTCCTTAAAATTACTGTCCATATCCCCACATAAAGAAACCCCACCTCCAGACTACATGCACAAGCATATGTTGCCTATGCCTTGATTTTCAGCAACCACATATTAAGGTGACATAGTAGAAGTGTTTCAGAGTAGCAGCTGTGTGAGTCTGTATTCGCAAAAAGAAAGGGAGGACTTGTGGCACCTCAGAGAGTAACCAATTTATTTGAGCAAAAGCTTTCGTGGGTTACAGCTCACTTCTGTATTTTCCACTGAATGCATCCGATGAAGTGAGCTGTAGCTCACAAAAGCTTATGCTCAAATAAACTGGTTAGTCTCTAAGGTGCCACAAGTCCTCCTTTTCTTATAGTAGAAGTGCAAATGGTTCTTTGCTTCTAGGAAAAAAGGCTTAAGGAAAGTACACAAGCTCACCCATGCATTTAAAAACTCAGCAGATATGTCATGACGAGCTGCCTTGAGTTGGTTCCAAAAAAGCTCTACAAATTATAACCATCAGCACATATTCTGCCAAGAGCAGAGAAAGAAACACATTAAGACTAGCTGCTCCTCCTTACTCTCAGGCAGAGTTTAGTGTCCATCATAGAAATACTTCCTTTTAAATGCAGTGCACTACCATTAATTACCATCATTATGCTGCAAAGCCAAAGTGGTTCATTCTCCTCTCTCTGTGATCATATCTCTTCCCAAATCCAATTTTGGTAATTTACTAAACATGGCCATAAGCTGAAATCTCTTATTAGAATCACTTTGAATAGGAAGTTGGGGGTGCGGAGGGTGTCAGATTTTAAAACAGATCGACATTCTTCATTTTGTTCCAGACTGGATCCAGGCCTGATTTAGAAAGAGCGGAAGCATTGCAAGAATGGGCATTCTTGTGAGATTCTCACTCAAGATGGCAGAAATCTCAGTAATTCAGCTGATCTCATGAGATTTGACTCTACTTTGGGAAAAAAATCTTGCAAGAATAGTTCGCAAGATTTTATTTCTAGGGTAAAGCTGACAAGTTTTGAGGACAAAGGCATCAGCTAGGGTTGACAACCATACAAGGAAAATACTATATTTGATACTAAATGACAGGAGAGAAACTACATTGGTTAAAGGGGAGACTACGGCTGGTCATACTGAAGGGTGAACTGTTAGGCTGGAGGGATGTTACCAGTGGAGTTCCTCAGGAATCGGTTTGGGGACCAATCTTATTTAATCTTTTTATTACTGACCTCAGCACAAATAGCAGGAGTGTGCTAATAAAGTCAGCGGATGACACGAAGCTGGGAGGTATTGCCAATACAGAGAAGGACCGGGATATCATACAGGAAGAGCTGGATGACCTTGTAAACTGGAGTAATAGTAATAGGATGAAATGTAATAGTGAAAAGTGCATTTAGGGATTAACAACAAGAATTTTTGTTATAAACTGGGGATCCATCACTTGGAAGTAACAGAGGAGGAGAAGGACCTCGGAGTATTGGTTGATCACAGGATGACTATGAGTCGCCAATGTGATATGGCCGTGAAAAAAGCTAATGTGGTCTTGGGATGCATCAGGCGAGGTATTTCCAGTAGAGATAAGGAGGTGTAAGTACCGTTATACAAGGCACTGGTGAGACCTCATCTGGAATATTGTGCACAGTTCTGGTCTCCCATGTTTAAGAAGGATGAATTCAAACTGGAACAGGTACAGAGAAGGGCTACTAGGATGATCCTTGGAATGGAAAACCTGTCTTATGAAAGGAGACTTGTTTAGCCTAACCAAAAGAAGGTTGAGGGGAGATATGATTGCTCTCTATAAATATATCAGAGGGATAAATACCAGAGAGGGAGAGGAATTATTTAAGCTCAGTACCAGTGTGGACACAAGAACAAATGGATATAAACTGGCCATCAGGAAGTTTAGACTTGAAATTAGACGAAGGTTCTTAACCATCAGGGGAGTGAAGTTCTGGAACGGCCTTCCAAGGGGAGCAGTGGGGGCAAAGGACCTATCTGGCTTCAAGATTAAACTCCATAAGTTTATGGAGGAGAAGGTATGATGGGATAACATGATTTTGGCAATTAATTAATCTTTAAATATTCATGGTAAATAGGCCCAATGGCCTGTGATGGGATATTAGATGGGGTGGGATCTGAGTTACTACAGAGAATTCTTTCCTGGGTATCTGGCTGGTGAATCTTGCCCATATGCTCAGGGTTCAGCTGATCGCCATATTTGGGGTCGGGAAGGAATTTTCCTCCAGGGCAGATTGGAAGAGGCCCTGGGGGTTTTTCGCCTTCTTCTGTAGCATGGGGCACGGGTCACTTGCTGGAGGATTCTCTGCTCCTTGAAGTCTTTAAACCACGATTTGAGGACTTCAATAGCTCAGACATAGGTGAGAGGTTTTTCGCAGGAGTGGGTGGGTGAGATTCTGTGGCCTGCGTTGTGCAGGAGGTCAGACTAGATGATCATAAAGGTCCCTTCTGACCTTAATATCTATGAATCTATGAATCTCTACCCCAGATCCCTGACCTAGTTCTCTGCGCATCTGCTTCATGCCTTGTCAGTAGAAACAGATCTGATAGGCTGTGTATTTCCCCCTCTAGGTGTACATGAGGTGGTAGGGACACACATGGATAGCTTCTCTAAAGGAATATCGTGCCTCCAATCAACTAAAGCTCTCTGAGCATGTCAGCACCAGAGCGGATCAAGGGCGACTGAGTTGAATAGTTCAGTTGGACTTTGGGAAAGAATCTTTTCAAGAGGCTATTAAGGAAACTGGGGTGAGGGGACAAAGTGGATCAAAACTGGCTAAGAAACAGAAAACGGAGTAGGAATAAATGGAGGACTAGTGTCACCTTAGAGACTAACCAATTTATTTGAGCAGAAGCTTTCGTGAGCTACAGCTCACTTCATCGGATACATTCAGTGGAAAACATCTGATGAAGTGAGCTGTAGCTCACGAAAGCTTCTGCTCAAATAAATTGGTTAGTCTCTAAGGTGCCACAAGTCCTCCTTTTCTTTTTGCAAATACAGACTCACACGGCTGCTACTCTGAAACCTAGGAATAAACGGTCAGTTTTCATCATGACAAAAGGTTAACGCTGGAAACTACGAGGACAGTTTGATGGCAACAATGTTACTTGCCAATACATCCACAGCAGCATATACTTTCACCGTACGCGGATGCTCCTGACCGCAATTACAGCTACAGGTGGCAATGGGTCATTTCTGGGGCTATGCAGTGGAAACTATGCAAGTTTTCCAAGCAATTATGCTTGTCTAGAATGACTGCTCTCCTTCCAGCCAGTTACATCCCTTCACTTCCCACTGGAGCCCTAATCATGTGGAGTTCATATGTTTTTCTGGACCAGCAGGAGCATATAGCTTAGTTCTCCAATTCCCACTACTTTCTGTGCGTACTGGCTGTTACTAGAAGAAGAATTGCATACAAATGCTTTTCCTCCACAGCGCCATGGAGAACTGACCCTTCTGTCACAATGTAAAAGTGGCCGTGGGCAAGGCTGGTTGAAAATTTTCCATCAAATCTCTTTTTTAACAGAAAGTTTGGGGTGAGATGGAATATCAGATTTTGAACAGAATGAAAATTTTCCACAGAATTTTTAAATTTTTCTGTCAGGAAACCAAACACTAGAAAATTATTTCTCCCCCCCAAACCCAGATTTTTGGAAGGGGAGGGGAGGGGGGGCTACAGTCAGCAGAAAAAAATCAGGGGTTTTTAAATGAAATGCCAACATTTTCCACTGAGAATTTCAATGGAAATGAAAAGTATATCTATAGCTACACACACCCACACGCACACACACACCCGCACGCACACGGATTGGAAACGGAGGGGACATTAAAGGGAGAAGGAGAATGTGAAAAATGCTGCGCTGCCGACAAATAATTTACCTATTTGCAAAGGAACTCAAAGTTCCTCAAGCCATTGATTTAACGCTTCTTTGATTTATTCATGGGCTGAGTTCATTCACTTATTTGCATATGGTTATTTTTTCTTCTGAGTGAGCATTTGCAATTGTAAATCTAATTAAATGTTAAGAGCTCTTTATTGTTATTTAAATCTAAGTGAATGTTTTATGAAGATAATTCAAACATTTTAAAAAAGTAAGAGTTTGGTTTTCCAAAATACAGGGATACATATGAGTGGTAGAGATCCTATCCAGACATCTTTGACTGGGAAAAAATAGGGGAAATCTTAGAAAAATGAAATTTCTTGTGTGATTTCCTGTGTGTTTATTTGGTCAGCCACAAGATTAGCCTTCTTTATGGTATTTTAGAACTTCCACTTCCTGTTCTGGATGAAAGCATCAATTAGAGCACATGAAAATACCTGTTTAAAGTGCATTCAGACTGCTACAACTTGGATGATTAAAAATGCAACGATCAATGGTTAATATTGCTGTTATATACTCGTCAATGTGTTGTCTGGACACTGTCCTACTGTTGAGCAATACAAACGACCACAGTTTCATTTTGTGTGGCAATCGAAACTCTTCCATTTCAAAGAGCGATGGAAGTTTAATAAAGCATTCCCCGGCTAACCACTAAATGGTGTCATATTTCCATCCGCAGGTTTGGGCAAGGAAATCGCTCGCTTTTGTCAGAAGCAACTGGATAAAGGACGTGTCATCGAGAAGCAGCCCTTTTCTTTGAGGTTTGTAATCACTGCATAACAGACTTAGCCTAGCGGGATTTGTGTTAATAGTCAAAAGGATATCCAAGCACTGCGCATCCTGGAAGTGGAGGTCAGACCCCTGTGATATTTTGTACAACTAGGCTTCCTTTATGTATAGGAATTAAATGGGCACCATCTGGAAAAAACAAAGGCTACCGGAGGATATGATAAGTACATAAATGATGCCACATGGTGAGCTTAATTCAGTCGAGCGGCTGCAAGGACTTCCTCAAGTGCTGATTGTAGAGGAGACCTCCTGCTGGTGGAATTTGCCCACAGCTGACCTACAGAGCCCCAGAAGAACGTGGTAGCAGCTAAGCAGTGTCCATGGCCAGGGCATCCACAGATGCACTCATGCAATGTCCCCAGGCAGTGTTCATTAGTAGCACGGTCCTGGAGTGCTACGTCCAAATTCCATGAGGATCCCCATAGGGCAGGGATGGGCAAACTTTTTGGACCGAGGGCCACATCGCGGTGTGAAACTATATGGAGGGCCGGGTAGGGAAGGCTGTGCCTCCCCAAATAGCCTGGCCCCTGCCCCCTATCTGCCCCCTCCCACTTCCCACCACCTGACTGCCCGCCTCAGAACCCCCAATCCATCTAACCCCCCCTGCTCTTTGTCCCCTGACCACCCCCTCCTGGGACCCTTGTCCCTAACCGCCCCCCCCGGGACTCCACCCCCTGTCCAACCCCCCCTGATCCCTGTCCCCTAACTGCCCCGACCCCTATCCACACCCCCGCCCCCTAACAGTCCCCCCCACTGAGACTCCCACGCCTATCCAACCCCCCCTGCTCCCCATCCCCTGACCACCACCCCCGAACCCCTGACCCATCCAACCCCCCCACTCCCTGTCCCCTGACTGCCCCCCCAGAACCCCTGACCCATCCAACCCCCCCTACTCCCTGTCCCCTGACTGCCCCCCCCGAACCTCCGCCCCATCCAACCTCCCCCTCTCCCTGACTTCCCCCGGGACCCCCTGTCCCTTATCCAACCCCTCTGCTCCCCGCCCCCTTTCCATGCCGCTCAGAGCAGCAGGAGCTCGCAGCCCCGCCGCCCGGCCGGAGCCATCCCCGCCGCCACGCCGCCCGGCCGGAGCCAGCCCCGCCGCCATGCTGCCTGGCCGGAGCCAGCCCCGCCGCCACGCTGCCCGGCAGGAGCGGTGAGTCAGAGCGCTGGTCGCGTGGTGTGCTGAGGCTGCGGGGGAGGGGGGACAGCAGGGGAGGGGCCAGGGCCGAGCCTCCCCGGCTGGGAGCTCAGGGGCCGGACAGGACGGTCCCGCGGGCCGGACGTGGCCCCCGGGCTGTAGTTTGCTTACTGCAGGTCTTTCTCTGTGCCCAATACACAATGGACAGCTACAGTGCTGGCTCTTTCAGCTCAAACTATAACAGCTCATGCTTTTAGTTCTGGGGGTCCTCGGTTCAATCTATTGTGTGTTGGCCATGGTGGGAGTCTCCTGGGAGTGAATGCCCTCACTGGTGCAACCAGACCTGCTGGCAGAGAAGTAAAGCAATAATTTAGGGGGGCAAAATTAAGATGAATTCAGATAGGGCTGCAGCAGAATTCATTTTTAAGGAACAAAGATTCCAGTTCCCTGCAAACATCTTTACTAATAAAACAAAAAACAAAACAGAAGCTAATTCAGAAGCCAGAAGAAACAGGGCCAATTTCAGAGGTAATGGTGCTTTAATTGTGCAGTGACCTCAAGGTAAAACTGGTGAAATCAAACAGACATTAAAATGATTAAACCTAATTCACTCTGAGCACCTCCTGGATCGATCCTTGGGCTAACTGCATCTCTGGTGGAACTCTATTGAAATCCCTCTGTGTTTAATACTTCTGCAGAAAGTTTCATCTCCGATTTCCGGGCTGACATTGTTGGTTTTGTATGCTTACACTTTTTTGACAATAATTTCCATTTTGATATCTGTGGAACCAGGAGTATTTGAAACTCCCTTTGGCTGCTTTACTACACAAGAATTTGATGATAATTCTAGTGATAATTCCTAATTTCATATATATTTTTAAAAAATACTGTTTTAAAAACATTTAACATCTTTGAATTTTTTATATGCAATCTGAGCTACATTTAAAAACAAAACAATGCACTGTGCAATTTTCCTGCCCTTGGCCTAAGCCACAGGCTTAAACTGATCCTCATGCACCTGGAGGACCCAAACAATATCAGGCTCTAGTCTGCTAGGAATTGTGCATACTCATAGTGAGAGACAGTCTCTGTGCTACAGTCCAAATGCTCAGGCCAAAGGCTGGGAGGGGAAAGAAAGCCATAGAGAAGAGAAGTGACAACTCAAGAATGATCTCATTTTACAGAGGGAGAACCAAGGTATCTAGAGATTAAGTGACTTGTCCAAGGTCATAGTGGGAATTTGTGGCAGAGACAGGAATTAAATGAAAGTGTCTCAGTGCCCAGTCTAATGCCTCAGACACAGGTTCCATATGCCAAACTCCCATAGTTTTCAATGGGAGTTTTTTCTGACACTGAAGGAATGCTGGGTTGGGCCATTTGCCTTTCAAATAAAGTTAGGGTACCAAAAATAGACTGATAAGGTAACAAATATACTAGCATGGAACAGCAGCTTCTGGTTTAAATTTGAAACATTTCCACTGAGACCACTTTTTGGTGGAACACTGTGTTTCTGAACTCAATGACATTTTTCATGAACAGAGCTGGCTTTTCATGGAAAAAATTCATTTTTCACTGAGGAACAGAATGCCTGAAAACTGAAACGAGCATGGTGACGCATGACCTCCCCTCACCAAAAGGCAGCGCATCACGAGAGGTATAGTCCAGCCAGGAACCCTGTTATAAAAAGGGAAATGGGGAGATAAGTTAACTGAACTATGACTCCTATAAGGCACTCCATTAAAAATATTGGGGGTGTCAATTTTTCATACAAAACTCAAAATTTTCTGTGGAGAATTTAAATGAATTTTTTAAAAAATCAATGTTTGCCATGGGGAACAACATGGGAACTTTGGAGAACATCATTTTTCCAACCAGCTCTAGTCTTAAGGCTTGAAAAATATTCAAAGGCTTGTTGACTTATTCTATTTCACAGTTCTTTTCCCATAAAAGTAATAGAGGCTGTTTGCTTTGTGACTCATGTGTTCTCACATTCCAGAACGTAACATCGCTCAAACTAGTGTTAGTTCTGCAGCAGTCATGCACCTTCTCTCCAGTCACTACTTTTTTTTGTGTGCACTGACATACGACATGCATCCTGCACAGAGGACACTGCTCATGACCCAGGGTGTGGCGGCCAGCCTGGGCTCCCTCACCCTGCTTGCTGTGCCGCAACTAGGCCTGGTTGAGTTACTGGTTGCGGTTAATTTTTCCATGAGTTAGACACCTTTTTTCTGTACCAACAAATTCTCTGGCTCTGACACCACCCATCTCCTGTACAATGCTCTGCAGGTTCCTGCAGAGCTGAGCTCTATCTTGCCCAGGAAGGGCAAGAACATCCTGTTCTTTGGGACACTAAAATCTTGCTCTCCCCCTTGCATGGAGAAGATACAAGATCCCCCACCAGTGAGCCCTCCACGCCGTGGAATACAGGCTGAACTGACTCCTCAATTCTCACTGAAGGGAAGGAATGCAGTATTGAGTTCAATGGGTGAAATCTTGACCCTACCGAAGCCAGTGGGGGTTTTATGATTGACTTCAGTGGGGACCAGATTTCACCTAATGGGTGTAAAACTTTTTGAAAACAAGAGAAGAAAAATCACGCTCTCTGCATTTTTTTCTTTTTCTTAAAATCAGTTTCAGCTTGTGAAAATATTAGACCAGGAGATAACTTTTCAAGAATACATTTTTCAAAAGAGACTTCAGCACTTACAAGCCTAAGGGCTTGTCTACATGGAGCAGTAATTACTCTCTACAGAGGTGTGATTTCTCAAGCGCACTAATACCTTGTGCATTAATTGATCTGTTTAGACCCTGTTAGTGTGCACAAAAGTTTCTTTAGTGTAAAAATATACTTAGGAAGGCCAAAAAAGAGGAGGACAGGTCCATCAATGGTTATTAGCCAGGATGGGCAGGGATGGTGTCCCTAGCCTCTGTTTGCCAGAAGCTGGAAATGGGTGACGGGGATAGATCACTTGGTAATTAACTGTTCTGTTCATTTCCTCTGGGGCACCTGGCATTGGCCACTGTCAGAGGACAGGATACTGGGCTAGATGGACCTTTGGTCTAACCCAGTATGGCCGTTCTTATGTTATGTTCTAGTAGTGTGCTTTAACATAATACTGTTTCAAACAGCACTATGGTAAAGTGTCCCAGCATGGTCTACACTGACCAATTAATGTGCAACATGTGAGTTTGCTTTTGAAATCATATCCTCATAGAATGCATTACCCCACGGTGTAAACAAGTCTCACTGAAAGTCAATGGGACTTAAACTCTTAAATGTCTAAGTCACTTTTGAAAATGGGACTTAGATGCTTTTGGAAATTTTTTGCTAACTTTATAGTTGACCAAAAACAGACACAATTTTTCACATACAAAATATCTCTCTAAAGGTTTCCCCATTTTGTTTCTTTGTTGTTTCAAATTTTTTAAAACTCTCACTCGGCTGTAATATTTAAAGAAGGATTTTTCCAGAGAGCATTTCGAAATGCCCATCATTATTTCTGCAATGTCCAATAGGCTTGGCATCACTCTCAGTGGGGCTACTGTATTAAGTCACTGGGTTGCCACATAGACATAGGGATGTGAGCTGGTGGTCCCAATGCAGTACTAGGCCCTTGGAGAGTACAATGAAAGGAACAGTCTAATTGGATTTGGCCAGTGGTATTGACTTGTGTTAAAGCTATTAGTTTGCATCTATAATACAATACGTCAGTGGCACATACTGGGGTACATGAAACACATTCAAGTACCACCTATTCCCTCTGCTTTGGGATACACACACGGACACACACATGCACACACAAACAAAAGGTGCAAGGAAAAAAGAATATCTTAGGTGCTTATATGGCCCTCATCAGTATAGTATCTCAGCACCGCACAATATTTAATAGATTTATACTCACCACACCTCCCTGAGAAATGCTATTAGCCCTATTTTACAGATGAGGAACTAAGGCATAGAGAGAATAAGTGACTTTCGCAAAGGTCACACATGAACTCTGTTGCAGAGTAAGGAATTAGACTTTAATCAGACTTTAAGGTCAGAAGGGACCATTATGATAGTCTAGTCCGAGCTCCTGCACAACGCGGGCCACAGAATCTCATCCACCCACTCCTGCGAAAAACCTCTCACCTATGTCTGAGCTATTGAAGTCCTCAAATCATGGTTTAAAGGCTTCAAGGAGCAGAGAATCCTCCAGCAAGTGACCCGTGCCCCATGCTACAGAGGAAGGCGAAAAACCCCCAGGGCCTCTTCCAATCTGCCCTGGAGGAAAATTCCTTCCTGACCCCATATATGGTGATCAGCTAAACCCTGAGCATGTGGGCAAGATTCACCAGCCAGATACCCAGGAAAGAATTCTCTCTGGTAGCTCAGATCTCACCCCATCACAGGCCAATGGGTATATCTACCGCTAACAGTTGAAGATTAATTAACTGCCAGAATTAGGCTATGCCATCATATCATCCCTTCCATAAATTTATCAAGCTTAGTCTTGAAGCCAGATAGGTCTTTTGCTCCCACTGCTTCCCTTGGAAGGCTGTTCCAGAACTTCACTCCCCTGATGGTTAGAAACCTTCGTCTAATTTCAAGTCTAAACTTCCTGATGGTCAGTTTATATCCGTTTGTTCTTGTGTCCACATTGGTACTGAGCTTAAATAATTCTTCTCCCTCTGTGGTATTTATCCCTCTTATATATCTATAGAGAGCAATCATATCTCCCCTCAACCTTCTTTTGGTTAGGCTAAACAAGCCAAGCTCCTTGAGTCTCCTTTCATAAGACAGGTTTTCCATTCCTTGAATTATCCTAGTAGCCCTTCTCTGTGCCTGTTCTGGTTTGAATTCATCCTTCTTAAACATGGGAGTCCAGAACTGCACACAGTATTCCAGATGAGGTCTCACCAGTGCCTTGTATAACGGTACTAAAACCTCCTTATCCCTACTGGAAATACCTCGCCTGATGCATCCCAAGACCACATTAGCTTTTTCACGGCCATATCACATTGGCGGCTCATAGTCATCCTGTGATCAACCAATACTTCGAGGTCCTTCTCCTCCTCTGTTACTTCCAAGTGATGCGTCCCCAGTTTATAACAAAAATTCTTGTTATTAATCCCTAAATGCATGACGTGGCACTTCTCACTATTAAATTTCATCCTATTACTATTACTCCAGTTTACAAGGTCATCCAGCTCTTCCTGTAGGATATCCCGGTCCTTCTCTGTATTGGCAATACCTCCCAGCTTTGTATCATCCGCAAACTTTATTAGCACACTCCCACTTTTTGTGCCGAGGTCAGTAATAAAAAGATTAAATAAGATTGGTCCCCAAACCGATCCCTGAGGAACTCCACTAGTACCCTCCTTCCAGTCTGACAGTTCACCCTTCAGTATGACCAGCCGTAGTCTCCCCTTTAACCAGTTCCTTATCCACCTTTCAATTTTCATATTGATCCTCATCTTTTCCAATTTAGCTAATAATTCCCCATGTGGAACCGTATCAAACGCCTTACTGAAGTCGAGGTAAATTAGATCTACTGCATTTCCTTTGTCTAAAAAATCTGTTACTTCCTCAAAGAAGGAGATCAGGTTGGTTTGACACGATCTACCATTTGTAAAACCATGTTGTATATTGTCCCAATTACCATTGGCCTCAATGTCCTTAACTACTTTCTCCTTCAAAATTTTTTCCAAGACCTTGCATACTACAGATGTAAAGTAACAGGCCTGTAGTTACCTGGATCACTTTTTTCTCCTTTCTTAAAAATAGAAACTATGTTAGCAATTCTCCAGTCATACGGTACAACCCCTGAGTTTACAGATTCATTAAAAATTTTTGCTAATGGGCTTGCAATTTCATGTACCAATTCCTTTAATATTCTTGGATGAAGATTATCCAGGCCCCCCGATTTAGTCCAGTAGCGAGTTGACGACTCACTGGCGTAGCACCTCCTGCTGGTCGTCCTGGGAATTAGCTCTCCAGCCTCTGGTGCACCCTCTGCAGGCCAGTGTCCCTCTTGTCTCAGGCCCCCGTGTCCCTCCTGGACCCCGGTGCCCCTTACCTTGGGGTTCTGCCCTCTGCAGTACCCCCACAGTCTCTGGGTCTCCCCTCCCAGGGGAACCCACAACCCTCTATCCCCACCTTGCCTCAGTGGCTACTGCCAGTCATCGTCTAGCCCCCACTCACTGGGGCAGACTGCAGTCTGTAAATTACTCATCACTGGTAAGGGGGGTCTGGACCTGCTGCCTTTCCCTGCAGCCCAGTACCTGCTTTGGCCTTCTACCAGGCCGCAGCCTGGGAGGTTGCCAGGCCTGAGCTCCCCAGCTCAGCCTGCCCCTTCCCCAGTACTGCTCCTAGGCAGCCCAGTCCGTCTCCCTCCAAGGCTGGAGAGAGACTGGCCTAGCTCCTGCCTAGCAGCCATTTTATAGGGTCAGCTGTGGCCTCATTGGGGGGTGGCCCCAGCTGTGGCTGCCTCCCCAGTCAGCCCAGCCTACTAGCTACCCCAGGGCAGCCCCTTCCCCGGGCTGTTTTAACCCCTTCAGGGTTACTGAAGGAGCTGGGTGGCTGCCCCACTACAAGTCCCATTCAGCTGTTCGAGTTTGGCTTCTACCTCGGATGTGGTGACGTCTGCCTCCATCGCCTCCTTCCCATTTGTCATGCGACCACTATCCCTAAGCTCCTCACTAGCCTCCTCAAAGACTGAGGCAAAGTATTTGTTTAGATATTGGGCCATGCCTAGATCATCCTTAACCTCCACCCCATCCTCGGTGTTCAGCGGTCCCACTTCTTCTTCCTTTGTTTGTTTTCTTCTTATTTATATGGCTGTAGAACCTTTTACTATTGGTTTTAATTCCCTTGGCAAGGTCCAACTCTACATGGCTTTTGGCCTTTCTCCCTTTATCCCTACATGTTCTGACCTCAGCAAGGTAGCTTTCCTTGCCGATCCTTCCCATCTTCCACTCCCTGTATGCTTTCTGGTTTTTCTTAATCACCTCTCTAAGGTGCTTGCTCATCCAGCTTGGTCTACAACTCCTGCCTATGAATTTTTTCCCCTTTCTTGGGATGCAGGCTTCCGATAGCTTCTGCAGCTTTGACTTGAAGTAATTCCAGGCCTCCTCTGCCTTTAGATCCACAAATTCTTCAGTCCAATCCACTTCCCTAACTAATTTCCTTAATTTTTTAAAGTTAGCTCTTTTGAAACCCAAAACCCTAATCACAGACCTATTTTTGTTTATCCTTCCATTTAGTTTGAACGAATTAGCTCATGATCGCTTGATATCTTCTATGAGGTCCTCAGTACTCACCAAAACCAAATCTAAAATGCATCCCCTTTTGTTGGTTTAGCAACTACTTGGTGAAGGAATCCATCAGTTATCGCATCCAGGAAAATCTGAGCCCTATTATTATTACTAGCACTTGTCCTCCAGTCTATATCTGGGAAGTTAATGTCTCCCGTGATCACACAATTCCCATTAGTATTTACTTCATTAAAAGCATTAAAGAGGTCTCTATCCATATCCAGATCGGATCCCTGCGGTCTATAGCACACCCCAAGCACTATCACGGGGGGGGGGAGAGGGGGGGCTCTAGTAGTTTTCTTCTCCAATGTGATTTTTGCCCAGACAGACTCTGTCTCGTCCATTCCATCACTTCTTATTTCTTTGCATTCTACCTCATCATTGATATACAGTGCCACTCCACCACCTTTGCCTTTATTTCTGTCTTTCCTAAACAGCACATACCCTTCATGTAGTCCAGTCATGACTCCTATTCCACCATGTTTCTGTTATCCCCGTTATATCTGATTTCACTTCCTGTACCGGTAGCTCTAGTTCCTCCATTTTGTTACCTCGGCTCCTCGCATTGGTGTACAAACATCTTAATTTTTGCTCTTTGGCCTCGCTCACATTCTTTACCCGATTAGGAGCAGACATTCTACCGCCAGTATCACCTATTAGACTGGTATCTACACTACCCTTCCTCCTTATGTCCATTCTCCTACCCACGGCTGTATCCTTTCTTACTTCGTTTTCTTCCCTCTCAATGTTAAAATCCAGCGTGGAGATTACTGGACATCTCCCAACCATCTCCCCCAAATTCCTAGTTTAAAGCTCTCTTGATCAGTTGTGCCAGCCTCCATCCTAGAAGTCTATTTCCCTCCTTACTCAGGTGAAGTCCATCCCAAGAGAACAGCCCTCTGTCCATGAATGCTTCCCAGTGGCCACACGTCCCAAAGCCCTCCGTATAGCACCACTGCCTGAGCCATCTGTTGAGCATCATAATTTTGTCACACCTTTGTTGCCCTTCTCTAGGAACATGGATCTTTAAAGTCCGAGGCTAGTACACTAACCACTAGACCCTTTATGACAGGTTTCAGAGTAACAGCCGTGTTAGTCTGTATTCGCAAAAAGAAAAGGAGTACTTGTGGCACCTTAGAGACGAACCAATTTATTTGAGCATAAGCTTTCGTGAGCTACAGCTCACCACGGTATGCATCTGATGAAGTGAGCTGTAGCTCACGAAAGCTCATGCTCAAATAAATTGGTTCGCCTCTAAGGTGCCACAAGTACTCCTTTTCCTTTAGACCCTTTATATTTGTTTAAAGAAAGCTTCAGCAGAGACATCCACAAGAAGATGATCCAACGGAGAAATTTTAATCTGTTTCAACATTCATTGTTGTTTTCCATTTTCCCAGCATTCCTGTAGTTTAGTTTATATGGTCACACAGTAAGTTCAACATTAAATCAAAATACTTAAGCATATGCTTAACTTCAGGCTTGATTCAGTGCTTTACTGAGTAGGAATGGACTGAGTGCTTGCATATGCACAGAAGTTGCATTGGTTTAAAAACTGATTTTGTGAAACTGATGCAAAACCCTATTTAGATTTTCTTATTCTGTTTTAAGAGTGGTTCATTTTGATTTAGCTTAAGTTGGTAAGGAATTAATTTAAAGTCTGTGAATATAAGCCACTAAAAAACAAAATAAGAATATATAAAATACCAACTTGCACATCTTTATTAAAACAGTGCATATTTGTATGTAGACAAGCCCTAAGTATGCATTTACAGATAAGCAGGTGCTTAAGTGTTTTGCTGCGTATGTGTCTGGTACACAGTTCTCTCAGTTTTTTTTTCTCCATTTTTTGTCTGTTTCAGCAATAATTGCATTATCCACATTATCCACATGAATAACAATTATAGTTACATCAAATGCATTTACTGTAAAGTACTCTATCCCTCAAGTTAATAGCAGTGCATTCAAATGGCTATTAATGGAAAACACTCTGCCTAACTGTAGTTATGGATAACAACTTGTATTAGGATGAGAAAATTAGTTCTGGAGGTGCTGAAATGATTTTAAATAATTCAGTTCATAAAGGTCATCTGTAAAATTAACATACCTTCCATTTCTTCAAATCAGAATTACCATCCCAAAGGGGCTGCCAATTTAAATTATACTTTCTGACAGATGGCCAGTTAGAGGAGGCAAAATAAAATGAAAATTGTCAGCTTCCTCTTTATAAAGCATTGGAAATTAGATCATTTCATGTAGATTCATCTGTAGATCCCAAAATGCTATACAAAGGAAGATATGTATCATTACTGTGAAGACATTAAAGAACGTGGAGGTGACTTCTCCAAGTCACTCAGCAGGTCAGTGGCAGAGCCAGGAATCTCCCCCAATTCTCCTGACCCACCCTGACTCCAGTGTTTTATCCAACCACTAGATAATATTCCACCCAAACTAGCTACTGAGAAATCAATGACACATTTTGATTATTATTTGTTATTATTAATATAAAGCTTACTTTATAACCGCTTTGAAAAGTCCTGACTCACATTTCTTTCTAATGGGAAAGGAAATCTGTTTAATTATGCACTGATGTCTACACTACAAAATTAGGTTGAATTTAGAAAAGTCGATTTTTTAGAAAGCAATTTTATACAGTCGATTGTGTGTGTCCCCACTTAAGACCATTAAGTCGGCGGAGTGCGTCCGCAGTACCGAGGCTAGAGTCGACTTCCGGAGTGTTGCTCTGTGGGTAGCTATCCCACAGTTCCCGCAGTCTCCACTGCCTATTGGAATTCTGGGTTGAGATCCCAATGCCTGATGGGGCAAAAAACATTGTCGTGCGTGGTTCTGGGTACATATTGTCAGGCCCCCCTTCCTTCCCTCCCTCCATGAAAGCAACAGCAGACAATCGTTTCAAGCCTTTTTTCCTGAGTTACCCGGGCAGACGCCATACCACGGCAAGCATGGAGCCCGCTGAGCTCACCATCACCGTACGTCTCCTGGGTGCTGGCAGACGTGGGACTGCATTGCTACACAGCAGCAGCAACCCATTGCCTTGTGGCAGCAGACGGTGCAGTATGACTGGTATCTGTCCTTGTCGTCTCCTGGGTGCTCTTGGCCGGCCATGGTGAGGTCGGTCAGGGCACCTGGGCAGACATGGGTGCTCCTAGCAGACCTCGGTAAGGTCTGTCAGGGGCGCCTGGACATAAACGGGAGTGACTCAGGTCATTCTCTTCTTTAAGTTTTGTCTAATGGAGAATCAGTCCTGCCTGGAATATTGGCAGAGGGATAGCTCGGTGGCTTGAGCATTGGCCTACTAAACCCAGGGTTGTGAGTTCAATCCTTGAGGAAGCTATTCTGCCTCAGGCTGCACTCCCAGCCAGCAGTACCGTAAGCACCCAGGAGATGACAACGGCTAGCAGTTGTACTGTACCGTCTGCTGCCAGCCTACCCCTTGCTCCCCCTCCCTCTGTGAAAGCAACGGCCGACAATCGTTTCACGCCTTTTTCTGTGCGGGAGCCATATTGCTGTCAGCATCGTCATCCACCTGCCGCTTCTGCTGCCACTCTGCTCTCCTGCTAATGCCATTCCATGGCAAGCATGGAGCCCGTTCAGATCACTGCGGCAGTTGTGACCGCTCTAAACACCAAGCGCATTATCCAGCACTATATGCAGAACCAAAACCTGCAAAAGCAGGCGAGTAGGCGACGGCAGCGCGGTAAGGAGAGTGATGAGGACATGGACGCAGACTTCTCTCAAAGCATGGGCCCTGGCAATTTGGCCATCCTGGTGGCAATGGAGCAGGCTCATGCCGTGGAACGCCGATTCTGGGCCCAGAAAACAAGCACAGACTGGTGGGACTGCATAGTGTTGCAGGTCTGGGATGATTCCCAATGGCTGCGAAACTTTCGCATGCATAAGGGCACTTTCATGGAACTTTGTGACTTGCTGTCCCCTGCCCTGAAGTGCCAGAATACCAAGATGAGAGCAACCCTCACAGTTCACAAGCGAGTGGTGATAGCCCTCTGGAAACTTGCAATGCCAGACAGCTACCAGTCAGTTGGGAATCAATTTGGAGTGGGCAAATCTACTGTGGGGGCTGCTGTGATCCAAGTAGCCAACGCAATCACTGAGCTGCTGCTATCAAGGGTAGTTTCTCTTGGAGATGTGCAGGTCGTAGTGGATGGCTTTGCTGCAATGGGATTCCCTAACTGTGGTGGGGTGATAGATGGAATGCATATCCCTATCTTGGGACCGGACCACCAAGGCAGCCAGTACATAAACTGAAAGGGGTACTTTTCAGTGGTGCTGCAAGCACTGGTGGATTACAAAGAATGTTTCACCAACATCAACGTGGGATGGCCGGGAAAGGTACATGACGCTCACATCTTCAGGAACTTTGGTCTGTGAGAATGGCTGCAGCAAGGGTCTTACTTTCCAGATCAGAAAATAACCATTGGGGATGTTGAAATGCCTATAGTTATCCTTGGGGACCCAGCCTACCCCTTAATGCCCTGGGTCATGAAGCCGTACACAGGCACCCTGGACAGTAGTCAGGAGCTGTTCAACTATAGGCTGAGCAAGTGCATAATGGTGGTAGAATGTGCATTTGGACGTTTAAAAGTGCGCTGGCGCAGTTTACTGACTCGGTTAGACCTCAGTGAAACCAATATTCCCATCGTTATTACTGCTTGCTGTTTGCTCCACAATATCTGTGAGAGTAAGGGGGAGACATTTATGGTGGGGTGGGAGGTTGAGGCAAATTGCCTGGCTGCTGATTATGCGCAGCTAGACACCAGGGTGGTTAGAAGAGAACAGCAGGGCACGCTGCGCATCAGTGAAGCTTTGAAAACCAGTTTCATGACTGGCCAGGCTACGGTGTGAAAGTTCTGTTTGTTTCTCCTTGATGAAAACCCACCCCCTTGGTTCACTCTACTTCCCTGTAAGCCAGCTGCCCTCCCTTCACCCCTTTGATCACTGCTTACAGATGCAATAAAGTCATTGTTGTTTCAAATTCATGCATTCTTTATTAATTGGTCACACAAATAGGGGGATAACTGCCAAGGTATTCTGGGAGGGGTGGGGGAGAAGGGAAGCACCTGGTGGGGTGGTGGAGGAGGGAAGGACAAGGCCACACTGCACTTCAAAACTTGTTGAATGCCAGCTTTCTGTTGCTTGGCCAGTCCTCTGGGGTGGAGTGGTTGGGTGCCCAGCGGCCCCCCACCACGTTCTTGGGCATCTGGGTGAGGAGGCTATGGAAATTGGGGAGGAGGGCAGTTGGTTACACATGGGCTGCAGTGGTGGTCTGTGCCTTTCTTGCATCTCAACCATACGCCAGAGCATATCAGTTTGATCCTTCAGTAGCCTCAGCATTGCATCCTGCCTCCTCTCATCATGCTGATGCCACCTCTCCTCTCGCTTGTCCCTCCTGTCCTCTCACTCATCCCTCCTGTCCTTGCATTCATTTTGTGCTTTTCTGGACTCTGACATTGTCTCCCTCCATGCATTGTGCTGGCCTCTTTCAGTGTGGGAGGACTGCATGAGTTCAGAGAACATTTCGTTGCGAGTGCGGTTTTTTTGGCTTCTAATCTTTGATAGCCTCTGGGATGGAGATGATACATGGAGCGATGAAACATTTGCAGCTGCGGGAGGGAAAAAAAGGGAGATTAGTATTTAAAAAGAGACATTTTAGAGAACAATGGTTAGACTCTTTCACCATGAACCAAGCTGTTAACATTACATAGCATGTGTGCTTTCTTTATAAGGTCACATTTTGCCTCTTATATCAAAGGCCTGCCAGTATGGTGTGAGATATAACACATGCAGGGTCGGGCAACAGAATTCGGCTTGCAGGCAGCCATGGTAAGCCACAGTCTTTCGGCTTCTTTAACCTTCCTAATGTGTGGGAATGGTTTCAAACAGCAGCCCCCCCATTTTCCATACCAAGCACCTGTTGGGTTGGCCCTTTAAAAGGAGGGGCTGCGGTTTCTGGGTTAATATGCAGCACAAACCCAACTAACCCCCCCACCCCACAATTCTCTGGGATGATGGCTTCACCCCTCCTCCCACCGAGTGGCTAACAGCGGGGATGATTTCTGTTCAGCCACAGGCAAACAGCCCAGCAGGAACGGCCACCTCTCAATGTCCCCTTAATAAAATTCCCCTATTTCAACCAGGTGGCCATGAATGATATCACTCTCCTGAGGATAACACAGAGAGATAAAGAATGGATGTTGCTTGAATGCCAGCAAACACGGGACCATACGCTGCCATGCTTTGTTGTGCAATGATTCCACACTACGTGCTGTTGGCCTGCCATGGTAAAGTGTCCTACCATGGAGGATACAATAAGGCTGCCCTCCCCAGAAACCTTTTGCAAAGGATTTGGGAGTACCTCCAGGAGAGCTTCACTGAGATGTCCCTGGAGGATTTCCACCCCATCCCCAGACACGTTACCAGACTTTTCCAGTAGCTGTACTGGCCGCAAATGCATCCCAAGTCTTCAGGGCAAATTAATCATTAAACACGCTTGCTTTTAAACCCTGTATTATATTTACAAAGGTACACTCACCAGAGGTCCCTTCCCCACCTTCTAGGTCTGGGAGCCCACCTTTGGTGGGTTGGGGGGGTACTAGATCCAGGGTGAAAAACAGTTCCTGGCTGTCTGGGGAAAAAGGTTTCTCCACTTGCTTGCTGTGCTTCAACCTCCTCCTCCTCCTCATCTTCCTCATCCCCAAAATCCACATCCCTGTTGCGTGAGAGTCCATTGATGGAGTCCATGCACAGGGCTGGGGTAGTTGTAGGGGCACCCCCTAGAAAGGCATGCAGCTCATCATAGAAGCGGCATGTCTGGGGCTCTGACCTGGAGCAGCCATTTGCCTCTCTGGTTCTTTGGTAGGCTTGCCTGAGCTCCTTAAGTTTCACGTGGCACTGCTGCGGGTCCTTGTTATAGCCTCTGTCCTTCATGCCATTGGAGATTTTTTCAAATATTTTTGTTTTTCATCTTTTCAAACGTAGTTCTGATAGCACGGATTTGTCTCCTCATACAGCAATCGGATCCAGTACCTCCCGTTTGGTCCATGCTCGAGCTCTTCTTCAATTCTGGGACTGCATGGTCACCTGTGCTGAAGAGATCTGCGTGGTCACCTGTGCTCATCAGCTCGCCACGCTCGCCAAACAGGAAATGAGATTCAAAAGTTCGAGGGGCTTTTCCTGTCTACCTGGCCAGTGCATCTGAGTTGAGAGTGCTATCCAGAGCGGTCACAATGGAGCACTCTGGGATAGCTCCCAGAGGCCAATACCATCGAATTGCATCCACACCACCCCAACTTGGACCCAGGAAGGTCGATTTCAGCGCTAATCCACTCATTGGGGAGGAGTACAGAAACTGGTTTTAAGAGCCATTAAAGTCGGAAAAAATGGCTTCGTAGTGTGGACGGGTGCAGGGCTAAACCTATCTAACGCTGCTAAATCTGACCTAAACTTGTAGTGTAGACCAGGGCTGATATTTTACATCATTAATTGTCAAAATGGTGTTATGATTAATTATTTATGATTAATGATTTATTATTATTATTTTAAAAGGTAAAAATATCCCATACAGGATATATGGGACTTTTTCTGCTTGAATTAAGTTTGCTCTTAGTAATGTTGCATGTCACACTCACATTGTCAGAGGCCATTAGTATATAGGGTCAGTTCATGACACCTGGTTATGCATTCCACCTTGCCACCCAAAAGAATTACTAGGCATCATGATCTCCTGCTGCAGCAGAGAAGCCAACAGCTGCTTCCACAGGTTGTTCAAATTTCACCCCTTTTTTCAACCATCTGCAGTCACAGTTAATTGTTTAACTTTTGATCCTTGTGGAAACTTGTAATATATATATATATTGGATATACTGTAAAAACCAGCACAAGTGATGATCCTTTTAGGTAATATCCAGTCTTAAGGGACCAAACTATCCCTCCTCAATATATTGACTACACTTATTGTGACTTTTATAAGAAGGTCATTATGAAATTAATTGTCATCAGTTTCTCATGTGTTCACTTAAGACAAGTTACACATTACTTTATTTTCACCTGTAAGGAATCTATCTTTTCACAGAGTGCTCAGTACTTCTATGGTGCATTTCATCTGATTATCCCAGTACACTTTACAAACATTAATTAATGTAGACTACTGAGGAAGCTAAGTATTGCAGTCAATCATTTTTCAGATTGGGTAACTAAGGCCCAAAGAAAATTCCTAGATTCCAAGGCCAGAAGGGAGCACTGTGATCATCTAGTCTGACCTAGTTGTAATATCGCAACTTTCATGTCTGTAATCGCGTGACCGGAGAGATTGAAGTGTTCTCTGACTGGTTTATGAATGTTATAATTCTTGACATCTGATTTGTGTCCATTTATTCTTTTATGTAGAGACTGTCCAGTTTGACCAATGTAAATGGAAGAGGGGCATTGCTGGCACATGATGGCTGATGTTATTAGGCCCTGTGATGGTATCTATTCAGGGGACACCATCATAGGGCCTAATCACATCAGCCACACTATCAGAGGCTCGTTCACCTGCACATCCACCAATGTGATATATGCCATCATGTGCCAGCAATGCCCCTCTGCCATGTACATTGGTCAAACTGGACAGTCTCTACGTAAAAGAATAAATGGACACAAATCAGACGTCAAGAATTATAACATTCAAAAACCAGTCAGAGAACACTTCAATCTCTCTGGTCACTCGATTACAGAGCTAAAAGTTGTAATTCTTCAACAAGAAAACTTCAAAAACAGACTCCAACGAGAGACTGCTGAATTGGAATTAATTTGCAAACTGGATACAATTAACTTAGCATTGAATAGAGACTGGGACTGGATGGGTCATTAAACAAAGTAAAATTATTTCCCCATGTTTATTCCTACGCCCCCCTCCCTCCCCCCTCCTCAGACATTCTTGTTAAACCCTGGATTTGTGCTGGAAATGGCCCACCTTGATTATCATACACATTGTAAGGAGAGTGATCACTTTAGATAAGCTATTACCAACAGGAGAGTGGGTTTGTGTGTGTGGAAAAGGGGTGGGGGGGAGAAAACCTGGATTTGTACTGGAAATGGCCCACCTTGATTATCATACACATTGTAAGGAGAGTGATCACTTTAGTTAAGCTATTACCAACAGGAGAGTGGGTTTGTGTGTGTGGGGGTGGGGAGAAAACCTGGATTTGTGCTGGAAATGGCCCAACTTGATTATCATACACATTGTAAGGAGAGTGATCACTTTAGATAAGTTATTACCGGCAGGAGAGTGGGGTGGGGGGAGAGAAAACCTTTTGTAGTGGTAAACACCCATTTTTTCATGGTTTGTATGTATAAGAACATCTTCTGTATTTTCCACAGTATGCATCCGATGAAGTGAGCTGTAGCTCACGAAAGCTTATGTTCATATAAATTGGTTAGTCTCTAAGGTGCCACAAGTACTCCTTTTCTTTTTATGAAATATATGTTTCCCACTTAGTTATGTATAGAATCATAGAATCTCAGGGTTGGAAGGGACCTCAGGAGGTCATCTAGTCCAACCCCCTGCTCAAAGCAGGACCAATCCCCAGCTAAATCATCCCAGCCAGGGCTTTGTCAAGCCTGACCTTAAAAACTTCTAAGGAAGGAGATTCCACCACCTCCCAAGGTAACGCATTCCAGTGTTTCACCACTCTCCTAGTGAAAAAGTTTTTCCTAATATCCAACCTCAACCTCCCCCACTGCAACTTGAGACCATTACTCCTCATTCTGTCATCTGCTACCACTGAGAACAGTCTAGATCCATCCTCTTTGGAACCCCCTTTCAGGTAGTTGAAAGCAGCTATCAAATCCTCCTCATTCTTCTCTTCCGCAGACTAAACAATCCCTGTTCCCTCAGCTTCTCCTCATAAGTCATGTGTTCCAGTCTCCTAATCATTTTTGTTGCCCTCCGCTGGATGTTTTCCAATTTTTCCACATCCTTCTTGTAGTGTGGGGCCCAAAACTGGACACAGTACTCCAGGTAAGGCCTCACCAATGTCGAATAGAGGGGAACGATCACGTCCCTCGATCTGCTGGCAATGCCCCTACTTATACATCCCAAAATGCCATTGGCCTTCTTGGCAACAATGGCACACTGTTGACTCATATCCAGCTTCTCGTCCACTGTAACCCCTAGGTCCTTTTCTGCAGAACTGCTGCCTAGCCATTCAGTCTCTAGTCTGAAGCAGTGCATAGGGTTCTTCTGTCCTAAGTGCAGGACTCTGCACTTGTCCTTGTTGAACCTGACCAGATTTCTTTTGGCCCAATCTTCCAATTTGTCTAGGTCCCTCTGTATCCTATCCCTACCCTCCAGCGTATCTACCTCTCCTCCCAGTTTAGTGTCATCTACAAACTTGCTGAGGGTGCAATCCACACCATCCTCCAGATCATTAATGAAGATATTGAACAAAACTGGCCCGAGGACCGATCCTTGGGGCACTCCGCTTGATACCGGCTGCCAACTAGACATGGAGCCATTGATCACTACCCGTTGAGCCCAACAATGTAGCCAGCTTTCTATCCACTTTATCGTCCATTCATCCAGGCCATACTTCTTTAACTTACTGGCAAGAATCCTGTGGGAGACAGTGTCAAAAGCTTTGCTAAAGTCAAGGTATGACATGTCCACTGCTTTCCCCATATTCACAGAGCCAGTTATCCCATCATAGAAGGCAATTAGATTAGTTAAGCATGACTTGCCCTTGGTGAATCCATGCTGACTATTCCTGATCACTTTCCTCTCCTCTAAGTGCTTCAGAATTGATTCCTTGAGGACCTGCTCCATGATTTTTCCGGGGACTGAGGTGAGGCTGACTGGCCTGTAGTTCCCAGGATCCTCCTTCTTCCCTTTTTTAAAGATGGGCACTACATTAGCCTTTTTCCAGTCGTCCGGGACCTCCCCCGATCGCCATGAGTTTTCAAAGATAATGGCCAACGGCTCTGCAATCACATCCACCAACTCCTTTAGCTCTCTCATATGTAGCGCATCCGGCCCCATGGACTTGTGCTCTTCCAGCTTTTCTAAATATAGACTGAAATCAAGTCACATTCATATTCTCTTTGTTAAACTAAATAGATTGAACTCCTTGAGCCAATCACTATAAGGCATGTTTTCTAATCCTGTAATCATTCTCTGAACCCACTTCAATTTATCAACATCCTTCTTGAACTGTGAACACCAGAACTGGAGACAGTATTCCAGCAGGGGGTGCACCAGTGCCAAATACAGAGATAGAATAACCTCTCTGCTCCTACTTGAGATTTCCCTGTTCATGCCTCTCAGAATTGCACAAACTCGTTTCGCCACAGGGATGCACTGGGAGTTCATGTACAACTTCTTCGCCACCACAACACTGACTTTTTTCAGAGTCACTGATCCACAGGAATAGGGCCCCCCATCCTGTAAGTATGGGCTACATTACTTGTTCCTAGACATATACATTTACATTTCGCTCCTTGCTTGCAACTGGCGTACCAAGTGATCCACATAACTCTGTACCAATGACCTGTACTCTTCATTATTTACCACTCCCCCAATATTTGTGTCATCTGCAAAGTTTATCAGTGATGATTTTCTCTTTTCTGCCAGGCCATTAATTAAAATGCTAAATATTGTAGGCCCAAGAACACACTAGAAATGCACCCAGACAATGATGAGTCCCCATTTACAATTACATTTTGAGACCTATCAGCTGGTTTTTAATTCATTTAATGTGTGCCATATTAATTTTATATCATTCTAGTTTTTTAAGCAAAATGTCCTGCAGGACCAAGTCAAATGCCTTACAGAAATCTAAGTAGATTACTTTTACCAACCAAACTTGTAATCTCATCAAAAAAGTATCAGTTAGCTTGACAGATCTATTTTCCATAAACACATGTTAATTGACATTAGTTATATTACCCTCCTTTAAATCTTTATTAATCAAGTCCCATATCAGCTGCTCCTCCTATAACTACCCAGGTCATCCACTTTATCTTTTTAAAATATTGTCACAACGCTAGCTTTCTTCCAGTCTTCTGGAACTTCCCCAATGACCTAAGTTCCAAGACTTATTGAAAATCAACATTAATAGCCCAGCAAGCTCCTCAGCCAGATCCTTTAAAATTCTTGGATGCAAGAGAAACCCACCCACCCCAGAATAGCCAATAGCTCTGTAGTTAAGGCAATCACCTAGGCTGTGAGACACCCAGGTTCAAATTCCTGATTTGGAATAGGGATTTGAATTTGTGTCTTCCACTTCCCAGGTGAGACCCCGTAACCTGCACGCTATAAAGTCAGTGTCTCTCAATGTTGGAGCTCTTCTACTTTGTTAAGTAATTAAATATTCATTGGATCAGAGAGAGATTGACTCCATAGCCCAGTGGTTCTGATGTGGATTGAAAACAAATGTTGAAACGTCAAAATATTTCATGAAACGGAGCTCTTGTTTTCCAGCCAGCCCTACTACTGAATTACTGGGAACTGAATTCAGGTCTTCTGATTCCTAGACATGAGCCTTGACCACACAAAAGCTCATCCATTTTTCTTTAGCAATATGAATAAACCAGAAGAAAATCCAGAGGCTGAATTCTGCTCTCTGTCATATTCATTCAACCAAGTTGTTTCCACGGGGGTCTTGTGTGTAACTGAGAGCAGAATTTACTCTAATATATACAGCATTATGCGTATTGTCAATTCCTGTAGAAAGTGCATGAAGAGTATTTTCACAATTTTGAATCCTGTATTTATGATATTGTATCATCTGATTAATAGAATATGATATATTCTATTTTTTAAAAGCCATTCAATTATATTCCATGACTGATGTGTAATCATCATGAAGAGTACCACATAAAGATCTCACATACCCTAGGTATGACAGGTGACTGTCAGTGCTCCATTGCACTAGGCATGAAGATATCACTTGCCATGCAGAGGACAAATCTAAAATTGCACAAGAGCAATTACTAAATCTTCCCCACACAAGAATCTGCAGACACACCTTGCCTTCTGCAGTAAGATCAAAGAGTTATACAAACATGTTGGTCAGGTACTTTAGAGTGCATTATCCCCAATTCACCTGGAATTTCTGAGTGACATGTCACGTGCTAATGTCCTTGCTGACATATCTGAGCTCCTCTTTGGGAAGGCACGCAACTCACATTCATAGCTAAGCAGAGAAAGAAAGAAGTAACATTAAGAAAGAACCTTGAACAACCAGATCCTCAGCTGGTTCAAGATCAAGGAAGAGTCAAGAGAGCAACAGCAGCCGAGGATCTGGTCAATGATTAAATTATTATTATTAAAATCTGATTCTGACCTATACATTTGTGAATAAATACCTCTTCACCAAGGGCTTGCTCCAATTGACTTCCCTGTGAAAGCAACTGGCTCCCAGTATAGCTTTGCCTTTTCAAAGATGATTTAACAACCTGTCTGCAAGAAAGCTCTCTATCTCATGTTCTGTACTGGCTATCTCTCTTAGGTGCCAATATATGGCTGTATTACTGTAGTAACTGAGCACATCACAAATTTCACTGTGTATATGCTCTCAACACTATTGCAAGTGCTATTATTAAGGAACTGAAGCACAGAGAAGTTAAGTGACTTGCTCAAGGTCACACAGGAAGTTTGTGGCAGAGGAAGGAATTTCATATGGGTCTCCTAAGCCCTTAGCTAGCATCATAGGCAGTAGACCACTTCTTCCTTACCTCATGTAATTGTCCTCTGGATAAGACTGGAAGTAACATGTGTAATGAGTGGAGAATATGCCATAGAGGACTGATGCTGGTGGTAAGAGAGGTTTCAGAGTAGCAGCCGTGTTAGTCTGTATTCGCAAAAAGAAAAGGAGGACTTGTGGCACCTTAGAGACGAACCAATTTATTTGAGCATAAGCTTTCATGAGCTACAGCTCACTTCATCAGATGTGGTAAGATGGTGGTAAGAGAGCCACTGTGTAAACTGAGAAATATTCAGATTTTACATTCATTGTATTCATCTTTAGATTTTAGTAACAGAATATGATTTGAAAAAATAAGGTAACTGGACCAAGATCAATTAGGATATTTAAGTTTTTTATTCACCCCGAAAATGGCTGTCCAATTTTATAGCCATACACAATTAGCCACATGCCCTATGCCTAAAGTAAGCTATGTGCCATAACAGTGAAGGGAGGGTAGCTGGTTAGGGTTGTAGCTTCACATTCAGGTGACCCAGGTTCAACTCCCTGCTCTAGATCAGACGTCTTGTGTGACCTTGGGCAAGTTGGTTAGTTTTTCAGTGCCTCAGTTCCCCATCAGTAATACAGGTCTAACAGCACTTCCCTATCTCACACCGGTGGGTGTTGTGAGGATAAACATGCTAAAGACTGTGAGGTGTACTGGTCCTACAGTGATAGGGGCCATGTAAGTATTTATGATAGATAGATCAGCAGAGGGGGAATTTAGCAGAGTAGTGGACAGATCACCCAATTTCATGCTACCATTCAGTTGCATTTAGCAAGGAATTTCAGGTAGAAAATTAATTGCCTATTTTGCATCATGGCACATGATGTCAGTGCATCCAGGATTTGTTGATCAGCAGCATGTCCAATAAGTAAAAGAAGAAGAGATAAAAACAGTGAAAAAGAAATAAAGCCCAAAGTCACTGTTTGTGTAAATGGGTGACATGCCATTGAATTTAATGGAGTTTCACCCTCTTGAGCAGTGTGGTGCATTCCGCCAAGAAGGCTTCTTACCTCACTTCTAAACTCTCCCTTTCTCACAAAATGCCACTCCCAGCTCCTGCTAAGCATTGTACATAGTGTGGGAGGTGTTCCACAAATGTGCAGCTGGTGTGAACATTTTTTCCAATGGTATATGGCTTTTTTGACATGGAAATATTTGCAAAATCTGTCCATTTCTGTCAAAATCTGAAAACTGTTATGTTTTTGATAAAAAAAGCAAAAAAATAAAAGGTGAAGGAAATTTTAATGAAAACAAATTTTTAATATGGGGTGAGGGGATTAATTATATAAGACAGAGTCCCTGTTGAGTGGATGTACAGGGACCTCTGATGTGCTTGAACTGGCCCTCCTCACCCCAACAGAACAATGTGGGGGAAATTCAGTTAGAATTCCCCCTCATGGAATTTTCCTTCCCCACACAGCTTGCCTCTGGGAAGGAGTGATCGGACCCCCCCTTTCCTTCTCAAAATACCACTGGACAGGCTCAGAAAGTGAGATTGATCTTCTCTCTACCATTAAGGATAAGAGAGCTTAATTGCCCATGAAATTTGTGGAATCACTTAGTAGTGTTATGGAACATGTGTATCATTTTAGATAATTATCTAAACAAAGAACAGACTGACTGAAGCCAAAGTTGAAACAAGAGCACTGTCATTATTACAAAAGCAAGACTGAACTTGATGGGGAATCTGGGCTATTACTCTGACAATATCAAGCCTTCAAACTTTCTTCTTTTTGTCAGGTTTCTGCACAGACGTAATCACTCTAACATAACACTGGAGATTTTCAGTGCTAATAGGTGCCTGATTGATCGAGGGTAAAATTTTCTAAAGCACTGAAGTTATTTAGGATCTTAAGTCTCATTTACTTTCCATGAGACAGTCCCAGAGCCGGATTTTCAAAGGGATTTAGGCACCTGAGGATGCAGATAGGCACCAAGTAGGATTTTTCAAATTGCCTAGGTGCCCAACTCCCATTAATTTCATTAGGAGTCAGGCACCTAGGAACTTTTGAAAATCCCACTGGGTGCTTCTCTGCATCATTAGCCACATAAATACTTTAAAAATCTGGCTACTAAGTCATATAGATGTTTTTGAAAATTTTGCTTGAAACCCTTACACTGGAATTACAGGAAAATTCTTCTCCGTTATTTCTCTCCATTTTACTGAAGATGATAATAACGAAATAGACAATTAGTAAAATAAGTCAACAAATTAAAACCTGGTTTGCATACCCAATTTTATTAACATGGCTTGGTCAGAGCTAGGCAACAGGCTGTAATTGAACACTCACCCTTATGATCCATTTTCCATCAGTGTTTCCCCTGTCACAGTATTTAAGACCTTAGCCACATGAAGTTGCACTGGTTTAATTAAAATCAATTTCAAAATCAATATAATTAAATTGGAGCAGTTACCAAATTAAACTAAACCAATATGATCCACCTGCAATGAGATTTAAAAGAGTCCACAAAGAGATTTGCGCTAATGTAACTCAAGCAGTTTGAAAAGCAGTTGGGGGATCCTGACAAAGACACTTAACAACTTGGACATGCTCTAGGAAGGCTAAATAGAGTGTGTGATGCCGAACAGTTAAAGATGCTGCTGGAGGACCAACACTTGAAGAATGAGGTCCACAAGGCCAAAGCATGGAACTCTCACTCACCTGAGCAGTCCCATTGAAGTTAATGGGGCTACTCACAGGCCTGATCCTGTAGGATGCTTTCTGAGAGGTGCTTAATACATGGAGCCAACTGAAGGCAGCATTTGCCCTTTGGCTTTAACAGAATCAGGGCTGTGAGTAGCCCCCTTAACTTCAATGGGACTGCTCAGAAGAGTAAGAGTTCCATGCTTTGGCATTGTGGACCTCATTCTTCAACAGGAGCTAGCGTTGGACCTCTGGCAGCTTCTTTAACTATTTGGCATCACACACTCTAGCCTTCCTAGAACATTTAATTCCACAAAAGTCAGTGTTTTCCATTCAACACAGTACTCAGGCATACAGCTTGGCAAACAATACAATAAAATATTATACGAAAGAACCACCCTTTTTTTTAAACTATAAACAGTTGGACAATTGTAGCATTTTGCATTACTGTACATGATATATATTCATTTCAGTAGAAGTCAAGGGCACTCAGCATTTTGCTGAAGGTCATCAACATCTTACAGGAGTGGCCTATTTTGCCATTAAAGGTGAGATTTTCAAAAGCACCCAGCATTGGCCTCACTCTGCTCCCCTGGGTGCATTGACTTCAATGGGTGCAGAGTTAGGCCAGCCCTGGTGCTTTTGAAAATCCTACCCTAAAATCCTATATCTAGCATACATGAAAATTTAACACTGAATTCCCTGACTTGTTAATGTGTCATTAGCATTTCATGTTGTAGTAACCCAGCTTGTCATATCGCTTAGTGCAAAAGCAGACTGTTAAAGCGGGAATGGAATTTGACCTGTCATTGTTCCCCAAGAGCAGTTTGGCACACCTTTTGTTGCTTTTGGATAGATGGATAAACTGCAGTCCTCCCCCTCCCTTGCACCTTTCTTTCCTTTCAGAGCTTAAGGCTCTGACATGTTGTTTTCAGTTTGACATATTGGTGTTTGTTATATACCTGCCGAATGATTAATCCCAAAGATTGAATGTGTTAACTCAGAATGTACAGCACTGGTAATTCTTTCATGGCTTTTGCTTCCAGTCAGAATAATTAACACTGTAGAAACACTGACAAAAACAAGAATCAAAACCAAAAATAAAACTGCAAGCGTGTTTGGTAAATAGTAGTTCAGAGATTCTTCTCAAGCTGATGAGAAGGTAACATTCAGGCAATGATAACTACAAATTGCTATTCCAACAGTGCTGTTCCACTTCCACTTCCCAGGAAAACATAGTTCCAGAAATGACACTAGATCTACCATACGGTTTTGCACTGTCACTCATCACTGAAGTATCTGAGAGCTTTCCACCTAAAGAACATTGACAATAGCAAGGTCCCTAGTGGACTTCTTGGAGTCTCTATCTCGTCTTCCATTCTAGGTTATGGAAATCTGTGCATGGGGCAGTTGTAAGGGTATTCTGAGGGAGGTCAATGGTTATTGATGTGAATGGTGCTCAGGTAATGGTGAAAAAGTCTTACTGAATAGGAAGGTTTTGTCATGCTGCCTTCATGGGTGCCAAAATATTCTTCCCTCTTTCCTCCAAGAAGGCAGTTTAGTAAGCTCTAGCACGGTAGCCTTTTGCAGTCTTTTGCACCAGCAGTGAGTGGTGCCCCTAACACCGGGGCACTAGAAGCTAACACTGAAGTTCTGAAAGGCTGCAGTGCACCCCTCCCCACACCCACGTTGACTTTACACACTAATTTGCCCCCCTTACGTGCCTAGTAAAGCACCATGGGTTCCATGACATAAATAGTCTCTGCTTGAAATCAAGGTCTTCAAAATAGGGCTTATGTGGAACTTAAAGTAGGGCATAGCTCATGCGCTGGCCCTCTGGACATAGGTGAATTACATTGACAATTATTTTAATTGTCGTCTCAGCTGGCTGCAATGGAACTACACTGATTTACACAAGCTGAGGATATGGCCCAGTGTATTTATTCATAGATTTTCAGCAGTGAAGGGGCCATCCTGATCACCAGGTTCACCCTCCTACATAACACAGACCAGGAAATTTCACCTAGTTGTTCCTGCATCAGATCTATTAATTAACAGTTGAACAACAGCACACCATTTAGAAAGAAATCCAGTCTTGATTTAAAGATTCCAAGTGATGAAAACTAGAGCTGATAGGAATATAGAATCATCGAAGATTAGGGTGGGAAGAGACCTCAGGAGGTCATCTAGTCCAACTCCCTGCTCAAAGAAGGACCAACACCAACTAAATCACCCCAGCAAGGGCTTTGTCAAGGCTGACCTTAAAAACCTCCAAGGAAGGAGATTTCACCACCTCCCTAGGGAACCCTCCAGTGCTTCACCACCCTCCTAGTGAAATAGTGTTTCCTAATATCCAACCTAGACCTCCCCCACTGCAACTTGAGACCATTGCTCCTTGTTCTGTCATCTGCCACCACTGAGAACAGCTGAGCTCCATCCTCTTTGGAACCCCGCTTCAGGTAGTTGAAGGCTGCTATTAAATCCCCCCTCATTCTTCTCTTCTGCAGAGTAAATAACCCCAGTTCCCTCAGCCTCTCCTCATAAGTCACGTGCCCCAACCCCCTAATCATTTTCTTTGCCCTCTGTGGGACTCTGTTCAATTTGTCCACATCTGTGCCAATAAAGGGGAATAAACATGTCCCTTGATCTGCTGGCAATGCTCCTACTAATGCATCCCACTATGCTTTTAGTCTTCTTGGCAACAAGGGCACACTGCTGACTCATATCCAGCTTCCCGTCCCCTTTAATCCCCAGGTCCTTCTCTGCAGAACTGCCGCTTAGCCAGTCAGTCCCCAGCCTGTAGTGGTGCATGGGATTCTTCCATCCTAAGTGCAGGACTCTGCACTTGTCTTTGTTGAACCTCATCAGATTTCTTTTGGCCCAATCCTCCAATTTGTCTAGGTCACTCTGGACCCTATCCCTACCCTCCAGTGTATCTACTTCTCCCCGCAGCTTCATATCATCCATGAACTCGCTGAGGGTGCAATCCATCCCATCACCCAGATCATTAATGAAGACGTTGAACAAAACTGGCCCCAGGACTGACCCCTGGGGCATTCTGCTTGATACCGGCTGCCAACTAGTCATAGAGCCGTTGATCACTACCCATTGATCCCGATGATCTAGCCAGCTTTCTATCTATCTTATAGTCCATTCATTCGATCCATATTTCTTTAAGTTGCTGTCAAGAATACTGTGGGAGACCGTATCAAAAGCTTTGCTCAAGTCAAGGTATATCATGTCCACCGCTTTCCCCATAACCACAGAGCCAGTTATCTCATCATAGAAGGCAATCAGGTTGGTCAGGCATGACTTGCACTTGCTGAATCCATGTTGACTGTTCCTGATCACCTTCCTCTCCTCCAAGTGCTTCAAAATGGATTCTTTGAGGATCTGCTCCATGATTTTTCTGGAGACTGAGGTGAAGCTGGAAGCTGACCAGTCTGTAGTTCCCTGGATCTTCTTCTTCTTTTTAAAGATGGGCACTATATTTGCCTTTTTCCAATCATACGGGACCTTCCCCAATCGCCACCTGTTTTCAAAAATAATGGCCAGTGGCTCTGCAATCACATCAGCCAACTCCCTCAGCACCCTCAGATGCAGCGCATGCAGCACCATGGACTTGTGCATGTCCAGCTTTTCTAAATAGTCCTCTATCTGTTCTTTCATCACAAAGGGCTGCTCACCTCCTCCCCATACTGTGCGGCCCAGTGCAGCAGTCTGGGAGCTGACCTTGTCTGTGAAGACAGAGGCAAAAAAAGCATTGAGTACTTCAACTTTTTCCACATCATCTGTCACTAGGTTGCCCCCCTCTCCCCCCATTCAGTGAGGGGCCCACACTTTCCCTGACTTTCTTCTTGTTGCTAACATACCTGTAGAAACCCTTCTTGTTACCCTTCACATCCCTTGCTCGCTGCAGCTCCTGTTGTGCTTTGGCCTTCCTGATTACACCCCTGCACACCTGAGCAATATTTTTATACTCCTCCCTAGTCATCTGTCCAATCTTCCACTTCTTGTGAGCTTACTTTTTGTGTTTAAGCTCACCAAAGATTTCTCTGTTACGCCAAGCTGGTCGCCTGCCATATTTACTATTCTTTCTGCACATCGGGATCATTTGTTCCCGCGCCCTCAATAAGGCTTCTTTAAAATACAGCCAGCTCTCCTGGACTCCTTTCCCCCTCATGTTATTCTCCCAGGAGATCCCACCCATCAGTTCCCTGAGGGAGTCAAAGTCTGCTTTTCTGAAGTCCAGGGGCCGTATTCTGCTGCTCAATATCGAAGGTTCCCTTTCCCACAAGAAATTTTGAACAGAAAAATGCAAATAAAAAGTTGGAATTGACATTTTTCTAAAAAACGTTAAAACATAAACAAAAGGGTTTTGACAAAACTGGATTTTTTTCATCAGGAAAACTCTCCCCATGATTTTTTCCCCCATTAGCACTAACAACAACTTGGCCACAGCCCTTGGTAAGTTCTTCTAGTGGTTAATTACCTGCACTGTTAATATTTGCATCTTATCTCCAATTTGAATTGTTCTATTTTCAGCTTCTACACATTGACCTTGTTATGCCTTGGTCTCCTCTATTAAAGGGCCTTCTATTATCAGTCATCTTCCTCCTGAGTAGGTACTTTCAGATCTTGAGCAAGTCACCATTTAACCTTCTCTTCTTTTAGCTACCATGCTTCTAAATCCAGAAGAAATGTCGAATTTAAGAGGCGATAAAATATTTACCTGTATTTTTATTCAAGGAATTATTAAACAACTCTCCTTACTACACTGGTTTATTTACTACTGTGTCCCTAAAACATGGAGATAATTATCTTGTACTTTTTAAACAATCCCTTTTCTAAGTATAATAATGCAACTCACAATCTGATGAAGTGAGCTGTAGCTCACGAAAGCTCATGCTCAAATAAATTGGTTAGTCTCTAAGGTGCCACAAGTACTCCTTTTCTTTTTGCGAATACAGACTAACACGGCTGTTACTCTGAAATCTTCACATACAAATCTTTTTTCACAGTCCCTAGGCGGACTGTAATGTACTTAGATGACTAACTAAATTGCTAAAGGACAAACCTTTCATTAGCCATAGTAAAATAAGAAAACTGGTTAAAGAGGCTGCATTTCAGTATTTCAACATCTCCTAGAGAAACCCAGTCACTTAATGAATTATTTTTAAAAAAGATCAACAAAGAAAAACACGTAAAACAAAAGCAGTGGCTCTTTTTGTCTCCCTTGAAAACTGAAGTCTCAACAACTATAAATACTGCTGCTATTCTTGTTTCTAGTTTTCTGTCCCTGATGTTTTACCCAGTCTTCCTTAAACATGCTATTCAAGAAAGCGTTTCAAAAATAACCATAATTGTTTTCATTACTGAATTTAACTTACACTGAATAAAAGCCCTGTTGCTAAAGCTTTTGACACCTGGTCATATTTTAGAGGGGCAGCCGTGTTAGTCTGTATCAGCATAAACAATGAGGAATCCTTGTGTCACCTTAGAGGCTAACAAATTTATTTGGGCATAAGCTTTTGTGAGCGAAAACCCTCTGCATCTGATAAAGTAGGTTTTAGCCCACGAAAGCTTATGCCCAAATAAATTTGTTAGTCTCTTAGGTGACACAAGGATTCCTTGTAGTTTTTGGTCATATTTTGTTTCATTCATAACATCAGTCAGTAAACTGGGATTTCTCACAGGAAGAAACCTGGATCTTTTCCCAACCCCTGTCCAATGTTGTCATTATTTCCACTGTTCTTGTTTCCAGAGGTATTTTATAAATAGATTTAGTAGTCTTGAAGGTGCCAGCTTGAATGGCTTGAACTGAAGCCATTATATATTAGCAAAAGAGGTACATTAGCAGTGCATGCTTATGAATGTGCCTCATTGACTAGGACATAGAGAGAATATGACTACAATGGTGAGGATAGTCCATTCTGTTCTTGGCTTTTCTGTTCAGACAGCCAACCATTATCAAGAGAGACAAGGTGGGTGAGGTAACATCTTTTATTGGACCAACTTCTGCTGGTGAAAGAGACAAGCTTAGGAGTTTACACAGAGCTCAGGTGCCCTGAAAAAGAGCTCTGTGGAGCTCGAAAGCTTGTCTCTTTCACCAACAGAAGTTGGTCCTGTAAAAGCTGTTACCTCACCCACCTTGTCTCGCTAATATCCTGGGACCAACACGACTACAACAACAATTATCATCATCCTTATTTGTATAATCAGTACCCAGAGGCCCCAGCCAAGTTCAGGCCCATGGTGCTAGGTTCTGAACACACAGTGAGAAAATGCCTGACCCAAAGAACAAAACAAAGAAAGATAAAGGGTCAAAAGAGAAACAAAGGCATAGAGAGGAGAAATGATTTCCCCAAGGTCACATGACAGGTCAGCGGCAGAGCCAGAAGCAGAACCCAGGTGTCCTGAGAGCCCGGCCAGTGTTCTATATACTGATCTACACTGCCTCCCTAATGAGGGTGCCACTCCACAAAGCCACTAATTATCCTCTGTAAAGCTATCTTTTGCTGTGATGCCTACAAAGAACAGTTAAGCTGCTGGTTCACTGAAACCACTGTCAATCATACTGACCGATATTGTTGCATTGCTTCCTTTTGCTCTCCCGTCTGTATCTATCCATTGACTTTTGTCTTATACTTATATTGTAAACATTTTGGAGCAGGGACTGCCTTTTTGTTCTGTGTTTGTACAGCACCTAGCAAAATGGGGTCCTGGGCCAGGACTAGGGCTCCTCGGAGCTACAGCCATACAAATATAAAGTGCCGTAAAGTAACTGCTTGGTTAAACCTCTAGCAGAAATTCTGTTGAAATGTTGGACAGAATGTTATATGCAGACTGGAGGGTAAATATTACAGGTCATTGCACTTAATTTAAGGGCCCAACCCTGCACAATGCTGAGCATAGACAGGAATCAGTTCCGATAGAGGGAGGTGATGTAAATGTATCAGACACTTATGAGAGACACAAGGCAGGTGAGGTAATGTCTTTTATTAGACCAGCTTCCATTGGTAGAAGGTACAAGCTTTTGAACTAAACAGAGTTCTTCAAATCTGGGGAAGGAAGCAATGTCTGAGCTAAATACAAGACAGATTGTTGACACAGAAGGGGTAATGCACACTGGTGCCAGAACCCGGGGGGCCAGAAGGCCATGGACCCCTACTTTTAAAAGTGGGAGAGCCATGAAGCCAACTTTTTAACAAAAGAAACAAGTGCAGAATTCATGTCTCCTGCAGATTCCCTTCCGCCCCCGCAGAATAATAGATTCTGCCAGGAGACACTGCAGTTACACCTTTCACCCACCAGAAGATGCTGTGGCACCAGCAGAAAGGGCAGCTGGTTCACCGCTGGAGCAGCCAAGAGGGAGGAGGCACTTTTGCCAGAGCACCCCCAACTTCTAGAGCGGTTCCGGCCCCGTCAGTCATGCATGTCTGAGGCAGTCACTTGAAATGAAGTGGGCAATTGTGGGTTAGATTATCATGCATCCAGGTCTGAAATGGACAATTAAGGGTAGCAGACAGTGGCGTGTTACAAATTGCCCACTTGTGCTGTAGTTGCACACTCAAAGGAAGATCTTCACACAGCCCTTAATTGCTTCTCTGAAGCTTACAAAAGCCCAGGGCTAACTCTGAACATCAGCAAAACACAAGTTCTCCACCAGCCAGTCCCCGGTCAAGCATCAGACCTGGCAAGAAAAATCTATATCGACAAAGGAGAACTGGAAAATGTAGAACTCTTTGCCTATCTTGGCAGCCATCTCTCACAGAGGGCAGACATAGACGTCGAGATTCAGCACAGAATTCGCTGTGCCAGGCTTGCCTTTGGCAGACTGTCTCTCTGGGTGTTCAACAATCACAACATCGGAACACATACTAAACTTTTAGTTTACAAAGCGGGGGTAATCCCAACTCTCCTCTACGGCTGTGAGACTTGGGTGACCTGCAGAAAACACCTGAAAAACCTGGAAGTGGGAGGATCATCGCACTAATGTCAGTGTCCTCACAGAGGCCGACATCTTCAGTGTAGAGGCCCTGATTATCCAGTACCAGCTGAGGTGGAGCGGGCACTGTGGGCGCATGCCTGATGTACGCTTACCAAAACAACTGCTGTACGCCCAAATCACCAAAGGAGAAAGGAAATGAAGAGGCCAAAAGAAACGCTTTGAAAACACCCTCAAGATAAACGTCAAGAGATGTGGCATCGACACCGCACACTGGGAGACAGCAGCCCAGGATAGGGATAACTGGTGAAGGCTTGTCAGAGAGGGAATGTCCACTTTTGAGGAAAATCGCCTTGCCCCGGTCACAGAAAAACTCCAGAAAAGAAAGGAAAGACAACAGTCACGCAGCAATCGCAGCCCAACCTTGTCTTCCAACACCACCTGCAATGTCTGTCAGTGAGCCTGTGGCTCAAGAATCAGACTCTTCAGTCACCAAAAGACCCATGAAAAATAAAACCTGTGACAGAGATCACCCTCAACTGCAAGGGATTGCCGCCACCGAAAAATGGTTATAATGAGCCATAAAATCACTGGTTTCTAGCAGGTTATGAACTTATGTTCCCAGGCTCAACTTTTGAAGGTATTTGAGGACAAGTATTCCAAGGTCAGGGTGGGGAGTAAACCCCAAATGAGGGTAGCAGGACCAATCTCTTCTTGTGGCCATCTCCACTCTACACAGCCTTCCTCCTTCCTTTGCATGACTCCATGGCTCTGAATATTGGAAGAAGGTGCTCTTGCATAGTAACCCACAGTTGCTTTGGAAAATGAGCAAATTCCTGTCTTCTGTCTTGTGTCATTTGATTTATGATTCGGAACGTTACTCGAAGGCTTCAGCCTTTTTCCGAAGGGTTCTGTTTGAACATGTTGAAAATGCCCCCTCCTGCATCTCACTTGGGGCCAGATTCTGATCGCATCATTCACACTGAGTAGGACCTCACCCCTCCAGTGTCACACTGGAACCCTGCGTCGTTGCTGATTTCGGTGGGTCTGCTCAAGGAGGACGGTACTGCTCAGGGTGGGTTATAGTTGTCCCCTCTTTGTTTGCTGCTCATGGGACTTAAACTGTCCCATGAGGTTGCTTTCACCTGTGAATAGCTCTCTCTGGCCTGATGCTTCCTGACGACTGGGGGTGTTTCTAGACCGCACTCCTTGCTGCAGGGCTGCTTCGCTAATCAAAGCCATCCTGATATGGAGCGAGGCCCTGGTCCTAAACATGCCCCCAAGACATGCTCCTTCAGGGGCTGCTAGCACTGCCTCTGGCATTAGCCAGTCCTTCCCTTGTAGTCCCAGTGTTAGAAGCAAGATCATGCATACCCTATACATGGGTGTGCTGGCTGGTGGGGCTCTCTCATCCCTCTAGCATTCAGGCAGAAGCATAATTTATCCCCTTTACTGGAGGCAAAGAAACCCATTGGGGGATTGGACATTACACAGAAATGTAAGATCTGACATACTTGATCAGATCAGTGCTCCATCAAGCCTGGTATCCAACCTCCAGAAGTGCCAGACATCTCAGGGAAAGGTGAGAGCTTCCTACAACGGACCTGATCCACTCCACAGTGCTATCCATTGGTGTGGGGAAGAGAGGTCTATTACCTCAAATTTCCATTAAGCCAGACACAAGAATAAAACTATTTTCCCTCCCAACACCTTTCCTGGGAAGCACAGCACAACAAACTAACAAAGCATACCATCTCTCAAATAAATACCTTATAAAGCCATTTAAAAGTGTTGATGTAGCCACACAATGACCTTAATTAGCCTTTGAAATTCTTGTGGTAAATTCTTTATAAAGAGTTTGACCATCTTCTAAATAAACATTCTTTGAACCCTCTCTGTGTGTAAGTATGTGTGATGTCTATTTAGATATTGTATGAGTCACCTAGCTCTTGAAAGACACACAGTACAGAGCAATTAATAATCACTGGCCAACAGAAAGGAAAGTCTTATAGGCAATTAGAACAGATAGGAAGATAATTAATGTCTTATGTATTCATGGCAATGCAGAGAGGAATGTGAGCCTGGGAATTGGACAGGCATATGTGAATGAATGACTAGAGGATGGTTATAGTTTTGTAACTTTTCTTTTTAACCTAGAGTGACAACTTGCTAAAATTGCCTATTCTTTGTTCATGGGGTTTTGGATCAAGCTGGCAATCCCCACCGGTGTGAAACAGAGCCTAGAAAAATATCTCACATCAAAAGCAAAAACTGTCAGGACAGTTTATTAGACCAGATCTTCAAAAAGTCTCAGCTCCCACTTAGGCATCTAATAAAGTGACCAGAATTTTCAGTCAGACTGCTCAAGCTATTTCATTGTGCTGAGCTCTTTGGAAACTCTGGGCTCTTCATTTACATGCCTACATGGAAGCTGCTGGGTGCTCAACCCCTGTGGAAATCTGTCTCTTTGGCTTACGGTTTGTCTCCCCTGCCGCCGGGGTGCGAGTCCAGCACGGCAGACGAGCCGGCGCTAGCTTGCCTCTCGCCAGTGTGAATAACCACGGCAGTGGTGCCGTGGGTGGCAGCCCGGGCTAGCAGCTCAAGGGCGTGCCCAGCCTGTGCAGCTGTAGCGTCCCGGCTACTGTCATTGGAGCTGACTAGATCAAAGCTAGCGAAGGTACGTCTACATGAGCTGCCATCAAACCTCTGACTGCAGTGTGGACCTACCCAGAGCAGGTTTCACAAATAGTAGATTTTCACCCTCCCAAGTTCTTATACATCTTCTTCCCCAGTGCAGTTCAATTAAGAACAAGATCAAGAGGCCAAAAAACCCACCATTTATTTTTTTTTTCTAGAATGTTCCGTTTTGGAAACTTCTGGGAAAATGACAGTCAAGTACATAGAGAGACAAGTAGGTGAGGGAATATCTTTTATTGGATCAACTTCTATGGGTGAGAGAGAGAAGCTGTCGAACCACACAGAGCTCTGCTTCAGCTCTGGGAAAGATTGGCCCAATAAAAGATATGACCTCGCCCACCTTGTCTCTCGAATATCCTGGAACCGACACGGCTACAACAACACTACGTACAATCGTAAAGTACATAGAATAAGAAGCACCATTTTGCAAAGTGATGGCCACATACAATTTAACACAAGAAAGCCTAGAAAGCCTAGCCATCTTTCATACGAAACATTTGAGAAGCGGAAATTCCATTTGTGTCACACGCTAAAGCATTACACTGAAACCGGCATTGGGAGTGTTAGGAGGAATGCTGGTTAGGCTGGCTCAGCTTGTTTTCTGGTTTCCCTCTGAGGTTGCTTCATCCAACATGCTGTTTTATAGATCGATATTGAATGAGATCATCATCTCACAGTTGTATCAAATAATATTATAGCTACCTGCCAGGATGGAAACATGGACCACCCCTTTAGTTCATTGTGCTTGTGATGGTGCAGAGGAAGCAGAATTTTCCCTGATGGGCATGTTTCCCACTTAACATCTGGATTTCACAATGGAAACCTCCAGCTCTGAAATCCATCATGTAATTTGGTGGTCAATACACCTGCAAACCCCATAAGCTTTGGTTAGGAAATTAGGACTGGAAGGGACCTTCTGGTTGATTGAGTCCTGTCCCCTGCTATCACAGGAAATCCCATCATATAATCCTCTTTATAGGCTTTTCAAGCTCCATCTTAAAAGCAGTTGGGTTGTTTGCCCCCCACTACTTCCATGGGAAGGTTGTTCCAGAATGCCGTTCTCCTCATGACTAAAAATCTTCTTCCAATTTCCAGCCTAAATTTATTCATGGCCAGCTGGCAGCCCTCTCCAACTAGATCTTCTCAGTATGGCTCAAAGGTGAATTGAATTCTACTTTGATTTCAATGTGAAGAACACATGGCACAGCATAGATAATATAAAATAAATCCACACACAATCTTCCCCGTAAGTAGAGGAACAGAGAAAGATCGAAGGAATGAACCACACGAGACAGATGCTAGTTGTATGACTTAACACCACTACTGGGATACACTCATACAGCATGTTGATTGGTGGGGTGTAGGGACCTGAATAGCATATGTCTGTTTGTATCCATCTATTGTTTCTTGTCTCACTTCAATTGTAAGCTCTTTGGAGCAGGGACCATCATTTTGTCTAAATTCTATTTTCAAATACCCACAATATTCAGCAATGGTCAAGTGTTGGATTGAGGGTCAGGCCCGTCTCTAATTGTAAAGCAGCACGCACATTAGAGCTATTAGGAGCTACTGCATATTGAAAGGGTGCGTCATCACACATTGGCTGCTGCAACTCTGAGTCAGCCTTAATACAAGTACATGAAGTGCTAATATTCAAGGTACACACTGAGCAAAGGAATGAAACAAGTCCAGAAAGGTGCTGATGTGGCAATGGGGAGAAAGCGAGTTATGTGAAGTCAGTGATTTGGTGATGGCTGGATTGCACGTTCTGGAGTTGACAATGGAGAATGAAGCAACTGGGATGGAATGGGAATGGAAAGTGGGAATGGCTGTTTCTATGTGTTTAGCAACCTGTTCTTAAATTTGTATTTACTGCCTTTGCAAAGATAATAACCCTATGAGAATACAGTTACTTTAAAACTATTTTAAAAAAATCTTTCTTTGAATCCCTTGTCCGGAATCTGAACTGGAGATGAAATTCCATCTTCCTGTGTAGTTTGTATCAGAAACGTTTAGCTTGCATTGACTCTAGTGGAAGGAGTGCTGCATGGATGGCGTACAGCGGGGCCCATCGTTTGCCTGCATAATCCTATTGAGTTGCTTGGTACAATTACAGGTTTCAAAATAAAGTTAGAGATTTCATGTAATAAACCTTTATTTATCTATGCAGAGAGAGTAAATAAGGTAGGCTATAATAAAGGACACCAATGTCAAAGGGATCTGCTAATTTAATTGATGCACAAGGGTTGAGGAAGATACAGTGGCAAGAAGAACACAGTCCCATCACCCCAGGAAATATTTTTTATCCTGCTCTTTCAAATCCCTTCAGTAAGATCAGTGATTTCGGACCTCGTTTAATGAGCAGTTCACATGTTTCCGTTTCTCCTCAAACAATAGGTACATAAGGAAATACCTGTGGTGAGAAGATATCTTCTGTTCTTGCTCCCAGGAGTGCATTACAACGTTCCCCAGATTAAACGTGTTGCCAGACCTTGAGCTGAAATTCCAGTCTATCTGTCAATTTTTGGGGTTTACAGATCATGGGGAGGACTTTTCCCCCCCTCTAAGAAATCACTGAAGTAAATGAATGATGATGGGTAGTTTTCCTCTGTGCTAAATATTTACTATCTTTCATTGTTTCAGTGGAGACAAGGTTTATGTTATGTATCCTTGCATTGTGAATCTAAACACATAGCACTTTCTGGAGCAGGGAACTTCTTGGAAGCAGAGATTGTTCATGTTACTGTAGTAAGGTTTCTTTCAGAAAAATTCCTTTGGCCTTAGGGTTATATGGATTGCATAACACCTGCTAGGGCTGCATATTCAGTCTCTTCAGGAACCTGAACAAAACAGAACATTTTAGTATTTGAGGATAATTAGTGGAATATTGCAGTCCTGCCGTCCTTACTCACCATGAGTACTGCCTCGTATGTGTATGTGACATGAGTACGGTCCAACTGATTTTAATGTGGTTACTCACGGAATACGACCCACCATGAGTAAAGGACTGTGTTTGTAAATATGTTTGAATTCTGATCTGGTGGTGCCTGTGCTCCTGAGTAAAATTGGCCCTACAGATTTATTATTTTTATGTTGCAGGGGATGTTATGGCCCAAGGATGGAATTGCTAAGGGGTAACTAAGGAGCTATGGGATGAAATTAGTCAAAAGAAAATTTACATTATGTATCAGTGGAAACTTCATACCAGTGAAATCTGTTGGACTGAAGAGTCTTCCAGAGAAAGGGACAAAAGCACTGTTACAACACTGTAGTTAAGATTGCCTAACACTTTCCGTGAACACCTTCTGTTTTCAGCTGGTTATAACGTTGCCAAATGTAGAACTAGACTGAAGGAAACTTAGGCAATTGTGATATAGGGGACAGACCTCCACTGGTAAAGGGATGAGCTAGATCATAGATTCTCAACCTGCAGGTCGTGGACAGGTGTCAGAGGGCCGAGACCAACATGCCCTTTTGATATTGCTAAATGGGAGAGGATCCTGGAGGACTCTCAGTCTGTGAAATAGAATCTTTTCCATAGTGGGCTGGGACTAAGAACTGCTGGGATAGATGACTTGATAGGTCTTTGCACCACTAATGATTTTATAATAAATAATTTGCACTTATGTACTTTTCATCTGACAATCTTAAAAGAGCTTTACATATATTGGTTAATATTCTATCCCCCTTTTACACATGGGAATATTAAGGCAGGGAGGGATTAAGTGACTTTCCCAAAGTCACCAAGCAAGTCAGTGGCTGAGATGGGAACAAAATAGAAGCTGCCGAACTCTCAGATCCTCTCTGTTCTAACTATTGGAAAATTAGACATAGAACAGAATTCTTGTTCTGCCTGGACTGTCTGCAAGGCATTTGCCTAAGATTGTAAGCCTGCTGAATAAGTCCTTCTTAGCTACTATTTGTTTGATGACGTTCATGGGAAATCGGGTCACATGGGCAGCCCAGCTGCCAGAAAGTTTCAAACTCCTAACAGAAACTGTGCCAGTGGTGTACCTCAGCCTACAAGGGAACACGCAGAACTAGATCACAGTGTCTTCATCTTTTGGAATGCAATGGCTTGTTTGGATTCTCTGATGCATAAAATATCTTAGCATGCCAGCGCAGCCTGAGGGTTATGGAGGCGGAGAGAGAAAAAAGCGGGGAGGATGTACTGCTCTCCAAAGGAGAATACTGATCGGCACTTTGCCTGTGGAGGGTCTTAGAAGGAGATTATTGCCTGTGTCCTCAAGGAACATTGAGAAAGGCCCCAAAATGATCTAACAAATGTAACAACCTTGAAATAATCAAGATTGCTGGAATCCTCTTCAATGTACTAAGATCTAAAATCAAAACAAAAAACCGTGCATTATAACACATCTATATGGAGGTAAATTGATAGGTCAATTTGAGCAGATGGAATATCATTATGTTGACTTCAAGTTAAGATAATCAGTTCACTGAATTATCATGCCACTTACTGAATATCGCAGAGTGCCTTCTAATTGTTAAAGTTAAAGCAGGTAATTATGATGTAAAAATAAATCTTACAGCTCAATTTAGCTTTTCCAAAAAGGCACAGATTGATCCAGAGCCAATGTCGTGGATGAAGAAAATCCAACACCCAAGCTCTCATTTTTTATTACTGTTGTTTGTTCATTACTTCTTTCCCCATCCCCCCTCATATTACCATAGTTTGTCAGCAGTCCAAAGAATAGGATTAGAACACTATTGCAAACTCACATCTATTCTTCGGTTTATAAGAGAAACTCAAAAGGTGCTTTATGCATCAAGCTTGATGGTCCTGTAAAGGTAAAGATAATTGTTAGTAGACAAAGTTTCAGTTACTGAAAAAGTGAAGTAGACTCAGCTTTCCAATGCATGATGGAAATTTCTTTGAGGAAAGCAGGCACGTTTCACAAAACAATTCGTGTTGTCAGAAAAAACAACTTTCTGACGAAAAATGAAAAAATATTGGACCTGCCCTACGTGATCAGAAATACAGAAGAGCCATTTGTCTAGGATTTCAGTAGGGTTCATTTCCATTCCTGGCTGAAACTCAGAAGTGCAGAGGCACAGGAAAATAAAGATTAAAATTGAGTCAATTTTTCAATCATCAATCAAGGTCATAGTCTGACACCCTTCCTCGGACTGAGTAACATCTTGTTCCTCAAGAGGTGCTACTGGGACCTGCTTGGACAGCAAAGAATTATTCAGCACAAGTAAGGGTAAAACTGGTTCATTTATTTTTATTGAAACACTATCTTTTTGGTGGAAATTTTTTGTTTTGGTTGAAATGTTCTGACTTTTTCAATGAAAAAATTCAATTTTTGTTTTGTGGGTCTCATCAAAAAGAGAGGGGGAATGATGTTTTCCCCCATTGCACAGCTACAGACTAGGGACCGAATGGCTAGGCAGCAGTTCTGCGGAAAAGGACCTAGGGGTGACAGTAGACGAGAAGCTGGATATGAGTCAGCAGTGTGCCCTTGTTGCCAAGAAGGCCAATGGCATTTTGGGATGTATAAGTAGGGGCATAGCGAGCAGATCGAGGGACGTGATCATTCCCCTCTATTTGACATTGGTGAGGCCTCATCTGGAGTACTGTGTCCAGTTTTGGGCCCCACACTTCAAGAAGGATGTGGATAAATTGGAGAGAGTCCAGCGAAGGGCAACAAAAATGATTAGGGGACTGGAACACATGAGTTATGAGGAGAGGCTGAGGGAGCTGGGATTGTTTAGCCTGCAGAAGAGAAGAATGAGGGGGGATTTGATAGCTGCTTTCAACTACCTGAAAGGGGGTTCCAAAGAGGATGGCTCTAGACTGTTCTCAATGGTAGCAGATGACAGAACGAGGAGTAATGGTCTTAAGTTGCAGTGGGGGAGGTTTAGATTGGATATTAGGAGAAACTTTTTCACTAAGAGGGTGGTGAAACACTGGAATGCGTTACCTAGGGAGGTGGTAGAATCTCCTTCCTTAGAGGTTTTTAAGGTCAGGCTTGACAAAGCCCTGGCTGGGATGATTTAACTGGGAATTGGTCCTGCTTCGAGCAGGGGGTTGGACTAGATGACCTTCTGGGGTCCCTTCCAACCCTGATATTCTATGATTCTATGATTCTATGATTTAACTCCAAAGCAAAAAATACACAATTTGGAACAAAATGAACATAGTCAAGTGATCTAGTGGTGGGAATCTGCTATAGACCACCGGACCAGGGGGATGAGGTGGATGAGGCTTTCTTCCGGCGACTCGCAGAAGCTACTAGATCGCACGCCCTGGTTCTCATGGGTGACTTTAATTTTCCTGATATCTGCTGGGAGAGCAATACAGCGGTGCATAGACAATCCAGGAAGTTTTTGGAAAGCGTAGGGGACAAATTCCTGGCGCAAGTGCTAGAGGAGCCAACTAGGAGGGGCGCTTTTCTTGACCTGCTGCTCACAAACCGGGTAGAATTAGTGGGGGAAGCAAAAGTGGACGGGAATCTGGGAGGCAGTGATCATGAGTTGGTTGAGTTCAGGATCCTGACACAGGGAAGAAAGGTAAGCAGCAGGATACGGACCCTGGACTTCAGGAAAGCAGACTTTGACTCCCTCAGGGAATGGATGGGTAGGATCCCCTGGGGGACTAACATGAAGGGGAAAGGAGTCCAGGAGAGCTGGCTGTATTTCAAGGAATCCCTGTTGAGGTTACAGGGACAAACCATCCCGATGAGTCGAAAGAATAGGAAATATGGCAGGCGACCAGCTTGGCTGAACGGTGAAATCCTAGCGGATCTTAAACATAAAAAAGAAGCTTACAAGAAGTGGAAGGTTGGACATATGACCAGGGAAGAGTATAAAAATATTGCTCGGGCATGTAGGAATGAAATCAGGAGGGCCAAATCGCACCTGGAGCTGCAGCTAGCAAGAGATGTCAAGAGTAACAAGAAGGGTTTCTTCAGGTATGTTGGCAACAAGAAGAAAGCCAAGGAATGTGTGGGCCCCTTACTGAATGAGGGAGGCAACCTAGTGACAGAGGATGTGGAAAAAGCTAATGTGCTCAATGCTTTTTTTGCCTCTGTCTTCACGAACAATGTCAGCTCCCAGACTGCTGCGCTGGGCATCACAACATGGGGAGTAGATGGCCAGGCCTCTGTGGAGAAAGAGGTGATTAGGGACTATTTAAAAAAGCTGGACGTGCACAAGTCCATGGGGCCAGACGAGTTGCATCCGAGAGTGCTAAAGGAATTGGCGGCTGTGATTGCAGAGCCATTGGCCATTATCTTTGAAAACTCGTGGCGAACGGGGGAAGTCCCGGATGACTGGAAAAAGGCTAATGTAGTGCCCATCTTTAAAAAAGGGAAGAAGGAGGATCCTGGGAACTACAGGCCAGTCAGCCTCACCTCAGTCCCTGGAAAAATTATGGAGCAGGTCCTCAAGGAATCAATCCTGAAGCACTTACATGAGAGGAAAGTGATCAGAAACAGTCAGCATGGATTCACCAAGGGAAGGTCATGCCTGACTAATCTAATTGCCTTCTATGATGAGATTACTGGTTCTGTGGATGAAGGGAAAGCAGTGGATGTATTGTTTCTTGACTTTAGCAAAGCTTTTGACACGATCTCCCACAGTATTCTTGCCAGCAAGTTAAAGAAGTATGGGCTGGATGAATGCACTATAAGGTGGGTAGAAAGTTGGCTAAATTGCCGGGCTCAACGGGTTGTGATCAATGGCTCCATGTCTAGTTGGCAGCTGGTGTCAAGTGGAGTGCCCCAGGGGTCGGTCCTGGGGCCGGTTTTGTTTAATATCTTCATAAATGATCTCGAGGATGGTGTGGATTGCACTCTCAGCAAATTTGCGGATGATACTAAACTAGGAGGAGTGGTAGATACACTGGAGGGCAGGGATAGGATACAGAGAGACCTAGACAAATTGGAGGATTGGGCCAAAAGAAATCTGATGAGGTTCAGTAAGGATAAGTGCAGGGTCCTGCACTTAGGACGGAAGAACCCAATGCACAGCTACAGACTAGGGACCGAATGGCTCGGCAGCAGTTCTGCGGAAAAGGACCTAGGGGTGACAGTGGACGAGAAGCTAGATATGAGTCAGCAGTGTGCCCTTGTTGCCAAGAAGGCCAGTGGCATTTTGGGATGTATAAGTAGGGGCATAGTGAGCAGATCGAGGGACGTGATCGTCCCCCTCTATTCGACATTGGTGAGGCCTCATCTGGAATACTGTGTCCAATTTTGGGCCCCACACTACAAGAAGGATGTGGATAAATTGGAGAGAGTCCAGCAAAGGGCAACAAAAATGATTAGGGGTCTGGAACACATGACTTATGAGGAGAGGCTGCGGGAACTCGGATTGTTTAGTCTGCAGAAGAGAAGAATGAGGGGGGATTTGATAACTGCTTTCAGCTACCTGAGAGATGGTTCCAGAGAGGATGGTTCTCGACTATTCTCAGTGGTAGAAGAGGACAGAACAAGGAGTAATGGTCTCCAGTTGCAGTGGGGGAGGTTTAGGTTGGATATTAGGAAAAACTTTTTCACTAGGAGGGTGGTGAAACACTGGAATCCACCTAGGGAGGTGGTGGAATCTCCTTCCTTAGAAGTTTTTAAGGTCAGGCTTGACAAAGCCCTGGCTGGGATGATTTAATTGGGGATTGGTCTTGCTTTGAGCAGGGGGTTGGACTAGATGACCTCCTGAGGTCACTTCCAACCCTGATATTCTATGATTCTATGATTCTAAGTCTGTTCAGAATTGTGTGTGCTGAATGTAGGTCACCATTTTTCAACAAGCTCTAGGTAAGGGTGACAGACTCTGGCCCAGAGTTCATCTCCCTAGTTGTGTTTACCAAGGGGTCTCAATCTGGGCCCCAGTACTGCGGATATGTGTGGGTACATGGTTAACTTTACGCACTGTGGGGAGTTCTACTGAAGTCAACAGAACTTTTCAGAGTGCATGAATGTACACAAGCGCAAAAGTCTTTGTAGAACCAAAGCCTAGGTCAGGTCCATTGCACTAGGGACTGTATAGATATATAGTAAGTAACCAATTTAGCCATGCTCTTACTTTTCCAAACCTATTTGCCCCGTTCTATAACACAATTGCCATTTTTGATAATGGAAAAAAACAGCCACAGCAAGAGGATTACATTTGTAGAACACTGTCAGAATTTTACATAACACTTCAGACAACAAAAGCCCTGCCCCAAGAAATGTCAGTCTAATTAATATGGCTATGAGATACAAGACAGCAGTTCATGCTTATATTTTTTTTTTCCTGGATGGATCAAGTTTTGCGTTCACTTCTACCTGTTGAACCTCAGTGTGACTGAAGACACTTTTGGTTCACTCTCTTAAAAGATGTTTTCAGTGTCTGTTCACTTATTACTGCAATGCTTTTAATGATAATTTCTCATGATAAACAATTGCCATAGAGTTCAGGCTAGCTATATCTTTATGTTGTGGTTTAAAGGTTCCTTCAAAGGTATTCTGTAATGGTATAACCCTAATAATTTTAGGAATGGAATCTTGATATCATATTGGTTCCTGTACCAGAAAGTAATGGACAAGAGTAAATTAGGGACTTTTTCTCTTTTCAGGTACACCGTATAATTGCTTTTGTATTTTTGTTGTTGTTTTTACCTGTCTCTTTTTTTAAATAATAGCCATGTAGTTCATATTTAAGGCACAGTCAACTGGCAAGCGACATGTCATCGTCTCTGAGGGTGAGATTTTAAAAAGCTGGCCTCGAGTCACATATTCACAGTTATCAACAACAGATACAAAAAACCTCCTTTAAACCCTCTTTTCACATCAAAACCAAGGGGCAGATTTTGCCAGCTTTACTCACTCTGGGCCAGTGTCCATAGGTGCTGGAACTAGGGGTGCTGGAGGTCCTGCTGCACCCCCTGGCTTGAAGTGGTTTCCATTATGTCCAGGGTTTACAGTTTGGTTCAATGGTTCTCAGCACCCCCTCTATACAAATTGCTCCAGCCCCCCTTCCAGTGTCTGATTCCCTTACTCACTGTTCCGGACTCCAGCAGTGGTCTCATCTAAATCAGTGCAGCCAGGCACAGCATAAAGTGATGCCTAATGTGACAAAGAGTGACAGAAACTAGCCCCCTGTGAGTAGTTCCACTGAGGTCAATGAGATTATCTGCAGAGTGAGATGCAACTCAGTGAGAAAGAGGGTAGCAGCATCCAACTCTTATACAAAACATCGCCCACCTGTGAGAATTGGGTAATTATATGATTCTTACTGGTGTTATGGCAGTTCATCAGAGGCTCCAACATTCTAGGCACTGCACAAACATAGTCCCTACTCTGAAGAATTTAAAGTCTAAGGTCTTGTCGCCACACAAAAATGGCAACACTTTATCTGTACCAGTATCAGTGTAGTTAAAAGAAAAGGAGGACTTGTGGCACCTTAGAGACTAACCAATTTATTTGAGCATAAGCTTTCGTGAGCTACAGCTCACTTCATCGGATGCATACTGTGGAAAGTGTAGAAGATCTTTTTATACACACAAAGCATGAATCTCTCTGGTCATGCGATTACAGACATGAAAGTTGCGATATTACAACAAAAAAACTTCAAATCCAGACTCCAGTGAGAAACTGTTGAATTGGAATTCATTTGCAAATTGGATACAATTAACTTAGGCTTGAATAGAGACTGGGAGTGGCTAAGTCATTATGCAAGGTAACCTATTTCCCCTTGTTTTTTCCTACCTCCCCCCTCTCCTCAGACATTCTTGTTAAACCCTGGATTTGTGCTGGAAATGGCCCACCTTGATTATCACACACATTGTAAGGAGAGTGATCACTTTAGATAAGCTATTACCAGCAGGAGAGTGGGTTTGTGTATGTGTGGGGGTGTGTGTGTGTGAGAAAACCTGGATTTGTGCTGGAAATGGCCCAACTTGATTATCATACACATTGTAAGGAGAGTGATCACTTTAGATAAGCTATTACCAGCAGGAGAGGGGGGTGGGGGAGGTATTTTTTCATGCTTTGTGTGTTTAAAAAGATCTTCTACACTTTCCATGGTATGCATCCGATGAAGTGACCTGTAGCTCACGAAAGCTCATGCTCAAATAAATTGGTTAGTCTCTAAGGTGCCACAAGTCCTCCTTTTCTTTTTGCGAATACAGACTAACATGGCTGTTACTCTGAAACCTGTCAGTATAGTTAAACTGATCCAAATCCAAATTGTATCAGTATAGTTAAACTGATCCAAATCCCCGGTGCAGATGTAGGTCTAGTGATATAAAACATACCAGTAGAGTTATTCCCATGGGGAAGGGGAATAAATTAAAACCGTGTAAGGCACCTTTATACCAATATAGCTACATCCACAGTAAAGGCGGTACTGATTTAACTGTCCTGGTAGAAAAATCACGCCCGGCCCCAACTGAAATAGTTAAACCAGTAGATTAGCTGTATGTAGACCAGGCCTCAATAAACATGGCAGAGAATTTCTCAAGACCACAGGCAGAGCCAGGCACAGAACCGCTGTTTCCAAATTCCTCTTGCAGGTCCTTATCCATGGGGCCATGCTGCCTGCCAAGTAGCTGATCCAGCACCATTGCTGCTCCGTTTGCCCATATTGAAGAGGAAGATATTTCTGTGATGTTGCCACAGTCAGTGCTCGCATGGGTAACCATGAGCCACATCAAAAATTGCCAAAGACTTCACTTTTCCACCAGTGGGTGCAGCCATTAGCAGAAACAAAAGGAAAAGAGAAGACAGGTGACTGACATTAAAAAAAGATGGGAGGTTAATCTTCAAATCAGACAGACGCCTTAATACCAAGCTGTTGTTTTTGTTGAATTTCGGAACCACTTAAAGCTATGGGTGCTGTCTTTCCCCACTGTCAGATACATGGTAGATGTTAAACATGTTCAGCTTGATAAACAAAGCCCGCGCGTTAAGGATGGCAGTTGGCTGGCACACTGTATGTTTGCCTAAAGCAAGAATTACTTACATTTGCTCTTGTGCCAAAAGCTTCAAGAAATACTGGCTAGTACCTGTTATGTGCCTGCAGCAGCATCTATGTAATGCTGCTTCTTTCTGTACTGTGAAATGTCTGAAAGGGCTGCTCTGTCAGTTAACCCTTTGCGGGTCTGGCTGCAGACCTATTGTAATGGGAACTTTTGCCAGTGCAAGTTAAAATGTTGTTCACATTTATTCAGTACCTCAAAAGGAAGGGTGGGTTGCTGGTTAGAGCAGGAGACTGGGGTTGGGGACTGGATTCCCTGCCCCACCATATCAACTTTTCTCATGTGACTTGGGCAAATTGGACAAATCTGAGTCATATCTTGAGCTGGTCTAACTTGGCAGAGCTCCAGTGAAGCCATTCAGACTAAGGTGGGGCAGTACTTTTAATAAATTGGATTATTTTAGGAACCCTACCATTTCTCTTCCTTCTACACCCTGTCTCTCTATCTGTGCATCCAAGCTGCCCTCCTACTGGATGCTTTTTTGTTTCCTTCTTCCCATTCTCATTTTAACCCCATCTTCCACACAAGTCCCCACACTTGGAACACCCTCCAACCCTTCTACGACAAAGGACCACACCCTCCGCGTCCAAATCTCTTCCTGTGCAGCACTCATCGGGATCACTGCTGAGACGTGGTGAGACAGACCTATTTTCTTGCACTGTTATATGGGGGGAGTGAGACCAGGGAATTGCCACTGGAACTGGGAATTTCTCATCTGCCAGTAACAAGACAAAGGAAAACTGCACCCACTCTAATCTGCCACGGCATATTACTGCACCCACTCTATCAGACACCACCTGACCATCACTTCATCATCTCGTGTGTTAGGTGCCCAAACTATTGCCCTGACCCTATAATCTGATTCACAAGGGTAGATTCACATTGGGTTAATTGGGACTCCATATGGGCATGCCGTTATGTTCACACACACTGTCCCACTGAAGTCAACGGGGCTCCCCGCAGGGGTCTGCCTGCCGTGATGTCATTGCAGAATCAGTGCTGTACTGTCTCTTGGCAGCACAGATTCTCTTCTTTGCTCTGTAAAGCACCAGACCCAGTGACAGCACTTGGTGAGGCCCAGATCTTGCACCTGGACGCAGTAGCACAGACCCCTACGCCGACACAGAAAGCACTTCAAAGGGGCAAGTGGATCCAGTTGTAGAACTGGGGCCTAAATAATATACATTTGAAATAAATCCACAAATCTCTAGCTGAAATCTGCTTGATACAGGGTAGCCTCAGAAAGTACCTTCCTTGTTCTGCAGTAATACACAGTTTACTGGCACCTGTCTTTACATGTCTCCTATTGCAAGACTGTTCCATAAAAACTCCATAACCAGTTATTCCAGTGACTAGTATTTTCATATTCTTAGCCTTTGACTACAAAACATTCCTGCCAATGTAAACCATAATTAAATAATGCATTTCACCCACGCAAGACCATACCATCAATTTCCATACAAGCATACGATTGAATACTGACAGCCCAGCAAACCTATGGCCCCTTCGTACTGCACAGTTGCAACAGTGACAGCTGCTTGGTTCTTCATAATAACAGTGCAGATAGTAATCGGATCCTCCTGCTCCCAAAGCAGCTATTGCCTTTAGCTGCTTTATATAACATAAGACATATGATGCACAGCTGATTGATTCTCATTCCGGCCAGTAGAGAGGAGTGTTAAACATAAGAACTAGATTGTAGAGCTGGCTGGGAATTTTTTTGACAATATGAAAACTTTCTCAGGTCTGGAGTTGGAGGGGAGGAGTCATAAACCACCACTATCAATAAAATATCCAATAGCCCTGTGCTTAGGACGCTCACCTGGGATATTCATGTTCCTGCTCTGCCTGGTTTGGAGCAGGGAATTTAAGCCGGGTCTCCCATATCCTAGGTGAGTGCCTTAGTGACTAGGCTATTGCCTATTCTAGGCTGACTCTCTAATTTTTCCTGAAAAAATTTGAAAGGTCTCAGTTTCACCCCAAGGCAGAATGGGAAAAAATTTGAAACCTCAATAGTTTTCATGGGACAGGAAATCATTTTCCAGCCAGCTTTACTAGACTGCTCATTTCAGTGGCAGACTTCACATTTATGTAGCTTTATGCTAAAATGGATAAAAATGGCACCAAGAGAGAATAATAGGCAGGAAATAAAAGTTGACGAATATTTATTACACTCACAGGATAGGTGAGCTAGTATCTTCCATGGGATCAACTTCTGCAGAGCTCCGGTACGAAACTGCAGAAAAACCTGAGTGTCTCTGGATTAAGTTTAGAAGTGTGTGCAACAAGAGTGATGTAGTGGTGGGAGTCTGCTATAGACCACCGGACCAGGGCGATGAGGTAGATGAGGCTTTCTTCCGGCAGCTCACGGAAGCTACTAGATCGCACGCCCTGATTCTCATGGGTGACTTTAATTTTCCTGATATCTGCTGGGAGAGCAATACAGCGGTGCATAGACAATCCAGGAAGTTTTTGGAAAGCGTAGGGGACAATTTCCTGGCGCAAGTGCCAGAGGAGCCAACTAGGGGGGGCGCTTTTCTTGACCTGCTGCTCACAAACCGGGTAGAATTAGTGGGGGAAGCAAAAGTGGATGGGAATCTGGGAGGCAGTGACCATGAGTTGGTTGAGTTCAGGATCCTGACGCAGGGAAGAAAGATAAGCAGCAGGATACGGACCCTGGACTTCAGAAAAGCAGACTTCGACTCCCTCAGGGAACGGATGGCCAGGATCCCCTGGGGGACTAACTTGAAGGGGAAAGGAGTCCAGGAGAGCTGGCTGTATTTCAAGGAATCCCTGTTGAGGTTACAGGGACAAACCATCCCAATGAGTCGAAAGAATAGTAAATATGGCAGGCGACCAGCTTGGCTTAATGGTGAAATCCTAGCGGATCCTAAACATAAAAAAGAAGCTTACAAGAAGTGGAAGGTTGTACATATGACCAGGGAAGAGTATAAAAATATTGCTCGGGCATGTAGGAATGATATCAGGAGGGCCAAATCGCACCTGGAGCTGCAGCTAGCGAGAGATGTCAAGAATAACAAGAAGGGTTTCTTCAGGTATGTTGGCAACAAGAAGAAAGCCAAGGAATGTGTGGGCCCCTTACTGAATGAGGGAGGCAACCTAGTGACAGAGGATGTGGAAAAAGCTAATGTACTCAATGCTTTTTTTGCCTCTGTTTTCACTAACAAGGTCAGCTCCCAGACTGCTACGCTGGGCATCAAAAAATGGGGAAGAGATGGCCAGCCCTCTGTGGAGATAGAGGTGGTTAGGGACTACTTAGAAAAGCTGGACGTGCACAAGTCCATGGGGCCGAGTCGCATCCGAGAGTGCTGAAGGAATTGGCGGCTGTGGTTGCAGAGCCATTGGCCATTATCTTTGAAAACTCGTGGCGAACCGGGGAAGTCCCGGATGACTGGAAAAAGGCTAATGTAGTGTCAATCTTTAAAAAAGGGAAGAAGGAGGATCCTGGGAACTACAGGCCAGTCAGCCTCACCTCAGTCCCTGGAAAAATCATGGAGCAGGTCCTCAAAGAATCAATCCTGAAGCACTTGCATGAGAGGAAAGTGATCAGGAACAGCCAGCATGGATTCACCAAGGGAAGGTCATGCTTGACTAATCTAATCGCCTTTTATGATGAGATTACTGGTTCTGTGGATGAAGGGAAAGCAGTGGATGTATTGTTTCTAGACTTCAGCAAAGCTTTTGACACGGTCTCCCACAGTATTCTTGTCAGCAAGTTAAGGAAGTATGGGCTGGATGAATGCACTATAAGGTGGGTAGAAAGCTGGCTAGATTGTCGGGCTCAACGGGTAGTGATCAATGGCTCCATGTCTAGTTGGCAGCCGGTGTCAAGTGGAGTGCCCCAGGGGTCGGTCCTGGGGCCGGTTTTGTTCAATATCTTCATAAATGATCTGGAGGATGGTGTGGATTGCACCTTCAGCAAGTTTGCAGATGACACTAAACTGGGAGGAGAGGTAGATACGCTGGAGGGGAGGGATAGGATACAGAGGGACCTAGACAAATTAGAGGATTGGGCCAAAAGAAATCTGATGAGGTTCAACAAGGACAAGTGCAGGGTCCTGCACTTAGGACGGAAGAACCCAATGCACAGCTACAGACTAGGGACCGAATGGCTAGGCAGCAGTTCTGCGGAAAAGGACCTAGGGGTGACAGTGGACGAGAAGCTGGATATGAGTCAGCAGTGTGCCCTTGTTGCCAAGAAGGCCAATGGCATTTTGGGATGTATAAGTAGGGGCATAGCGAGCAGATCGAGGGACGTGATCGTTCCCCTCTATTCGACATTGGTGAGGCCTCATCTGGAGTACTGTGTCCAGTTTTGGGCCCCACACTTCAAGAAGGATGTGGATAAATTGGAGAGAGTCCAGCGAAGGGCAACAAAAATGATTAGGGGACTGGAACACATGAGTTATGAGGAGAGGCTGAGGGAGCTGGGATTGTTTAGCCTGCAGAAGAGAAGAATGAGGGGGGATTTGATAGCTGCTTTCAACTACCTGAAAGGGGGTTCCAAAGAGGATGGCTCTAGACTGTTCTCAATGGTAGCAGATGACAGAACGAGGAGTAATGGTCTCAAGTTGCAGTGGGGGAGGTTTAGATTGGATATTAGGAGAAACTTTTTCACTAAGAGGGTGGTGAAACACTGGAATGCGTTACCTAGGGAGGTGGTAGAATCTCCTTCCTTAGAGGTTTTTAAGGTCAGGCTTGACAAAGCCCTGGCTGGGATGATTTAACTGGGAATTGGTCCTGCTTCGAGCAGGGGGTTGGACTAGATGACCTTCTGGGGTCCCTTCCAACCCTGATATTCTATGATTCTATGACGGGATAAGATATATTACTCTTTCATAAGAGGAAGGAAGAGTGTGCAGAAAGTGTTCCCCCATTACTACTTACCTTTGCAGGGGCTGACACAACAACAGCTCTTGACTTCTGCTGTGCAAAAAAACCGAGGTGAGGTTAGCGCTACACCCATGGAGCCACTCAGAAGTGCACGGGAATTGGTAGGTCTATGGCCTGAGGCGAGACAGGTGCTGACAGCTCCAATAGGCTTTGGTTTTCAGAAAACCCGTGCTGGAGTTCCCACTGACACTGTACGCCACCCCATTACTCTTATCGTGGGGCTGAGTGGGAAAGGCACAGCATTAATATTTCTCTATGTGCTTTCCAAAACACATAATGACATGTACCTCAGTGGAAGCTCAGGTGCTACTGTAACCCAGACACCTCCAGGGTGTGGTGCTCTGTCCCCTCTAGTGGCACCAAGACCACTAAGAGATTACTGAGTCTGCTACAGCCTTAGCTAAGTGCCACATGGCTTTTAGCTCATGCCGTAGAGACTCATGCATTTAGCTCCAGAGATCTGGGATGAGCTCCCACTTGTAACGCCAACATTCCTCAGTCATCAGTGGGCAGGATCAAACCTTGGACCTCTGGATGAGCCTCTAAGGCATGAGCTAAAAGCCACATGGCACTCAGCTATGGTTGTAGCAGACTCAGTAATCTCTAAATGGTAGTCTCTAAGAGCACCACACCCATGGGTTACACTACTGCTGGCAAGTGTAGGATCATTGTTGTCTGTAAGATGAAATTTTTAAGAATAGGACCATTCCTGACAGGTGTTTGTCCAACCTCAAGTGCAGGGGAATGGACTAGATGGCCTCTACATTTCTACGATTCTATGATTATAAAATCAAAACCTCCAATGATGGGGAATACACAACCTCTCTAGGTAACCTGTTCCAGTGCTTAACTATCCATATAGTTAGAAAGCTTTTTCCTAATATCAAACCTAAATCTCTCTTCCTGCAAACTAAATCAATTATCTCTTGTCCTACCTTCAGTGAAAATGGAGAACAATTGATCACTGTTCTCATTGTAAGAACTTTTTACATATTTGAAGAGTGCTATCACATCCCCACTCCGTCTTCTCCTCTCTAGACTAAACATGCCCAATTCTTTCAACCTTCCCTCCTTGGTCATGTTTTCTAAATTGCTTATTTTTGTTGCTCTCTCCTCTGCACTCTCTCCAATTTGTTTGCCTCTTTCTTAAGGCATGGTGCCCAAAACTGGCCAGAGTACTCCAGGTGAGGCCTCACCAGTGCGGAGTAATGCAGGACAATTCCCTCCTGTGTCTTACATACAATACTCCTGACAATACACCCTGGAATGACATTTGCCTTTTTTGGATTGTCTTTTGCCTGAGTACAGCCTGCAGGGGATGGGAGATGGACTTGATGAGCTATCATATTCCTGAATATTTTTGCTGTCTCCAACCATAAGATAATAAACGCACAGGGTTCAACTCCCTTCCAAGCACACTTAGTCATAACTAAAACTGCAGCAAAGGAGACCATTGTGAGCTGGCAAGCAGAATTAGTTGGCTGTGAACATGCTACTAATTCTAAGGTCCCTGGCATTTTTGGCTAGCTACTTTCAAATGTTTGTGCAAAACGTGTGTTAGCTTAATAAGCTAATGAGCTTAACGCTGTCTGAAAGGAGATGTTTTCTAGTGACAAATCTGGCTTTTGAACAGTTAGATATTTGAGTGCCAAGATCCCGACAAGGAAGTAGCTCCCTAAAATAAGACACAGGGAAAGAGTTAGGTTGTGTACGTACGAAGGTTGCGTACGTGACTGTATAAAAGCCAGTCAGCCAGTCAGCTGCAAACCAGCTGAGCAGCGAACAGAGGGAGTTCGCCTTGGGAGAGCCTGCTGAGGCTTACATCTGGCCGACTTCTCTGAGTAGTTACTACAATTCCTGAGTGAGCTCGTAGAAGGAAGGTAATATGGATGCGGGGTGTTCAGCTGTTGTGACCTGCACTGGATGTGCCATGTTTGTCTTTCTTCCAGAGGACTGAAGTGACTTTGTACAAAGTGCAAGCTGGTCTCCATATTGGAAGAGAAGGTTCAAGGTCTGGAGAAATAAGTATCGACCCTGCGTTGCATAAGAGAAACTGAAGATTTCCTGGACAGACGTCAGGATATGCTTCTATGGGCCCAATGTTCTGAAGATTCAGAGCAGGCTGCACAGCGGGGACAGGAGGACTGTGAAGAAATTTGGCAGCATGTGACCTCCAGAAGAAGAAAGGGGAGCGTCCATGTACCAGCAATGCAGATACAGGTAAGTAACCGTTTTCATGTTCTCTCCACAGGTACCATTGCGGAGAGTGGACCAGATGATACATCTGAGGGAAGGGAAAAGAAGGAGACTCCGCCAATTGGAAGGCATGAGATGCACTGTCCTAGGGTTGGGGGTTCCACGACCACCACTCCCAAGAGAAGGAGGCAGGTGGTGCTGGTCAGGGACTCTTTCCTCAGGGGGACTGAGTCATCTATCAGCCGCCCTGACCAGGAAAACCGAGAAGTCTGCTGCTTGCCAGGAGCTAGGATTCACGATGTGATGGAGAGACTGCCGAGACTCATCAAGCCCTCGGATCGCTACCCCTTCCTGCTTCTCCACGTGGGCACCAATGATACTGCCAAGAATGACCTTGAGCGGATCACTGCGGACTATGTGGCTCTGGGAAGAAGGATAAAGGAGTTTGAGGCGCAAGTGGTCTTCTCGTCCATCCTCCCCATGGAAGGAAAAGGCCCAGGTAGAGACGGTCGAATCGTGGAAGTCAACGAATGGCTACGCAGGTGGTGTCGGAGAGAAGGCTTTGGATTCTTTGACCATGGGATGGTGTTCCAAGAAGGAGGAGTGCTAGGAAGAGACGGGCTCCACCTAACGAAGAGAGGGAAGAGCATCTTCGCAAGCAGCCTGGCTAACCTAGTGAGGAGAGCATTAAACTAGGTTCACCGGGGGAAGGAGACCAAAGCCCTGAGGTAAGTGGGGAAGCGGGATACCGGGAGGAAGCACAGGCAGGAGCGTGTGAGAGGGGAGGGCTGCTGCCTCATACTGAGAAAGAGGGGCGATCAGCAGGTTACCTCAAGTGCCTATATACAAATGCACGAAGCCTGGGAAACAAGCAGGGAGAACTGGAAGTCCTGGCACAGTCAAGGAATTATGATGTGATTGGAATAACAGAGACTTGGTGGGATAACTCACATGACTGGAGTACTGTCATGGATAGATATAAGCTGTTCAGGAAGGACAGGCGGGGCAGAAAAGGTGGGGGAGTTGCACTGTATGTAAGGGAGCAGTATGACTGCTCAGAGCTCAAGTATGAAACTGCAGAAAAACCTGAGAGTTTCTGGATTAAGTTTAGAAGTGTGAGCAACAGGGGTGATGTCGTGGTGGGAGTCTGCTATAGACCACCGGACCAAGGGGACGAGGTGGACGAGGCTTTCTTCCGGCAACTCGCAGAAGTTACTAGATCGCAGGCCCTGGTTCTCATGGGAGACTTCAATCACCCTGATATCTGCTGGGAGAGCAATACAGACAATCCAGGAAGCTTTTGGAAAGGGGAGGGGACAATTTCCTGGTGCAAGTGCTGGAGGAACCAACTAGGGGCAGAGCTCTTCTTGACTTGCTGCTCAGAAACCGGGAAGAATTAGTAGGGGAAGCTAAAGTGGATGGGAACCTGGGAGGCAGTGACCATGAGATGGTCGAGTTCAGGATTCTGACACAGGGAAGAAAGGAGAGCAGCAGAATACGGACCCTGGACCTCAGAAAAGCAGACTTTGACTCCCTCAGGGAACTGATGGGCAGGATCCCCTAGGAGAATAACATGAGGGGGAAAGGAGTCCAGGAGAGCTGGCTGTATTTTTAAGAATCCTTATTGAGGTTACAGGGACAAACCATCCTGATGTGTAGAAAGAATAGGAAATATAGCAGGCGACCAGCTTGGCTTAACAGTGAAATCCCTGCTGATCTTAAACATGAAAAAAGAAGCTTACAAGAAGTGGAAGATTGGACAAATGACCAGAGAAGAGTATAAAAATATTGCTCGGGGATGCAGGAGTGAAATCAGGAAGGCCAAATCACACCTGGAGTTGCAGCTAGCAAGAGATGTTAAGAGTAACAAGAAGGGTTTCTTCAGGTATGTTAGCAACAAGGAAAGTGTGGGCCCCTTACTGAATGAGGGAGGCAACCTAGTGACAGAGGATGTGGAAAAAGCTAATGTACTCAATGCTTTTTTTGCCTCTGTTTTCATGAACAAGGTCAGACTACTGCACTGGGCAGCACAGCATGGGGAGGAGGTGACCAGCCCTCTGTGGAGAAAGAAGTGGTTCGGGACTATTTAGAAAAGCTGGATGAGCACAAGTCCATGGGGCCGGATGCGTTGCATCTGAGAGTGCTAAAGGAGTTGGCGGATGTGATTGCAGAGCCATTGGCCATTATCTTTGAAAACTCATGGCGATCGGGGGAAGTCCCGAACGACTGGAAAAAGGCTAATGTAGTGCCCATCTTTAAAAAAGGGAAGAAGGAAGATCCTGGGAACTACAAGCCAGTCAGCCTCACCTCAGTCCCTGGAAAAATCATGGAGCAGGTCCTCCAGGAATCAATCCTGAAGCACTTACATGAGAGTAAAGTGATCAGGAACAGTCAGCATGGATTCACTAAGGGCAAGTCATGCCTGACTAATCTAATTGCCTTCTATGACAAGATAACTGGCTCTGTGGATGAGGGGAAAGCGGTGGACGTGTTGTTCCTTGACTTTAGCAAAGCTTTTGACATGGTCTCCCACAGTATTCTTGCCGGCAAGTTAAAGAAGTATGGGCTGGATGAATGGACTATAAGGTGGATCGAAAGTTGGCTAGATTGTCGGGCTCAACGGGTAGTGATCAATCGCTCCATGTCTAGTTGGCAGCCGGTATCAAGTGGAGTGCCCTAAGGGTCGGTCCTGGGGCCGGTTTTGTTCAATATCTTCATAAATGATCTGGAGGATGGTGTGGATTGCACCTTCAGCAAGTTTGCAGATGACACTAAACTGGGAGGAGAGGTAGATACGCTGGAGGATAGGGATAGGATACAGAGGGACCTAGACAAATTAGAGGATTGGGCCAAAAGAAATCTGATGAGGTTCAACAAGGACAAGTGCAGAGTCCTGCACTTAGGACGGAAGAATCCAATGCACCACTACAGACTAGGGATCAAATGGCTCGGCAGCAGTTCTGCAGAAAAGGACCTAGGGGTTACAGTGAACGAGAACCTGGATATGAGTCAACAGTGTGCCCTTGTTGCCAAGAAGGCCAATGGCATTTTGGGATGTATAAGTAGGGGCATTGCCAGCAGATCGAGGGACGTGATCGTTCTCCTCTATTCGACATTGGTGAGGCCTCATCTGGGGTACTGTGTCCAGTTTTGGGCCCCACACTACAAGAAGGATGTGGAAAAATTGGAAAGAGTCCAGCGGAGGGCAACAAAAATGATTAGGGGACTGGAACACATGACTTATGAGGAGAAGCTGTAGGAACTGGGATTGTTTAGATTGCGGAAGAGAAGAATGAGGGGAGATTTGATAGCTGCTTTCAACTACCTGAAAGGGGGTTCCAAAGACGATGGATCTAGACTGTTCTCAGTGGTAGCTGATGACAGAACAAGGAGTAATGGTCTCAAGTTGCAGTGTGGGAGGTTTAGGTTGGATATTAGGAGAAACTTTTTCACTAGGAGGGTGGTGAAGCACTGGAATGGGTTACCTAGGGAGGTGGTGGAATCTCCTTCCTTAGAAGTTTTTAAGGTCAGGCTTGACAAAGCCCTGGCTGGGATGATTTAGTTGGGAATTGGTCCTGCTTTGAGCAGGGGGTTGGACTAGATGACCTCCTGAGGTCCCTTCCAACCCTGATATTCTATGATTCTATGAATGTGAGAACATCAAAGAGGGTAATGCCCATTAGGTATTTGCAGTTCACCCCAGTATGGTTACCTTGTCCCCCAGTGAACCAAGTTACCTTACATCCTGTGCACCATCTCATTGCAGCCATCATATTAACCAAGGGCACATTAGATTGGAGGAACCAGCTTGTTGTGAAAGCACTGGACTTGAATCCAGGACATCTGGGTTCAATTCATGTCTCTGCCACATATTTCTTGCGTCACTTAAGTTCTCAGTGACTCAGTTCCCCATCTGTAAAATGGGAATGATTATACTTCCTTTCTGCCACCCTGTATCTGTCTTGTCTCCTTAGACCAGGGGTTCTCAAACTGGGGGTCAGGACCCTTCAGGGGGTCACGAGGTTATTACATGGGGGGTTGAGAGCTGTCAGCCTCCACTTCAAACCCCACTTTGCCTCCAGCATTTACAATGGTGTTAAATATATAAACAAGTGTTTTTAATTTATAAGGGCGGGGGGGTCGCACTCAGCAGCTTGCTATGTGAAAGAGGTCACCAGTACAATAGTTTGAGAACCACTGCCTTAGACTATAAGCTCTTCAGGGCAGGGACTATCTTATTGTGTGTTTGCTCAGCTCCTAACCCAGTGGGAGAGACCCTGGTCTTGGTTAAGGCCTCTAGGCTACACTGTAATGCAAAGAATTTTCTGTATAATGCCCTTTTCTTTCCTTGCTATGAAATACTTCATAGAGAAACATATGGCACAGAAACAATGGGCAGTTCTCCACATCTTGTTGGGTTGAACAAGCAGTTAAAAGCTACAGCCACTCATGGCACGTTGGCCAGCTATCCAAATAAACAGAAAAGAATGTTATTGATAAGTGCCGGTAATGCTTAGACCTGGCACTTTTGGACAATACATTTTTTTTTCTATAGCTTTAATAAATTGAATCTATGGACAGCAGAAGGCATTTGGTTTCAGGACTTGGGTGGTAGTTGTGAAATATCACCTCATTAAATGAAAATACATATCTGCATTACTAGAAACCAGAGCCATAGTCAATAATTGACATGCTCTGATATCATATAAACCTTGCTGTGTTTTCTCAGTCAGAACTCCCATTGAAGTCAGTGGGGGTCAAGAGCGGAGCAAAGAAGCCACAAGTAGTTATCGGGCTCAGTACTTCCTTGTCCCTCTCTATGGGTGTGTCTACACTTCATTAATGGGATCTGACTGAAACTCATGTAGACATACCTCAGCTAGTGTTAATCTAGCTCAGGTACCAGCTAAGATACAGTAGCATAGGATTTAGTGCAAGCTAACCGCCTGAATAATTACCCAAGATTCCAGGTGGGTATACTGCTCCAGTACCTGAGCTAGCTAGATTAGAGCTAACTTGGGTATGTGTACACAAGCTGCAATCAAACGTGTGACTACAGTGTAAGTCAAGGGGAGCTTTAACAGAGCAAAAGCTTCAAGATCTGAACCTGAGAGATAAATACTTAGGAAGGGTTATGTCCTTTTTGATTGCTTTCTCTATGGATGCTGCACTGGGAGCCTTGTCTGTTTGAGTCATAGAATCATAGAAGATTAGGGTGGGAGCAGACCTCAGAAGGTCATCTAGTCCAACCCCCTGCTCAAAGAAGGACCAACCCCAACTAAATCATCCCACCCAGGGCTTTGTCAAGCCGCGCCTCAAAAACCTCTAAGGAAGGAGATTCCACCACCTCCCTAGGTAACACATTCCAGTGCTTCACCCCACCCCTAGTAAAATAGTGTTTCCTATTATCCAACCTAGACCTCCCACACAGCAACTTGAGACCATTAGTCCTTGTCTGTCATCTGCCACCACTAACAACAGTTGAGCTCCATCCTCTTTGGATCCCCTACCCCCTTCAGCTAGTTGAAGGCTGCTATCAAATCCCCCCTCACTCTTCTCTTCTGCAGACTAAACAAGCCTAGGTCCCTCAGCCTCTCTTTGTAAGTCATGTGTCCCAGCCCCCTGATCATTTTCCTTGCCCTCCGCTGGTCTCTCTCCAATTTGTCCCCATCCTTTCTGTAGTGGGGGCCCCAAAACTGGACACAATACTCCAGATGTGGCCTCACCAGTGCCGAATAGAGGGGAATAATCACTTCCCTCGACCTGCTGGAAATGCTCCTACTAATGCAGCCCAATATGCCATTAGCCTTCTTGGCAACAAGGGCACACTGCTGACTCAGATCCAGCTTCTCATCCACTGTAATCCCCAGGTCCTTTTCTGTAGAACTGCTGCTTAGCCAGTCGGTCCCCAGCCTGAAGCGATGCATGGGATTCTTCCATCCTAAGTGCAGGACTCTGCACTTGTCCTTGTTGAACCTCATCAGATTTCTTTTGGCCCAATCCTCCAATTTGTCTAGGTCACTCTGGACCCTATCCCTACCCTCCAGCATATCTATCTCTCCTCCTAGCTTAGTGTCATCTGCAAACTTGCTGAGGGTGCAATCCATCCCATCATCCAGATCATTAATAAAGATGTTGTACAAAACCAGCACCAGGACGGACCCCTGGGGCACTCTGCTTGATACCGGCTGCCAACTAGACATGGAGCCATTGATCACTATCCATTGAGCCCGACAATCTAGCCAGCTTTCTATCCACCTTATAGTGCATTCATCCAATCCATACTTGTTGGCAAGAATACTGTGGGAGACTGTATCAGAAGTTTTGCTAAAGTCAAGCTATATCATGTCCACTGCTTTCCCCATATTCACAGAGCCAGTTATCTAACCATAGAAGGCAATCAGGTTGGTCAGGCATGACTTGCCCTTGGTGAATCCATGTTGACTGTTCCTGATCACCTTCCTCTTCTCCAGGTGCTTCAGAATTGATTCCTTGAGGACCTGCTCCATGATTTTTCCAGGGACAGAGATGAGGTTGACTGGTCTGTAGTTCCCCAGGTTCTCCTTCACTTTTTAAAAGATGGGCACTATATTTGCCTTTTTCCAATCGTCCAGGACCTCCCCCAATCGTCACGAATTTTCAGAGATAATGGCCAATGGCTCTGCAATCAGATCAGCCAATTCCTTCAGCACCCGTGGATCCATTAGATCTGGACCCATGGACTTGTGCATGTCCAGCTTTTCTAAATAGTCCTTAACTTGTTCTTTCACTACTGAGGGCTTCTCACCTCCTCCCCATACTGTGTTGCCCAGGACAGCAGGGTGCGAGCTGACATTGTCTGTGAAAGACTGAGGCAAAAAAAGCATTGAGTACTTCAGCTTTTTTCCCACTTGGTTGCCTCCCCCATTCATTAAGGGTCCCACACTTTCCCTGAACTTTTTCTTGTTGCTAACATACCTTGAGAAACCCTTCTTGTTACCCTTCACATCCCTCGCTAGCTGCAACTCCAGTTGGGTTTTGGCCTTTCTGATTACACCCCTGCATGCTCGAGCAATATTTTTATACTCCTCCCTAGTCATCTGTCCAAGTTTCCACTTCTTGTAAGCTTCCTTTTTGTTTTTAAGCTCATTGAATATTTCACTGTTAAGCCAAAGTGGTCTCCTGCCATATTTGTTATTCTTTCTGCACATCAGGATAGTTTGTTCCTGTGCTCTCAGTAAGGCTTAAAAATATAGCCAGCTTTCCTGGACTCCTTTCCCCCTCATATTAGCCTCCCAGGGGATCCTGACCATCAGTTCCCTAAGGGAGTCAAAGTCTGCTTTTCTGAAGTCTAGGGTCCTTATTTTGCTACTCTCCTTTCTTCCTTGTGTCAGGATCCTGAACTCGACCATTTCATGGTCACTGCTGCTCAGGTTGCCACCCACTTACTTCCCCTACCAATTCTTCCCTGTTTGTGAGCAGGCGGTCAAGAGAAGCACGGCCCCTAGTTGGCTCCTCCAGTACTTGCACCAGGAAGTTGTCCCCAACACTCTCCAAAAACTTCCTGGATTGCCTGTGCACCGCTGTATTGCTCTCCCAGCAGATGTCAGGGTGATTGAAGTCCCCCATGAGAACCAGGGCCTGTGTTCTGGAAACTTCAGTGAATTGTCCGAAGAAAGCCTCATCTACCACATCCTCCTGGTCCAGTGGTCTATAGCACACGGCCACCACAACATCACCCTTGTTGCTCTCACTTCTAAACTTAACCCAAAGACTCTCAACAGGCTTTTCTCCAGTTTCATACTGGAGCTCTGAGCAGTCATACTGCTCCCTTACGTCCAGTGCAACTCCTCCACCTTTCCTCCCCTGCCTGTCCTTCCTGAACAGTTTATACCCATCCATGACAGTGCTCCAGTCATGGTAGAGTTTTTCCTTTTGCTTCAGTCACTACTAAAATCTTTACATTTTCATCTTTGATAGCAACATCACAGTGGTATGTATAATGGTGAAATTCACCCCATGCAGAGTGTTCTCACAAGGACTTGCATCGTTTTAATCACAGCTCACTCTTTGAGGGCGGAAGTAGAATGTAACTGGTCCACATCCATTGAACAATCTCTGCAGGTGGGTGAATTTCACACACTACTCCCTGTACTTACAATGTCCTTAGCACAGGGAATAGCAAGGCAATGTTATGGATACAAAAGGACAGATACTGGTGTGTGTGTGGGAATAAGTAGCTAGATCTACAAATAAATAGAGGTGATTCCAAAGGCTTTAATGGTGACCATTGTACTATAGATCCAACCTTATAAACATACTTATATTTCATCACTTATTTAAAAAAATGTTACAGGATTCCAAAAGTAATGGACTAAAATACTGTAGGGTGTGGCTTCTTCAAAGACCCAAAAGGCAGTTAGATGTCCAATTCCCATTGGAACTCAATGGAAGCTGCGTTTCTAATTGCCATTGCAGCCTTGTAAGTCTCCTCCTGTGTTAGCACTATTATGAGATGCAAAATTTTGAACCACTACTGTAGTTATTCATAAGGATAAGCAGTAAAGAAATGCCAAAAATGTTATTTGTTTGCTTTCCACAAGATTAAAATAACGAGAAAAGGATCTCAGTATTTTTTTGGGTGTGAAAAATGTGAATTTTTATCTTTGTTAAAAAAAATCCAGGATATTTTGGAGTACAGAACATACTAACTTGCATCCCTTCACACACATTTGGGATGGGAAAAACTGTTTTAGAGCTCTTACTTTAAATATTGATGGCTCAATTCTCATTGGCCTCAGTGGGGTACTCCTGATTTATGCTGCTGGGAGAGGAAACGCTGGCCTTGAACATTTAAATCCTGAATACAACGAGGGGGAAGGAGCCAGAGGGTCACACTTGACTAAAACAGATTCACTTCATCATCAGCCGAGGCAAAGGCAACTGTAGGTAACTTATCCCAAGTGCAGAGCCAAGAGACGGAGGAGGAATAGAAGGTGTTTGTAACACAAAGGGTCAACATCAAATTCCTTTCCAGGGGATTGTGTTCCAAATGGCTTTCAGACAAGCTGGTTGGTCACTTTGGTAGGTGAGAAGTGAAACAAAACAGAGAAGCTAAAACTTCAGCGTTTCACTATATTGCATATACATATTATATCAATATGGGGATGTAGAGGGAAATGACAATAGTAATTGTCTAATAAGAGGATACAAATGAACATTTCAGACAGAAAAAGTAATTGTTCAGTGGAAAATGAACATGATGAGGCTAGAAAGGAAGAAATCGGGACCATTTTATGAGTAGGGGGAATAAACCTGCTTCAAACTCCAAACTAAACTCCAACCCTTCTGTGCAAGAAACAATAAAGTTGAGATTTTCAAAGTTGCCTAAGGGATTGGGACACCCAAATCCCATTAAAATTAAAGGGATTGGGCATCTCAACACTGTAAATGTTTTTTCAAAATCTCAGCCTAAAAATGTGTTGGAAGAAATGAGTAAGGGGATGAGATAGCATTTCTCTTTGTGTTTAGTACCCCAGAAATCCGTCCAGATATAAGTGGTTCTATGGCCCCATTACATTTGTAGTACCAGTTTGTTTAGATTCTTTATTTTCTATATTTGTCAAGCAAAAAAAAAAAATCTTTGTGCTTCCCTATTGCCTTCCAAGTTCTCAAAACTGCTTCACAAGCAGTAATGAATGACTCAACACCTCTGAGAGATCGAGTTCACTGTACTTTTTCCTAAGGATTTCCCATCCGTCTGAGGATGAGCCATTTTACAAAGGAGGGTAAGATATTTCCCCATTTTAGAGGTAGGGAAACTGAGGCAAAGAAAGGTTCAGGCATTTATCCAAGATCTCAAAACAAGTCTGTGAGAGAGCTTCAATTAGAACTCAGAGGAGCCTTTACTCCTCATTCTGCCCCCGCTCCAAGCACCAGACAATCCATAAAGGGATTTATTGTATGGATTAAATACTGAATCTACAGCTTACAGGAAGTGACATGGGCTCATCACCTGAGTACAAGCCCATCTGGGATCCCAGGTACACACTCAGGTGGCTAGCCTGTGTACTGCCCATGGGGCTATAGCTTCATTGCTTTTTTCAGTGAGACAGCTCAATCAAAGCTAGCTCAGGTATGCCAGTGCACTGAAGACATGCGTCCTGACTCCAGTAGAGACATACCATAAAGAAATATGCCAGTGAAGTAGATGCAGAATCACTGGGTGAGCATCGTTGGCCTGTGTTATGCAGGAGATCAGACGATGATCATATTGGTCTGTGACGGGGTGTACAAACCCCACACTGAACAACAAGGGCATACGGGCTCATTTTGGGCTCAGCCAGCCCCGCCCCGCCACACCTGCAGCAAACGCTCCATCTGCTGGAGGAATTCAAAGGCAGCGAATTGACTCAGTTGGGGAGCAGCGCTGAAGGTGAGCAGACCTGCAGCCCATAGCTCCAGCAGAGCAGAGCAAAACGAAACCTAATGGCTCTGACACGGCTGCCCAGAGGGGCCCTCCGTGAAGAAAGGGAGGACCCTCTTTAGAGACAAGCAGAGAGGGAAGTATCCTGTGGCCCTGGACAATGGTGACTATCCCTTGCTTTCTTGTGATTTGGATTTTGCCACCAGGCGAAGGCCTTGGACTGAGGTGACTCCAGGGGAGGAGACGAGAGGAAGAGGCCGAGGGAGAACAGCCTTAAGTAGTCTTGGTTGCCAGGTTACTGGTAGCCCAAAGGGCCCTGGGCCGGAGCCTGGTGGAGTGGGAGGGCCCGGGCTCCCCTCCCCACAACCCCCTTGGCAGTCTGAGGTTGTGGCCGTGACTACTAGGCCACGCTTCCCAACCAGACCCTGAGTGGAGACCATTACATGGTCCCTTCTACCCTTAAATATATAAAAGCCATACTACATACTTTGTAAAGCACTTTGACATCTACTGATGAAAAGCACTATATAAGACCTAGGTTTTATTATTTACTTTAAAAAGCTGCATAGTAAAACGTGAGTGAATGGAAACATAAGGTGCATCTTTGAATAACGGACAATAATACATGTAAGTGTGTAAAGAATGACTGCATAGGCTGCATATTAGTCAAGGGTAAGCAAGATTTGAGTCACTTTATTAAATAATTATACAGTGCAAACCATTTCCTCATATACCGGGCTCGCTCTATAACAAACAGATTCCCTACAAGTACCACATCACTGCCTCACCCCTTGGCCACTGCTTTCATTCACATAGGCAAAGTGGCTATATTGAGAAATTGTTGCTTACTTAACCTAAGGCTTAGGGGGGAAAAGCTTTTGTTAACCCTATCACTGCTGGTTAATGTGGCACATGTGAGGGTGAAAATCTGCCGCTAGCTACTACACCAGACATTTCGGCTACATCGTCATATTCCATCGCAGGTTTGGTATCACAGGGCACGGATAGAACGTCGCTATGCATCGTTATGATGGTAAGTTCCTACAAGTCAAGCTGCAATCAGGATCTCATTGTGCAAACTCATAGTGAGACAGTCCCTGCTAAAATGTTTCCATCTACCTGGACGAGACCCTCCAACATTGGGAAGAGAAAGAGAGGCTGAGCGGTGAAGTCACTTGCTCATGGTGAAACAGCAATGGTGTAGAACTAGATCTCCTGATTCCTAGTCCAGCCTCATCTACTGGACAGTTCTGCCCCTTGTGCATCACTCTCCAGTGAAGATGTTTGAGAAGTGGTGCAGTGGCAAAGTGGTAACGTCTGCTTCAGAAGTTACACAGAAAGAACCCTTTCTCTGGTGCACTGAGCTTTGGAGCATCTCCACCACGTATCATTCACACCCAGATTATCTCTTTACTTTTGATGAAGAAAGGACTGTATCACAGACCTTGCATTTTAATATGCTTGCTGCTGCTCTGTAGCTGTGTGATTCAGGGTCAGAATGTCCCCAACACAGGTTATTCCCTTAGAGAGAACTGAAAACCCTGGGTGTTTACTTTAAAAAGCTGAGTTTCTGTCTCAAGGCTGGCACCTTGGCAGTATCAGAGGGTTCAGCGCCTGACACCCACACATTGCCTGTGTCTCAGCACTGCCTCCAAGCACCCCACCAGCTACAGCTAGCTGGGAGGAGATAAATATTGAGGGAACTGGGGTAAATTCAAGCCAATGGGCTCAGTGGTAACTTATACTTACCTTTACCCTTTACAGCTCAACTCACCTCTACCTATGGAGCCAGACCCCGTGGAGCACACACAGAGGGTTTTTGTGGGATCCAGCAAATGGAGGAACATGCTGTGGAATGGCACTCCTCTTTCACGTGCCACTCACACGTGCCTCCAGCCTAGATCTACCCAAAGTCCATTTCCTCCTTTCACTCCAGTTCTGTGGGCCATTCTTAAGAATTGGTACTCATTCACTTAAATAGCTAGCAAGAACACACTGAAACATGTAACTAGAGATAAGCTTAAACCTCAAACTCATCATCAGCATTGAATCCAAGATGCACTGATGTTCACGAGAGCTCAGAGCCAAGTCTGCAGTTGAGCCTCATCTGTAGAGCAGATGCCCCGTTTCATCATGGGAAGGATGGTCTTAGATTCACTGTTGGGTTTGCATTAGAGCAGACTGGAAAATGCACCTCCACACACACGCACACCCCCCCCAACAAACTTTTGGTGAAAACAAAAACCCTTCCATCACAATCTCTCCTCTTGGTGAAGGGAGGTGATGCTTCAAGGGAGTCCCTGGCCATGCTGCACCATGGGAGATGCAATCCAGCTTGGGAGCCCAGCCCCCAGAGGAGACTGGAGATATGAGGCTACCCAAGTACAAACTCCCATTAGGGACCACAATGGCATATCAAAATCAAAATGCTTCCTGTTTTGTCAAAAAAGTGAATGCCTTATAATGGTCTATTTCTATTTATTATATATTGTTTTATCCATTCTAAAATATACAAAACTCTTTTACATAAACAAGACTCTGGTTTTCTAATATTTAAAATAAATTCTAAAGAGCCATTGCTTAAAAAATGAAGGTGGTAAACCATGCCCTTTAAAATATAGAGCATGCTCAATTCTTTTAAGAATGTGTTATGTATAATTTTACATCCTGTTTGCTGCTGCTGCATCTGTCGTCCAGAACTGACGTATGTGTGAACGGAACGGCTCAGCCTTTAGCTTAAGCAATAAATCACAAGCTGAAGGGGTAAAAGGCATTTGCTATAGTTCTGTCTGACCACACAGTCCTGTGGCACACAACTTTAAATCATAAATAAATACAAATAAGTAATGATACTCATTAGTAAATACACAATATGAGTTCCATATGTTAACAGATGGAAGGATTTCAATGGAATCTCCTTGCAGTTGTCTACTGAACTGATGGAAGTAAGCTAAGAACATCCCACATTCCTGTAAACAAAGGCTATTATTGTTTTTCTATAAGCAATAAGACTAAGAGTTGACTCATCCACTAGTAGGTGTGCCTACAAATCAAGTTTCACAAGTTAATGAAAGCTGACTGGACTAACAAGAATTTAGCAACAAGTCACTTTTTCCACCTTTCATCTTCAGCTACCAAATTTGTCTTGCTTTGCAACTGCCAGTTGTTCTAAGAAATACATTTATTGGATGTGGATCTTCCTATATCCACTTCCACTATAACCCAGACTAACCAACTCTGAATTCCTGTGATAAAATCTATTTCACAGGAGGATCTTTAGCTGCGAGGGATTACTTTTACCCCTCATGTGTTGTTACTGTAGACAATAGTTGAAGGGTCTCACAGATTTTTTTTTCAGCGATTAGTAAATTCACTGAAAAGTGTGTTTTTTCAGGGCCTCAAACTATTTGCAAATATGGTTTGAATTTGTTGTTTAATAGTTTCAGCCAGAACAAAAGTGAAAAGTTGAAATTGTTTGTTGTGACTATTTTGTTTTGAAACATTTGGATTTTTTGTTTCAAAACAATGTTGTATTTTGGAATTTAGGTATACTTCTTTAAAAAACAGACAAAAGGATAAAACCATTCAAAAACGAAACAAAAAATGGAAAAAAAATGTCAGACAAAATGTGTTTGACCCAGAAGAAATCAGTCAGAAATAAAAAAGTTTCAGTGTGAACCCATTTTTTTTCAGGTTTTTCGATTTGGCACCTGAACCAAAAAAAAAAAAAAAATCTCGTATTCACTCGGCTCAAGCTATATGCTCTAGGGGAGCATTTCTAGTGGGTACAGCAGCGAACAGGAGATTACCGGGACTGCTCCCATCTCAGCTACAGACTCGTGGTGTGAACGTACCCAATTCACATTTTCTCTGTGCCTCAATTTTCCCTTTTTTAAAATGAAGTCAATGTAAAGCGGTTACATTTTTCAGTGAAAGCATTTCCCCCATAAGAAAACATAGCTGTGCAACCAGAATGAGAAGAATATGGAAAGTCTTTATAGACAATTATTGCTTTAAAATGTTTAGCCGGTATATCACAGAGGTGATGCCCATTTTAGAAGTGACATTTTCATGGGCAATTTTCAATTTTCTTGAGAAAATATTTGACCAACAAAATTGAAATAAAAAACAGAAGCTTTGAACACCAAAATATTTTTGGTGACTCCCCCCCCAAACAGTTTTGGGATTGAAAAAGCCAAAAAGCTCAACCAAAACCCAAACAGTTTTACTGAAAATTAGTTTCAAAACCAAAAGCTTTTTCAGCATCTAGGTTTTCACCAGAACCCCGCCCCCCAACACTTGCAGAAAATTTAGGAAGAAACAAAAAATATTTTCAGAGTAACAGCCGTGTTAGTCTGTATTCGCAAAAAGAAAAGGAGTACTTGTGGCACCATAGAGACTAACCAATTTATCTGACCATGAGCTTTCGTGAGCTACAGCTCACTTCATCGGATGCATACTGTGGAAACTGCAGAAGACATTATATACACACAGAGACCATGAAACAATACCTCCTCCCACCCCACTGTCCTGCTGGTAATAGCTTATCTAAAGTGATCATCAAGTTGGGCCATTTCCAGCACAAATCCGGGTTTTCCCACCCTCCGCCCCCCCACCAACAAACTCACTCTCCTGCTGGTAATAGCCCACCCAAAGTGATCACTCTCTTCACAATGTGTATGATAATCAAGGTGGCCCATTTCCTGCATAAATCCAGGTTCTCTCACTTCCTCACCCCCCTCCAAAAACCACACACACAAACTCACTCTCCTGCTGGTAATAGCTTATCCAAAGTGACCACTCTCCCTACAATGTGCATGATAATCAAGGTGGGCCATTTCCAGCACAAATCCAGGTTTTCTCACCCCCCCCACCCCCATACACACACAAACTCACTCTCCTGCTGGTAATAGCTCATCCAAAGTGACCACTCTCCCTACAATGTGCATGGTAATCAAGGTGGGCCATTTCCAGCACAAATCCAGGCTTTCTCACTCCCCCGCCCTGGGGGAACACACACACACACACACACACAAACTCACTCTCCTGCTGGCAATAGCTCATCCAAACTGACCACTCTCCAAGTTTAAATCCAAGTTTAACCAGAACGTCTGGGGGGGGGTAGGGAAAAAACAAGGGGAAATAGGCTACCTTGCATAATGACTTAGCCACTCCCAGTCTCTATTTAAGCCTAAATTAATAGTATCCAATTTGCAAATGAATTCCAATTCAGCAGTTTCTCGCTGGAGTCTGGATTAAAGTTTTTTTGTTGTAAGATAGCGACCTTCATGTCTGTGATTGTGTGACCAGAGAGATTGAGGATGGCATTGTGTTCCGCACGGCTGAGGTTATGGGGCAAGTGATGCTGCTTTTCCACAATTTCAGCCCGTGCACGTCGGTGGAAGCACTCTATGTAGAAGTCCAGTCTGCTGTTTCGACCTTCAGGAGGAGTCCACCTAGAATCCTTCTTTTTGTAGTGTTGGTAGGGAGGCCTCTGTGTAGACCTTCAGATCAGCGGCACTGCTATGGGTACCCGCATGGCCCCACAGTATGCCAACATTTTTATGGCTGATTTAGAACAACGCTTCCTCAGCTCTCGTCCCCTAAAGCCCCTACTCTACTTGCGCTATACTGATGACATCTTCATCATCTGGACCCATGGAAAAGAAGCCCTTGAGGAATTCCTCCATGATTTCAACAATTTCCATCCCACCATCAACCTCAGCCTGGTCCAGTCTACACAAGAGATCCACTTCCTGGACACTACAGTGCTAATAAACAATGGTCACATAAACACCACCCTATACGGGAAACCCACTGACCGCTATTCCTACCTACATGCCTCCAGCTTTCACCCAGACCACACCACATGATCCATCGTTTACAGCCAAGCTCTACGATACAACTGCATTTGCTCCAACCCCTCAGACAGAGACAAACACCTACTAGATCTCTCTCAAGCGTTCTTACAACTACAATATCCACCTGCGGAAGTGAAGAAACAGATTTACAGAGCCGGAAGAGTACCCAGAAGTTACCTACTACAGGACAGACCCAAGAAAGAAAATAACCGAACACCACTAGCCACCACCTTCAGCCCCCAATTAAAACCTCTCCAGCGCATCATCAAGGATCTACAACCTATCCTGAAGGACGACCTATCACTCTCACAGATCTTGGGAGACAGGCCAGTCCTTGCCTACAGACAGCCTCCCAACCTGAAGCAAATACTCACCAGCAACCACACACCACACAACAAAAATACTAACCCAGGAACCTATCCTTGCAACAAAACCCGTTGCCAACTGTGTCCACATATCTATTCAGGGGACACCATCACAGGGCCTAATCACATCAGCCACACTATCAGAGGCTCGTTCACCTGCACATCTACCAATGTGATCTATGCCATCATGTGCCAGCAATGCCCCTCTGCCATGTACATTGGTCAAACTGGACAGTCTCTGCGTAAAAGAATAAATGGACACAAATCAGATGTCAAGAATTATAACATTCATAAACTAGTCGGAGAACACTTCAATCTCTCTGGTCACGCAATCACAGACATGAAGGTCGCTATCTTACAACAAAAAACCTTCAAATCCAGACTCCAGCGAGAAACTGCTGAATTGGAATTCATTTGCAAATTGGATACTATTAATTTAGGCTTAAATAGAGACTGGGAGTGGCTAAGTCATTATGCAAGGTAGCCTATTTCCCCTTGTTTTTTCCCTATCCCCCCCCCCCCAGACGTTCTGGTTAAACTTGGATTTAAACTTGGAGAGTGGTCAGTTTGGATGAGCTATTGCCAGCAGGAGAGTGAGTTTGTGTGTGTGTGTGTGTGTGTGTTCCCCCGGGGCGGGGGGGGAGTGAGAAAGCCTGGATTTGTGCTGGAAATGGCCCACCTTGATTACCATGCACATTGTAGGGAGAGTGATCACTTTGGATGAGCTATTACCAGCAGGAGAGTGAGTTTGTGTGTGTAGTTTTTGGAGGGGGGTGAGGGAGTGAGAGAACCTGGACTTATGCAGGAAATGGCCCACCTTGATTATCATACACATTGTGGAGAGAGTGGTCACTTTGGATGGGCTATTACCAGCAGGAGAGTGAGTTGGGGGGGGGGGGGGGGGACGGAGGGTGAGAAAACCTGGATTTGTGCTGGAAATGGCCCAACTTGATGATCACTTTAGATAAGCTATTACCAGCAGGACAGTGGGGTGGGAGGAGGTATTGTTTCATGGTCTCTGTGTGTATATAATGTCTTCTGCAGTTTCCACGGTATGCATCCGATGAAGTGAGCTGTAGCTCACGAAAGCTCATGCTCAAATAAATTGGTTAGTCTCTAAGGTGCCACAAGTCCTCCTTTTTTTTTAAAAAAAAATATTTTGAAATATCCTGTGAAAAATAATTAGCATCTTTTTGGCTAGCTCTGGTTCAACTGCACCTACATTTGTCCATTCATCTGATATCCTTAAATGAAATGTGAAAACACTAGGAGCTGCTATTTGTAATATTAATACTAAGAGAGGATTACCCTTTCTTTACAGAAGGGAGGTCGCTATGTGCTGGAGGAGGAAAGAAGTAGGTCTAGCACTTGTATCCCCCTTCTCAAAAAGCTTCTTAGGTTCTCTGCCAGCCTCGGAGCCCTTTCTCCATAGGCAACTGTAACTTCTCCATTTTATACCCATTTTAAAGCCTTCAGCTTGTAGGTCAGAGTTCATGCCCATTTTAGAATTGACGTTTCCATTAAGCAATTAAATTTCCCCCTCACTGAGCGGTTCTTTTTTGTTTCAGGTCTCCCTGACCTCAACTAGACGATGCTGATGCACCCCAGCTCAGGGTCTGGCAGTCTCTCTCTTATTTTGTTCCATGAGCTTGTTAACTTTGCACACACTTAAAAGAAAAGAATGGTTTGCCAACGCTGGCATGTGCAGTGTTTTGTTGAGACCGAGGAACCTGTTTTATTCAGTACGGCTAGAGTTTGGGAGAACCTGGTAAATATTTTTCCCCACCCAGATCCTCTCCAGAAGGAGAGCACACTACACGTTCAGCAGCTTGCAATTCATCCTTAGCTAACCCTTTGTGCAATTTGGCTTTGTCTCAAAAACACTTTTAATCTCCTTTGGGCATTTTGAACAGAAGAAATGCAGTTCTGTTTCCCAGCTCTATTTTTAGGAGGGCTGCTGGACTCTGCCCCTCAGGCCATACATGCAGTGTGGATGATAAAAAGATTAGACCCCAGATAACTTTTTAGAGGGTTTGTTGGGTACATACTAAGAGGCGAACTAACTCCTCACATTTTAGCAGGCATGCACAAACTGTAGCCTGCGTGGAAGGAAGGGTTTATGGTGAATGAATGATTATTTTATAGATGTGTTGTGGTACTAGCGAGGCACATCTACCCAGCTCCCATTATGCTAAGCACTTTACGGACAACTTGACAAAGAAGACAGTTCCTTCCCCAGAGAGCTCCGAGTCTGGATGTCACCACGACATGGCAGGTAGACAAAAGACATGTAATGGTGGGATGGGTGAGAGGGCGGATGAGGACACAAAACAAAGAGATTTCAGCAGACCACCACAAGTCTCATCTCACTGCTTCCCTACCCAACGTTTGAGGGTGGACACGGAATGGAAGAGCCATGTTCAGTTTGGCAGATATGAAATTGCAGGAACTTGTATCTATCAAAGGTTCTTGCATGGCCCCATTATTATACTATCTGAGCACCTCAAAATCATCACTATATTTATCCTCCACACCCCTGTGAAATAGGGAAATTCTACTGTTCCCATTTTATAGATGGGGATCTGAGGCACGGAGAGATTAAGCAGATATCCAAGGTGTATTCTTAGCTTGGGTTAACTAACCCAGGTTAAAATAGCAGTGAAGACACAACAACTTGACTTTTAACTTGAGTTAGCAGCTTGAATTCAACCCCAGGTTCCCTGATATGTTTTAACTTGAGTTTTTATGTCTTCATTGCTATTTTAGCTTGATTTAACAGCACACCCTTTTCCTCCATGTAGACATACACTACGTGAGTTGCCCATGGTCACACAGAAAGTGTGTGGCAATGCAGGTGCTTGGAGTATCCAAGTATTAGGCTAGTGATCTAACCACAGGACCATCCTTCCTGTCTATTTTTTGGGATTTCACTGGTGTTTTACTGTTCTTTATTTTGTTCATAAATGATCTGGAAAAAGGGTAAACAGTGAGGTGGCAAAATTTGCAGATGATACAAAATTACTAAAGATAGTTAAGACCCAGGCAGACTGTGAAGTGCTACAAAAGGATCTCTCAAAACTGTGTGACTGGGCAACAAAATGGAAGATGAAATGTAATGTTGATAAATGCAAAGTAATGCACATTGGAAAGCATCATCCCAACTATCCATATAAAATGTTGGGGTCTAAATTAGCTGTTACCACTCAAGAAAGATCTTGGAGTCATTGTGGATAGTTCTCTGAAAACATCCACTCAATATGCAGCGGCAATTAAAAAAAGCGAAGAGAATGCTGGGAATAATTAAGAAAGGGATAGCTAATAGGACAGAAAATATCATGTTGCCTCTATGTAAATCCATGGTACTCCCACATCTTGAATACTGTGTGCAGATGTGGTCGCTCCATCTCAAAAAAGATATATTGGAATTGGAAAAAGTTCAGAAAAGGGAAACAAAAATGATTAGGGGTATGGAATGGCTTCCGTATGAGGAGAGATTAATAAGACTGGGACTTTTCAGCTTGGAAAAGAGATGGCTAAGGAGAGATATGATCGAGGTCTATAAAATCATGACTGGTGTAGAAAAAGTAGATAAGGAAGTGTTGTTTACTACTTCTCATAACACAAGAACTAGGGGTCACCAAATGAAATTAATAGGCAGCAGGTTTAAAACAAATAAAAGGAAGTATTTCTTCACACAATGCACTGTCAACTGGTGGAACTCCTTGCCAGAGGATGTTGTGAAGGCCAAGACCATAACAGGGTTCAAAAAACAACTAGATCAGTTCATGGAAGATAGGCCCATCAATGGCTATTAGCCAGGATGGGCAGGGAGGGTGTCCCTAGCCTCTGTTTGCCAGAAGCTGGGAATGGGTGACAGGGGATGGATCACTTGGTGATTGCCTGTTCTGGTCATTCCCTCTGGGGCACCTGGCATTGGCCACTGTCGGAAGACAGGATACTGGGCTAGATGGACCTTTGGGCTCACCCAGTGTGACCGTTCTTATGTTCTTCCTTTATGTCTCTGTACTACAAGTCACGAACCTGATCCAGCCTTGGGTGTGCCTGCATAGGGGCTTTAACTGGAAGCTTTTTGATGAGTGTCAGGTAACCCACAGTGTGCCAGTCACACAAGTGGCATGCACACACCTATTCCGTTTTCAATTCGTGTTGTGTGAACACACAGAGGCAGTTTTCTGCAAGTGGAGGCCTAGTGGTCTCCGGGGGTATACACTGAGGTCCTTGCTTCACTGCTGAGCAGCGTGCCTTCTGGGATTGCTTTTGCTGTAAATTGTGGGAACCAAGCTGGGTTCAGTTGAAAAAAAATCCCATGATTCCACTGTCTTTGCCCCATTCTGCTTTTCTTGGTGGGCTTGTGCCATTGTTTAATTGCTTCCTGTGATCAGGGACCCAACCCTGCTTCAGGCCACGGCGGTGATGCATGCGAAGGTGCAGAGGCAACTCGGGGCATTCGTGTTCTCCCTTCGCGCCACCAGGCAGATCACGCAGGAGCAGAAGAACAGTTCACAGGGGCAGCAGCAAGCGCAGGAGGAGGTCACTCTGTGGTGGCGACAGCAGGATGAAGAGGATGAACAGTGAGACACTGAGCTGTTGGAAGAAGAGGACCAGTTCCCGGATCACCAACACAGTGCTCAGCGCTGTTTCTTGGCCCAGGAGACCAGCATGGATCGGTGGGAGAGGATTTGTTCTGCGGATGTGGGATGACCAGCATAGTGGTGAAACAGGATGGGGATGGCTACCTTGTTTGAGTTCTGTGCAGGACTGACCTTGGAGTGTCAGGAACAGCATACCAACATGTCCTCCCCAAACCTGTGGAGAACCGGGTAGCTATTGATATTTGGAAGCTAGCCATCCCGGAATATCATTAATTCCAAGTGGTGCAGCCAAGCAATTCAGCATTGGGAGATCAACTGTTGGAGCCATTCTCATGCAGGTCTACTATGCCATTGACAAGGTGCTGTCTAACTGGGTCATACAGCTGGGGATTGCTCAGGAGATTATCAATAGATTGGCATGCATGGGGTTTCCCATGGGACATCTGATGCAACCCATGTGCCTATCATTTGCCCACATCCCACCTCCTGCTAGGGTGCAGAATTTATACACAGAAAGGGTAATTTCTCCATGGTGTGCCAAGGACTGGTAGACCACCATAGCAGATTTATGAACATAAATGCAAGGTGGTCTGGAAGGGTCCATGTCGCTAGGATCTTTTGGAACTCAGTACTATTTAGATTAATGGAGAAAGGACGGTTTGCCCCTACGATCACTATGGACATTAATGGTGTGGAGATCAGTCTGTTTCTTGTGGGAGAACGGGCTTGTCCTCTGGTGGCCTGGCTAATGACATGACACACGGGCCACGTGGAAGGAAGGAACATTTTAACTAGTGCCCGAGCAGCTGCAGGGTGGCGGCTGAACGTGCATTTGGACATTTGAAAGGCTGATGGTGCTTGTCAGGCAATAGGTTGGAAGCGGAAAAAACCAAACATTCTGACCGTTATCGTGGCATATTGTGTTCTGCCCAGTATCTGTGAGGGCAAGGGAGAAAGCCTTAACCATGGGTGGGAGGCTGAGGTTCAGAGACTTGCTTAGCAGTTGGAGCGGCCAGCGACATTCCCACAGAAATGGCTGCTGTGTGGCGAAATGCTGTCAGGGATCCCTGTTGTTCCTCACTGGAAAAAGAACCATCACTTATTGTGCATATTCCAGATAGGCCATGGCAGCCGCTTTTCCCATATGTATATGTAACTTCACCTCCCCGAGACTCTTCCCATTCATTGGGACTCTCAGAGCCAGTAAGTGATCCGTGTGCAAAGAGCAGGTTGGGTGCCTTGGGGTGTCTGTCTGCTGCGTAGGCTGTTATGTGGTTTGGGGAGGTGCAGTGGTTGGAATTATGTTCCCGCTTTGGTTTGATAGTTTTCTTTGTGTGATGAGGTGCAAGTTACGAGATGGGGTGGGGATGGGGGAGACATTGGAGGGGCAATCTGGAGAGTAACCCCCTCTACATCCCCTGAGCTGTCCTGACTCTCCGTGACATTACGCTGAGCCTGCTAGGAGGCAGAGAGTGGCCTTATTCAAGAAGGCCAAGGGCACAGCAGCAAGATAAAGTCACAGCCTATCCACCAGGATGGTCCTCGCAGAAGTGCTGCAGGAGTGGGAGGGGATTGCAACCATAATGGATGTTGCAGGGATGGGCACATGGCTATTTGCTATAATGTGAGAAACAAAAATCAAGCAATTCCTCAGGCTTAAATTCTGCTATATCTTCCATGAAGACAGGGAATAAGGGCAGAGAAAAATGGACAGGATCCTGCAATGATTGTCAGCTCTAATGCGTGTTACGGGGCACTTGTACCTCAGCGGGCAGCAGTACTATTTATGTCTGCATTGGGCGTGCAGTGTCAATGGATGCAAACTGTGAACACTAATCCAACGTCTTTTCCTGTAGGTACTGTCTCAATAAACTATTGACTTTTGCACAAATGGAGACAGTGGCTGTGCCATGCTGGTGGCCACCAACTGAGACGGCAAAAATCAGGGTGGGAATGTTTGCCGGTTCAGACAGATGAGGAAATGGGAAAAGGAAAACAGGCAGATGGGCAAGTGACCTCTGTGTCCTAGTCCTTTAAACAGTTGGTAGTCATGGCTTGAGCATGTCGCAGAGGCTGGGAGGAGCAGAGGCTGTTTTAGAAATACATATTGGATGGGGGAGAGGGACAGCATGGGCTGAGGGAGGTAGGGGCTGGACATTCAGAAGGTCTTTTAGCTCACATCCACCTACAATAGCTGTGGCTGTGGGCCACCCAGAACCAAAGCCAGAATGGCAGTATAGCTCTATAATAATAATAAACTGTAAAGATAGGCACTTGCATGCGAAAGTTCCCTCCAGGGGATCTGCCTCTTCGGCCCCAGCCTGGGTCTTTGGTTGGGACTTGGGTTCAGCTGACACAGGGCAGGCATTGGGGTCCATTGCATTAAGGCAGGACTGGGGCTAGCTTTCCAGCTGGCTGGCATCTGGGTTCTAACACCCCAAAAGGATCCTGGCTTTCAGGGGGAAGCTCCTCTCTAGAATGGTCCTGCTCATCCTGTGATGGGTCTATGCAGTTGGCCTCAGTGGGGTGGACAGGGCAGTCAGCAGGATCTGGAAGGTGTCTGGGACAGGTTGTGCTATGACTGTGTAGAATTCTGTCCAGTTCATCAAAAATGGACAGGTCACATGTTCCCTGCTGGATTGTCTCCTTTTGTCCCTCGTTTCCATGTATTATCTCCTGAGCTGCTTGCTCTTTATCCGCACTGGTCAGCATCCCAGTCGTGGCCCTTCTCACACATCTGACTTGCAATGTCCACAAACAGATCATTAATTCAGTGGCTGGGCACAAGAGCTTCCTTACCTGACATTACTCCCCAAATGGCAATGAGATCCAGGGTCTCTGCATTGTTCAAGGTGACTGCGTGAGACATATTGTGAAGGTTCTGGAGTGCTATCCCAGTTGTATAATAATAATAATAATAATAATAATAATAATAATAATACATTGGGGGTCAGGAGCAAATGGGCAAAATCTGGCTCCACACCAGCTTTTAAAAGAATGAAGGGTCATCCTGGGAACTGGAAACCAAAGTAGGGAGAGCACACAGGTAAATGGATAGGTCAGGAATGGTCAACCTGCAAAGCCCTGTGGGATAGCTGTTGGCAGCATGCAAATAGTGGCACACAGCAATTGCATGAACATGAACAAAAGAGCAAACTAATTCAATCTGAAGCAAACCTAGTCCACTTTGCAAGAGGATTCCAGAGTCTGTGATAAAAGCAGAGTTAGTGAACAGTGATACATTGTGTTGTCTGTATGCAAGCATTTTCAAACTAGATTAACTAGATATGATTTAGTTTAAAACCCCTGTGTACACAAGCCCCTCAGTTCAGGAGAGCACTTCAGTACATGCCTAAAGCTAAGCGTGCTGTCTTGAAACACAACCCTAGTGGCAACTGCAACCAATAACTGTATTCCTTTTTCCCCATCTTTATTTCTACAGGTAAATAACTTCTGAACAGAGATGAGCTTGAACCAAGCCCCCGCTTTAAAACACTTTGAACTTTGAGAAATTTAGATCAAGATCTGATAGTTATAATTGGCCTCTGTGTTTTTTATGGAGTGAACCAAGACCCCGGATGGAAAACATATAACTGGATTTGGCTCCGAACTTGGCGATGTGAGCCTCTCTCAGTTTTTTTAAGCAATTAGCAATAACTTAATGAAGAGATAAAAGAAACAAAACCATCACAGACAAAGTGACACTGCTGTGATTCTGGATCTCCCAGTCAAGCTGTATTTTAAAAGAATCCCTATTGAGGTTGCAGGAACAAACCATCCTGATGTATAGAAAGAATAGTAAATATGTCAGGTGACCAGCTTGGCTTAACAGTGAAATCCTTGCTGATCTTAAACATGAAAAAAGAAGCTTACAAGAAGTGGAAGATTGGACAAATGACCAGGGAGGAGTATAAAAATATTGCTCAGGCATGCAGGAGTGAAATCAGGAAGGCCAAATCACACCTGGAGTTGCAGCTAGCAAGGGATATGAAGGGTAACAAGAAGGGTTTCTACAGGTATGTTGGCAACAAGAAGAAGGTCAAGGAAAGTGTGGGCCCCTTACTGAATGGGGGAGGCAACCTAGTGACAGAGGATGTGGAAAAAGCTAATGTACTCACTGCTTTTTTTGCCTCTGTCTTCATGAACAAGGTCAGCTGCCAGTCTACTGCACTGGGCAGCACAGTATGGGGAGGAGGTGACCAGCCCTCTGTGGAGAAAGAAGTGGTTTGGGACTATTTAGAAAAGCTGGATGAGCACAAGTCCATGGGGCCGGATGCATAGCATCTGAGGATGCTAAAGGAGTTGGCGAATGTGATTGCAGAGTCATTGGCCATTATCTTGGAAAACTCATGGTGATCGGGGGCAGGTCCCAGATGACTGGAAAAAGGCTAATATAGTGCCCATCTTTAAAAAAGGGAAGAAGGAGAATCCAGGGAACTACAGGCCTGTCAGCCTCACGTCAGTGCCTGGAAAAATCATGGAGCAGGTCCTCAAGGAGTCAATTTTGAAGCACTTAGAGGAGAGGAAAGTGATCAGGAATGGTCAGCATGGATTCACCAAGGGCAAGTCATGCCTGACTAATCTAATTGCCTTCTATGATGAGATAACTGGCTCTGTGGATGAGGGGAAAGCGGTGGACGTGTCATACCTTGACTTTAGCAAAGCTTTTGACATGGTCTCCCACAGTATTCTTGCCAGCAACTTAAAGAAGTATGGGCTGGATGAATGGACTATAAGGTGGATAGAAAGCTGGCTAGATTGCCGGGCTCAATGGGTAGTGATCAATGGCTCCATGTCAAGTTGGCAGCCGGTATCAAATGGAGTGCCCTAAGGGGCGGTCCTGGCGCTGGTTTTGTTCAATATCTTCAGTAATGATCTGGAGGATGGTGTGGATTGCACCCTCAGCAAGTTTGCAGATGACACTAAACTGGGAGGAGAGGTAGATACGCTGGAGGATAGGGATAGGATACAAAGGGACCTAGACAAATTAGAGGATTGGGCCAAAAGAAATCTGATGAGGTTCAGCAAGGACAAATGCAGAGTCCGGCACTTAGGATGGAAAAATCCCATGCACTGCTGCAGGCTGAGGACCAACTGGCTAAGCAGCATTTCTGCAGAGAAGGATTAAAGTGGAGGAGAAGCTGGGTATGAGTCAACAGTGTGCCCTTGTTGCCAAGAAGGCCAACGGCATATTGGGCTGTATTAGTACGAGCATTGCTAGCAGATCGAGAGATGTGATCTTTCCCCTCTATTCAAAATTGATGAGGCCTCATCTGGAGTACTGTGTCCAGTTTTGGGCCCCACACTACAAGAAGGATGTGGAAAAAATTGGAAAGAGTCCAGCGGAGGGCAACAAAAATGATTAGGGGGCTGGGGAACATGACTTTTGAGGAGAGGCTGAGGGAACTGGGATGATTTAGTCTGCAGAAGAGAAGAATGAGGGGGAATTTGATAGCTGCTTTCAACTTCCTGAAGGGGGGGTTCCAAAGAGGATTGATCTAGACTGTTTTCAGTGGTAGCAGATGACAGAACAAGGAGTAAGGGTCTCAAGTTGCAGTGGGGGAGGTTTTGTTGGATATTAGGAAAAACTTTTTTATTAGGAGGCTGGTGAAGCACAGGAATGGGTTCCCTAGGGAGCTGGTGGAATCTCCTTCCTTAGAGGTTTTTAAGGTCAGGGTTGACAAAGCCCTGGCTGGGATGATTTAGTTGGGGATGGGTCCTGCTTTGAGCAGGGGGTTGGACTAGATGACCTCCTGAGGTCCCTTCTAACCCTGATAATCTATGATTCTATGAATGTCCTTCAAACTCTTGGGTGTGACATCACCATGTTAGATAACATACTGATCCAAAGCTCAGTAGGGATGGATTCAAAGTTCAGTGAAATCAATGGAAAGATTTCAGTAGGCTTTGGTTAGATCAGAACCTTAATGCATAGAATCATAGAATCATAGAATATCAGGGTTGGAAGGGACCCCAGAAGGTCATCTAGTCCAACCCCCTGCTCAAAGCAGGACCAATTCCCAGTTAAATCATCCCAGCCAGGGCTTTGTCAAGCCTGACCTTAAAAACCTCTAAGGAAGGAGATTCTACCACCTCCCTAGGTAACGCATTCCAGTGTTTCACCACCCTCTTAGTGAAAAAGTTTTTCCTAATATCCAATCTAAACCTCCCCCACTGCAACTTGAGACCATTACTCCTCGTTCTGTCATCTGCTACCATTGAGAACAGTCTAGAGCCATCCTCTTTGGAACCCCCTTTCAGGTAGTTGAAAGCAGCTATCAAATCCCCCCTTATTCTTCTCTTCTGCAGGCTAAACAATCCCAGCTCCCTCAGCCTCTCCTCATAACTCATGTGTTCCAGTCCCCTAATCATTTTTGTTGCCCTTCGCTGGACTCTCTCCAATTTATCCACATCCTTCTTGAAGTGTGGGGCCCAAAACTGGACACAGTACTCCAGATGAGGCCTCACCAATGTCGAATAGAGGGGAACGATCACGTCCCTCGATCTGCTCGCTATGCCCCTACTTATACATCCCAAAATGCCATTGGCCTTCTTGGCAACAAGGGCACACTGCTGACTCATATCCAGCTTCTCGTCCACTGTCACCCCTAGGTCCTTTTCTGCAGAACTGCTGCCTAGCCATTCGGTCCCTAGTCTGTAGCTGTGCATTGGGTTCTTCCGTCCTAAGTGCAGGACCCTGCACTTATCCTTATTGAACCTCATCAGATTCCTTTTGGCCCAATCTTCCAATTGGTCTAGGTCCTTCTGTATCCTATCCCTCCCCTCCAGCGTATCTACCACTCCTCCCAGTTTAGTATCATCCGCAAATTTGCTGAGAGTGCAATCCACACCATCCTCCAGATCATTTATGAAGATATTGAATAAAACCGGCCCCAGGACCGACCCTTGGGGCACTCCACTTGATACCGGCTGCCAACTAGACATGGAGCCGTTGATCACTACCCGTTGAGCCCGACAATTTAACCAGCTTTCTACCCACCTTATAGTGCATTCATCCAGCCCATACTTCCTTAACTTGCTGACAAGAATACTATGGGAGACAGTGTCAAAAGCTTTGCTAAAGTCAAGAAACAATACATCCACTTCTTTCCCTTCATCCACAGAACCAGTAATCTCATCATAAAAGGCGTGCATGACTACTGTATCCCGCCGTGAACTGCTGACGTAAAAGCAAGAACAAGAAAATTGGGCTTCTTGTAGAAATTAGTGAGTGAACTTCCCTGGCCTGTATTATGTAGGAGGTGAGACTCTATGACCACATGTCATTTTGAATGGTCCCTGCTGATCTTAAAGTCAGAATTCAAAGTGACACAAAGGATAAGAATTGAAAGCCCACATAGGGTGTGTTTCCTGTACAGGTATGGAATGTTCAGGGTGTGTACCTGTTCACCCACAGCTATATTTATGTTCCATAAAGACAAATTACAAGTTATTGAGCTAGGAGGGGGAAATGAGATAAAAGAACTTGCCTAATTACAAATGCACCTCTACCACCATTTTCCTTAACCCCTGACTTGGTATAGTCAGATTCATGCACACTGACATTTTTGTTGCTTTCCACTATTCAGATTTATTCAGCAAATATTAAAGCATGTTCATATTTTTGGTTTTTCTATTGGTTGGATTTTGGTTTGGTTTATAAATTGAAACAGTGGGGTAAATTGTGCTCTCAGATAGACCTGAGCAACCCCATTGCAGTAACTGGGGAGGTATAGCTGTCACAAAGGGCAGAGCTTGGCACAGGGTTTGCAGTTTTTCCTCTGTGTTTCGATTGAAAGATGGATATTAAACATGTCAGCACTCCTCATTTTGAAGGAGTTTTTTGTTACGCAAGGTGGGGTGAGGCAGAGATGGAAAAGGTAAAGGGAGAAGTGGGTAGGAGGTGAACACAATGACATAGTAAATGGGATCGTAGGAGGACACAAGTATGGCTGGTTGGCCCCCAGAATTCCTGTACTACAGGAAATTTCAAATAATAATAATAATAATAATAATTCCACATCCAAACAAAGTTTAACAAACCTTCAAAATGGAATGGGTTCCCTTGGGAGGTGGTGGAATCTCCATCCTTTGAGGTTTTTAAGGCCCAGCTCGACAAAGCCTTGTCTGGGATGATTTAGTTGGGGTTAGTCCTGCTTTGAGCAGGGGGTTGGACTAGATGACCTCCTGAGGTCTCGTCCAAACCTTAATCTTCTATGAAAATGTCCCATGGAACAGGACTTCCAAAATTTCATTTGGAAAAAAATCAAAACATTTAATTTAGACTTTTAAAAATGAAATTGATGAGGCTCATGTGAATGACTGTCAATGGGATTTTGTCTCCTAAGTGCCCAAATCCCTTTTGAAAATGAGACTTAGGCTCCTAAATCACTCAGGTGATGCAACACCTAAATACCTTTCAAAATCTTGGTCTCAATCTAATGGCACTTGGAGTAAGATTCTAAGGTACTCTGCTCTGTTGAGTAACACGTACAGCCTTATTGGCCACAACACTGCCGGGGTATCTCCCTTGTACTGTGTGTTGTTGTCATGCCATCAGACCCCCGTCCCATAGCTACAGTCCCTATGAAGGGTCTGCACCAATCTTCCTCAGTCCCTTCACTAAGAGTATTGTCTCCCAGCCACATCCAGGGCTTTTAGGGGCCCCATTTACACTGCTCCTGCCCTTTTACATGGCATAAAGGAGTTGGAGCAGGGGTAAAGCTCCGACTGTTTGTTTATGGCAAAAGGACTATCACCAAAACAATACTCTGAAAAACAAGCTCAACAGCAACAGCTTCCCCCTCAGGCTCTGAGACTCCTGACTGTGACCTTGCTGGAGAGTTTGCTTGTGGTAGCATTACCCACAAACGCAAGGGAAGGGGGTGTCAGTACACTTGCCCTGGACATGTGTGAGGAACCTCTAAGTAGCTCCCTCTTCCTCTTATTCTGTAATAAGAGCCTGTCGTGCAAGAACCAAGCACAATCAGTTTTCACATAGCAAAGTGGGAAAATTACTTGGCTAGCAATGCATTTGGAGGTATGTTGATTTACACCATCTGAAGAACTGGCCCCTTTTGTCTATATAGCATTTTCCATATTTGAATTGCAGTACAATTAATCACCATAACACCCTTGAAAGACAAGTAACTCAATATTACTTCCATTTTATACATGGAGGCTGAGACCCGGGGAGGTTGAGTAACCTATTCAAGGCAACGGCACAGAAAGGGAGTATCAGAGTGGCACTGAGGCGCATACATAGCCAAGTAGTTCACCCTGTCTGCAATCACATAACTTCAGAGATCAGAACTCGAGCTTGTCGAAAAGTCCAATTCGATTTCCATGGAAATTTGATTTTTCAGTAACAAAAATATTGAAAAGTAGTTACTCTTTTGTTTTGTGTAGAATTCATGAAAACCAGAAAACGTTGTTAACATTGAACTGTTATTGCCAAACGTTTAGATGTTGACAAAACTGTGCTCCCCGCCCCCACTAAATATTTTCATTGAAAAGTTTTGACCATCTCTACCTAAAACTAAGAGAAGGTGAGAGGGGATAAGCATGAGCAAAGTGCGGTTTGTGGAGGTTGTCAAGGCTAGGACTACAACAGGGTTTAAAAGAGAACTGAATAAATTCATGGAGGTTAAGTCCATTAATGGCTATTAGCTAGGATGGGTAAGGAATGGTGTCCCTAGCCTCTGTTTGTCAGAGGGTGGAGATGGATGGCAGGGGAGAGATCACTAGATCATTACCTGTTAGGTTCACTCCCTCTGGGGCACCTGGCATTGGCCACTGTTGGTAGACAGGATACTGGGCTGGATGGACCTTTGGTCTGACCCTGTAATGGTCATTCTATGTTCTTATGGTTTAAATGCCATTTTGACATTTTCGCTCTGTCCCCTCTTGTTTTATTGTCTCAATTTCTTCTGTTTGGTTACAGAACTGTCCACATTGGATGCCGAAGAGGACATGCCAGTCAAAGCCTTGCCATCAGTGAAATTCCTGATGGTAAATTCCCACTGGAATCCAAAGACTTCTTCTTTCCCTAATCCCAAGGGAACTCAATAGAGTGTGGCAATTTCCTCTGGAACACATATAGCAATGAGTAAGCCACGAGTCTGTCACGGGGGTCATGGAAGACATGGATTCCATGACTTTCCAGGACCTCTGGGACTTATGGTCCCAGGCCGCCCCTCCCCCCGACAGCCTGTAAAAATTGCTGACTTAGAACATACATACCTGTTTAGTCTTTGATTGTGCATTTACACTAAAATTCATGAGCTAAATATTAAAGTGAGAATCTGAAACCACAAGAGAATGGTAATTTACTTGAGAAGATCAAAACGAGAAAACTGGAGATGTTTCTTATTCAATGGCTCTAGAATATGCTGGACATGGAAGAACATTGGGCACCATTTATATTGCTATCCATCAGAGGATTAACACAGGACTTCGGTTGGCGTGGAAACATACTTCTTTGATTGGCCAAGGACTCTTCTTATAATTCATTCATCCTTGATGAGGAATTATATCTTCAAGCCCGTGAGAGGGATTGAAACTTTGATGCATCTCAGCTCTAAAATTGCTATTTACCTGTACTTTGGACCTCTCCTCTCTTCTTGGGAGAGAGGTGAAGACTATGCTGGAGTACACAAACATTTATAAGAGTGTGACTTGAAAAAAAAGTCCAATATTTTGCAGCAACAGTCATCCAGAGCACGGTAGTAGACCTACTATACAGTGTGGTGGCCTGGGTATTTAGGGTAGGATTTTCAAAAATACGTTAGTGATGAAGGAACAGAGCTGTGCAAACGATTGTCAGTTTGCTGACAATTCCAGAAATAAGTGTAAATACCCTGCCGTTGAGCCGAATGGTCTGGGGGACATCCAAAAGTGTTGAGTAACCGGATTTGGATAAACAGAAGGGCTGTTTGAGCTGCAGTTTCACTGACACAGAAATAGAGGGAAGAAGGCAGTAATGCTGTGTTTACTTAGTACTCTGTACTAAACCAACTCACAACTTTGAGTTTATTAAAACACCAAAATTGTATTAAAACCATCGTCGACACAATTTACTTCTGATTAACTCAAATTAAACACAATTTAATTTGTCTTGCCAAGCTTCTGTTGCTGTTGAAATTGGATTAGGTCTTGGTAACTGCTCAGAACCACTATACAAACACAAAACCAATGATAAGCTCTAAACAGGAGCTTGAAGCTAATTAAGACGTTATAAGTGGATGATTAACTAACACAGGGCAACATGGGGGAAACACTCTCAATTGGGATAATTAGGATTCTCAGATAAAGGGAATTCAGATAACTTGAATTATACCTTAATCCCTTTTCGGTCAAACAAAAACCAAAATGTTTTGATATTTCTGACAAGTAATATGTTTTGTGTCTGTGGAGTGGTTATAGATAGAGTTCCTGGTCCTCCACAATTACCAGATAGGACAAGGATGTATTGCATTCGGAGCTTAAAAAATGTGTGAACTTCCTAATTAGGGAGTACTCCAGTTACTGCTTAGGTTCTCATTGTGCTTATCCATTTATCAACATTTGCATTGTCAATTCATAGTTAAATCTCCATGGACACAAAAGATACCATCCTCTCTTTTCAGAGTGGTAGCCATGTCAGTCTGTATCAGCAAAAAGAACAGGAGTACTTGAGGCACCTTAGAGACTAACCAATTTATTTGAGCATAAGCTTTCGTGAGCTACAGCTCACTTCATCGGATGCATTCAGTGGAAAATACAGTGGGGAGATTTATATACACAGAGAACATGAAACAATGGGTGTTACCATACACACTGTAACAAGAGTGATCAGGAAAGGTGAGCTATTGCCAGCAGGAGAGCAGGGGGGTGGGGAACCTTTGTAGTGATAATCAAGGTGGGCCATTTCCAGCAGTTGACAAGAAAGTGAGGGGAATGGGGGGGGGATAAACATGGGGAAATAGTTTTACTTTGTGTAATGACACATCCACTCCCAGTCGCTATTCAAGCCTAAGTTAATTGTATCCAGTTTGCAAATTAATTCCAATTCAGCAGTCGCTCATTGGAGTCTGTTTTTGAAGTTTTTTTGTTGAAGAATTGCTACTTTTAGGTCTGTAATCAAGTGACCAAAGAGATTGAAGTGTTCTTCGACTCGTTTTTGTCCTCACCCTTAACTATTTCACATTTGGGGACAATGTATACCTTCAAATCAGAGGCACTTCTATGGGAACCCGCATGGCCCCACAGTATGCCAACATTTGTATGGCTGACTTAGAACAACGCTTCCTCAGCTCTTGTCCCCTAATGCCCCTACTCTACCCGTGCTACATTGATGACATCTTCATCATCTGGACCCATGGAAAAGAAGCCCTTGAGGAATTCCACCATGATTTTAACAATTTCCATCCCACCATCAACCTCAGCCTGGACCAGTCCACACAAGAGATCCACTTCCTGGATACTACGGTGCTAATAAGCGATGGTCACATAAACATCACCCTATACTGGAAACCCACTGACCGCTATTCCTACCTACATGCCTCCAGCTTTCACCCAGACCACACCACATGATCCATCGTTTACAGCCAAGCTCTACGATACAACTGCATTTGCTCCAACCCCTCAGACAGAGACAAACACCTACTAGATCTCTCTCAAGCGTTCTTACAACTACAATATCCACCTGCGGAAGTGAAGAAACAGATTTACAGAGCCGGAAGAGTACCCAGAAGTTACCTACTACAGGACAGACCCAAGAAAGAAAATAACCGAACACCACTAGCCACCACCTTCAGCCCCCAATTAAAACCTCTCCAGCGCATCATCAAGGATCTACAACCTATCCTGAAGGACGACCTATCACTCTCACAGATCTTGGGAGACAGGCCAGTCCTTGCCTACAGACAGCCTCCCAACCTGAAGCAAATACTCACCAGCAACCACACACCACACAACAAAAATACTAACCCAGGAACCTATCCTTGCAACAAAACCCGTTGCCAACTGTGTCCACATATCTATTCAGGGGACACCATCACAGGGCCTAATCACATCAGCCACACTATCAGAGGCTCGTTCACCTGCACATCTACCAATGTGATCTATGCCATCATGTGCCAGCAATGCCCCTCTGCCATGTACATTGGTCAAACTGGACAGTCTCTACGTAAAAGAATAAATGGACACAAATCAGACGTCAAGAATTATAACATTCAAAAACCAGTCGGAGAACACTTCCATCTCCCTGGTCACTCGATTACAGACTTAAAAGTCGCAATATTACAACAAAAAAACTTCAAAAACAGACTCCAAGGAGAGACTGATGAATTGGAATTAATTTGCAAACTCGATACAATTAACTTAGGCTTGAATAGAGACTGGCAGTGGATGGGTCATTACACAAAGTAAAACTATTTCCCCATGTTTATTCCCCCCCCGCACTGTTCCCCTCACATTCTTGTCAACTGCTGGACATGGCCCACCTTGATTATCGCTACAAAGGTTTCCCCCCACCCCCGCTGTTAATAGCTCACCTTACCTGATCACTCTTGTTACAGTGTGTATGGTAACACCCATTGTTTCATGTTCTCTGTGTATATAAAATCTCCCCACTGTATTTTCCACTACATGCATCTGACGAAGTGAGCTGTAGCTCACGAAAGCTTATGCTCAGATAAATTTGTTAGTCTGCAAGGTGCCACAAGTCCTCCTTTTCTTTTTGCAGATACAGACTAACACGGCTGCTACTCTGAAACCTGAGGCACCTTAGAGACTAACAAATTTATTTGAGCATAAGCTCTTTGCTCACTAGATGGTGCTGTTTCTAGCAGCAATAAAACCCCTCAAGTTTCAATGAAACTTAGGAAAAGATGAGAAGTTCTGAAAATACCTTCAGGGGTTTATATATGCACATTTCATACTGATACACTCTGGATGAACTGTTTTACTCTTCCCATGATCTCATACCCCCCATCTTCACCTGTGGTCTCCCAGCACAGATAACCCTGGCAAACTATGAGCACAGGGATGGCAGTTATGGATCATTCCTGCAAACACATACACACATGCTTAACTTTAGTCCACTGCTCATTTATGTAGAGGTAAGCATGTGCACAGAATGTTTATAGAATCAGAACCAGCAGTGTGCAACTAAAAGGAATAAGAGGAAATTTTGACCCACAAGGTAGAGTTGAAGTTTTTTTAACATTTCAGTGTTATTTTTCACAGAATCTCTCATTTTCGAGAGATTTTAACCAGCACTATCCTAAACTCCTATACACCAAGGCATATTCTTTCCGAAATCCTTGACTATCCTCTGTTGTATAAACATCACATTTGACAGTGTTAGTTGGCATCAAAAATAGTTTTTCTGAGAAAGTTAATAATGTCCATTTGAATTTTCTGCATTTGACTTTCTTTACAGAAAGGAAGGTGGAGGGAAGGTGTATATTTATTTGGACAAAAGGATAAAAAGGGAACAATCCTGTACAAGGAGCAATATGGATGAGACGATAAGAAGTCTTTTCATTTTTAGGTTCCACCACACTGTATGATGGCGACACTGTATTATTCAAGTTCTTGGATCTATTCCACAGTAACTCAATTCCCTCAAAAGTACTGTAGTATTTTAACCTTAGCACATGTACTTGTCAGGAATTTTGGTCTTTTCAGAATGTTTCTTTTATTTAAAGACCTGATTGTTGGTAAAAAGTGCCAATCTTCTGGCCTTTCAGCACACAAAAGTCGCAGTAGTTTAGCCAAAATCAGGTTTTAAACTGGTTTATTTCTACTGGTGAAAAGTGTGGCTTCAGTGACCAGGGTTGCCAGGTGTCCGTTTTCTGACAGCAGTGCCCAGTTGAAAAGGGATCCATCGCTGACCAAGCTGCTAAAAGTCCGCTCGGCAGCACAGCGGGGCTAAGACAGGCTCCCAGTCGGCCCTGGCTCCACATGGCTCCCGGAAGCGGCTGGCATGTCCAGCTCCTAGGCACAGGGGCAGCCTCAGAGGCTCAGCATGCTGCCCCCATCCTGGGTGCTGGCTCAGCAGTTCCCATTGGCTGGTAACCGCAACCAATGGGAGATGCTGGGTGGTGGGGGGAAACTGCGGGGGGGGGGGGCAGCACCTGCTGGTGCCTGTGGATGTGGGCAATGCACAGAGCCCTCTGGCCTCTCCACCTGGGAGCCAGACATGCCAGCCGCTTCCTGGGAGCCGCCTGAGGTAAGCACCACCCCTGCAGCCCGCGCCCTGAACGGCATCCTGCAGTTCTATTCCTCCATCAAACAGGTATAGCAGATGGAGCATCAGTGCAAGTCTCCTTAGATAGCTGCTAGAAATATGTTCCATACCTGACATCAAGGGCATAAGAGGTTATCCATACTTATTCTTTCTTTGGACTGCTATTTCTACGGAGAAAGACCCCTGAGCTGGGGATCATGTAAAGAGCTATACATTGAGACCACCAACGTACTTTGCACAGGCATGCAAATTGGTTGGTCTGGACCAGATCGAATGGTCAAAAATCTATCTATTACAAATCACTGGAGAAAGCCAAACCCTTTACTTGTACATATTATCTATGCAGCTTTGTATACTCTTTTTCTTTAAAGCTGCCTGCAATCGGGATATTGCAGATTATGCTTTTTAAAGCTTTTTGCCATCTCAGTGCTTTCACTAATGCAAGAAAAGATGAACAGAACCAAAAGCCAACATTTTCCTGCCTTTTCTCGTAAGTCTGGCTCAGATACAAGCAGTATATTACATATGACAGCATGTATGCACAGACAATAAAGCTCAATTTTATACCTGAACGACTGAGGACTCCTTAACATTCCCATGCTAACTAGACTGGTTTAAAAATATGCTTCTCTGCAGCATCTACAAATTCCCTGAATCTTTCGCTGTGACAGAGAGTATGCACAGTACTTTGATTTATGTCTTAGAAGTATGATTAATTTCATGGCCTTTTTTAAATTTTTCCATAAACAGAGATTAATTTTAATCATGGAAGCAACTGAGATCACTGCAGATAAGATACGTAGGGAGCAATGTAACATATCCCCAGCAAAAAAACACCCATAGTTAAGCTGTAGTCAAATACATAAAGAAAAAAACTTTAATACACATTGTAGTTTTTAAAAACATCAGAAACATTTCATTTGGATACAAATTTGTTTGTAACCACACCATAAAAATTGCCCTGTGCATTTCTTAACTATGTGAAGTATAATACACTTATTAGATACATAGATTTATTTAGCAGTAAATAAAATCTTAAATAGTTTAATTTTCCCCACGGTGTATGACTAGATCCCAAGTATGAGCGTAGCATGAATACTGTAATTGGATTCTCACATACTAAGAAAAACTTCTCATATCATATCTGTCATCCTTGTTACAAATACAGCAATTATTTTCCTGGAGTCATAGATATTAAGGTCAGAAGGGACCATTATGATAATCTAGTCTGACCTCCTGCACAACGCAGGCCACAGAATCTCACCCACCCACTCCTGCGAAAAACCTCTCACCTTTGTCTGAGCTATTGAAGTCCTCAAATCGTGGTTTAAAGACTTCAAGGAGCAGAGAATCCTCCAGCAAGTGACCTGTGCCCCATGCTACAGAGGAAGGCAAAAAACCTCCAGGGCCTCTTCCAATCTGCCCTTGAGTAAAATTCCTTCCCCACCCCAAATATGGCAATCAACTGAACCCTGAGCATATAGGTAAGATTCACCAGCCAGATACCCAGGAAAGAATTCTCTGTAGTAACTCAGATATTCTATGATTCTATGAGAGTCCAGCGAAGGGCAACAAAAATGATTAGGGGTCTGGAACACATGACTTATGAGGAGAGGCTGAGGGAGCTGGGATTGTTTAGTCTGCAGAAGAGAAGAATGAGGGGGGATTTGATAGCTGCTTTCAACTACCTGAAAGGGGGTTCCAAAGAGGATGGCTCTAGACTGTTCTCAATGGTAGCAGATGACAGAACGAGGAGTAATGGTCTCAAGTTGCAGTGGGGGAGGTTTAGATTGGATATTAGGAAAAACTTTTTCACTAAGAGGGTGGTGAAACACTGGAATGCGTTACCTAGGGAGGTGGTGGAATCTCCTTCCTTAGAGGTTTTTAAGGTCAGGCTTGACAAAGCCCTGGCTGGGATGATTTAACTGGGAATTGGTCCTGCTTTGAGCAGGGGGTTGGACTAGATGACCTTCTGGGGTCCCTTCCAACCCTGATATTCTATGATTCTATGATTCTATGATCCCACCCCATCTAACATCCCACCACAGGCCATTGGGCCTATTTACCATGAATATTTAAAGATGAATTAATTGCCAAAATCATGTTATCCCATCATACCATCTCCTCCATAAACTTATCGAGTTTAATCTTGAAGCCAGATAGGTCTTTTGCCCCCACTGCTTCCCTTGGACCACATCTTGTTCTCATTGAACGAATGGGTGTTTTATTGTTTTAGGCCTTGATCCTGCAAACACTTCAGCACGTGCTACTATGAGTAGTCAACTGATTATAAAGGGGCAACTAACAGGAGTTAAATTAAGCATCTGAGTAAGTGTTTGAAGAATCTGGGCTTTAGTTTCAAGACTTCTCAATGTAGGTAATGGTTATCTAGCTACCTGGGGTACTTATCTCGTTCCCGATACTGTATTATCTCAGCACCTCACAATTGAATGTATTTATCATCCCTGTGAGGTGGGAAGTGCTATTATCCCTGTTTTACAACTGTGGGATTGAGGCCCAGAGAGACCAAGGATATGTCTATACTTTTTTTAAAAGTGTGTTCTTAATTCAGGTTAGCTAATCCACATTGGTTAACTGGGATTAAGATAGTGTGAAGACATGGCAACAGCCTTTACCCCTGGCTTGCAGCTCAAATTAAACCCTATAGAGGAGCCTGTGGCTGAACTGGAACTGCTAAACCTAGTTATCAGTCAAGTTGCTGTGTCTACATGGCTATTTTATCCCATGTTAGCAACACACCTCTTTTTTGCACCATAGACCTACCCAGGGCTGGCTCTAGGTTTTTTGCTGCCCCAAGCAAAAAAATTTTTGGCCACCCTCCCACCACCCTTTTTTTGGCTTTTGCACATGTTTGCACTTTGCAATGTTTTGGTTTTTTTGACGGTTTAAAATTAAAAAAAAAAATGAAAACAGAGAATTTGTAGTTAGTGAAATAAAACAATTTCCTATTGTGTTCATTTAATTTTAACAAGATCGCAATTACAAACAATTTGGGTTCAACTATACACTGTAATGAAAAACGTTAGCTTTCTCCTTGATTGTTGACTGTTTAAAAATACTTATTTGAAGTACAAGATAGTTTTTCTAATTCTTTGTTGCCGGTAGACAGCACCGGAGCGTCGTTTTTGTTTTTGTCCCGGCATTTTAGCCCTATAACCACTGGCACCGACGTGACACAGAAATAGGTGCGAATGGCGCCGACAGGGCGGCAGAGTACACACAAGTAATCATGATTCCTGATTTAATTAATCGATAACCATTAACCTTTACAGATTTACGCCTGTTCACATTATGAGTGACCGTGTCACAGCGTGACACAATGTTTTTCACATCATGCTCCTATCGCACTACTGAAGATTTTTTTCATCTTCATGTATTATTTTTTTCCATACATTGGTGGATTTTTCCAAAAAAAAAAAAAAGAGAGATGGCCGGAATGCCGCCCCTGGAAATGTGCCGCCCCAGGCACGTGCTTGCTTTGCTGGTGCCTAGAGCCGGGCCTGGACCTACCTAGGGTGACCAGGTGTCTGGTTTTTGTCTGGAACACCTGGTTGAAAGGGATCCTGGTGGTTCCAGTCAGCACCACTGGCTGGGCCGTTGACTGGGGGAAGCAGCCGCCACTGGAGGGGTGGGGACCCTAGGGCACATGGGATGGATCCAGCCCCGTGGTTAATTACATCCAACCTCTGCCTTGCCCCGTTGCGGGTGGGAAAGCCCTGAGCTTCCACGGCCCTCCCCACCCCCGGGCAGATTTGAGTGGCCCGTGATTGATTTTTTTCTGTGGGTAAATGGCCTATGACTGAAAAAAGGTTCCCCACCCTGGAATCTGCACCCACATCCAGAGCCCTCACACTCCCCCCACACCCTAACCCTCTGCCCCAGAGCCTCCTCCCGCACTCTGAACCCGTTGGTCTCAGCCTCGAGCACCCTTCTGCACCCCAATTCCCTCATCTCCAGCCCCACATCACAGCCCACATCCCCAGCCGGAGCCCTCTACCCCCTCCCCCGCACCTCAACCCCCTGCCCCAGCCCGGAGCCCCCTCCCACGTCCATAACCCCTCATTTCTGGCCCCACCCTGGAACCACACCCCCAGCCCAGAACCCATACCTCAACCCACACCCCAACCCCCTGACTCAGCTCGGAGCCCCCTCCCATACTCCGAACCCCTCAACTCCACCCCCCAGCCTGTAGCCCCCTCGTGCACCCCAAACCCCTCATCCCTGGCCTCACCCCAGAGCCCGCACCCCTAGTCGGAGCCCTCACCCTCCTCCCACAGCCCAGTGCACTGAGCCCTCACCCCCTCCCGCACCTCAGCCCCCTGAACCAGCCTGGTGAATATGAGTGAGTGTGGGTGGGGAGAGCAAGCAACGCGGGGAGGAGTGGGGATGGAGTGAGCGGGGGGGTCACCTTGGAGAAGGGGCAGGGCATGGGTGGGGCCTTGGAGGAGGGGTGGGGCATGGGTGGGACAAGGGTGTTTTGTTTTTGTGAATAGAAAGTTGGCAACCCTAGACCTACCCTAAGTGACTTGCTCAAGTTCATGGAGGAAGGCTGTGGCAGAGGATGTTAACCATTGGACCTTCATCACTCCCTGATCCCTTAGGTAGCTAAGCCTCCTCTCAATTTGTAACACACTTGGAAGGTGTAATACAGTATATAATGCAGCAGCTACAATAAGTATTATTATTATCGTGCCTAGATCAAGGGTATTGTCATCTAAATGATGATTCTACATTCAGGAGGGCAGAAGATGCCAGCTGCATTTGCATCATGCTCAGTATGGTACAGGGGGCTCTTGTTTTTTCCCCTTTAAATACAATATTTTGTTTGCAACACTACACACACACACACACACACACACACAGTCACTCAATATTAACCCTTTTATCTTGGCCCACCACTCTGGTGCCATGGCTCTACTTAAAAGGGAGCCAAGCATGCCTAACTTGCTGCAATCCCTAGCTCAAACAGAGATTCCCCCAGCAATTTTTGCAGCTCCTCACCCCTGCTGCTCCCTTTGAACGAGCTACATTAAACTGTGGTCAGGTAAAGAAAAGAATCATGAGAAAAAAGGTCAGCTCCCAGACTGCTGCGCTGGGCATCACAAAATGGGGAAGAGATGGCCAGCCCTCTGTGGAGATAGAGGTGGTTAGGGACTATTTAGAAAAGCTGGACGTGCACAAGTCCATGGGGCCGGACGAGTTGCATCTGAGAGTGCTGAAGGAATTGGCGGCTGTGATTGCAGAGCCATTGGCCATTATCTTTGAAAATTCGCGGCGAACCGGGGAAGTCCCGGATGACTGGAAAAAGGCTAATGTAGTGCCAATCTTTAAAAAAGGGAAAAAGGAGGATCCTGGGAACTACAGGCCAGTCAGCCTCACCTCAGTCCCTGGAAAAATCATGGAGCAGGTCCTCAAAGAATCAATCCTGAAGCACTTGCATGAGAGGAAAGTGATCAGGAACAGCCAGCATGGATTCACCAAGGGAAGGTCATGCCTGACTAATCTAATCGCCTTTTATGATGAGATTACTGGTTCTGTGGATGAAGGGAAAGCAGTGGATGTATTGTTTCTTGACTTTAGCAAAGCTTTTGACACGGTCTCCCACAGTATTCTTGTCAGCAAGTTAAGGAAGTATGGGCTGGATGAATGCACTATAAGGTGGGTAGAAAGCTGGCTAGATTGTCGGGCTCAACGGGTAGTGATCAATGGCTCCATGTCTAGTTGGTAGCCGGTATCAAGTGGAGTGCCCCAAGGGTCGGTCCTGGGGCTGGTTTTGTTCAATATCTTCATAAATGATCTGGAGGATGGTGTGGATTGCACCCTCAGCAAGTTTGCAGATGACACTAAACTGGGAGGAGTGGTAGATACGCTGGAGGGGAGGGATAGGATACAGAAGGACCTAGACAAATTGGAGGATTGGGCCAAAAGAAATCTGATGAGGTTCAACAAGGATAAGTGCAGTGTCCTGCACTTAGGATGGAAGAACCCAATGCACAGCTACAGACTAGGGACCGAATGGCTAGGCAGCAGTTCTGCGGAAAAGGACCTAGGGGTGACAGTGGACGAGGAGCTGGATATGAGTCAGCAGTGTGCCCTTGTTGCCAAGAAGGCCAATGGCATTTTGGGATGTATAAGTAGGGGCATAGCGAGCAGATCGAGGGACATGATCGTTCCCCTCTATTCGACATTGGTGAGGCCTCATCTGGAGTACTGTGTCCAGTTTTGGGCCCCACACTTCAAGAAGGATGTGGATAAATTGGAGAGAGTCCAGCGAAGGGCAACAAAAATGATTAGGGGACTGGAACACATGACTTACGAGGAGAGGCTGAGGGAGCTGGGATTGTTTAGCCTGCAGAAGAGAAGAATGAGGGGGGATTTGATAGCTGCTTTCAACTACCTGAAAGGGGGTTCCAAAGAGGATGGCTCTAGACTGTTCTCAATGGTAGCAGATGACAGAACAAGGAGTAATGGTCTCAAATTGCAGTGGGGGAGGTTTAGATTGGATATTAGGAAAAACTTTTTCACTAAGAGGGTGGTGAAACACTGGAATGCATTACCTAGGGAGGTGGTAGAATCTCCTTCCTTAGAGGTTTCTAAGGTCAGGCTTGACAAAGCCCTGGCTGGGATGATTTAACTGGGAATTGGTCCTGCTTCGAGCAGGGGGTTGGACTAGATGACCTTCTGGGGTCCCTTCCAACCCTGATATTCTATGATTCTATGATTCTAAAAGCCTGGCATTTGCTGATTTGATTAAATGTTCATGTGTTTTAGTGAATAAACTGGCTGTAAAATCCTATGGCAAATGTCAGATTTCTGGAACAACAGCTTGGCAACATAATCGCCATAACCTGCAAGCAATGAAACTGACAGGTCAGCATGACTCAATGGGTCACTTTAATTCAGAGTCAATGATGAGCCAAGAAGTCTCCAATTTAGATTCTTATACCATGCTCATCACTGTAGTATCTAAAAAGAACAGGAGTACTTGTGGCACCTTAGAGACGAACAATTTTATTTGAGCACAAGCTTTTGTGGGCTACAGCTCACTTCATCGGATGCACAGAATGGAACATATAGTAAGATATATATATTGTGACAAAGCTCTGTCCTTGCCTCCATGGGTCCCACTTTTCCTGGCAGATGTCCCTAGCCTCAGAGGCTCACTGTGACCCTCCACGTAACCCTTCTCTCTCTAGGGACAAAGGTCACAGTCTACTGAGCCATTTTCATCATAAGCCAGCGAGGGAGGTGAGGAGAAGTTATCCTTCCTTGCACAGTCTCTGTTGTCTCCCAGTCTCAGTGATTAATCAGAGGGCAAAGGTTGGGGGATTAGGGGAGCCCAGCCCCACCCGCTACTCCAGGCTCCAGCCCAGGGACCCTATTAGTATCAGTTATGGTAGATGACCTTTTAGAACCATGACATGTACAATTCCCTGGGCTACTTCCCCCACAGCAGCCCTCACTTCCTCAAGCTCCACTTCACCCTTACCTCAGGGCCTCCTTCCTTGTGCCTGATATGGTGTGTGCTACTCAGCCTCTCCAACAGCGCAACTTCCTCCCACAGCTCCTGACATGCACCCTCACCTGACTGACTGGGAGGCTTTTAACTAATTTCAGCCAGCCCCTGATTGGCTTCAGGTGTCCCAATCAACCTAGCCTTCTCCCTGCCTTCTGGAAAGTTCTTAATTGGCCCCAGGTGTCTTAATTGACCTGGAGCAGCTGCCATTTCACTTAACCTGGTACAAGGGATTTGTTTAGCCTGGAGCTAATAGATCTATCTTCCACTACTTTTCTATAGCCATCTGGCCTTGCCCCGTCACAATATATACTTACAGATAAGTTGGAAGTTATGATACAAACTGTGAGAGGCTAATTAGCTAAGATGAGCTGCTACTCTGAAACCTGAAGGATCAAAGCCACTTCCAGTAGCGCATTAGGCAACATGACTAACATCTGAGAAGTGGTGTTTGTTCTCTTATCTTCTCTCTGGGGGGTAGAGTGTGTGCAGTGGAGTGTCTTGTTTGGGTAGGGATTTTTGTTTTGTTTTTTAAAATATCTAAGTATACCTTTTGCTATGTGTTCATGTTAAGTAAGACAAGGTGAAAGAAATGTGCTTTGTACTTGGAGTGGAAAGTGGTGCGGTTTATGATGGTCACTGGTTCCTTGGGAACTTCATTCCACATTTCATATAGTTCCTGATGTGTACTGAGATCCTTGCAAGCAAATTAAAAGAAGATTCATCATCTTGCACACAGAGAGTTATTCCTGATGGCTAATGCAATGAACAGGCCAGCTAAAAGTGTGATGAATACTGCATACTGAATATATTATAACAAATCTGTAGCTCCCTGGTCCTCTACAGTGGTCACCATGCTGCATGCAATGGCTGTGGTATTCATGGTGGTAGCATGGATTAAAAAAGCACATACCCTCTTATTCCAAACATACAGTCTCCTGTAACATGAGCAAAACCCTCTACTAGGAGAGACAGTGTGGCCTAGTGGATAGGCATTGGACTGGGATTCAAAACCTGGTGTCTATTCCCAGCTCTGCTACTAGCCTGCTGGGTGACCTTGGGCAAGTCAGTTCCCCTCTCTGTGTCTTAGTTTCCCCATCTGTGAAGTGGGGATAGTGATACTTCTTTGTAAAGCCCTTTGAGATCTCCTGTTGAAACATGCTGTATAAGAGCTAGGTATGATTTTTCCTATTATAGAACAACACAAGCTCTTCGAGGCAGGGACCATCCTTGTACAGCACCTAGCCCAGTGCAGCAGGACCTCTAGGCTGCGTAAACAAATCAATACAAACATTACATGGCTTTGTGATAACCACTTGTTCAGTGTTTTGGGCCCATTCCCACTAGCAAAGTTTTTACTTCCTCACCTCACCTCCTCTCCGGCAGCTGTGGGTCCTTCCCTGTGCTAGGTGACACACATCTTCCCTGCAGAAGACAGTCAGCAGTAGCATCTCTGCACCAGCATTGGACAGCCTGCCTCTACAGTCGGTCCTGGATTGCTCATGCAAGGGGCGGGTTAAAGTGCAGTACTAAAGCCCCATGTCTAGCAGACACACAGGCCACCCACTGGAGTCACACCTTTACATCAGAATATCATCTTTCATTTAAAATAAAATCACGTTTCCTGCCCTCATGGACATGGTCGGAAGCTTGACAACGGGACAAGGTGATGAGGTCATCTGAGTTTCTACACAGCCTGGAATCTCAGCTCTGATGGTGCAGAGTGACTCATTCATCTCATTCAAATTAGCTGCCAGCCAAAAAGGAGCAGAACCACAGTGTGGCGGTCAGGACCATAGGGCTCTGTGGCTAGGATCCTGGATTGCTTTAATTCCTTCCTTCCCCCATTATACCTCCATGCCCTTTCTCCCCAGGCCTCCCTGCATCTCTCTCCTCAGGTGCTTCTACCTCCCCCAGCCCTCCGGTTTCTTACTACCCCTCCACCTTTGGGTAAGTGGGCTTAGTTAATGGTGGGCCAAACCCATAAACATTGATCCTGAACTTCAAGAGCCAGGTCCTTTGCTGGGTTAAATCAGCAGAGCAATACTCGTTTTAGTGAGTGGCACCAATTTGCATCTGCTGAGGATCTGGCCACATGAATTTAGATGACCACCACCAGATCTGGACTGAACCTGCTTCTGGTTTGGTAATACCAAGACTCCTAACAGAAAGGTTATCCAGAAAAACACAAACCAAAACCAATCTGGGTTTTGCCCATCTGCAGTACTAGTAGACTCATTTGCTTTCCTATCAAATAAGTGTTTGTTTGCAGCAATCTCATTCAATCTTAATTGCTTATTCACTGGCATCTATTTGACATTTTCTCCCCCCTCTAGTGATTTGACTAATTAGTATCAGTATGCTGTGCCATCCTGAGTTTTGACTGTTTTGAAGATGCCAGCTGCTTTCCTGGCACCCAACATTCCAGTCCCACCTTTCTCTTCTTTTCAAGATTTAGGGATTATTGTGTGGTTGTTAAGCTCCTGAAAATATGTCTCCACATCCAAATCAATGGAAAGCAACAAGGGTATGAGATTTGGTTCCTTGCCTGTTCTGGAAAGAATGTGAGGTGGGGCCATAGTCTTTTCAGCAGAACTTCTCACTGATTTGGGGAATGATTCTGCTGAAAAAACGGGGGGACAATATGGCCCTATGGATCTCTGAAACCATGCAAGACCACAGTTTAGAGAGTGCATCAAAGGCTGGATTAATTACAGTGGGACAATTTCTACATGTGATATGCCACTGGGTATTGAGAAGGCTTACCGGTAATTAATTTGTTTCCAAGTGCATTTGATTTCTTTGGATGAAAGCTTCTATAGACATATTACTGTTAAACATGGTTTGCTGATATACGGCCAAACCCTGTTTGACTTTACCATGATCAGGATTCAGTTCTGTGTGTCTGAACACTAGGAGTATGGAAAATCAAGACTAGCTAACAGTGAAATGGCGGAAAATAGGAAATAGTGGGCATAAAGGATCATGTTCTTAATCTTTTCACAATTGGAATCTCAGTATTGATGGGTACAATTTACTGTACAATATAGAAGATAGACTGAAAGAATTTTCAAATTTACACTTACTTTTTGAATACAGAATGAATTTTCTGATACTGGCCAAGTAAACCTGTTAATGAGTATATGAGCTAAAACTAATTAAAAACTAATATGTCCTGTCAGAAACATAGCAGCTTTGTTACTCTTTTCCTTTCTCCATAATTCAAATACTGCAGCACAACAACAAGGGGAAAATTTTATTTTAATGAGTTTCCTCTAATCTGGGACCACAAACATTAAGATGCCTTATTCTTAATCACATGACTATTCCATGGTGTTATGCAGGACAGAGTGAAGGTTCTCTGGGTACCCGCTTGAGTATTTACATATCTTCATGTGTTTGAATTTCTTTTACGTTGAACCTGAACTCTGAAATTCCTGAATTTACAGTGCTTGTTGTTGAGATGGCAACATCCCTTGTAATGTTTTTTACCCTAAATTACTGGCAGGTACTGTGAACCTTAACTCCACTGTGATATAAATGGGAATACTGAATGTATTTATAAAATCAGTGAGGCAATATGTAGTGAGTGAATGAGCTAGGAAAGTGTTCAAAAATAGCACAATTAAATAAGTGTTTACTGATATCTGGCCATCCCCTGAAATCTTTACTCAAGCAAAAATTGAACTAGGCAGAACTCAGCAGAACTCAGCAGAACTCAGCAGAAAAAACTCCATTTTCTGTTCATGTTTGGCTATCTCAGGAACGTGATATTTATGACAAATTTGAGAATATTCAGATTTGGAAAAAACATACTGGACCAAACTTTCAAAAATGCATCTTATTTTACCTCTTATAAATGAAAGAAATAAAAATACAGTTATTCAGTACATGAAAAAAATGGCATGAGCAACTGCATCATTTGCTCGGACAAGTAAGGCCAATAGACTGACACTTACCGTGTGTAAACACACAAATAATATTGTGTAAGCACACAAAATAGGAGCAAAGTGGAGACTGGCTGAAAATTGGACTATGCATGGAAATAATGGGGCCATATTGTGAATGGGCAGAAGAATGAGAGGAGTAGCAGGAACTTTGTAAAATGGCAACAATTTGTAGCACTCACAGGTAATATCCAATTAATGATCCACCATCAGCCATCAAACACCAGCTGGCTCACAACACATGGATGTGTGGTATTCCCCAGCATGTTGCTGTCCAGTGGCATCCATAACTACAATAAATAGCACTAGAGGAGCCCGGCACATACTGCAAACCACAGCATCTACGTGAACTCCGGGCATTAAATGCACTTGGGTGAAGAATGGAGAGGGCAGCAGGAGTTCTGTCCATATGATTGAAGTGAATGGCCCAGAACTGGCTACAAGTCAGTAGCAGAGGAGAACCGAGCGGTGGAGGAAAAGCACACGACACCAGCCTGGACACAAGTTGTGTTCGAAGCGGCGGGCACAGACAGAAATGCTGAGCAGCCAGATAAGAACAGCTCAAAGTAACAATCACTGACATTGCCCCACACAATGCCAAAGACACACCCCTGTTGTAAGCAGGTATTTATAATACACAGGTCTGACTTGGGTGCTAAACTCATAGACTTATTATTAAATGACTCCCTTTACTGCTGTGTCTTGGAGCTCTGCTCCTACCAGTCCAGTCCTCAAGCCAGCAGGGCTGGAGAGGGGAAGTGTATGGCTAAGGCACGCTCCACTGCCAGGTCCCACAGAGGCTAAAAAAGGGGGCAAGGAGCTCTCAGAAAGGGACCTCTGCTACCTCAATTGGTTCTCCATGGATCCTGTCCCTCTCCTTTGCCCTCATTCAGAGATTGCAGATGCCACTTTGGCCCAGGGGCAGCCCCTAGATCCAGTGGCACAAGGGAAAGCAAAATGCCTAGCGGCAGGATTTCTCGGTGTATGCCCCTCCAGGGCCAACACTTGTGAAGAATTGTAGATTAGGGCTGTGGTTCATCTTCTATTATCCTGGCAGAGAGGAGCTTGTAGCACCCAACTGCCAGATAGCAGCTTCATTCTGGAGCTTGGAGAAGGCCCCCTCTCTCTGCCTGCTTGTTAGTCACCCAGATAGAGTCCTCCCTGTTAACCAGGCTTGGACGACGCCCTGCTTCCCTGCACGCCATGCCCCAAGATCCACTGCTATATGTAGCAGTTGCAGACTACCCCCCAGGGAATGGCATGGGGCTGGGTGACCAGGGAGAAGTTACACAGCCTCGAGTTGCTGCTTATGGCTGGAAGCAGTGATGCATAGATGCAGACTCACAACGGTCTTGTAGATAAGACACTGGACTGGGATTCAGGAACTCCGGGTTCAATTTCCAGTTACTGACTTCCTGTGCAACTGTAGGCATAACATTTAATTTCTGTGTTCCCTCTCTGGAACATGATGATAGCGATAATGTCTTTCCCCCAACCTTTGTCTGTCTGATCTCTTTAGTTTGTCAGCTCTTTAGGGCAGGGATTGTCTCTTACAGTGTTTCTACCTAGCATCCAGCACAGTGGGACACTGATCTCAGCTGGGGCTTCTAGAGGCTACTATAATAAAAAATAATTAATGATAACTGTTTTTTTTAAAGTAAGCTAATTTACCAGAGAAGTTGTCTTCATCTTGCTCATTCTTTCAATTACTTTAGTTAACATGCTGTAAATTAATGATTAACTTATAGTACTTTCTCTTTTTTTTCCTAGAAGAGAAAGGATTCTTTTCAACCAGTTATTGTCTGTGGCACATGCCAGCAAGAAAACAGTAAAAATAATAATTTGATAAAAGAACAGGAGGACTTGTGGCACCTTAGAGACTAACCAATTTATTAGAGCATAAGCTTTCGTGAGCTACAGCTCACTTCCTCAGATGCATATCGTGGAAACTGCAGCAGGCTTTATATATACATAAAAATACATATATATATATAAAGCCTGCTGCAGTTTCCACGATATGCATCTGAGGAAGTGAGCTGTAGCTCACGAAAGCTTATGCTCTAATAAATTGGTTAGTCTCTAAGGTGCCACAAGTCCTCCTTTTCTTTTTGCGAATACAGACTAACACGGCTGTTACTCTGAAACCTGTCAATAATTTGATAGTAACCATCTTTTTAAATAATAGTAATAGTAATAATAATAATAATAAATAACTCAATGCTTAAATAAAAGATAAATCTTTGAAACATCTGGATTAATTAAATTTAAAACATTTTCTTTTGTCTTTAAATTTTTAATCTAGACACAGGCAGTTCCAAAACAGAATGCTTTCTAGCCCTACTTTCAAGTTCTTAATATCACCTCACTTGCAGCTTCGCATTGTCACAGCCTGCAAACACAGTAGGTATAATGAGAGGGTAGATTAGCCTAGAGCAGAACCCAAACCTACATCCCACAATGCACTAGGACAGACAGCAGCTTCAAAGAGAAAATACTTCCCCTAAAGGGATAGGGTAAAATTGGAGCTGGGTGAACCTCAAAGGAATGTTGAGCTCACAAACATTGCTTGTGTTTGGATTTGGAATTAAAGCTGGCTCCTATGGTTGGCATCCCCTCCTCAGGATGTGAACTGCACCAGCCACAGAGAAAGGGAGCTTGAGGGAGAAGACTGAAATGCAGAGTTGAATTTCTGCTAAAATTAATGTGCATGATGATATAATTATAGCATTATTTACATTTAATTTGCTGTTTATTTTTATAAATAAAAATTTCTTTTTCCTTCCCTTCTAATACTCTTCCAACTCTTTGTATTGATTCCATCTCTTTCCACTCCACTCCCCATCTCTGTCCTCTAATTATGTTCTAGACTAGATTCCTTTCCCCACTGCATTTGTACCTCTTGAGTAGCACAAAATAAGTGGAGACTACTTGTAACCCCCTACTCTTCCCCTGCCCCACAGCCCATGGTGCAGGGAATGCATAGAGGCCAGGGCACATTTTCCCAGCTGGTATATAGTCCCTTGGGGACATTATCCAGCTGGTGCAAATTAGATCACCCCTCACTGTTGTAACATGAGCCAGAGAATCAAGCTCTTTACGCAGGGTTCGACCCAGCAAGCTCTTCATGTGTACAGCTCCCAGAGATTTCAACGGAAGCTCCAGGAATAGAGCTCCATTTCTTCTATCTCTGGATTTAGCTTACTCAGAACAAAAGCAAATGCAGGGTACAAAATTCACCTAAATGGTTACCTACAACTTCCTTAGTTTTGCTGAACTAAGCTCCAAGGCCCTGCTTACTCTATGGAAATTTACAAAATAATTCTCCCACTTGAGAGAGAGCTGTGATCTAGACACAGCTCCAATATCCAGACACTTTTTCATTACTGTAAAACTGTTTTCATTACTGTAAAACCACGTGAAAGTAACTCTCATAGAAATAGCCGCACAAGTGGATATGCTCATGAGAATTTTGCCTCCCGTACGGCTCTCACTAATTCAGCTGAGCTGGAGTTTCAACCAATGGGGATACTTTTTTCATTCATTTCCCTAGTATAAACCAGGCCTAACTTGCCTATGTATAGCAAGGAACTGGAGGAACCTCCTGGGACACATCCTGCCTGCATAAAGAGATAGGATAAGAACTGTAACTTCAAAGGGGAAAAAGCAGTGCAAGGTGCAAAAAACTAGGTGCAAACAGCTCAGGGAGGGCAGTTATTATATTACCATTATAAAAAGATCAAGGACATGGAGTGCTTTGTAGCATAGGTGCCACCGCATAAGTCTCTTCTCTCCATGCAAAGAGCACACAGCTGCAACAAGTGGGCAGAGTGGTACCCCAACGAACACCGGAGCCATAAAACATCAATATCCCCAGGCCAAGGGTGAAGGAAGAGAGCCACAGGCATGGTGGAGGAAGCAAGACAAATTTTTATTGTTAGACCATACAGCACATGCGTGTGACCTGAGGAGGCCTTCCATTTCATATCTGTCTCCCACACACATCATATGGTGGATCCAGCCAGGAGGCCATAAGGCTAACATTGCTGTACCTACGCAGAAAGAGCAGAACATGCATCAGCTCCCTCCATTCTCCACTTTCGAATAAAGAGAAGAAACAGAGGGACTCCAGTGTAGCATGTCCCCTACATTGTTTAACCTGTTTGAAGCAGTTTTCATTTTGCTCAGGGCTGTTACTGAACATGCCTTGAAAGGCAAATATACAGTGCAGTGTTCATTCTTCTGATCACACCCCTTTTCCCTGGGACCACGCCTTTTTCAGGCCTGTACACTGACCTAAAGAGTGCTAGTAAGCAGAGATTCTAGTTCCTTGTTCTGGCTCCAGTCCTATAGGAGGTTACTTTGGAAAATAAAGAGCCACTTGGCCAGCGCACTTAGAGGATGACAAATTAATTAAGTGATGGGAAGATAAATCACAGGAAGCAAAGAGTTGCATTAATCAGAACTGCTTCACAGAGTGAAGAGAAGTAAATGCCAGTTAGGTGGTTGATACTGGGACAAGTGTTATTTAATAGTCATATTCACAACATGAAGGAGGAAGTGCAGAAATCAGTGAAGTTTGCTGATGACACTAAAATGCTCGAGTCAGCAAAACTATAGGGCAATGTAGGAATCCTACACATTTCGGCACATTGGGAGGTTAGGTAGCTTTGATGGTGGATTACATTTTGCTTGAAGAAACAAATGTCAGGTAATGCACACTGGAATAGATAGGCAGCAAAAGCTGAAGGAGGAAAAAATTAGACTAAGATCAGCAACAAAAAAATGCAAGGATCCTAATCCATGTGAGTACAATCTTCAAAAGCTAAAGTAGACAGTATTATATTAAACATATGAGTGCAGTGTTCAGAACATCTCAGTTTCCTTTACTATGATGAATTCCGATCTCACAGAAACTATTTTGAAGCATCGTTCAGTCAGTCCTGCTACAGAGGATTCTATTAAAAAAAGATTCATTTTGATAGCCAGAAAATAGAGTACAAAGAATCTCAGGAAGATGGACATGTTTTTAAATTTGTAATAATGTTATTTTTAAGTTTCCTGCAGCATATTGGACGCTCTTTTTACACTAACAATAAGAACAGTACTAACTCTTATCTAGTGCTTCTCATTATTATTATTATTTGTAATACTGTAGCACCCAGGAGTTCTAATCATGGAGCAGGACCTGTTGTGCTAGATGCTGTACAAACACAGAAGAGAAAGACACTCATCTGTAGATCTCATCACTTAACAAAAGGAGGAAAGTATCATCATTCCTATTTTACAGATGGGGAAACAGGCACAGAGAGGTATAGCTTAAGGTCAACTAGCAGGCCAATGGCAGAGCCAGGAATAGAACCCAATCCGGTCCCTAATCCGCACTACCTCCCCAGGGGGACCTTGAAAAAACACACTTGGTAAATGGTAAATCTGCACTGAAAATGGATTTTAGCATTTGCTGTTTGCTGAAGCACAAGTGAAATCCTGTTGGCATACCACAGATTGGGTGGCTTGGACTTCACGTTTTCTGCAGACTACAGGAGGACTACATCACCCGGTGCTCAATATTACTCTCAAACAGAAATAGGGCACTAATAATGAGCTCCTCACCAATAATGAGGTCCTCCCAAACTTCTTTAATGCAATATCTTCCATGGTGGTGGTAATGTCTGCATATATAGTTCCTAAGACCCAAATTCAGGAATGAATTTGTGCATGTGTTAAATCCATCCCTTTTCAGCAAAGTACTGGAACACACGCTTTATTTTGTGTTTAAATGCCATTTAAGTCTCAGTTTCCCCATCTGTAAAATGGGTCTAACGATACTGACCCTCCTTTGTAAAGTGCTTTGAGATCTACTGATGAAAAGTGCCATATAAGGGATCGGTATTATTATTATTAATAAGGATTTAAGAATACTTAAGTGCTTTGTTAAATAGGTTGAATCACAACGTAAGCCACAAGAACCAACGATCCACAGTAGGTTTCCTTGATCTTAGTGCTCACTAAGAAGCTTTCACTGTGTATCTGATAGTAAATGAATTCCTCGTAAGTACAACATAAGCCAATTACCATAAAAAAGTTTTACACGTGGAGAAGGGAAAATTTAGAATCACACAATGCATCAACTCTTAGAATTACTGGCTTCTGTTCCTTTCCGTTTAAGGATGGAGGGAGAGTATTTTTCCCCACAAGAAAATTCATTATTTTTTAGCAAAGTCCAACATATTTTGAGAGTCTAAAATGTATTACTGGCCTGTCCCAGCACAGTGTAACACAATTTCTTCATTTCACCACATATTCTTCCCACAACTAACCTAGCTGTAATGCAAACATTTGCCATTTCAAAAAATCATAAACTTTTAGACGTGATCTAATAGAATATTGGCAAAAACAAGGTGTCTGGGAAAGAGGAACTTTGCATCTGTTTACCTTGTGTTGTAACACTGTGTCCCACATGTTCTATTTTGGGCACTGCTGACTGGCAGAAGTCCTGTAAGAAAATAACAGAGCTGGTTAGCTAGTATAGTTAGCACCAGATCTCCTGCCAACCTGAGTGAATGACAGTGCTAAAAACAGATGGCACTGCAAGTTAGCAAGTGGGAAATTTAAAAAAAATCTGAGGTGATAAATTCACTCATGTGGATAAAAGCTGAGCTGTTCACAAAGATTCAGACTGGTGAATAACCCATGCTATACTCCTTTGAAAGAGTTCACAAACCCATTGCGTCTGGCTCTTGGGGAAAAAGAAAGAAAAAACACAGAATCATAGACAGTTAGGGTTGGAAGAGACCTCAGGAGGTCATCTAGTCCAACCCCCTGCTCAAAGTAGGACCAATCCCTAACTAAATCATCTCAGCCAGGGCTTTGTCAAGTCGGGCCTTAAAAACCTCTAAGAATGGAGATTCCACCACCTCCCTAGGTAACCCATTCCAGTGCTTCACCAGCCTCCTCGTGAAACAGTGTTTCCAAATATCCAACCTAGACCTCCCTCACTGCAACTTGAGACTATTGCTTCTTGTTCTGTCATCTGACACCACTGAGAACAGCCTAGCTCCATCCTCTTTGGAACCACCTTTCAGATAGTTGAAGGCTGCTATCAAATCCCCCCTCACTCTTCTCTTCTGCAGACTAAATAACCCCAGTTCCCTCAGCCTCTCCTCATAAGTCATGGGTCCCAGCCCCCTAATCATTTTCATTGTCCTCCACTGATCTGTCTCCATTTTGTTCATATCCGTTCGATAGTGGGGGGACCAAAACTGGACGCAATACTCCAGGTGTGGCCTCATCAATGCTGAATAGAGGGGAATAATCACTTCCCTCGATCTGCTGGCAATGCTCCTACTAATACAGCCCAATATGCCATTGGCCTTCTTAGCAACAAGGGCACACTGTTGACTCATATCCAGCTTCTTGTCCACTGTAACCCCTAGGTCCTTTTCTGAAGAACTGCTGCCGAGCCAGTCAGTCCACAGCCTGTAGCGGTACATGGAATTCTTCCATCCTAAGTGCAGAACTTTGCACTTGTCCTTGTTGAACCTCATCAGATTTCTTTTGGCCCAATCCTCTAATTTGTCTAGGCCCCTCTGTATCATATCCCTACCCTCCAGCGTATCTATCTCTCCTCCTAGTTTAGTGTCATCTGCAGACTTGCTGAGGGTGCAATACATACATTTATGAAGACCAACCCTTGGGGCACTCCACTTGATACCGGCTGCCAACTAGACATGGAGCCATTGATCACTACCCGTTGAGCCCAATGATCCAGCCAGCTTTCTATCCACCTTATAGTCCATTCATCCAGCCCATACTTCTTTAACTTGCTGGCAAGAATACTGTGGGAGACTGTATCAAAAGCTTTGCTAAAGTCAAGGAATAACACGTCCACCACTTTCCTCTCATCCCCAGAGCCAGTTATCTCATCAGAGAAGGCAATCATGTTGGTCACGCATGACTTGCCCTTGGTGAATCTATGTTGACTGTTCCTGATCACCTTCTTCTCCTTGAAGTGCTTCAAAATGGATTCCTTGAGGACTTGCTCCATGATTTTGCTGAGGACTGAAGTGAGTCTGTAGTTCCCCAGGTTCTCTTTTTTCCCTTTTTAAAATATGGGCACTATATTTGCCTTTTTCCAATCGTCCAGGACATCCCCGGATCACCATGAATTTTCAAAGATAATGGCCAATGGGTCTGCAATCACACCAGCCATCTCCCTCAGCACCCTTGGATGCGTTAGATCTGGACGCAGGGACTTGTGCATGTCCAGCTTTTCTAAATAGTCCTGAACCTGATCTTTCACCACTGAAGACTGCACAACTACTCCCCATGGAGCATGGATGTACAATGTGCAATGACATTTTGAAAATAGGCACTGACTTTTCAGGAATGTGCCCACTAATTATTAAGCAAATAGCCAAAGTTCCCAGCATGGCCAGAACCAGCCCTGCATCTCTGTTATGTGCAGGGATGTTCTCCCATTTATTTTTAGGTGTTTTAAACTCAGAACATGAGCTGGAGAACTGTCACTATTATGGAGTTGTGGTCATGGCTAGACAGCGGAAGTTTCATAATCCATTCCATGGACTGACATGCTACACTCTTCAAGCTCTTTTTCACACACACTCATTCTCTTTCAGGAAGAAATGGATCATGCTTATTTGCAATGCAAAAGGAGACTTTTTGGAACATTTATTTAAAAAAGAAACAGGCTTTTTTGTGTTTTTAAAATGCAAGTTGTGAAAGAGACCTGCTTTTGTCTTTTAACTAATAGTAATAACCACAATAATATTCCACACTTAAACGTGGCTTTGTTAGGAGTGTTTTGGGGTCAGAGGATGAATCAAACATTCTTTGCTTTTAAAAATGTAAAACTTCAGTGGACTAATAATATGTTTGAAATCACTGTCCCCACTTCTGAACCCTGTCTCTTGGCGGACACCACTCAGGAATGGCAGCCTGGTGGAACTGAGGAAGTGGACATGCTTTATGCCACTTTTGTACCCTGGGTTCACAGGCTGCCAGTCAGATTTTGTACCCTGGGATAAACTGGAGCAGCCTGAGTCTTAGATAGAATTCTCATCAAGGGACTCTTTGGCAGTTCTGAAGTGCTGGAGTACAGTGAGTTCTAACCACACATACCCTGACTTTCCCCAAACCACCCCCTGGCATGGCCTGTCACTAGGTGCCGCAAGTAAGGGCTGTGCAGAGCTGTTAGCCATCTCTGTGCCATCTGGAGAATCCGTCTGTATCAGGGGAATCCCTGGATGGAGAGCTCTGACTGCTTTCCAGTGTATAGGGGGGTTGGAATTCAGCTCACAATGAAGGTTATTGTTTTGAAATGATTGGAGGTGGACATCCCCATAGCAGTTAAGAAACTATGTGAGGTTTATTTGTGGTTTCCACAAAATTGTTTCCTTGGAGTAGAGGGAAAGCCATGTTTTCCCCATCAAGGAATGACCAGCAGGTTGTGCCTCTACAAGCCACAGCGTGCTGAAGAGCCAGAAAAATCTTTGGTGATGGAAGCCCTAGGCCCAGGCCCCAGATGGCCCCTTCTGCTCCCTAGCAGCCCACCTCCTAAAGGGACCGTGCTGCTAAACGCTTGTTCTGTCTAACATGCCTTCCATGGGAGCTGAGTAAGGACAACACTGAGCACTTTGGGAAATCCCACCCAAAATTCTTACTCCACCAATAGGACAAGTAGGCAGAATCCAAGCTGGAAACCAAAACTGAAGACAAATCCATAAGAAAGGCTTGTTAATGCCACATACACGTCTCAGCTTTCCAGGGTCACCTGCCAGCAGAATTAATATCAATAGTAGGGCTCTGTTGACATACCAGCTCTGACTAATTAGGGATTTCCAATAAAGCCTCTATGATTTAGCTTAGCCCATCTTCATTTTATGGATTAGGAAAATAAGAGGAATATAACAATACAGACGAACCGTGATTAAATGACAACATAGCTTCAAATGGGATTAATCTGTAATCTGAGTTAGTTTACGATGCTGTGGAAGTGGGACAAATGTGCTCACGTCTTCTTCAGTGATGAGATCTCTTCTTTAAATACCACCCCCCAAATCCAAATCTAAAGCTATACACAAATTAATGAGCTAAATTTAACGCAGGGTCTATGCCAGCTGTGCCCCCCACTGGGGTACTCAATTCACCAGAGAAGAAGGCTGGAACAATTTCTTGTTACTGGAAACAGACAGCGCAAGCCAAGAAGTGGCCAATGATGTGCAGAGAAGGGGCATGTCCAGAGATCTGAGATACAGACTGTATACAATTCAGGAGAGGGACCTCTATTTTGCTATGTGTTTGTACAGTGCTTAGCACAAGGAATTGAGAACTTCTAGGCACTACTCCAAAACAAAAAATATATCATAAGCATGATGATTCAGCAAATCCTGTCAACAAACTCCACTTTCAGATCCCCATTGAATCCCAACCATAATCTAGAGCTGTCCTACCTAGCAGAAAATCTTCTCTCCTCCCTCAGATCATTTTCCCTGGGCCCATGGGGATGAGCTGTCCCAGGGAGGTAACAATATATTATATCTTATAAAATATCCTCACAACATGACATGGTGGTATTTCAGTACATCCAAAAATCCTGCTGGTGCAGATGTATGATTCACAGTCTCAGGGTATGCCTTTCCTGTAATGGCTTCAAAGTTTTCCATGAAGTTGTACTTGATGGGTGAAATCCTTGGCTCCACTAAAGTCATTGGGAGTTTTCCGATTGTCTTCAATGGGGCCAGGATTAATTCTAATAATCTCTGACCGAGAGAAGAACTTGAGTGAGCGTATGTTTATACTACGCAATTAGGTCGAATTTATAGAAGTCGATTTTTTAGAAAGCGATTTTATACAGTCGATTGTGTGTGTCCCCACTAAGCACATTAAGTCGGTGGAGTGCGTCCACAGTACCAACGCTGGCATCAACTTTCGGAGCGTTGCACTGTGGGTAGCTATCCCACAGTTCCCGCAGTCTCCGCCGCCCATTGGAATTCTGGGTTGAGCTCCCAATGCCTGATGGGGCAAAAACATTGTCGTGGGTGGTTTTGGGTACATGTTGTCAGTCGCCCCTCCCTCCGTGAAAGGAACAGCAGACAATCGTTTTGTGCCTTTTTTCCGTGCAGGCACCATACTGCTTTCAGCAGACGGTGCAGTAGGACTGCTAACAGTCGTCATCGAACGATCGCTTCCACTGCCACTCTGCTCTCCTGCTCTCCTGGTGCTCTCGCAGGTCATCTATATGACCGTCGTCATCCGCCGCTTCTGCTGCAACTCTGCTTTCCTGCTCTTGTCTCGCCGTACCACGGCAAGCGTGCAGCCCACTCAGCTGTTGTGTCCTGGCAGCAGACGGTGCAGGACGTCTGCAAAACTGGTCATCAAACCACCACTTCCCCTGCAACCCTGCTCTCCTGCAGATGCGATACCACGGCAAGCATGGAGCCCACTCAGATCACCACAGCAGTTATGTGCATTGTAAACACCTTGAGCATTATCATGCAGTATATGCAGAACCAGAACCTGCAAAAGCAGGTGAGGAGGCGACGGCAGCGCGGTGACGAGAGTGATGAGGACATGGACACAGACTTTTGTTTGGCAACAAAAATGATTAGGGGTCTGGAACACATGACTTATGAGGAGAGGCTGAGGGAACTGGGATTGTTTAGTCTGCAGAAGAGAAGAATGAGGGGGGATTTGATAGCTGCTTTCAACTACCTGAGAGGTGGTTCCAGAGAGGATGGTTCTAGACTATTCTCAGTGGTAGAAGAGGACAGAACAAGGAGTAATGGTCTCAAGTTGCAGTGGGGGAGGTTTAGGTTGGATATTAGGAAAAACTTTTTCACTAGGAGGGTGGTGAAACACTGGAATGCGTTGCCTAGGGAGGTGGTGGAATCTCCTTCCTTAGAAGTTTTTAAGGTCAGGCTTGACAAAGCCCTGGCTGGGATGATTTAATTGGGGATTGATCCTGCTTTTGAGCAGGGGGTTGGACTAGATGACCTCCTGAGGTCCCTTCCAACCCTGATATTCTATGATTCTATGATTCTATGATTCTCTCAAAGCATGGGCCCTGGCAATTTGGACATCATGGTGATAATGGGGCAGGTTCATGACCTGGCATGCCAATTCTGGGCCTGGGAAACAAGCACAGACTGGTGGGACCGCATAGTGTTGCAGGTCTGGGATGATTCCCAGTGCCTGTGAAACTTTTGCATGCATAAGGGCACTTTCATGGAACTTTGTGACTTGCTTTCCCCTGCCTTGAAGTGCAAGAATACCAAGATGAGAGCAGCCCTCGCAGTTCACAAGCGAGTGGTGATAGCCCTCTGGAAGCTTGCAACACCAGACAGCTATCGGTCAGTTGGGAATCAATTTGGAGTGGGCAAATCTACTGTGGGGGCTGCTGTGATCCAAGTAGCCAACGCAGCCACTGAGCTGCTGCTATCAAGGGTAGTGACTCTGGGAAATGTGCAGGTCATAGTGGGTGGCTTTGCTGCAGTGGGATTCCCTAACTGTGGTGGGGCGATAGACAGAACGCATATCCCTATCTTGGGACCAGACCACCAAGGCAGCCAGTACATAAACCAAAAGGGTACTTTTCAGTGTAGCTGCAAGCACTGGTGGATCACAAAGAATGTTTCATCAACATCAATGTGGTATGGCCAGGAAAGGTACATGATGCTCGCATCTTCAGGAACTCTGGTCTGTTTCAAAAGCTGCAGGAAGGGACGGACTTTCCAGACCAGAAAATAACCTTTGGGGATGTTGAAATGCCTATAGTTATCCTTGGGGACCCAGCCTACCCCTTAATGCCATGGCTCATGAAGCCGTACACAGGCACCCTGGACAGTAGTCAGGAGCTGTTCAACTATAGGCTGAGCAAGTGCAGAACGGTGGTAGAACGTGCATTTGGATGTTTAAAAGTGCGCTGGTGCAGTTTACTGACTCGGTTAGACCTCCGCAAAACCAATATTCTCATTGTTATTAGAGCTTGCTGTTTGCTCCACAATATCTGTGACAGTAAGGGGAAGACATTTATGGCGGGGTGGGAGGTTGGGGAAAATTGTATGGCCACTGATTATGCACAGCTAGACACCAGGGTGGTTAGAAGAGAACAGCAGGGCACGCTGCGCATCCGTGAAGCTTTGAAAACCAGTTTCATGACTGGCCAGGCTACGGTGTGAAAGTTCTGTTTGTTTCTCCTTCATGAAAACCCCCATCCCTGGGTTCACTCTACTTCCCTGTAAGCCAGCCTCCCTTCCCTCCCCCCTTTGATCACCACTTGCAGAGGCAATGAAGTCATTGTTGTTTCAAATTCATGCATTCTTTATTAATTGGTCACACAAATAGGGGGATAACTGCCAAGGTAGCCCGGGAGGAGGGGAGGATGAAAGGACAAGGCCACACAGCACTTCAAAACTTAGTGAATGCCAGCCTTCTGCTGCTTGGGCAGTCCTCTGGGGTGGAGTGGTTGGGTGCCTAGAGCCCCTCTCCCCCATGTTCTTGGGCATCTGGGTGAGGAGGCTATGGAACTTGGGGAGGAGGGCAGTTGGTTACACAGGGGCTTCAGTGGCGGTCTGTGCCTTTCCTGCACCTCAACCATATGCCGGAGCATATCCGTTTGATCCTCCAGTAGCCTCAGCATTGAATCCTGCCTCCTCTCATTATGCTGCCGCCCACCTCTCCTGTTGTTCCAGCCATCGATCCTCTTGCGCGTCCCTCCTGTCCTTGCGTTCATTTTGTGCTTTGCTGGACTCTGACATTGTCTGCCTCCATGCATTCTGCTGGGCTCTTTCAGTTTGGGTGGACTGCATGAGCTCAGAGAACATTTCATCACGAGTGCGTTTTTTCCACCTTCTTATCTGCGCTAGCCTCTGGGACGGAGATGATACCGGCAGCGTTGACACATTTGCAGTTGTGGGAGGAAAAAAGGGAGAGTAGTATTTAAAAAGACACATTGGCCATTTAAAAGGAGGGGCTGATGTTTTCTGGTTAACATACAGCACAAACCTCTCACTCTCCTGAGGATAACACAGAGAGATAAAGAACGGATATTGCTTGAATGCCAGCAAACACCGGGACCATACACTGCCATGCTTCCTTATGCAATGATTCCAGATTACGTGCTGCTGGCCTGGCATGGCAAAGTGTCCTACCATGGAGGATGGAATAAGGCTGCCCTTCCCAGAAACCTTTTGCAAAGGCTTTGGGAGTACCTCCAGGAGAGCTTCATTGAGATGTCCCTGGAGGATTTCCGGTCCAACCCCAGACATGTTAACAAACTTTTCCAGTAGCTGTACTGGCCACAAATGCATCCCAAGTCTTCAGGGCAAATTAATCATTAAACAGGCTTACTTTTAAACCGTGTATTATATTTACAAAGGTACACTCACCAGAGCTGCCTTCTCCACCTTCAAGGTCTGGGAGCCTGGATTGGGAGGGTACTGTCTCCAGGGTGATCAACAGTTCCTGGCTGTTGGGGAGAATGGTTTCTCCACTTGCCTGGTGTGCGCTATCTTCAACCTCCTCCTGCTCCTCCTCATCTTCCTCATCCCCAAAATCCTCATCCCTGTTGCATGAGACTCCCTTGCAGGAGTCCACGAATAGGGCTGGGGTAGTTGTAGGGGCACCCCCTAGAATTGCATGCAGCTCATCATAAAAGCGGCATGTCTGGGCGTCTGACCTCGAGTGGGCATTTGCCTCTTAGGTTTTTTGGTAGGCTTGCCTAAGCTCCTTAAGTTTCATGCGACACTGCTGCGGGTCCCTGTTATAGCCTCTGTCCTTCATGCCCTTAGAGATTTTTTCAAATATTTTGGCATTTCGTCTTTTGGAACTGAGTTATAATAGCACGGATTCGTCTCCCCATACAGCAATCAGATCCAGTACCTCCGGTTCAGTCCATGCTGGAGCTCTTTTGCGATTCTGGGACTCCATGGTCACCTCTGCTGATAAGATCTGCACGGTCACCTGTGCTGATCAGCTTGCCACGCTGGCCAAACAGGAAATGAAATTCAAAAGTTTGAGGGGCTTTTCCTGTCTACCTGGCCAGTGCATCTGAGTTGAGAGTGCTGTGCAGAGTGGTCACAATGGAGCACTCTGGGATAGCTCCCAGAGGTCAATACCGTCGAATTGTGTCCACACTACCCCAAATTCGACTTGGCGATGTCAATTTAGGCGCTAATCCTCTCGTCGGGGAGGAGTAGAGAAATCGATTTTAAGAGCCCATTAAGTCGACAAGAATGGCTTTGTCGTGTGGATGGGTGCAGGGTTAAATCGATCTAACCCTGCTAAATTTGACTGAAACTTGTAGTGTAGACCAGGGCTGAGATGTGAAGGTGACAGCCTGTGCAGCCAAGAGTACCTGAACCACTGAGGCCTCCAATGATTGCTTTAGGTTACTGGACATTCCCACTGTTGGCAATTGGCTACTTACCATAGGTGCCTCTACATGAACACAAGAAGCCTGGGAAACAAGCAGGAAGAATTGGAAGTCCTGGCACAGCCAAGGAACTATGATGTGGCTGGAATAACAGAGACTTGGTGGGGTAACTCACATGACTGGAGCACTGTCATGGATGGGTATAAACTGTTCAGGAAGGACACACGGGGGAGAAAAGGTAGAGGAGTCCCACTGTATGTAAGGGAGCAGTATGACTGCACAGAGCTCCACTATGAAAGTGGAGAAAAGCCTGTTGAGAGTCTTTGGGTTAAGTTTAGAGGCAAGAGCAACAAGGGTGATGTCGTGGTGGGCATCTGCTATAGACCACCGGACCAGGGGGATGAGGTAGACGAGGCTTTCTTCCGGCAACTAAAAGAAGTTTCCAGATCACAGGACCTGGTTCTCATGGGGGACTTCAATCACCCTGACATCTGCTGGGAGAACAACATAGCGGTGCACAGACAACCCAGGAAGTTTTTGGAGAGTGTTGGGGACAACTTCCTGGTGCAAGTGCGGGAGGAACCAACTCGGGGTCATGCTCCTCTTGACCTGCTGCTCACAAACAGGGAAGAATTAGTAGGGGAAGTAGAAATGGGTGGCAACCTGGGCAGCAGTGACCATGACATGGTCAAGTTCAGGATCCTCACAAAAGGAAGAAAGGAGAACAGCAGAATATGGACTCTGGACTTAAGAAAAGCAGACTTTGACTCCCTCAGGGAACTGATGGGCAGGATCTCCTGGGAGAATAACATGAGGGGGAAAGGAGTCCAGGAAAGCTGGCTGTATTTTAAAGAAGCTTTATTGAGGGTGCAGGAACAAAGCATCCTGATTGCAGAAAGAATAGCAAATATGGCAGTTGAGCAGCTTGGCTTAACAGAGAAATCTTTGGTGAGCTTAAACACAAAAAGGAAGCTTACAAGAAGTGGAAACTCGGACAGATGACTAGGGAGGAGTATAACAATATTGCTTGAACATGCAGGGGTGAAATCAGGAAGGCCAAAGCACCGGTGGAGTTGCAGCGAGCAAGGGATGTGAAGGGTAACAAGAAGGGTTTCTACAGGTATGTTAGCAACAAGAAGAAGGTCAGAGAAAATGTGGGACCCAGGCAACCTAGTGACAGATGATGTGGAAAAAGCTGAAGTACTTAATGCTTTTTTTAGCTTGACCTTTACAGACAAGGTCAGCTCCCAGACTACTGCACTGGGCAGCACAGTATGGGGAGGAGGTGAGCAGCCCTTACTGGTGAAAGAACAGGTTCAGGACTATCTAGAAAAGCTGGACATGCACAAGCCCATGTGGCCGGATGCAATGCATCCGAGGGTGCTGAGGAAATTGGCTGATGTGATTGCAGAGCCAATGGCCATTATCTTTGAAAATTTGTGGCGATCAGGGAAGGTCATGGATGATTGGAAAAAGTTAAATATAGTGCCCACCTTTAAAAAGGGGTAGAAGGAGAATCTGGGGAACTACAGCCTCACCTCTGTCCCCAGAAAAATCATGGAGTCGGTCCTCAAGGAATCCATTTTGAAGCACTTGGAGGAGAGGAAGGTGATCAGAAGCAGTCAACATGGATTCACCAAGGGCAAGTCATGCGTGACCAACCTGATTGCCTTCTATGATGAGATAACTGGCTCTATAAATATGGGAAAGGGGTGGACACGATATACCTTGATTTTGGGAAAGGTTTTGATACGGTCTCCAACAGTATTCTTGCAAGTAAGTTAAATAAGTATAGATTGGATGAATGGACTAGAAGATAGATAGAAATCTGGCTAGATCTTCGGACTCAACGGGTAGTGATCAATGGCTCCATGTCTAGTTAGCAGCCGGTATCAACTGGAGTGCCCCAGGGGTCGGTCCTGGGGCTGGTTTTGTTCAATATCTTCATCTGGAGGGTGGCACGTATTGCACCCTCAGCAAGATTGCAGATGACACTAAACTGGGAGGAGAGGTAGATACACTGGAGGGTAGGGATAGGATACAGAGGGCCCTAGAAAAATTAGAGGATTGGGCCAAAAAAAATCTGGTGGGGTTCAACAGGGACAAGTGCAGAGTCCTGCACTTAAGATGGAAGAATCCCATGCACCGCTACAGACTAGGGACCGACTGGCTAAGCAGCAGTTCTGCAGAAAAGGACCTGGGGATTACAGTGGACGAGAAGCTGGAGATGAGTCAGCAGTGTGCCCTTGTTGCCAAGAAGGCTAACGGCATATTGGGCTGCATTAGTAGGAGCACTGCCAGCAGATTGAGGGAGTTGATTATTCCCCTCTATTCGGCACTAGTGAGGCCCCATCTATCGTATTGTATCCAGTTTTGGGTCCTCCACTAGAGAAGGGATGTGGACAAATTGGAGAGAGTCCAGTGGAGGGTAACAAAAATGATTAGGGGACTGGGGCACATGACTTATGAGGAGAGGCTGAGGGAACTGGGATTGTTTAGTCTGCAGAAGAGAAGAGAAAGGGGGGATTTCAGAGCAGCTTTCCACCACCTGAACGGGGGTTCCAGATAGGATGGAGCTCAGCTGTTCTCAGTGGTAGCAGATGACAGAACACGGAATAATGGTCTCAAGTTGCAGTGGGGGAGGTCTAGGTTGGATTTTAGGAAAAACTATTTCACTAAGAGGGTGGTGAAGCACTGGAATGGGTTACCTAGGGAGGTGGTGGAATCTCCATTCTTAGAGGTTTTTAAGGCCCGGCTTGACAAAGACCTGGGTGGGCTGATTTAGTTGGTGTCGGTCCTGCTTTGAGCAGGGGGTTGGACTAGACGACCTCCTGAGGTCTCTTCCAACCCTAATCTTCTAGGATTCTGTGGTTCTATGGTTCTATGACATTCATAAGAAGAGAGTCAGGAAGGACTCACAAAACCTGAAAATCTTTTAGGCTTGGTACTTGGGATGTTTTCAATTTTTGCTGAAGGAGTTTCAGCACCCCAAGTTACAAATGTATCCAAACATGCAATGTATTTGTATATTTACATGTTAGAAATTCTGCACTGATAGTAGGGCAATTGCCTGTAGAGATGAGTTGATTTGATTGGCTCACAATATGTTTTTAAAGAGCTCTGCTTCAGAACAAGAATACTCTTTAACTTAATTAATTCCTTTGATCTCACTCTGTCCTTTACAATTCCTAGATGATGTTTTGTTAAGTACCATTTATCCTTAAACATAGCCCTTTGTATTGAGGTAGGTGAACACTACAATACTTTGCAAAAACATACCAGCTCAAAGTCTGGGTGAATTTTCATTTTTTCCCCCATAAAAACATCCAATTTTTTCTTTCAAAAATAAATGTCACCATTTTTTAACCAGCTTCAATCACCTGTTAGAAATAGGTCAATTTCTTTTATATGTCATATTTTATTTCTCTAGATACAGAGTATTTTTCAGTTTCTCTCTCTTTTGGATAGTGTACACTATTCATTTGTCTAGTCTGGTTATCAGAAATGTATATCTGAAAGTGTAGCTCTGATGGGATAAATAAGGAAAAGCTCAGTCCAAATTTTCAGTCTGGACTGCACAAAGTTATATTTAGTCCTGCCAAGGAGGGCGGCCCGTAGGGGACAATGTAGGATCCAGAACTACAATTCCCATGATATACTGAGGCAATATAGGCAGATGTAGACATTAATGTTGATCCAACTTGAAACAAAACATTTCATTTAGATTTTTCTCATGGAAAATTTAACTGAAATGTATCTTTTTCCACATAACAAAATTAGTGTTAACAAAATTCTGTCTTCCAGTTGGAAACGCTTGGGTAGAACTTTTTCAACCAGCCCTAGAATACAGGAAGAGCACAAAGGATCTCATCAAAAGTCCATTGAAATCAACATAAAACTTTCCATTAATTTCAAAAGGCATTAGCTCAGGTCATAAAGGTCCTCTAAGGTCTTGTCCATCTCTAATTTCTGTGATTCCTTGAATTCTTGCGAGTTAAAGGGATAAGTGGATTTTTTGAGCCCTACTCTGAACCAGACTTTCAAGACACAAGTTTTGCAATATCTGTTGCTTTTATGAAAGCCCCAGGTGCTGGAATAAAGATATGCATGAGAAGCTCAGTTTTCATGAAAAAAAAACAACAACCCAACAAATTCTAGCCATCATGGTTGCCAAGAAAAGCTCGAAAATGTGAAGCAAGTGCACCTGAGAGGCACAGAGATGTGACGCAACTTGCCCAAGATCATGCACTAGATCATTGGCAGAGAATAGAACATGTCTCCTGACTGTCAGGTCCATGCTCTGTCGGCTGGACACTACAACGTCTACATGTAATTTAAAACTGCAAGGTCTTTATTTAATTCCGCTGCCAAATTTATCATAATTATTATGGGTTCCTACATATCTTCTGCCTTGGGTTTTATATCCTTACTGAACTATGCTGGAAACAAAAATGGAGCTTTAATAATTAGAGAACCGTGATCTCAGGCTTTAGAATTTATTGCATTTATTATTTTTTAAAAATGAGATACCTTTATTTATTCTCAGAGTGGTATTACTGCAGTGCTCATCTTAAGCTGAAAGAAACCAAACTCAGAGAAGAGAGTCCACGCAAAATTCAAATTTTACATCAACAATTCAGCATTAAGTTTCATTAGGATTTTAATTACACAAAACCACCAGAAAACACAGACACAGACACGCACACATACAGGCATATTATTCAAAAACAATAATCAGAATAAAACTAAACAATCTGGTTGTAAAATATTTGATAATATAAAATAATATCATTTCCTCAATAGCAGAGCGATGGTAATTAATCTTAGATTTTACGATTTTACTGAGGCAGTGTAGCCTAGCAGATAAAGCATTAGACTGGGACTTAGGACCTGGTTTCCATTGCAGCTCTGCCATTGACTTCTTGTGTGATCTTACACAAGTAACATTTTCTCTTTGTGCCTCAGTTTCTCCCTCCATAAAATGGGAAAGCTGATATTGACCTCTTTCGTAATGTGCTTTGTGATTTACTGAGGACAAGAGCTAGGCACTATTATTATTATCTAATTCTGTAACTTCAAATGTAATGTAAAAACCATTGTACAGCTGTACACCGCTGTAGCGTCGACACTTCCTACAGTAAAGGAAGGGGTTCTTCAATCAGTGCAGTTCACCCATCTCTCCAAAAGGCGGTCATGAAATTGGCAGAAGAATTCTTCCATCGATCTAGCTGTGTCTACACAGGGGCTAGGTCAGCTTATTTACACAGGGCATGACATTTTTCACCACCCTGAATGATGGAGTTAAACCAACCTAACTGTGTAGTGTTAGACCAGCCGTTTGTCTGCAACGTCTTTGGGACACGGATTGCCTCTCACTATGTGTTTGTATAGGGCCTAGCACAGTGGGGCCTCAATCACAATTTTGCTAGTCTGAGTGTTACTATATTACACATAAATAACAGTGAGACAGTCTCGGCCTTAGAGAACACACAATCTTCATGACAGGCAGGATATAACAGGTTGAAAAAATAAGATCTTGACCAAGAAGGTGGGGAGGGGTGGGTCAGTTAACAATGAGTAAACAATAAAAAAAAGTTGAGCAGAAAAAACTCTCCCTGGGGATTTTCCTGCAAATATTCACTTGTGCTTATGTGCATACTCAAACCCCACTCCTCTGAACAGTGAGTGAAAGAAATCGGCCATGACAAGGAGAGAAGAGAGTTATGATTCGAATATTCACCAATCCTCTTTCAGTGCATATGTCTTTGGCCACAGCAGCATAATCTAATTTCAAAAAGTCCTGAGGCTCTAATAAAACCAATTGTATAATAAGAATGTATTTCTGGCTTGTCAGTTCTCAGAATTTCAGTGCAAGCCTTGCCTCTTTCAGGCTAGATGTGGGTTTCCCAGTGACATTTTTATGTTGATTGTAACCACGAGCAGATGGATTCACTTATAGTAGCTGCTACCTCTTCCTAACCATTTACACAAGGAAACAGCAAAGCTCTAAGTTCTATCCAATGGCAGCCGGCCACTGACAACACATACAAGGAGGAGGCAGGGTTTTTTTTCAGGAAGTGGCCCTTCATTTAATGAAAGAGAGGACCATTTGCAAGGCCCAGTACAAGGCATGTACCAGGACTTCCTCACAAACCAAAAATGAGTATTCTCCAGGAAGAAATTGTACTTTAAATAAACACTGGAATATCACAAATCAGCTTCCCCTGCACCCCCAGTTCAAAACAGGGAAGAAGTCCCTAACTGAATGAAGCACTATGGCTGCCCCCAACTCTATGCATGTGGATGTCCTGAGTGGTATTGAAAATGCCCATATTCATTTTAAAAATAAGGATCCCAAAATTGCTGTGACCAAAATCAACCGGCAAGGACATTTCCATTGCCCTGGTCACCTTCAAAAATCTCTGCAGATCTTTGGAATTCTCTGTTCCCCATTTGTATGTCAGCCATACCAAAGGATTTGGGATGCTATTGGTAATCTCATCCAAGATTGATGAGCTGGTGCATAGTAGAACAAGGGATTCTGAGATGACACATGTCTAATGCGGTACACCGGGCTGAAGAGGAGGTGTTCAAAACAACAAGCTGAACTGTGTTCTCAGTTACATGGGGGGGAACAGCTCATTAGAAGTCGCACTTATGGAACTCAGAACAGACTTTGGTCCAATGTAGTTGAAAACACTGATCAAGAGGAGGAAATGTATTTGGCAAGACATTGCAATAGTTCACCAAAGCAGAGTTTCATCAACTACTGGAAAAAGAACAGGAGGACTTGTGGCACCTTAGAGACTAACAAATTTATTTGAGTATAAGCTTTCGTGAGCTACAGCTCACTTCATCGGATGCTATAGCTCATGAAAGCTTATGCTCAAATAAATTTGTTAGTCTCTAAGGTGCCACAAGTCCTCCTTTTCTTTTTGCGGATACAGACTAACATGGCTGCTACTCTGAAACCTGTCATCAACTACTGGCTTTCTCTGGGGTAATTTTTATTTTATTTTGGGTGTGGGAGATAAGATATTCTGAAGGAAACCTATTAGTAGAGCTGGTAAAATATTTTTTACTTGAAACTTTGTTTCCAAATTTTAAAAAATGGCTTTTTGATTAAATGGACATTTCTACTAAAAATCCATTTTCATCAGAAAGTATCAGGTTTTCACTGAAAAACAGAAACCTTGCAAAATAAAAAAAAATACAGATTACATTTTTGGGGTGTTGGTGTTGAAACCCCAAATATTTTCCAATCCATTACAATTTTGAAGAAAATTTTCAATGAAAATGAAGGGCTTTTGTTTTCATGGAAGTAAAAAAAAAGTCATTAGCCAACCAACTCCATCCCTTGACATTTTTATAAAGATTTTAGGCTGCTGCACATATTCAGGAAGAAATACTCCATTTACAAGAAAAACGGCTTTCAATAGTCATGGAATATGACACTTATTAAGAACATATCCTTCACATATAGCAAACGATAAATCTGACATCATATTGTATTATTGCTATATTTTCCTTTAATTAATTTTATTGTAAAAAGCCCTGATGTAGATCATTCCTTCCTGAAGAAAACCTGGTGGAGATAACTAGGAAGAGAGGGGGAGTCTGGGTTTTAGCTTGGGGAGTATTCCTGGACTTAGCCCCTCATTTGAAAGGTATATATTGAGATGGAGGCGGGAGGGAGTTTGGTAGCCTTGAGACTTTTTATGTATTCCTAGGGACCTACAGAGGCAGGAATCCCTTTTAATACTCAGAGCCTTCCTGAGGACCATTGTGCTCACCATCCCATGGCAACATGGTGACAGCAAGGTGTGTGCTGTCATTGGCCAGAATGCCTGGAATTGCCCTGTAATAGTTGAGTAGGGGACTTAGAGAGAGGTAACACAGCTGTGAGCTCTTTCATCTTCTGTCCCCATTTCTTCTCTAGATGGGACTATGGAGGAGGCTTTTCTACTGTACCTCTCCCTGGCACCCCACTCTAATGGAAGAGTATTTGCATACATCAAAGAAAGGGATGTTGGGTGAAAGATGGCATGATCTGGAGGAATGAACACAGGTCTGAGAAAGAAAGTCCTGAGTTCTAGTCCTATCACTAAATCCCAATATGGCAGATAATTTCACTACCTTTTTTTCACAATCTGCACAATGGGGATAGTACTGGGGATCCATCTATCTTACAATGGAGAACAGTGCATAGAAGGTGCCAAGTATCAGGGGGTAGCCATGTTAGTCTGTATCCACAAAAACAACAAGAAGTCTGGTGGCACCTTAAAGACTAACAGATTTATTTGGGCACAAGTTTTCATGGGTAAAAAATCCACTTCTTCAGATGTATTTTCACTCCATGCATCTGACGAAGTGGGTTTTTTTACCCACAAAAGTTTATGCCCAAATAAATCTGTTAGTCTTTAAGGTGCCACCAGACTCCTTGTTGTTTTAGTGCATAGAAGGACGGCAATACTGAGTATTTCATGTTCCCTTTCCTTGTTTTTTAACAGTAAATATGACTTGAACTCTACTCTATTTAGTCGGTCTGCATAATTTTATCTCCTTAGTTTATGAAACCATCATTACTGCAATGAAGATATTTAACACCACAGACAGGACAAAAGTATCAACACCCTACACCAGGGGTAGGCAACCTATGGCACACGTGCCAAAGGCGGCACGCGAGCTGATTTTCAGTGGCTCTCACACTGCCTGGGTCCTTAACACCGGTCCAGGAGGCTCCGCATTTTAATTTAATTTTAAATGAAGCTTCTTAAACATTTTAAAAACCTTATTTACTTTACATACAACAATAGTTTAGGTATATATTAAAGACTTATAGAAAGAGACCTTCTAAAAACATTAAAATGTATGACTGGCACGCCAAACCTTAAATTAGAGTGAATAAATGTGGACTCGGCACACCCCTTCTGAAAGGTTGCCGGCCCCTGTTCTACACTATACACAGGATACAAATGTCATTAAAAGTTCTTTAACTTTCAAAGAACAGAAAAGCCATTTTCTTCACTTCAACCACTGCTTGCAATTTTTCTAAATCTTTTTTTTTGTCAAAACGTTGGCAAAAAAGTGATCTGCATTGTGCTCCAAATGATGTTTTTGGTTGGGTTTTTGTTTTTGTTTTTTGTTTTTTGTTGTCACTCAGTAACTAAAAAACATATTGAAACTACTTTGGGCTTAAAAAGGGAAAGTCAAGTTTTCATATGCAAACTCAAGCTCAGCCTGACCCATGGCCCACGCTATCAGTGGCAGGGACACTTTAATTTGATACATAAACTGGTACAGACAATGATTCAGGCTTTGGGGATAAATGTTCAAAGCACAAGTTTATGCATCGTAATGAATGGGATTTGATATTCAAGAAACTTGTTTTAAAAGCTTGCTTCAAGGGCCAGAATCTAATTCCAGATGTATGCAGTAATATAAAGGAAACATTAAACAAAGCAAGCCTGGGATTCCTAACAGCTAATCTCTCATTCTAGTAATAATTCTACAACCCTAAGTCACAATTCATCTATGCTCAGGAACTCTTATTTTGAATTTTCTTGGCTATGTCTTTTCATTTCTGCATCAGCCAGGACTAAGGTTGAACCTTGCCTCAGTTTGAAGGATTCACAGGAGACGATACATAGCTTGAATTGTCCTGACTAGAAACAATAGTGAGAAAAATAAATAAACCTGATTTGCAAAGTTTTTAATAAATGAAAGCACCAGAATTGATTTGCTACGATTTGGGGCTCACGTTAGTCACAGGTATTTGAACAACAAAGGGGTATTTGTGAAAATGGTCAGAAAACTCCACAGGTACAAAAATTTCAGCATGAATTATTTGTTCAAAAATTCATACCAGATGGGTTCTACTCAGCATTTGCTTGTAAGCAGAAAGCATTGACTACACTTATTTAATTACAATAGCACGTAGAGGTCTCAACCAAGATCAGGACCCCATAGTGCTGGGCCATGTATAAACATAAAATAAGAGACAGTCGCTGCCCCCAAAGAGTTTACAGTCTAAATGAACAAGACAGACAAAGGGTTGGAGGGGAAACAGAGGTGAAGGGACTTGCTCCAGGTAACACAGCAAATTATCACCAGAGCCAAAAACAGAGGCCAGGTAACTGGAGTCATAGTTCAGCATTTTATCCACTGAACCACAGTGCCTCTCAATGCTAAGGCCATGTCTACACAACAGCCTATGTTGGCAAAACTTACGTTCCTCAGGGGTGTGAATATTCCACCCCCCAAGTGACATAAGGTACACTGACAGGAGAGCTCTTGCTCGTCAGCATAGAGCATCTTCACCAGCTGCTCTGCTGCAGCACCGTACATATAGACATGGCCTAAGAAACGTCGCTCACCAGCCACACAGCGTGAGAAGCAGCACACAGGCAAAGAGAACGGTTTGTGAGCAGCTCAGAGTTTGAAAATAATTCATTCTCTCTGACAAATAACAACTACATTTAAAGAAAATCAGGATTTGAGCACAGATGAGTCATTAAAATCAAAGGGGCTTCCTTTGTAATGAATGGTATCCTTAATGAATATTTCCACCATCAGAGAACTTCTTTTCACCACCGACAAAGTGCGAGTTGCACCCAACGAAGAGGAGCGCCAGCAGCTTTTCAATAGATTTGCGCTCGCTTGTGATGATGAATTTGGACTAAGCATCATTCTAAAGAAGACAAACATTATGGCACAAAGTGAGTTGACTGCACCAGAAGTTTTAATAGCAAGCCCCACACTAAAAGCTGTGCGCATGTTCGGCTATCTAGGATCAACTGCATCGGATAACTTATCTTGAGATGATGAGCTTGGTTCTTGCATCAGAAAATCAGCCACCACATTTGACCAACTGACCAGGCATGTGTGGCATTGACTATCAAGGTACAGGAAACTGGCATTGACTATCAAGGTACAGGTCTACTAGACATGCATTTTGAGCACATTCTGTATGGTGGCAAGACCTGGACCACCTACAGTAGGCATGAGAGAAGGCTAGATACCTTCTAAATAGTTTCTTTCTTCCTGCGGTCTTTGCCATATTCTAAATATCAAGTGGGAAACCAAAGTTTCTGACACTGAAGTACCTGAGGAAGCAAAATTAATAAGTCTAATCCCTATTCTCAAACACAGATATCTCCCTTCACTTGGTCATGTGTGCTGGCTGGATGATGAATGCATTCCAGAGGATCTCTTGTATGGAGAACTTGTGGATGCTCCAAGGCCACTGGGCTGACCTAGGCTCAGGGTTAAGGATGTTTGCACGAGGGACTTGAAAACTTTCCATATCAATACAGCAAGCTAGGAAGATGCCTCTAGTAACAGTCTACGCTGGAGGGCTGCGCTGTGCCAAGAAGTCAAAAAGGCTGAAGAGAGGTGGATGAGAGAGAGGAGAGGAAAGAAGAAAGAGCAGCAGGCCTCAAGTGCTAGTAGGCACTGGCTTCATCTTCTGGCCCCACGCTTTTCACCTGCATCGTCTGGGGCAAGGACTGCTGCCCGAGGATTGGATGTTTTACCCACTCATGGTGCGGCGGCACAGCACACAGTAACCGATCAGCTCGGGCGCTCACATGACCATCTGCCAAAATGGCCCGTTGTGCTAAAGCTTCATTCCATCCCTTCCAGACCCAAACTTGTTTAAATTGAAGTCAATGGGAAAATTCTCATTGACTCCAATGGGAGGAAAATAGAGTTCAGAGGCCCAGATTCAGCAAAGCATTTAAGCATGTGCTTACAGAGCTTTGCCTAAACCCTGAACACGCAGTTTAAGCAGTTAACAGGGTCTTGGGCTATCCCCTTAACCCAACTCTCTCTCTCTCTCTCTTTCTCTTTAGCTGTTCATAATCTGGTCCTTAGAAATGAAAGCCTGCAAGACCAATTAAAATGGTTCAGCAAAGCACATCTATTTAAGAAAGTATCTCAAGATTCAGCAAAATCATCTTCATGATTAATGCATCACTGTTGTCTGCTGATACCCTCCGGTGCCCCCGGGAGCATTTTCCCATGAGGAGCTGCTGCCATAGTAGATATATCTCAAATACTGTGAATGTTGGGGTGTTGAGTAGCTTTATTTTTAACAGTTGAAGTCAATGGGAGTCTCTCCATTGACTTCACTGGCATTCGTGTCAGGCCTATTATGCATCACCCTGATTTCCCCTCTATTGTTGCCATCTACTTTTATGACAACTGATATTTTTTTTAAGTGAGCATTAAAGAAATTTTTACTAATTTTAAAATACAAAAACAATGGAGTTGTCTTGCAGAGCTCAACTTCAGGCCATGTCAGAGCTTTTGAAATTACCGAAAAATCATCCAAAAAGGAGAAAAAGTAATAGGATACAGGAGAGTTGGTGAGAATTTGAGAATCCACACATTTTGATTTTTAAAAATGAACATTTTCTGAGGATTTTTCCCCCTGAGCAGTTCTCGAGCTGAAAGAAAACTTTCCAGATTTATGACAAAAAAGGGAAAATATTCATGTTTTTTTTTTTATTTTGCAGTTTTCTGCCCCATCTGTTACAGAGATCATCTCAGGAATGTTGGACAGCTGACTCAGGCTATACTGGTTTATGTTTCCACTCCTTTAAAAAAAACTGCAATAGATTTTTGTTTAATTTGTAAAAAGAAAAAAATTGCTCCTTGACTGAAACTTTTTCTTTTTCTTTTTCCTTTTAAAGTTTCTGCACAAAGCATTTTTTTCTTTAAATGGCAGGGTGAGTTATAAATTTCTAAACATTGATCCTTCAAAGCTAAGACCACTAATGGGAAGTGATCTTAAAGGAATATAAATGTGCTTAAAAATAACCTAAGAAGTAGCCAAACCAATCATTTGCTCACCTCCTAAACCTTGAACCTTCTCTCAAATAATCAATGAAGGAGGAATATATGCCAAACCACTAAGAATTAGTTTAGCTGAAACCACTCTCTCTGAAGTCCAGTATTTCAGGTAAATATGGAGCTGGTTTGTATTTATGTGTATTTTTAGAGGCTTTAGATCAGATATGGAAAATTAGTTTCTTTCTGGCCTTCAATCAGGGATGGAAGATTGAGGCCTTACGGTGCTGTGTGGCAGCTTAGAATGTCTTCTGCAAACCACAGCATGTGTTAGTCAGCCCCAAACACCAGTCTTATTAGATGCCTCAGATTCCAGGACCTTCAGCGTCTATGGATAAGCCAGCTGGTCAGGCATCTCTGGGTAAGCTTGGTCAAACAACTGCTTGATCTCCAAGACAGCACTTGGTTTAAAAAAATAAGATAACATGCTATGCTTCCCGTCTGCCTGTTGATTACATCTGTGCAAGAGAATGAAGATGTCAGCACAGAAACCACAGCCATCCACATTTCTCCCTATTAACCTGCACATCGTATCTATTAGCACACAGATGTCTAAAGTAAGTGTTGCTTTGATAGTCTGCTGAGTTTGGGGCCACTCAGATTAAGCGATTAGCCAAGGTGGTCACAGATGCACCCCCCATGCTTTGGATATCGCTAAACCTCTGACTTCCAGATGCTGGAACTGGGCGACAGGTGTTGATCACTCAATAATTGCCCTGTTCTGTTCTTTCCCTCTGCAGGATCTGGCACCAGCACTTACAGAAGACTGGATATTGGGCTAGATTGACTATTAGTCTGACCCAGTATGGCCGTTCTTAAGTGATATTGTGCAGTAATGTGTCTTCATTGTTCAGTACATAAGAACACAGGCTTTTCAGCACACACCAGGTTTGTTTTCTTCTCTTTTCTAAATGGCAGAGCGAGTTCAAACTCCCTAAAACACTGGCTCCTTGAGACTAATGACATCAGTGGAGACCAAAGGTCAGATTTTCAAACCAATTTAGGTGCCTAAAGATTCACATTGGCTCCTAGTGGGATTTTTTCATGGGAATCAACAGGAATTAAGAGTTAGATGCCTAACCTACTTAGGTGCTTTTGAAAAGTCCCACTTGGCAACTTTGTGCATCCTTAAGTGCCTAATACCTTTGAAAATCTGGCCCCAATATAGTTGGGTAATAGATAACATTTTCAAAAGCACATAGTAGAGCTGATTGGAAGAAAGACTGCATTTTGCAGAAATTTTCAAGGTTTCAAAATTTGGTTTTGTTCTGCTTTGGAATCAACCTCTCTCTCTCTCTCGCTCTCTCTTTCTGAAATACTTTTTCAGTGAATATGTTCTGAGTAGCTCTACTTAGCAGCTTAATTCTCATTGGGGAAATAATTTCCTCAAACAAAACTGGTGAAATCCACAACTTGTTCACCTCCTGAACCATGCATTTTCCAGACTAAACAATTACAATGGAATTAAGTCCCAAACTACATTGCACCTCTGCTCATGATCCATCCCCAAGAACTTTACAAGTTAGAGTCCTGATTCTAATGAGGGGCTGAGCATCTCATGTAAGGTATTTGTGATTGGGGCCTGACCCTACTGACTGTTTCTTTGACAGGGGTAGAAGCAGACAGCAAAGGGTTAAAGGATGTGGCTCACATGCACTTGGGCCCAACTGTTAGGTATAAAAGGAGAAAGAAGCAAGTATTGATAGCTGTTTGTGGGCAGGTAGTGATGATGAGTACCAGGATCAAGGGACATGCAAATGCTGTTCTCCAGCTTGAAACCCAAAAAGGATGTAACTTGTTTTGAAGGGTTTTGATAGACTTTGCAGAGGGAAAGACATTTAGCAAAACTTTTATTGCACCCTGGGAATCGGAAGGGCATTTTGTTTCATTGGACTATTTATTCTACTCCATGCAGTGGTAGATTTGGAGCTTGTTTGGGTGTTTTCTTCTCACACCACTGGGACTGTGAAATGTTCTCAGCTTGCCTTGGAATTGAGGGCCCACAAGATCTTAGAAGAGACTTGGCCCTTAGCGTGATTAGTCCTTATGGGCCCAGTCCAGCAGCCCTGTTTTGTCAAAACTCCCACTGACTTAAATAGGACTTGCCACTAAGTAGAGCTACAGGATTAGGCCCCCAATGCATGAGTCACTTGACCAGCCTTATTAAAAGCCAGTTGGCTTTGTTTGATGTGGCAGCTGTGTAACAGAGAAAAGGAAGCCTACATAACAGCTGAGGATGGGAAGTGAATATCCAACTAAAAGTAGATAGGGGTTTTAGTTAGGCAGAATTATCCACATTTTAATTTGGCCAGAGCAGTGAATGGACTGCTGCAAAGAGTGTACAAAGATCCTGTAAGTGATCAGGAACATGGTTTTATGACTCATCCAAAACCCAGCACTTCCGTCAGCACAGTGTATCCTGCCACCACGTCAACAGTGACTCAGAGGGGAAAGAGCCACCTGGTGAATCGTCAGCACCCAATATTTCCCTTTGGGATTTGCTTATTCATAGCACTTTTCCCTAAGCTCTGTTATATTCTGAAGCACATAGCGCTTTGTCAATCACCTTCTAAAGAGCTGTCTCTATGTAGGACATGAAATATCTTTTTAATTGTATTGCAGCATTCGGCTGCTCATTACAAGCCCCTTGAGAATGAAAATCACTTTTGTAAGAGGAATACAACCAAGAAGACAGCACCTGAAAGAACCATAGCTGATGAGTACCTGATGAATCGGCAATTGCCCCAATCATTCCTGTAGGTAGTGTCCCCCTCATTTACATGGGTCTGCTCATTGGGCCTAAACATATTTGCACACACACACACACACATCACTGCAAGCAGCTGCAATGATTTTGCTATCTATACCCAAGCATGGAATCTCTGTCAAATGTAACACTCACCTCCAAAATAAATTACTCCTTGCAGTCTGCCCAAAGACTACATTTGGTGACTTGTAGGGATCTATATGTTCCATCTGATATTTCAGTGGGGAGCATGCTGGAGATGAAAAGGTACAGTTGAACCCCAGAGCTACGCTCACCTTGGGAATGGAGGTTGTTTATAACTCTGAAACGTCCATAACGCTGAACAAAACATTAGGGTGGTTCTTTCAAAAGTTTGCAACTGAACATTGACTTAATACAGCTTTGAAACTTCACTGTGCAGAAGAAAAAATGCTGCTTTGCCTTTATTTTTTAGTAGGTTACATTTAATACAGCACTGCACTGTATTTTTTTGGGTTTCTGCTGCTCCCTGATTGTGTACTTCTGATTCCAAATGAGGGGTGTGATTGACCGGTCAGTTCGTAACTCTGGGGTTCGTAACTCTGAGGTTCTGCTGTAACATTAAAATGAGCAGTGTGGTAGCGGGAGACTGAGATGGAACTCATGGTAGCGGGGGATTGAGATGGAACTCATGGTAGCGGGGGATTGAGATGGAACTCGTGGTAGCAGGGGATTCATTGAATCATAGAATATCAGGGTTGGAAGGGACCTCAGGAGGTCATCTAGTCCAACCCCCTGCTCAAAGCAGGACCAATCCCCAATTAAATCATCCCAGCCAGGGCTTTGTCAAGCCTGACCTTAAAAACCTCTAAGGAAGGAGATTCTACACCTCCCTAGGTAACGCATTCCAGTGTTTCACCACCCTCCTAGTGAAAAAGTTTTTCCTAATATCCAACCTAAACCTCCCCCACTGCAACTTGAGACCATTACTCCTTGTCCTGTCCTCTTCTACTACTGAGAATAGTCTAGAACCATCCTCTCTGGAACCACCTCTCAGGTAGTTGAAAGCAGCTATCAAATCCCCCCTCATTCTTCTCTTCTGCAGACTAAACAATCCCAGTTCCCTCAGCCTCTCCTCATAAGTCATGTGTTCCAGACCCCTAATCATTTTTGTTGCCCTTCGCTGGACTCTCTCCAATTTCTCCACATCCTTCTTGTAGTGTGGGGCCCAAAACTGGACACAGTACTCCAGATGAGGCCTCACCAATGTCGAATAGAGGGGGACGATCATGTCCCTCGATCTGCTGGCAATGCCCCTACTTATACATCCCAAAATGCCATTGGCCTTCTTGGCAACAAGGGCACACTGCTGACTCATCTCCAGCTTCTCATCCACTGTCACCCCTAGGTCCTTTTCCGCAGAACTGCTGCCTAACCATTCGGTCCCTAGTCTGTAGCTGTGCATTGGGTTCTTCCGTCCTAAGTGCAGGACCCTGCACTTATCCTTATTGAACCTCATCAGATTTCTTTTGGCCCAATCCTCCAATTTGTCTAGGTCCCTCTGTATCCTATCCCTGCCCTCCAATATATCTACCACTCCTCCCAGTTTAGTATCATCCGCAAATTTGCTGAGAGTGCAATCCACACCATCCTCCAGATCATTTATGAAGATATTGAACAAAACCGGCCCCAGGACCGACCCCTGGGGCACTCCACTTGATACCGGCTGCCAACTAGACATGGAGCCATTGATCACTACCCGTTGAGCCCGACAATCTAGCCAACTTTCTACCCACCTTACAGTGCATTCATCCAGCCCACACTTCTTTAACTTGCTGACAAGAATACTGTGGGAGACCGTGTCAAAAGCTTTGCTAAAGTCAAGAAACAATACATCCACTGCTTTCCCTTCATCCACAGAACCAGTAATCTCATCATAGAAGGCGATTAGATTAGTCAGGTATGACCTTCCTTTGGTGAATCCATGCTGACTGTTCCTGATCACTTTCCTCTCATGTAAGTGCTTCAGGATTGATTCTTTGAGGACCTGCTCCATGATTTTTCCGGGGACTGAGGTGAGGCTGACTGGCCTGTAGTTCCCAGGATCCTCCTTCTTCCCTTTTTTAAATATTGGTACTACATTAGCCTTTTTCCAGTCATCTGGGACTTCCCCCGTTCGCCACGAGTTTTCAAAGATAATGACCAATGGCTCTGCAATCACAGCCGCCAATTCCTTTAGCACTCTCGGATGCAACTCGTCTGGCCCCATGGACTTGTGCACGTTCAACTTTTCTAAGTAGTCCCTAACCACCTCTTTCTCCACAGAGGGCTGGCCATCTATTCCCCATGTTGTGATGCCCAGCACAGCAGTCTGGGAGCTGACCTTGTTCGTGAAGACAGAGGCAAAAAAAGCATTGAGTACATTAGCTTTTTCCACATCCTCTGTCACTAGGTTGCCTCCCTCATTCATTAAGGGGCCCACACTTTCCTTGGCTTTCTTCTTGTTGCCAACATATCTGAAGAAACCCTTCTTGTTACTCTTGACATCACTTGCTAGCTGCAGCTCCAGGTGCGATTTGGCCCTCCTGATTTAATTCCTACATGCCCGAGCAATATTTTTGTACTTTTCCCTGGTCATATGTCCAACCTTCCACTTCTTGTAAGCTTCTTGATTGAGATGGAACTCATGGTAGCTGTGGATTGAGATGGAACTCATGGCAGCGGGGAATTGAGATGGAACTCACGTGGTTCACTCACATGAACTGTTCTTGGAAAACTCAAATGTCACATTTTGCAGTGTGAAAAGTCATTATGTTTTCACCAATTTTAAAATAAATGGAGAGCAATTTTTAAAAATCTTTCAGGCTGAGCAAAACCTCACTGATTGCATCATAACGTGGCTCTTGGTCCAAAAACCGTTTTACAACCCTACATGTTATGACCCTTAGAATTTCATTTTGGTCAGTAATAATAAAATAAAGATTGTGAAAAACAAACAAGCAAAGAAACAAGAAAAATCAGCAAAGGCAAGAGATGGAAAGTATGGAGCAATTGGCTACATTCTTGTATGACAGACAGACACCAACCTTCAGAATGGAGGAATGTTGATGAAGGTGAGAAGCTTGTCCTGGGCTATGGGAATGACAGCTATACAGCACTTTTATCACTAAATTGGCAACAGTTATTTCACCAGCTGAAGTCATACACCACTTTGGGTTAGCAATGTATCAGTATATTCAAGCCATGGCCAGGCCAAGTACTTTACTGGGAAACTTTCAAGGAAAATCCAAGTGCTGTAGGAAGTGGTGGGAGTGACTCAGTATTAGTAGTGGGAAGCATGCTTCCTGTGAATCAGCTCCGGTGCTTTGGGGTGTTGTGCTGCTGGATTTGCTGTGTATGGAGGAGATCTAATTGACCACAAATAGTTTTACAACAATAGGTCTCTTAACTCTGGTGACCTGGCTCAATTCCAGGGTGGGTAATTACTGACTGCCTGTATGTCTGTTGCATTTTCAATCTTTGCTTTCTGCACTGAGGGCTTGGCTACTCTAGGATGTTAGCTGCCCATGTAACTGCACTGGTGTAGACATGATTTAGAGCGACAGAACAGCCCCAGTTTCAAGTACACTAGGGGAGCTATGTCCAAGACTAAAACCCCAGTGTAAAAAAGGCCTAAACTGTTGTGTAGTATTTGCTCTACACTGTTAAACAGCTGCTATGTTTTGCCCCCAAGATAGCTGCATAAGAAGATGATCTACTGGTTAAATATCTAGTTTATTTTTTATTATACAGGCAGAATGGAATGGAAGGATGATCTTGCGATTAGGGCATTGGACTGGAACTCAGGAGATCTAGATTCCATTCTAGTGCCACCACAGACAGATCTCGGGCAAGTTATTTAATCCCTCAGTGCCTCAGACTGCTATCTGCAAAATGGTCAGCAAACCTATGTTTACAGGTGCTTTTAGAATTATATTTCTTAACACACTGGAAAACAGAATGTACGCAGGGCTAAGGTTTTGGGTTTTTTTTTTTTAAATTAGGCATTGCAGGAATGTAGCCCTGAAGGAAGCACAAAGCAATTGGAGAATTATAGCAACTATCCATTGGACACTGCTAGCATTTGCTCAGGTTTTTAAGCCAAATTGTTGTATATTTTTAACAGCCACCTGGTTTCTTTACAAGTAAATAATCAAAACTCCTTCAGAACATGGCACCACAAATGAACTGTTCTACTAGGGCTTGTAGCTGGCTTCAGAGTAAGACCAAGCCAGTCCCCTGTTACGCCATTTGATTTACTACAGTTAGACAGGTTGCATGGTAGACCCTCGTGCTTTCAGTTCCTCTTCGGCTTTGTTCTCAAGTGCCATACTTCCAACAGTCAGTGCTTGCCCTGATCCACAAAAGTGTCTCTTCTCCAGGATAGCAGCTAGGCTTGTGCTTAACTTAAAGTCAATAGGACTAGCACCTGCTGAAGTGCCTTCCTGAATTAGGGGCCAGGAGAGAAGTTTTAACTCTAGTTCTTATTCGAGGGAGCTCAGAGCCATGTTCCCCTTCTCCCACCCCAACTACTGTGACATGGTTACCGCAAGATCAAATGGCGGACCCAGGAGGGAGGCTGCCAGAGTGATATGGCTCACACAGCTAAAAGTTTACCTGGTTTCTTTTAGATGTCTGAGACAGTTCTGCATCCCCTTGTCCTCAAGTGTCATCTCTCGTTAGCATCAAACAGCTGCTCTCACATTCCATTAACATCACAATCGACTTTTTTGATGAATACCAGAGGCCTCATTCACCATAAAAATATAGTAAATGGGCTTGCCTGGCTGTGTGCAGAGTTTCTGTATTTGCATTTCAGTCTTATGAATCTTGTCATTTGTATGTGGCAAAAATATACTTGGTTTAGTTTTAGACAAACATTGCAGTGGGAATTGTCAGGTATTCTCTTCTGAGTCTTTAAAGGGTCTCTGTCCACATATTGTTCATATATTTTAAATAAATGAACAAATGTATTTCCAATAGAACCCCAAATTAAGACTGAAATAATTTTAAAACTCTTGGGCCAGATCTGCGGGTTCTCTTGGGGGAGGGTGGGGGAAGAAAAGTTACAGGACTGCCACGACAACACTTTTTTGACCCTCTTCCTGATACTGGGAGCCAGGAGCTGGTCCAGACCCAACAGCAATTTAAAGCAGCCTCAGGGTTCCTCAAAGTTACAACCAGCTGGTAACAGGCCCCTATAGACTGTTATGTCAGCAGGGATCTCAAGAGGACAGTATGCCCCGTCACACCTTCTCCTGCTCCCCCCTACAGCAGGGTGGTGGAATATAGCCAGCTATGCAGACTCCGCCTTTCCTGAGGATACGCCTATGCCAGGGAAATATTTTTAAACAGACAGCCACTGTCATTGCTTTTGCATGGGTACAATAGTTAACCCTTGCTCTGGAAATATTTCTAGAATATAGGCATTCACTTCAGCTCAGGGTTGGGCAACACATACCAAGAAAACAGTTTTTTTCCATGGCATTTCCTGGCCCTTGAAGTGCAGATATGCACAATCACTGCCAAAGTTTTTTGAAACTTAAAATTTGAGTTAATTTTTGAGAAAAGGTTTAAGTTGCTTCTAATCCAGCTCAGTTCAGTACTCTGAAAAAGTGTGAGTTCAATTTGACCTGAACAATACTTTGCACCTGAAAATTTGGGACGCAGTTCAAAGTTTCACAATTGGTTTTAATTTGCTGTTAAACACAGACATTTCTCATGGCTCGACTTGCACACAGATCACATGCCAAAGGTGGCACACAAACCTGGCTTTCCAGAGATTGTTCAAGCCACCGCACTGTTCTTTCTCCAAAGTTTGAATACTATCAATCAAAATATCTAATCAAAAGATGTCTGTCTTTCTATGACACTTTTCTACTCATTCCAGAGTCAGGTTTCATAATGAATTTAAGCCAGCTGAAATACTATGAGGTGTATCAGGAGAAGCAAGTGGTGAACTTCAAAAGGTTTGGCCATTTGTTTATTCGGGTGTAAACTCCGCCAATTTTGGAATTCTTAACTGAAGCAGTTCATCTCTACTTCATCCAGACCATAAGCACCTCAGTATCCCAGACTTCTTCCTCCTCAAGCCAACCATATAATTTCTCCTGGTTGCTTACTCCATCCTTCCCTTTTCCATTGTCCTCCAAATATTGATATCTGATTCTGCTCTCTTCCTCCTTTCTTGCTGGGTCCAAAAGGCTTCCAGGCATCTGACTATGTGGACTGGAGAAGGTTTTGACATATGAGAGAACAGCAATGTATATATATTTATTATACATTATATTTAAATTGCCCAGACTTCAACTATACTCCTGAATGGAAACAAACCTGAACTTGGACAAAACAAAATTGTAGATTATTACTTTCCTACCCCAGCTATTCTCTCATATGTCAAAAACCTTCTCCAATCCACATAGTCAGATCCCTGGAAGAGGTCCCCCTTTGAACACAGCAAGAAAGGAGGGAGAGAGCAGAATCAGATATCAATATTTGGAGGACAATATATATATATATATAACAACTCCCATGAGGAACTGCAGCTACATTTCATAATGGAAATTTTCCAGTTTTCAGAATAAGTATGTTGATTTTTAATTTTTTGTTGAAAACAATCCAAATTTTCCATGGAAAACATAGATGGAAAATTGTTTTCCCCATTTTAATCAAAGCTTTCCACGGGAAAAAAAATCCATTTTCTGACCAGTTCTAGTCTCTATAGACCAGATTTTTGAAAGTGTGTAGTCACCTCAGAATAATACAGATAGACAATGAGCAGAATTTTCAAAAGCACTGGGGTGCCTAACTCACAATAATTTCCAGGGGATTTAGGTACCTAGGATCTTTTGTAAACCCCACTATGCACTTATCAGCATCTTTAGACACCTAAACACCTTAGGCAAATCGGGCTCTATACCTCTTCACTTCCGAGCCTCTCTGCTGAGACAAGGATACCCACTCATGCTAATTTTTAGTTTTGTATGGATTCTTATCCAGCAAGAACTGCACTGGGGCACTCCGCTCAGCATATACCAACACACATCACATTTAACCCCCCGACACACACACCTTTGGGGAAAGCACCCCCCTAAATAAACATACAAAGAAATGATCTCGGGGAGAGTTCCTCATTAAGGACTGTATCCAACTTGCTATAGATTAAAAAATGACCTTGCTTGTATTACAGTATTGTAATTTGAGACCAACACAGTTGTCTCTTTCTAAAAGAGGAAGAATAAAGGGGTATTAGAGTCCTCATGCAGTATACAATTTTCCTCCAGGCCTCTTATTTTGTTGGCCTCAGCTTGTCATTCTTGATAACATAATAGGCAGTTCTACATGAGAAATAAGGACTTATGCCAATTTGGGTTTTTTCAATTGAAGTTATTACATGAAACAAAATTTTTTTGCTTTTACATTATTCATAAATTGCCCCTAAGGGTCGGCATGATCTTTAGACAAGAATTTGGCTGAGGAGGACAATTAGAACTAAGACCTGTGACCTGATTATGCAAAGATGAAAGGCAGATTCTACAGGGGTCCTCCCTTCAGGGAGGGTTTCAACTCTTTTCCAAGATGTTTGTGGGGGTGCTGAGGCTGGCAGGTGTATGCTCTAGCTGGTGGTGCCGGTATGCACAATTTCCCCACTCCATTGGGAGCTATGAAATGCTGAAACAAATGCAGTTCAGCTGCACTCCAAGCTCTTAAAATTCACTGCAACTTGAAAGCACAGGAATTATCTGAATCATAGTCAGTCAGCCACCGACGGGAGACACATTGGCTCCTCCTAAGAAGCCAAGTAACAGTTTGCAGTAAAATAGGTAGGGCAAAAATATAGAATAATAGAATCATAAAAGATTAGGGTTGGAAGAAACCTCAGGAGGTCATCTAGTCATCTAGAAAGGTTGGACATGCACAAGTAGAAAGAATAGTAAATATGGCAGGCAACCAGCTTGGCTTAACAGTGAAATCTTTGCTGATCTTAAACACAAACAAGAGGCTTACAAGAAGTGGAAGATTGGACAAATGACCAGGGATGAGTATATAAATATTGCTCGGGCATGTAGGAGTGGAATCAGGAAGGCTAAATCACACCTGGAGTTGCAGCTAGCAAGAGATGTTAAGAATAACAAGAAGGGTTTCTTCAGGTATGTTGGCAATAAGAAGAAAGCCAAGGAAAGTGTGGGCCCCTTACTAAATGAAGGAGGCAACCTAGTGACAGAGGATGTGGAAAAGCTAATGTACTCAATGCTTTTTTTGCCTCTGTCTTCACGAACAAGGTCAGCTCCCAGACTACTGCACGGGGCAGCACAGCATGGGGAGGAGGTGGCCAGCCCTCTGTGAAGGAAGAAGTGGTTCGGGACTATTTAGAAAAACTGGACGTGCACAAGTCTATGGGGCCGGATGCGTTGCATCCGAGATGCTAAAGGAGTTGGCGGATGTGATTGCAGAGCCATTGGCCATTATGTTTGAAAACTCATAGCGATCGGGGGAAGTCCCAGAAGATTGGAAAAAGGCTAATGTAGTGCCCATCTTTAAAAAAGGGAAGAAGGATGATCCTGGGAACTACAGGCTGGTCAGCCTCACCTCAGTCCCTGGAAAAATCATGGAGCATGTCCTCAAGGAATCAATTCTGAAGCACTTAGACAAGAGGAAAGTGATCAGGAACAGTCAGCATGGATTCACCAAGGGAAAGTCATGCCTGACTAATCTAATTGTCTTCTATGATGAGATTACTGGTTCTGTGGATGAAGGGAAAGCAGTGGACGTGTTATTCCTCGACTTTAGCAAAGCTTTTGACATGGTCTCCCACAGTATTCTTGTCAGCAAGTTAAAGAAGTATGGGCTGGATGGATGCACTACAAGGTGGATAGAAAGTTGGCTAGATTGTCGGGCTCAACGGGTAGTGATCAATGGCTCCATGTCTAGTTGGCAGCCTGTATCAAGCGGACTGCCCCAAGGGTCGGTCCTGGGGCCGGTTTTGTTCAATATCTTCATTAATGATCTGGAGGACGGTGTGGATTGTACCATCAGCAAGTTTGCAGATGACACTAAACTGGGAGGAGTGGTAGATATGCCGGAGGCAAGGGATAGGATACAGAGGGCCCTAGACAAATTAGAGGATTGGGCCAAAGGAAATCTGATGAGGTTCAACAAGGACAAGTGAAGAGTCCTGCACTTAGGACGGAAGAATCCCATGCACCGCTACAGACTTGGGACCGAATGGCCAGGCAGCAGTTCTGCAGAGAAGGACCTAGGGATGACAGTGGATGAGAAGCTGGATATGAGTCAACAGTGTGCCCTTGTTGCCAAGAAGGCCAATGGCATTTTGGGGTGTATAAGTAGGGGCATTGCCAGCAGATCGAGGGACGTGATCGTTCCCCTCTATTCGACATTGGTGAGGCCTCATCTGGAGTACTGTGTCCAGTTTTGGGCCCCACACTACAAGAAGGATGTGGAAAAATTGGAGAGAGTCCAGCGAAGGGCAACAAAAATGATTATGGGACTGGAACATATGAGTTAGGAGGAGAGGCTGAGGGAACTGGGATTGTTTAGTCTACGGAAGAGAAGAATGAGGGGGGATTTGATAGCTGCTTTTAATTACCTGAAAGGTGGATCCAAAGAGGATGGATCTAGACTATTCTCAGTGATAGCAGATGACCGGACAAGGAGTAATGGTCTCAAGTTGCAGTGGGGAAGGTTTAGGTTGTATATTAGGAAAAACTTTTTCACTAGGAGGGTGGTGAAGCACTGGAATGTGTTACCTAGGGAGGTGGCGGACTCTCCAAGGTCGTGCTTGACAAAGCCCTGGCTGGGATGATTTAGTTGGGGATTGGTCCTGCATTTAGCAGGGGATTGGACTAGATGACCTCCTGAGGTCTTTTCCAACCCTAATATTCTATGATTCTATGATTCTAAGTACCTAGAAATTACAACAGAAACCATAGCCTTAGTGTAAATTTGCTCCTTAAAATTCAGAAAAACAAAAGGTTTGCTGTTTATCTGATGTATTGTGTTCCTACAGTTGACAAGTGACATTTGTTCATCACATCATTTAAATTATTTGGTTCATGTCTGTATTTTCTGCTCTGGAATATTCATTGATTATTCTAACACCAGAGGTACCCAGAGGAAGGAGGTGAGGCCACATTGCATAAAAATCCAGCAAAACTTTTAAGGTAGCCAAAGTCTACACACAGCAGTACCTACCGCTCCTGGAGTTGGCAACAGCCCACAAATCTGCCACAAGAACACATTATTTCCATCCTATTCCCCCAGCTTCTTTCTCAAACCACACCCAGTTTCACACCAGCTAACAGGGAGAAGGGTGAGAGTGGTGGGTGGGATGGGGAGCACATCACAATATGGTTGAGCTCAATGGCAGTTGCTGGTAGGGTAGGTTGAAAATTTTCTGTCCTAGCTTTTTTTCCTCCAATGGAAAATGGAGTTTTGCCTAAATGAAACATTTAATGCAAAGCACCTGCTTCCCTCAACCATTTTCAATTTCTCCTTGGAAAACTGAAAACATAGCCAAAACCTCCAAATTTTCCTCTGAACATTTTGACAATTTTTCTTTTTCATTTTTTTTAGATGTTTCCATGAAAGAAATCCAGCTCCAGCTGCAGGTGCTCATTACCTCTCAAGGTAGAGCCTAGGAGTTTGGAAACATGGAGCCAGAATTTCAAGAGAGCCCAATAGCTGAGCACTTTTGAAAATCCGGCCATTCATTTGGGTGTCTAAATGGGAGCTGAATTCTCTTGAAAATTGGCCCTATTTTGGGTCATTTAAAAAATGTAGCCCCATGGAGGCTGATGCTCTATCGCCTTACATCTTGTGCAGTCACATACAGCTGTATGAAGTGCACATAAAACACTTCCAAATCAGTCAGCCAGTTTGCACAGGTGCAAACCGATGACACAAGGCGCAAGGCAATGGAGAATCAGGCTTATATTTTACAAGGACTTTTTTTATGCCAAGAATACTGAGAGCATCCCAGAGATACCAGTTCTTTAATTGTGGTATCATTTTCAGACTATGTAAAAAGCTTTCATGTGTAATAAACTGGAGTTTAAGTGCTTAAAAAAACCCCACCTGGCATTGAGTCTGGCCAATTGAAGGTGATGTGACTGCCTCTAAGCCACAGAAGCTTTCAGTTCTACAGCTCTGCTTGCTGAATAAAGAAAATGCAGCGCTGTAACCCTGAGCTGACAGCTAAAACAAGGATTAAACTTAATTACATATATTAACAATATGCAATTTTAAGACTGCATTAAATAATTTACTCTTGGGAGCTTGTAATAACTCTGGGTCTTTTCACATAGATTCACAATAACACTTGTTAAATGTGTCTTTTACGTTCTGGAGGCCAAAAAACCCTGAGTAAATAGCATAATTATTCACATTTTCTAGTCATATGGTGCAGGCTGTTTCCATTTAGCATAATCTTCATTCAGTACCAAAGAATCACTCAGTATAACTGAGCAGTGACGTGAAAATTAAAATGAACCGCACAGGAGAAACTTGAACAAAGAGATATAGGGCCTAATCCTGCCCAGTGGCAATATTCTTAATGAAATCATCGGTTCACTTTCATTCCATAACAGCTATTTAGTGATCCCCAACTGTGGTTCCCATTCTTCTCTCCACTTATGGGCATCTACGATCACACACCTGGTCTGGGGGGGATATGGAAGGACTCAGTACTATTTCCATGATATACTCAACCTTCCCCATGCCAAGTCCAATGGAAACTCATCTGTGGGGGCTCTGATGGGCTTGAAAAACACAGCTGGGGTAGGGGGCCAGGCCTGGAGCTGTCCTAACTCTGAATTCTCTTCCTTCAAAGCCACAGGAAACACTGTTGCACATTCATGAGACTCTGCGATAGCTTATGGCTATCTCCTGCAGTGGCTCCTCCTACTAGGGTTGTCAGTTTTGGTTGGACGTATTCCTGGAGGTTTCAGCACAGGACATAATCTTTGATTAAAGATTAATTTTTAATTCCTGGAGACCTAGGACAATCCTGGGGGTTGGCAACCCTACCTCCTATGGTCTGCAGGAGATTTCAGAGTCACCCGTGGACTGTGGATGCTCCTGGCAACATGGTGCTTTCAGGAACATGATTTTGGTAGGTGTGTGTGGGGGGAAGCAGAATGTAATCTAGGAATCTTGGTGCATATGCCTCAGGCATTTTAGGGGTGGAAGCCCTCGCCTGTTCTGGGACAAAGAAGTTTCCATTCCCCTCTTCATGTCATTCCTGCACATGGGAGCACTGGCTTTTCTGTCTAGTTCTCACACAGCATTTGGAATTATTTGAACCAATAAAGCAGCCTCCAGTAAATAAATCCAATGGAGTCAACTGACTTGAGCCATTGCATTGTAATGACTATGGACCTGGAGTCAAAGTTCCTGTGGTTACCCATTGTTGTGAGTGAACTTCTTATGTACACATTTGAAAATGTTGCTGGGCCTTTATTTTTTTGCTCCCAAGGTAATTGGGCTTGATTCTGATCTAACATAGCCCCTTTTTACACCAGTACAACTCCACTCAGTGCATCTGATTTAGAGCAACAGTACAGGTCAGAATGAGGCTCTGAACGCAGCCTGGAAGAAGGGGAACCACAAGTGTAAGACCAGAGTGCTACTGAATTGTGTGTGAGAGACACTTGAAATGCCCCTCACAGTACCTTGAGTGAAGCTTTTGCTTCCCTTCCCGCCCCCACACTCCCATTGATTTTCCAGCTTATGGGTGGACAGGTTGGCCAAGAAGCACACCCTCCCACCTAGTATTTCCCTCTTCCCTTTCAGTTGGGTTTTAGGGCTCACCAGCTGCTCAAGGTTTCTTATACCAGCATCGAATACTGTAAGAAAGAAATCAAAATAGCAGACAGGCCATTCATAGAATAAGCTCTTCCCAAAGGGTTGAGCCAAGGCATATATATAGATATATATGACTCTGTGAGAACCCTCTCCCAATACTATCTGCCCCTCACACAAAGATTTGTTGTATCTTTGGCTAGTAAAAGCTTTTGATGATTGGTTTATGCTTCCTATTTGTACTGCCTTGTTTATTTTTTCTCTCAATTATTTGTAGTCACATGTTACAATTCACTGTCTTTAAACATTGTATAAGGTTTATATCTGAAATACATAGCTTATTCAATATGTTATAAATGTTTTCCAAAATCATCTCTGTGCATGTCATTGAAATCAATAGAATTATGCTAATTAACATCAGCTGAAGAACATTATTTCTGAGAGAAGAAAGTGTTAGTAGTAAACAATCATTTCAAGTGGAGATGGTTGTATCAGATCAAACCCACTGGTCTAAACTGACTTTCTATAATTTGTAAAATTGGGTGAATATGTGTGTGAAATTATATGAGACTATTTTTGGCCAGTTTATTTTGTATTTACAGCTCCATTCAATTTCAATTTTTACAACATTTTGGTCATCTGAAAATTAATCTCAATCAGTGCAATGTGGGAAAGTTCATATTTTTGAACTATAGCAACTCAGAAAAATACAAATATTGTTAATGATTCTCATTTGGCTTTTAAATAATTTTCACACCGCTGATCAAAATTTTTCATTGAAACTTTCTCCTTAATCACTGTTTAAATAGGTTTCAGAGTAGCAGCCATTTTAGTCTGTATCTGGAAAGAGAACAGGAGGACGTGTGGCACCTTAGAGACTAACAAATTTATTAGAGCATAAGCTTTCGTGAGCTACAGCTCACTTCATCAGATGCATAGAATGGAACATATAGTAAGAAGATATATATATACACATACAGAGAACATGCAGAGGTGGAAGTTGTTAGACCAACTCTAAGAGGCTAATTGATTAAGATGAGCTATTATCAGCAGAAGAAAAAAAGCTTTTGTAGTGATAATCAAGATGGCCCATTTCAGACAGTTGACAGGAAGATGTGAGGATACTTAACCTGGGGAATAAACCAAAGTGGAGCCAGCCTGCTGCTGGCACTTCACATTAAAAAGGTTGCAGAGCAGTTTTTAAACTAAGAGATGGGGGGTGGGGGTAGCCGATGGATGCAGAGGCACACATGGATCGAACGGAGACTTCTCTTAGAGGAGTCTAGTGATAGAGATTCTCTAGGTTTTAGTCAGGAGGAGGGGATGGAAGAGGATAAAGTATGGGCCAGATCAGATGAGAAACATTCACATAAAGAATCTGACACATCAGAAAAGGGCAGACAAATAAACAGCGGCGAGTTTTTAAAGTGCTTGTACACAAATGCTAGAAGTCTAAATAATAAGATGGGTGAACTAGAGTGCCTCGTGGTAAAGGAGGATATTGATATAATAGGCAGCACAGAAACCCGGTGGAGTGAGGACAATCAATGGGACACAATCATCCCAGGGTACAAAATATATCGGAAGGACAGAACAATTCATGGGGCTGGGGGGTGGCACTATATGTGAATGAAAATGTAGAATCAAATGAAATAAAAATCTTAAATGAACACACATGTTCCATAGTATCTCTAGGGATAGCAATTCCATGCTCGAATAAGAATATAACAGTAGGGATCTATTATCGACCACCTGACCAGGACAGTGATAGTGACGATGAAATGCTAAGGGAGATTAGAGAGGCTATCAAAATAAAAAACTCAATAATGGGGGGGATTTCAATTATCCCCATATTGACTGGGTACATGTTACCTCAAGATGAAATGAAGAGACAAAATTTCTCCATACTTTAAATGACTGCTTCTTGGAGCAGCTGGTACAGGAATCCACAAGAGGAGAGGCAACTCTCGATCTAGTCCTGAGTGGACGCAGGATCTGGTCCAAGAGGTAACTATAACAGGACCGCTTGGAAATAGTGACTATAATATAGTAACATTTAACATCCCTGTGGTGGGCAGAACACCTCAACAGCCCGACACGGTGGCATTTAATTTCAGAAAGGGGAACTATGCAAAAATGAGGAGGTTAGTTACACAGAAATTAAAAGGTTCAGTGACTAGAGTGAAATCCCTGCAAGCTGCATGGACACTTTTCAAAGACACCATAATAGAGGCTCAACTTAATGTATATCCCAAATTTTAAGCACAATAAAAGAACTAAAAAAGAGCCACCGTGGCTTAACAACCATGTAAAAGAAGCAGTGAGAGATAAAAAGGCATCTTTTAAAAAGGGGAAGTCAAATCCTAGTGAGGTAAATAGAAAAGAACTTAAACACTGCCAAATTAAATGGAAAAATGTAGTATGAAAAGCCAAAAAGGAGTTTGAAGAACAGCTAGCCAAAAACTCAAAAGGTAATAACAAAATGTTTTTTAAGTACATCAGAAGCAGGAAGCCTGCTAAACAACCAGTGGGGCCCCTGGACGATCGAGATACAAAAGGAGCACTTAAAGACGATAAAGTCATAGCAGAGAAACTAAATTAATTCTTTGCTTCAGTCTTCAAGGCTGAGGATGTTAGGGAGATTCCCAAACCAGAGCCGTCTTTTGTAGGTGACAAATCTGAGGAATTGTCACAGATTGAAGTGTCACTAGAGGAGGTTTTGGAATTAATTGAGAAATTTAACAGTAACATGTCACTGGGACCAGATGGCATTCACCCAAGAGTTCTGAAAGAACTCAAATGTGAAATTGTGGAACTCTTAACTATGGTTTTTAACCTGTCCTTTAAATCAGCTACTGTACCCAATGACTGGAAGATAGCTAATGTAACGCCAGTATTTAAGAAGGGCTCTAGAGGTGATCCTGGCAATTACAGAGCAGTAAGTCTAACGTCAGTACTGGGCAAATTAGTTGAAACAATAGTAAAGAATAAAATTGTCAGACACATAGAAGAACATAAATTGCTGCGCACAAGTCAACATGGTTTCTGTAAAGGGAGATCATGTCTTACTGATCTATTAGAGTTCTTTGAGGGGGTCAATAAATATGTGGACAAGGGGGATCCAGTGGACATAGTGTACTTAGATTTCCAGAAAGCCTTTGACAAGGTCCCTCACCAAAGGCTCTTATGTAGATTAAGTTGTCATGGGATAAGAGTGAAGATCCTTTCATGGATTGAGAACTGTTTAAAAGACAGGGAACAAAGGGTAGGAATAAATGGTAAATTTTCAGAATGGAGAGGGGTAACTAGTGGTATTGCCCTAGGGTCAGTCCTAGGACCAATCCTATTCAACTTCTTCATAAATGATCTGGAGAAAGGGGTAAACAGTGAGGTGGCAAAGTTTGTAGACAATACTAAACTGCTCAAGATAGTTAAGACCAAAGCAGACTGTGAAGAACTTCAAAAAGATCTCACAAAACTAAGTGATTGGGCAAGAAAATGGCAAATGAAATTTAATGTGGGTAAATGTAAAGTAATGCACATTGGAAAAAATAACCCCAGCTATACATACAATATGATGGGGGCTAATTTAGCTACAACTAATCAGGAAAAAGATCTTGGAGTCATCGTGGATAGTTCTCTGAAGACGTCCACGCAGTGTGCAGCGGCAGTCAAAAAAGCAAACAGGATGTTGGGAATCATTAAAAAAGGGATAGAGAATAAGATGGTGAATATCTTATTGCCCTTCTATAAATCCATGGTACGCCCACATCTTGAATACTGCGTACAGATGTGGTTCCCTCATCTCAAAAAAGATATACTGGCATTAGAAAAGGTTCAGAAAAGAGCAACTTGGACTAGATGACTTCCTGAGGTCCCTTCCAACCCTGATATTCTATGATTCTATGAACTGAAATGATTAGGGGTTTGGAATGGGTCCCATATGAGGAGAGATTAAAGAGGCTAGGACTTTTCAGCTTGGAAAAGAGGAGACTAAGGGGGGAGATGATTGAGGTCTATAAAATCATGAGTGGTGTGGAATCTCCTTCTTTAGAAGTTTTTAAGGTCAGACTTGACAAAGCCCTGGCAGGGATGATTTAATTGGGGATTGGTCCTGCTTTTGAGCAGGGGGTTGGACTAGATGACCTCCTGAGGTCCCTTCCAACCCTAATATTCTATGATTCTATGAAAGTGAATAAGGAAAAATTATTTACTTGTTCCCATAATATAAGAACTAGGGGCCACCAAATGAAATTAATGGGTAACAGGTTTAAAACAAATAAAAGGAAGTTCTTCTTCACTCAGCACACAGTCCACCTATGGAACTCCTTGCCTGAGGAGGTTGTGAAGGCTAGGACTATAACAGGGTTTAAAAGAGAACTGGATAAATTCATGGAGGTTAAGTCCATTAATGGCTATTATCCAGGATGGGTAAGTAATGGTGTCCCTAGCCCCTGTTTGTCAGAGGGTGGAGATGGATGGCGGGAGAGAGATCACTAGATCATTACCTGTTAGGTTCACTCCCTCTGGGGCACCTGGCATTGGCCACTATCGGTAGACAGGATACTGGGCTGGATGGACCTTTGGTCTGACCCAGTATAGCCATTCTTATGTTCTTATGTTCTTATATTCATGTAGCATTGTGTTCTGCTCCATGCAGGACGGTTTCCACAGCTTCTCCAGGAATTAAAAACAGCAGGGCATAATTCAAGTGAGTCTCTAAGACTAAACATCTCCAGAGAGGTACTGGTTTGCATATATTAGGGTGGTTTGCATATACTGTTTCAAGCTGGGTTTTCCAGAGACTGGAAGACAAAGAAAGGACTTTTGCTATAAAAAGATGAGCTTGAATTGACACAAGCCCTTCTATCTGATCTAGCAAATGGACAGGATCTTCTGTCCAAAGGCCTCAACCTTTGCAAAAGGGTTGTTGGAAAGACTTTGGCCTATGAGGGCCCTATAAAATTGATGCATGACTCCTGGCAAGCTTTTAGGAACTTTTATTGTTTTTTACAGGTTTTCTCTGTAACTTGTAATTGCTGGCGATACCCTGGTCCTAGCCCTCGGAAAGAAAGCAAAGCTCTGAGCTGGCCTTTAGGCAGACTTCCTTGCCGGCAATATCACGGTGTAAGGCAGGGAGCTGAGCAGCCTTAAACACCCCCATCGGAAGGGCGTGAGACAAGTGCCACTGCTTAAGTGACAGCAGAAGACCTGAGACCTGACTCACTCCACGAGTGAACCACAAAAGGCAGGGGGTGGGGAGGGAGGAATACAGCTGCAGTTACCCTGAAACTGTGACAGCACAATTCAGTATGAGTAATGATGGCAGAATTGAGCCCCAAGCAAGCAGAGAGCTTTATTCAGTCACACAGACAAGGGCTTTTGAAAAAACAAAACAAAACACGGTTATTAAATCTGCATATGAGGATGTAGTTATTTCTATTCTAGAGACAGAACACTCAAGAACTTGGATAGTTTCAAAATGAAAGTGCTGTGGACTTCTGGAGACTCTTCAGTTACAATGCCTGAAATGGGCAAAGAAAGGAAGAGTGCATCTTTAATTAATACCCTAAGGAAAAAGGGAAAACATATATCCATATACTACTCATATAAAATTTCCCAGAACTTTTCATAGTTCTCATCACAGGGTATGTTTATGAGATCACTTGCCTTGGAAATTCACTACGTTTAAATATAGGCACAGCTGGTTAAGAAATACCGTTGATTGTACCAGTTCTAAAGAGTAAGTGTATTTTAGCCAAAGGGAATGTGTATATATGGTGTGGATAAATTGCATGGGGCTTATTTGCATAATCTATGGTTTGCATAGTGGAAAAGCTTAGATGGAGGAAAAAAATCTAATGACTATACACATTTATACTTTTTAATGAATTATGGTAGAAAAACTTAGCAACTAACCTTGATAGCAAAGTTTCTGTAATATGTTTGAAATACAATAATACAAAAATAAATAGCATTGGCAATTAGCTAATATATCAAAACAAAAGATAAAAGTAAAAGTGAGTTGATATGAATTTTTGGAATAATGATCTGAAAGTTTTTTTTATAATGAATGTCCCTCTTCAAGTACTGTGACACAGGGACCTCTTGGAAAACAGTCCCCTGTTCCTTGCAAACAATTCTCACTTCTGACCTGACAAACTTACTATACCAAACACATGTCTTACAGGATATTTGTCTATGAAACATAATGTGTAAGGTATCTACAGAAAACTCATAATTTGTCAAGACTCATAATCATTGCAAGATGTATGGATGAATAATATTTAAGGAATAATTTATATTGAAAATATGCTTTATGGCCTTGTAGTAGAAGTTAGTCACCTGGCGGTAATGTGTCTGGATGATGAATAATTCAAGCAAGAGGTAATTGTCACTACTACAGCAGGGAAGGCTATGCAAGGTTCTATAGCCTACCCTTACCACAATCAATAACAATGACAAACAATCTAAACCACCTAAAGGTAGAAAAGAAACACAGGTTCGTCCTGCCTGTGAATAGTAACAAAAGACTGTTTTCAGTATAACACAGGATAGGGAAACACACTCTGGATCCATTCCTTGAGGAAAACCCTTGGTGGAGGGGGATGCATTCATAAATGTTTGGATTCTGGTTCTTCAGAAACCAGCCAGTTCCACAATGGGAAGAAATTTATGTCATTATTTAGGAATGGTAAATATTGATAAGCATAGACCCAGGTCGGGGCTTTTTGATTTGTTTTGTATTATAACCATTTGTTTCTACCACACTTCTATTTCTAGTTAAATCTTTATTCTTTCTTAAATAAACCTTCTTTCATTTTATTATAAGTGCTGATGAGTGCGGTGTGGTTTACAGGAGTGGGGGTTTAAGGTAAAACTGGTAAACTGGGTTACACTGCTCCTTTGGGGGAGAAGATCTGGAAATTCTCTGAGCAGCCAGTGCTGGGGCTGGATATCACAGGGGACCTATTCAAAGGGACTCAGGGACTGTTGTGCACCTAGTGTTAATCTGTCTGGCGAAGGATGGGCTGGCATAGTCCAGAGGAGAGTGCTTGAGTAGCAAAGGGTACGTCTACATTGCATTGAGACACCTGTGGATCACTTTTGAAAACAGAGCTTAGGCTCCTTAGTCACGGGGAGGCTCAGATGCTCTCATGGGAGCTTTGTAAAATAACATAATACCCAGCAGTATTGAGGCAATTCCCAGTTCCTGGAGATCTGTACATATGTTCTGCTTCAGAGCTGCTATTTCAGAAGCTTTGCTTTTTAATTAAGCTTACAGAAATAGCACCATGACGTGAATAGTGGTGTGTGTTTTAAACTTTAGCAGGAGGCAGAAATTCTAACCCAGATAGCTTTGTTGTGTGTTACACGCACATTTATACCACGCGTCTCCATTCAAATAGTGCCCTCTTTGTTTCCTGGGGCTGTTCGTTTGCAGGATGATACGCCATAATTTTCTGCTTAAGAAGCACTAGCTTGTTGTTCTGCAGTATGCCACTGGCACTCTGGTAAGCCAAATCAAGAAGCAACAGACTATAATAAGTGTAAGGATTCTGGTCAGCAGCCAGTGCCACCTGCAACAGCCTGCAAGCCAAGCAACCAGCCAGATGAACACAAGGGCTCTGTGCTGAAATCTTCCATGTGAGAAAGCTGAGGACTGCATGTCTTTCCCTTTTGCTTGTAATGCTCCCTGTCACCAATGCACCTGACATACCTGCCTAACTGGCTAGATTTCCTGTCCTCATTACACCCATGATCAGATTGAACCTCATGCAGATGGTCACAGCGGTAATCAAAATAATAATAATAATAATAATAATATTTATCATTCATTTTTCTTCCACAGAGATTAAATCACTTTACAAAGGAAGGTAAATATCATTATGCCTGTTTTACAGATGGGGAATTAGAGATGAAGTGTCTTGCTCAAGATCACATATCAGGTCAGTGGCAGAGGCAGGAATGAAACCTAGATTTCCTAATACCCAATCCAGTGCTCACTCTCTGTCTTGTTCTTTCCAGTTCTTTTCTGCCCATAATACATTCATGCATATCTATGTCCCCATTGTGCCTCACACATGCAAACTGTGGAGGGTGTCCTGAATTTTATCGATGGCCTCTGGATTCATATATTGATATATTCTAAGACATTTCCAAGGAGTAATCCAGAGAGAATGTCCCCCCTTCCCCACAACTGAAATCAATCACACCTATAAGTCATTCAAACTTCTGTGTCTAAGAAGTAGAAAATTCTGATATGAGAGAGAAATTTTTTCCCCTAAAAGTGTATTTTTTCAAATCATCTGTTTATTGTGGCTTTAGTTTTGGACCAAACTCTAGGACTCAGGAAAAAAATAACCCCCCTTATAGCCAATGATTTCCCAGTGCATTATCAAGGTTTATGATCCTGTACATCTTATTAGCCCAGGTCCCCTGAAATAGCTATTAGACAATAGCTTTCTTACCATTACAAAACTGTGAAATTCTAGGATAATTTCAGCCTCATTATATTTCTAAAACTTTACTAGAGACAGTATTGCAAAGACATTATACAAAAAGAAAAGGAGTACTTGTGGCACCTTAGAGACTAACCAATTTATTTGAGCATAAGCTTTCGTGAGCTACAGCTCACTTCATCGGATGCATACTGTGGAAAGTGTAGAAGATCTTTTTATACACATAAAGCATGAAAAAAACCTCCTCCCACCCCAGTCTCCTGCTGGTAATAGCTTATCTAAAGTGATCACTCTCCTTACAATGTGTATGATAATCAAGTTGGGCCATTTCCAGCACAAATCCAGGGTTTAACAAGAACGTCTGAGGAGGGGGGGTGGTATTTGCTCCAACCCCTCAGACAGAGACAAACACCTACAAGATCTCTATCAAGCATTCTTACAACTGCAATACCCACCTGCGGAAGTGAAGAAACAGATTGATAGAGCCAGAAGAGTTCCCAGAAGTCTCCTACTACAGGACAGACCTAACAAAGAAAATAACAGAACACCACTAGCCGTCACCTTCAGCCCCCAACTGAAACCCCTCCAACGCATTATTAAGGATCTACAACCTATCCTGAAGGATGACCCAACACTCTCACCAATCTTGGGAGACAGGCCAGTCCTTGCCTCCAGACAGCCCCCCAACCTGAAGCAAATACTCACCAACAACCACATACCACACAACAGAACCACTAACCCAGGAACTTATCCTTGCAACAAAGCCCGTTGCCAACTGTGCCCACATATCTATTCAGGGGACACCATCATAGGGCCTAATCACATCAGCCACACTATCAGAGGCTCATTCACCTGCACATCCACCAATGTGATATATGCCATCATGTGCCAGCAATGCCCCTCTGCCATGTACATTGGTCAAACTGGACAGTCTCTACGTAAATGAATAAATGGACACAAATCAGATGTCAAGAATTATAACATTCATAAACCAGTCGGAGAACACTTCAATCTCTCTGCTCACGCGATTACAGACATGAAAGTTGTGATATTACAACAAAAAAACTTCAAATCCAGACTCCAGCGAGAAACTATTGAATTGGAATTCATTTGCAAATTGGATACAATTAACTTAGGCTTGAATAGAGACTGGGAGTGGCTAAGTCATTATGCAAGGTAACCTATTTCCTCTTGTTTTTTCCTACCCCCCCCCCACGCTCAGACGTTCTTGTTAAACCCTGGATTTGTGCTGTTACTCTGAAAAAAGACATTATGGTAAATTGTTAGTACCTGATTTGTAATTGAACAATGCATATAATAGCATGCCAACTATTACACACACACACACACACACACACAAGCACTAGGCTTTTGTAGATGAATATATTCACACACAAATACACACACACAACACAGAGGCAGCTTTCAGCTCTTGAGATACATTCTACCGGCAAATACATTGGAAAGATTTGCTTCTGGGACACTGGATGATACAATAGGAGTCAGAGATTTCACATCTAGGTCAGCAATTCCAATCTCGTCCGGTTAGTAGCAATCAGTTGATTGGTATTTGTTGCAACGTGTGTAATGAATTGTTGGCCTCAATCCACTTCCTAGTGGAGAAGTAGCTACACCACGCAAATCACCATTAGAAATGACATTAGCTATCACTCTTGTTGGTACATTCGACAAAAAACACCCAGGGCACACAGGTCTCTTGCCCTCAGAAGTGGATTGCTCCAGTCAAGGCACAGGGAAAGTGTACAGAAGCTAACTCTATTACAGCTGTAGCTGTGCCTATTCTGAGGTAAATAAAAGATGTCAGTCTCCCATGTGGGCCCTTTTCATGAGCAGGGCCCAAACTTGCCCACCATACTCACGGAAATAGCCCCATAGAAGTCAAGATGACTCCTTCGGTGAGTAAAGGAAGCATGATTTCAACGTTAAAGTATTTTCTCTCTCTAAAAAAAAGCAAAAAGAAAAGGAAATATGCTAGCTGAATTCACATATGACCAATGAAACTCGCCAGAACCCTTCAAACAGCACAACTTGTAGTAAGGCAAGAAGGCAGACTCAGAGTTACCTCCCTGACTGTAGAAACACTGCGTAATCCATCAGGTTTTTCTGTTCCTGCCAAGAGAGCTTCTGTATAAGTGCTCTGCTCCTTTCCACTAGGACAAATTAGGCAATGAAAGGACTTTGTAGAGAGGGAGGATGATTTTGAAGTTAAGGGCCTGACTTAGGACTCCTGGGTTCAATTCCTACGCAGCTCTGTTTTTTCTGTGTGTGACCTTGGGCAGCTCACTTTCTCTCTGCCTCATTTGCCATCTGTGAAATGGGGATACTAATGCTTCCTTTATAAGCTCTTTGGGACACAGACTGCCTTTTACTATGCGAATAGGGCAGGCCACTATGTGACAGTAGCACAAAGAGGCCCTGATTTCAGATGATGCCTTTAGGTACTACTGGACTACAGACAGCGATAGTATTTTTACAAGCGCACATCACTCTTCCTTTTCTTTGAAGAAATTAATAATTGTGTTATGCTTAAAGGTTCTGCTCCCACTGTTCCCAGTTCTGCTCCCATTGAAGTCAATAACAAAATTCCCAATGGCGCAATATTGGATCCTAAACTGTACGGCAGATGATTGTTTGACAAACTCAACCAAGCACTCCAAGTGTAAGCCCAACAATTGCATCTATGGCTACTGCTTGTTGCTGGGTTTAAGTTGCCACACCCAAAGCCTAAAATTTCCAAATTCCTCTCAACTGAGATAAAGAGAGCCACACAAAATAATAAACGAAGAAAGAAACACAGACAGAAAGAAAGTAAAATAAAATAAAGCCACAGGAGTTCTGTAACATGGCAACTCTGTATTATCTGGAAACACATTCAATTTCCCTGGATTATTAAAAACAAACATAAAACTCATCCAATCACACTAGAACCTGTTTAAACTACTAAAATAACCCAACTGTCATATTCTCTTGCATATTTTACAGTGCATCCAATGAAAGCAAGGAAAGGTTTGCTTGCAGCGGACAATGAAAAAATCACAAAAGAATTCGCAGCTGTGCTAAGTGAAGTGCACATTCAAGAAGTATGCATCTCTTTCCCCCCTCTTTCACATTCCCAAATGCTTTCCAGAAATCACTCATCTTGCACAAGAGGCTGACTGAATGTCAGATGCTGAAGGCTTAAATGGTTGTTTGGGGAGGGGCTGAGGGAAGCCTTCCATTCTGTCCAAATAGAAATGACTGATTTGTCTTCATAGCTCTGCAATGAAATGATGTTAGGTATTTATTAACCCACACAAAATCCCGTTTAAAGGTAAAGCAAATGAGATTGACTTTGACTTCCTAAATGATCCCTAACAGCCCTGCATATGTCGTCCAGTTTAACCTTGCTATTTTTCGATTCTGGAAGCACTTTCCTGCATATACAAGGCCCTTTTCTCGATTTTGGAAAGGTTTGTACAGTGACAGATACTTTGCACAGTTTCCTGCTCATTCAGTGTTGCCAAGCTGTAATATATTGTACATGGGGCTATGCCGTAAATTTGGAGCTGCTTGCAACATTTTATTATACCTATCACCTACGTTATGAGTGATGATGATGATGATGATTGGAAAACTAATTGATTTTTGTTTCGGTGGCTGAACCAAATTTTTTTTTTAAAAACCCATCATTCAGGTCACCCTGAAATGACAGTTTATTTAGTTTTTCTCTCTAAAAAGGAAAAAAAAAACAAACCACATGTTTCAGGAGGAACAGTGTTTCCATTCACTTTTTTAAAACATGAATCTAGCTACAGTTCTAAACAAAATGCTTTCACTTTTTGTAATTTTTCCCTCCTTTGTTTTGGACAAAACTATTTGGCAAAATCCACCTGAATTTGCTAACTGTTTTGGATGAACTAAAACTGCATTTTTCAGTGGATTATTTGTCAAATTTTTTCACCCAGCTCTAATAATTACTATTATTCCTCTCCCAGTATTTGGGAGTGTGTTTATACAGCTATTGAGGGAGAGAAATAATAAAACCAAAATCTGAAAACCTTGTTTAGTAAAACTCTGTATTATTATATGGCTTAATATATCAACCAGTACAGTGTACCAATATAGATCAGGCTGAAATAAAACCCCAGATGTGAGCATATCAATCTTAGGAAATGCCATATTTGTATCTTCTTGCTTTATAATGAGCTGCAGCAAAACCTCAGGGCCAAACTTTGGTTGTGAATTTTACATTCTGGCCCATCTTTATGTGATATGAGATGATCTTTCAGTAGCCAGATCTAAATCCTCAGTTAGCACGTGAGGTTATTAGCGATGTAGTTTCTTCTTTGGCCTTATTCCAGCTACTAGACAAGAGTAATTTGGTGGCTGCCCAGCAGTGTTTTCATTAATTACACACAATCCAGTTCCCCTGTTGCTCATCACTTTTTACGTTGTGTTTTCACCCACAACACGATGCACCTAAACTGTGCAAAATCAAGCTGAAAATCTGCAGTATAAACAGTGGGCCAAAACTTCAGTTGGTGTAAATGGGCACCAATGTCTTCTGAAGCTCATTTTAGTGCCTGTAGGATGAGATACATTTCTATCTGAATTCTATCTTGAATTCACATATTAAATATGACTGTATATTGCTGTATATCCTGATGTCATTTTAATTACTGGAATTCTTACCCCTCCAGATTGCTGAGGGGCAAATGGAGACCAAGTTTTAAGATTTGAAAATTTGCTCCCAATTCCCTTTACAATCCCTTGGATGGCTCTGAAAATCTCAGCCTTTTTCAAACGAACAACCCTTTTTCCCAGTCTGGCAAGGGAAAGCAAGAAGGAAGCAAAGATGGAAGGAAGTACTTCATCCAGCTACTTTTACTCACCCCTGCCATGACACCCAACAAGGAGTGCTAGAAGAAAGGGCAGCTTTTAGAATGGATGGAAGAATACCTCCAAAGCCTTTGGATTTAATGAAAAGTATAAAGCTATGAAATTCGTGGATGTTAAAATATGCACCCAAGGGAGTTCTTCCATCTCTGATGCCTGCCAGAGAAAAAGCTATCTCTCTAACATACTTACATGACCTGAATTACTGAGCAACTCATGATCTGTAATGTATTTATACTCACAACATCCCTAGGAGTTAGAAAAGTGATGTTATTTCACTTTTATAGATTAGGAACTGAGGTATAGAGAAATGAAGAGATTTATTGAGGGTCACGGAGACATCTATGACAGAATAGGGAATCAAACCCATAAATTACACATTGGATATTAGTATCCATTAGACCATCCATCCTCTAACAGCAAATCTAGAGCTGTGTTTGATATAGCCAGGGTATACTTAGCCCGCTTCTGATGGACTCAATAATCTGCTACTTACATTGCAGAAAAACGTAGCTAAAGAGGAGCCAGATCATCTCCCATAAGGGAAAATTGCTTAGGGAACTGGACACTTCACCAGCTGAACCTTGGGGGGTTCCTGATGGATCATACCACTGAAGTGAGACAGAAAGTGGCAAACATCATTCTGGGATGTATTAGCAGGAGTGTTGTAAGCAAGACATAAGAAGTAATTCTTCTGCTCTACATTGCACTGATTAGGCCTCAGTTGGAGTATTGTGTTGAGTTCTTGGTGCGCCATTTCAGGAAAGATGTGGACAAATTGGAGAAAGTCCAGAGAAGAGCAACACAAATGATGAAACATGAGAAAACATGACCTATGAGGGAAGACTGAAAAGATTGGGTTTGTTTAATCTGGAGAAGAGAGGACTGAGGGGACATGAATGATAACAGTTTTAAAGTACATAAAAGGTTTTTACAAGGAGGAGGGAGGTAAATTGTTCTTGTGAACCTCTGAGGATAGGACAAGAAGCAATGAGCTTAAATTGCAGCAAGGGCAGTTTAGGTTGGACATTAGGAAAAACTTCCTGTCAGAGTAGTTACACATTGGAAAATATTGCCTAGAGAGGTTGTGGAATCTCTGTCATTGGAGATTTTTAAGAGCAGGTTAGACAAACTCCTGTCAGGGATGGTCTAGATAACACTTAGTCCTGCCTTGAGTGCAGGGGACTGAACTAGATGCCCTCTCGAGGTCCCTCCCAGTCCTACGATTCTATGATTCTATATCCCCCCTCAGTCTTCTCTTTGCCAGACTAAACAAACACAATTTTTTCAATCTTTCCTTGTTGGTCAAATTTTACAGAAGTTTAATCATTTTTGTTGCTCTCCTCTGGACTTTCTCCATTTTGTCCATGTTTTTATTTATGGCACTGCCCTTCTAAGGTAAATGAGTAACATTAAAGATAGGTTTACTGCAAAGCCTTGGGACAGTTTCTATCTCAAAGAAGGTACTTAGAACAATCCCTTCCATGTATGCCTAGCACTCAGAGAAAAAAATAGCTGTGACACGGGATTTGTGGGGATACGTGCCCCACCATGAGCTAGAGCAGGAAATTTGCAGATTCCACCTTGCTTGTACTGGAAAGAAATCAGGTAGTAGCTTTATGTCACTTAGCCCTGGTCTGCACTCGGAGTTGAGGTCGAATTTAGCGGCGTTAAATTGATTTAACCCTGCACCCGTCCACACAACGAAGTCCTTTTTTTCAACTTAAAGGGCTCTTAAAATCTATTTCCTTACGCCACCCCCAACAAGGGGATTAGCACCAAAATCGGCCTTGCCGAGTCGAATTTGGGGTACTGTGGACGCAATTAGATGGTATTGGCCTCCGTGAGCTATCCCAGAGTGCTCCATTGTGACCGCTCTGGACAGCACTCTCAACTCAGATGCACTGGCCAGGTAGACAGGAAAAGGCCTGTGAACTTTTGAATTTCATTTCCTGTTTGGCCAGCATGGCGAGCTGCAGGTGAGTGCAGAGCTCATCAGCAGAGGTGACCATGATGCAGCCCCAGAATCGCAAAAGAGCTCCAGCATGGACCGAACGGGAGGTATGGGATCTGATCGCTGTATGGGGAGAGGAATCCATGCTATCAGAACTCTGTTCCAGTTTTCAAAATGCCAAAACATTTGTCAAAATCTCCCAGTTCATGAAGGACAGAGGCCATAACAGGGACCCAAAGCAGTGCCGCATGAAACTTAAGAAGCTGAGGCAAGCCTACCAGAAAACCAGAGAGGCAAATGGCTGCTCTGGGTCCGAGCCCCAGACATGCCACTTCTATGATGAGCTGCATGCCATTTTAGGGGGTTCAGCCACCGTTACCCCAACCGTGTTGTTTGACTCCTTCAATGGAGATGGAGGCAACACGGAAGCAGGTTTGGGGAATGAGGAAGATGATGATGATGAGGTTGTAGATAGCTCACAGCAAGCAAGCGGAGAAACCGGTTTTCCCAACACCAGGAACTGTTTCTCACCCTGGACCTGGAGCCAGTACCCCCCAAACCCATCCAAGGCTGCCTTCCGGACCTGCCAGGCGGAGAAGGACCTCTGGTGAGTGTACCTTTTTAAAGAGTATACATGGTTTAAAAGCAAGCGTGTTTAATGATTAATTTGCCCTGGCATTCACGGCCAGTACAGCTACTGGAAAAGTCTGTTAACGTGTCTGGGGATGGAGCGGAAATCCTGCAGGGATATCTCCATGAAGCTCTCCTGGATGTACTCCCAAAGCCTTTGCAAAAGGTTTCTGGGGAGGGCAGCCTTATTCCATCCACCATGGTAGGACACTTTACCATGCCAGGCCAGTAGCACGTAGTCGGGAATCATTGCATAACAAAGCATTGCAGTGTATGTTTGCTGGCGTTCAAACAACATCCGTTCTTTATCTCTCTGTGTTATCCTCAGGAGAGTGATATCATTCATGGTCACCTGGTTGAAATAGGGTGCTTTTCTTAAGGGGACTTTCAGAGGTGCCCATTCCTGCTGGGCTATTTGCCTGTGGCTGAACAGAAATGTTCCCTGCTGTTAGCCATGCAGTGGGGGAGGCAAAATGTGACCTTGTAACAAAAGCACATATGCTATGTATGGAATGTTAACAGCAAGGTTTACTGTGAAAGAGCATACCCATTGTTCTATAAAATGTGTCTTTTTAAATACCACTGTCCCTTTTTTTCTCTCCACCAGCTGCATGTGTTTCAAGGATCACAGGATCTTCTCTTTCCCAGAGGCTAGCGAAGATTAGAAGGCGAAAAAAACGCACTTGCGATGAAATATTCTCTGAGCTCACGCTGTCCTCCCACACTGACAGAGCACAGACAAATGCGTGGAGGCAAATAATGTCAGAGTCCAGGAAAGTACAAAATGACCGGGAGGAGAGGTGGCGGGCTGAAGAGAGTAAGTGGCAGGCTGAAGATGATAGGTGGCAGCAGCATGAGGAGAGGAGCCAGGATTCAATGCTGAGGCTGCTGGAGGATCAAACTCATATGCTCCAGCATATGGCTGAGCTGAAGGAAAGGCAGCAGGAGCACAGACCGCCGCTACAGCCCCTGTCTAACCAACCACCTCCTCCCCAAGTTCCATAGCCTCCTCACCCAGATGCCCAAGAACGTGGTGCGGGGGCCTCCGGCTACCCAGCCACTCCACCCCAGAGGATTGCCCAAGCAACAGAAGGCTGGCATTCAATAAGTTTTAAACTTTTAAAGTGCTGTGTCCTTGTCCTTCCCTCCTCCACCACCCCTCCTGGTGCTTCTCTCCTCCACCACCTGTCCTGGGCTACCTTGGCACTTATCCCCCTAGAATCATAGAATACCAGGGTTGGAAGGGACCTCAGGAGGTCATCTAGTCCAACCCCCTGCTCAAAGCAGGACCAATCCCCAATTTTTGCCCCAGATCCCAAATGGCCCCCTCAAGGATTGAACTCACAACCCTGGGTTTAGCAGGCCAATGCTCAAAACACTGAGCTATCCCTCCCCCCTATTTGTGTGATGAATTAATAAAGAGTGCATGAATGTGAAGCAACAATGACTTTATTGCCTCTGCAAGCGGTGATCGAACGTGGGAGGGGAGGGTGATTAGCTTACAGGGAAGTAGAGTGAACCAAGATGGGGGGGTTCATCAAGGAGAAACAAACAGAACTTTCACACTGTAGCCTGGCCAGTTATGAAACTGGTTTTCAAAGCTTCTCTGATGTGCACCATGCCCTCCTGTGCTCTTCTAACCGTCCTGGTGTCTGGCTGCGTGTAACCAGTGGCCAGGCGATTTGCCTCAACCTCCCACCCCACCAAAAACATCTCCCCCTTACTCTCACAGATATTGTGGAGTGCACAGCAAGCAGTAATAACAATGGGAATATTGGTTTTGCTGAGGTCTAAGCGAGTCAGTAAACTGCACCAGCGCGCCTTTAAACATCCAAATGCACATTCTACCACCATTCTGCACTTGCTCAGCCTGTAGTTGAACAGCTCCTGACTACTGTCCAGGCTGCCTGTGTACGGCTTCATGAGCCATGGCATTAAGGGGTAGGCTGGGTCCCCAAGGATACATATAGGCATTTCAACATCCCCAACAGTTATTTTCTGGTGTGGGAATAAAGTCTCTTCCTGCAGCTTTTGAAACAGACCAGAGTTCCTGAAGATACGAGCATCATGTACCTTTCCCGGCCATCCCACGTTGATGTTGGGGAAACGTCCCTTGTGATCCACCAGAGCTTGCAGCACTATTGAAAAGTACCCCTTGAGGTTTATGTACTCGGCGGCTTGGTGCTCCGGTGCCAAGATAGGGATATGGGTTCCGTCTATGGCCCCACCACAGTTAGGGAATCTCATTGCAGCAAAGCCATCCACTATGACCTGCACATTTCCCAGGGTCACTACCCTTGATATCAGCAGATCTTTGATTGCATGGGCTACTTGCATCACAGCAGCCCCCACAGTAGATTTGCCCACTCCAAATTGATTCCCGACTGACCGGTAGCTGTCTGGCGTTCAAAGCTTCCACAGGGCTACTGCCACTCACTTCTCAACTGTGAGGGCTGCTCTCATCTTGGTATTCTTGCGCCTCAGGGCAGGGGAAAGCAAGTCACAAAGTTCCATGAAAGTGCCCTTACGCATGCGAAAGTTTCACAGCCACTGGGAATCGTCCCAGACCTGCAACACTATGCGGTCCCACCAGTCTGTGCTTGTTTCCTGGGCCCAGAATCGGCGTTCCACCGCATAAACCTGCCCCTTTAGCACCATGATGCCCACATTGCCAGGGCCCATGCTTTCAGAGAAATCTGTGTCCATGTCCTCATCACTCTCATCACTGCGCAGATGTTGCCTACTCGCCCGGTTTCACTTTGCCATGTTCTGGTGCTGCATATACTGCCGGATAATGTGCGTGGTGTTTAATGTGCTCCTAATTGCCAAAGTGATCTGAGCGGGCTCCACGCTTGCCATGGTATGGCGTCTGCACAGAAAAAAGGGGCGGAACGATTGTCTGCCGTTGCTCTGACAGAGGGAGGGGTGACTGACGACGTGGCTTACAGGGTTGGCTTACAGAGAATTAAAATCAACAAAGAGGGTGGCTTTACATCAAGGAGAAACAAAAACAGCTGTCATACAGAATGGCCCCCTCAAGGATTGAACTCAAAACCCTGGGTTTAGCAGGCCAATACTCAGCCCACTGCTCAACCCACTGAGCTATCCCTCCCACTGGTATTTCAGGCAGGAGTGAATCTGCACTAAACTTTTCAAGGTGCCCCTGACAGACCTCACCAAAATGATTGTCGGCCATTGATTTCACAGAGGGAGGGAGGGGGAAGCAAATGAATACAAAAGAAATCTGGTCTATTTCTTGATTTGATCCACTCCATCTATCTTTTACATCTTTGGCTGGCAGCAGATGGTGCACTAGGACTTCTAGCCATCCTCATCTCCTGCCTGCTCACCAGAAGACAGTGCAATAGGACTGCCGGCAGGACTAAAGAGAATGACCTGGTTGAGTCACTCCTATTTCAGTCCCTGCGCCCATGTCTGCCCAGGCGCTCCTGACCGACCTTACCGAGGTGGCCAGGAGCACCTCGGACATGATGACGATGGTTATCAGGCCTATTGCACTGTCTGCTGCCACAAGGCAATGAGCTGCTGCAGCGTAGCAATGCAGTACCCCGTCTGCCAGCACCAAGGAGACGTACGGTGACAGTGAGCTAAGTGGGCTCCATGCTTGCCGTGGTATGGTGTCTGCACAGGTAACTCAGGAAAAAAGGCGCGAAACGATGGTCTGCTGTTGCTTTCACAGAGGGAGGGAGGGCCTGATGACATGTACCCAGAACCACCCACAACAATGTTTTTGCCCCATCAGGCATTGGGATCTCAACCCAGAATTCCAAAGGGTGGCGGAGTCTGCGGGATCTGTGGGATAGCTACCCACAGTGCAACGCTCTGGAAATTGACGCTAGCCTCGGTACTGTGGAAGCACTCTGCCAAGTTAATGCACTTAATGCACTTAGAGCATTTTGTGTGGGAACACGCACAATCGACTATATAAAAACAATTTCTAAAAAAACAACTTCTATAAATTCGACCTAATTTCGTAGTGTAGACATACCCTTACACACACTGGTAAGAGCATATTTAGTTCAGCACATTGGGAAACTTGTCATGACAAGACAAACTATTATCAAATTTATTATAGGAGGTACATTATCTTCCATTATTGTTTTGGCTTCTTTTAACTTCACCTTATTCTGCTCTAATCAATGCTTTGCTACAGCATCTTATTAATAGAGCACAAAAGGAGACCAAATAATTACCCTTCTCTCTCTCTCTCTCTCTCTCACACACACACACACACAGAGAGCCAGATCCTCAGCTTGGCATAGTTACACCAGAAGATATTCGAGCTATCTTGATTTATGCCAGCTGAGTATCTGGCCCACAGCATTCAGTGATAATGACTGCAGAGAAAGCTATTGACTATATACTACACTATATGGATTTGCTTCGATGATGGGAGTTTTACATTTGTCTTCAATGGGATCGGGACTGAGCTTTATGTCTTGGGTTGATGGGAAAAGGTTGTAGGATTGTGATTCTCACATGATATGTGTAACTTCTAGCATGGTCAATGGGAGTTACATGTAGGGACCATTCTCAGTACCAGGTGCTGAGCTACACCAGTGCACTAGTTATCATCTTAGCCCTTTGTGAACTGCACCGAGACATTCTGATCTCAACACTCTCCAGTGCTATGGTCCCTTTGTACCATGTAACTGTAGCCAAACCAGCCACTAGGGGACTTGGTCCATACAGTGGAGCTCCCTGGTGGCAAAGGAGCTGGCCTAGTGAACTCTGACATCATCCTGCTCAGGCGAACCCCAGATGGTATATTGGCCCCTTGGGATCTTAGTCAGCTGACATAAATTAGGGGAGCCCTTAGGCTGATCTAATTTAGCTGCATTGGGCTTAGAAACAATGCTACAGTTGGGAAGCTAGAAAGCCATTTTAGAGCACTCCACTCAGCAGTACTCAGCTTTCATGGATTCACTTGAGAATTTTAAAGGCAGAGCTGGTCGCAAAACCTATAATTAAAGTGGCCCAGCACATCCCATTGTCAGACCTTGTTTCCAGTTGCTTATAACTTTGCTGAGCTTAAATTGCTTAGGCAGACGTTTTCCTTGCCAGGTGTCTGCCTCTTGCTGAAATTGTTTGGAATTGTTCAGCCAAAATGGTTCAGTCATTTCCAAAAACAATGTTAGAGAAAAATAGACAAAAAAGGGGTTTCCCCACATTGAAAAATTCTGGTGGCTTTTTCTCTGAGAAGCTCTAGTGCTCCCATGCTTTGGAACAACACTTGAAATTTGGCAAGAGAGGTCACCTTTGTGTGAGGCATGTGCCTTTTGCTATCCACATAAAAATCCACCCCAAATTTGGCCAAGTTATAAGCCTTTGAAAAACTGCAATTTGCACATACTCATGAGACTTGCTAGAGCTCTGCAGCTAACAACTGCAAACATTACATCCCCTCTGAGCATGCTCCAGCCTGGGCTTAGAAGGACTTCCCATGTAATTGCAGCTCTAGCCTGCAGCGGCCCATGCTGGGGCTGAACATCAGCCACGAGAGCAAGGAGTCTCTTTATCCTGTGTTCTCCATGACCCCTCTGCTGGGCCCAAGCAGTGTGAAAGTGGAAGCTGCCTGATTTTAAGGCAGAGGAGACAAATGCCAGACCTGGGGGTAGGGAGTAGATTGGGATAAGGAGCCTAGGGTCAGAGACTGGGACTGGAGGTTGGCAGGGGGAGCAGAGGTGGAAACTTGGACCAGGAGATGGGTGCGGGAGATTAGGACAAACTGGGCAAGCAAACTGGGACCAGAAACAAGTGAGATGGGGGAAGGAGGTGCAGGGAAAGGGGAGACAGATCTGACAATGATCTAGGCTGCAGGGAAAGAACTTGGACTGGTTTGGCATGGAGACTGGGACAAGGAGCTTGTGCAGGGAGAGGAGAAAAACACTGAGATTGGACAAAGAACCCAGGGAGTGAGACTGGGACTGGAATCCAATTGGGAAAGTGGGAGACTGGAGGTCAGGGGAAGGAGAGACAGATTGGATGAGGAACTGGGTGGGGGGGCACAACTGGGACAGACTGGGCAATGAAGCTGGGAAGAATGGAACTGGGAGGGGGGAAGACTGGGAGGGGGACTCCAGGCCTGACTGGTCAATATGATATAATGATGGAATTTTTGAAGTTCTTTACATTTTGCTTCTTTAAAAATCTAAGAAATTACACAACAAGCTATATTAAAAGAACATTATTAAAGTTGCAATGTCAAACACTCTATAGTTAGGAAATGCCAGAATAAAAGTTGTCAATACAACATTAATTTGACCCTCTTTATGAGAATCTTTAATCACATGATCACATACTAATTTTCTACCTCATTCAGTGCACAGGATGGAGCTGCTCTGGGGATGAATCAGGATTGTCTAGTACAGAAGTTGGAAGGTGTATAGTGAATGAGGCAGGGAACAGCAGGAAGATAAAAGATGATCTCATATAAAGGTTTCAGAGTAGCAGCCGTGTTAGTCTGTATTTGCAAAAAGAAAAGGAGGACTTGTGGCACCTTAGAGACTAACCCATTTATTTGAGCATGAGCTTTCGTGAGCTACAGCTCACCACGGTATGCATCCGATGAAGTGAGCTGTAGCTCACGAAAGCTCATGCTCAAATAAATTGGTGAGTCTCTAAGGTGCCACAAGTCCTCCTTTTCTTTTTGTCTCATATAAAGGTAATTGAAAACTTCCCTGGAAAACTGGATTCTATCCCTACCTCTGCCACAGAGATGCTGTGTGATGCTGTGCAAGTCACTGAAATCATTTTTTTCATGGGTGGAAACTAATTGTGTGTTCCTCATTTTCTAGATGTCTGATATGAGACCTTACAGTCTCATTTGCAGAAGTGCTGAGAGTTCCCAGCTGCCACTGAAGTCAATGAGAGCTGTGCTCTGAACATGTAAAGTGCTATATATTGCTAAGTATTATGAAAAAAATCAAGTCCTAGATATCTGAAATTGGGCACCCAAAATTAGCGGATACTTCTGACCTAAATCTTTCTGTGCCTCAACTCCTCTTCTGTAACATGATGATAACAATACCCCCTCATCTCACAGGGGTGCAGTGAAAATGATTAAATAATGTTTGTGAAGTACTCAGATACTATAGTAATGAGCTCCATAGAAAAGCTTATACAGAAATGAATAATTCTGACTTCAGAACTGGGTTTGAATAACTTGCCATAAATAAGGCAAGGTCCATGCACTGGACAACAATGAGAAACCAAAATATTAAATAGCTCCTCATTAAGTGAGCACCATCCATCTTGGAAAAAATAATATGTGATATGTAATTAAAGATGGCATCAGAATGCATACACACCATGGGGCAAATTAAGGTTGCAGAGGCAACTTTAACTCTGGCATTTCTTAACTTTCAAGTCCATGACATTCCAATCCTCATTACGTTTTTTTACCATAGTTTTGGAGTAATATGTATATATGCTTTCCTGAACATACATTTGGAAAATGCATTCCAAGGGCTAATGCAAAAATGCTTGAATTCTGTCCTGTTTATAATCATTCTGGATGGGTGAGGCAAAGCTCAGAGAATCTTTGGAGATTCTCCAAACTCAGGCTACGAAGGGCAGTTGATACCAAATTAATTTTTGACTTTCACTTTGAAAGAGAAGAAGGGGGTAGTGAATATATCCCTGGGGAGGCTTTTTCCAAAGGGAAAAATAACCTAAATATCTAGTGGATATCACTGTTGATACATCAAACACCTCTGAAGTTCAAGAGTATTTGAATGACTGTGAAGAGGGCAAAATTTCCTAACTGCAGGGTGACAATTCACCCTCATGGTTTCTGTTTATAAAGGCAACATGAAGAAATTGCAGTGCATCATAATGGAAATCTGCCCCCTAATTGCCAAAGTTAGGAGTGGCCGCTTGGAAGATGGCATATTTTGGAACCATACTCTGTTCTTCTCTAATTCTGTATTTTTATAGTACATTCAATTTCAATGTCCTTTAGGGTTTTAAATAAGCACTAATTTATAGAGTGGCCTCTTAATCCAAAATGGTGGTAAATATTCTAGCAAATACTCAGATTTTTACTTGTATTGTAAGCTCTTGGGGGCAGAGACCATCTTTTTGTTCTGTGTTTGTGCAGTGCCTACTAGAATCGGATTCTGCTCTATGACTGGTGCTGGTAGGTGCTACTACAATCCACTTTCTGTTAATACTAATTAATTATGAGAAAATGAAGAGGCTCCTAAGAATGAAGAGGCTAAGGTTTCATGCGATCTGGCAATTGTGACAGCCCAAGAGGAGCAGCCAAACAGTGGCTGTAGAAAAGAATGCAAACACAACCATGTTAATTAATATTGCCATGCCAACAGAGAGAAATATAAAATAGAAACAAGAAGAGACGGTAGGGAGGTATGTAGAACTATGCCATGAAGTGGAACCATTATGGAAATCTAGAACAAAGACAGTTCCCGTGATTATTGGAGCACTTGGAGCAATCCCTAAGGGTATGAATGAACAGCTCAGGAACACTCTAGGAGTACAAAACTTCACAATCAGTGTCCTCCAGGAGACAGCACTCTTAGGCACTGCAAGAATTTTAAGGAAAGTTAAAGGAGATCAAGGGCACCTGAACACCTGAAATGCAGGAATTCTGCAGAGGGTTTAACAAAACTCTAGAGTACCCAAACCTATGGAGTTGTTTCATGGTCAGGATTTATTGGTGACTCGGGATAAATTTAGACAGTAGATTGTCCCTTTTTATGCTTAAAGATCCAGTATATTTTGAAGGCTATTTGTTTAAAAAACCATGATGTAATACTAAGGAATAATAACAATAGGTAGAACTGGTTTAGAATGTTGATTCATCAAAATTGGAACATTCTGTGAAGACGGGTCAACTTTGACCAATGTTCCACGGTAAGTGGGCTGCCAACTGATCCACCTGTCTGCCTGTCTGCGGGCAGCTCAAGCTGCCATGCTCCTGGCACTTTGGTAGCTTGACTGGTGGAACGATGGGAAGTCAAGACCCTAGAAACCCTCAGTTCTCAAGTTCCCATTCTCGCGGCTCCTCAGCAGCACAGGATCCCAGGGTCTGTGGCTCTGGAGCAGCCAGCCAGGCTGACTGTCCCCAAGTCAGGGATACCAAGTCTACCAGGATCTCAAGTCTGGGAGCCTCCAGGCAGGATGATCATCCCAGAGTTGAGGACCCCAGGGATTTCCCTTTCACAGAGAATTTCAAAATTTTGGGGTTTTGTTTCAAACCGGAGTGAAACCTAATGTCTAAATATTGTAATCCTCTGTGAAAAGGAAAGGTCTTCCTCTGCACAGCTCTAATAACAACAATGAATATAACAATTGTATTCTCTTATAGACGGTCTTGAACCCCATCCCAAACCCATCTGTGTCAAGTTTGCTCTCAAATGTGTGAAATGGGGCTCTCCAGGATTTCCTTACTCTGCTTTTGTGAAGGTTTCAATACTCACTCGTCAGCACTAGTTTTCTGGTTTTATGAGGCTGAGATATTGCAAAACGCTATTCAGCTAGCTTTGTGGGTGTTTATTTATAGATACCTGCCTCTGTGATTTATTCTCCATCAAATTATAATTACTAGTAACAGATTTAATTGTCATCTCAACAACCTGGCAATTACCTCCATGCTTTCATGAGGTGATCACTCCAAGTTTAGACTGAAATTGAGTGGTTCAGCAGGTTTTCTAGATCTATGTTAACCTTCATTAGTCATGTTTCAAATAAAGAGATGTGCGCGTGTGAAGGGAAAATTATACTTTGTACTTTCAAGTATAATTTATAACACATCATTTTAAAGAATCATTGATGGTACCAAGGACTGCAGAAAAGTCACCAGCAAGATGGCTGATGACATTTGATGTTAATGTAGAAAGGAATGTCCTCTAAGGGCTCATTTCCATTAATACGTTTAGGCTGTGCTTTTCAAAGGAGCCTAATGGAGCTTAGTATCCAATTCCCATCGGCTTTCAATGGAGCCCATAAGCTTCTTAGCAAATTTCAGCCTTAGTTAAGTAAGTCCCTGTAGGCTTCAGTAACAAGGACAAAGTCCCATCAGACCCTAATCCTATAGCAGGAAGGCATTGCATGTGATCTTTGTAGCAGTTAATGTGAAGAAAATGAGAACAATGAGATGATGGAAAACAGATGGAGGGAAAACAGAGGCTCCCTCTGAAGACACTTAGGCCCAGATCCTCAAAAAGTATTTAGGCACCTAACTCACTTTGATTTCAATGGGGGTTAGGAGCCTATCTACCTTTGAGGATCTGGGCCTTAGAGCTAGGCCATTGACTTCAAGGGGATAAGATATAGGCCCTGTGGTGGGGTGGCTGCCCCACACAGGGAGAAGAAGGGGTTAAAAGCAGTACCAGGGAGGCTGCACAGAACCCACGAATCAGGAAAGGGCTTATTGAGCCCACCTATAGTGGGAAGGCTTGCTGGAGCAGCCAATCAGGGCTGGTGAGGGCCATATATAAAGGGCTGTTCAGCAGTGGGGAGTCTCTCCCTGGAAGGCAAGGGAGGAGGACTGACTGAAGAAGCACCATAGATAGAGCAGCACTAGGCAGGGGCAGCAGAGTGCGAGGGTGGGGCCTTGCTACAAGGGCAGAGAGGGTGCTAGGGCTATTTGGGAAGTGGCCCACAGAAAAGAGGCAGCAGGTTGGAGGAGGGCAGCAGGTGGCTGCCACCTATAGGGTCCCTGGGTCGCCCCCCCCACCCCTTTCACCCGACTTGCCAATGAGGAGATCTTCCCCGTTCACTGGCACTGAAGATCATCACTGCATTGAATCTGATGGACATGGCTGTGCCTTACTGAGAGATGAGTCCTGTACTGTCAATTACGAAGAGCTTCATTTTTAATTTTCATCTTGAGCTTCTTCAAACTCCTACACTTTAGGCTGTGCTGCATTATGTAACAGTGATACTAACTCGGCCATTTGACAAGGCTATAACCTTTTGTAACTTTGACCCATGTCATATGACTGGAGCCAAGAAAGAAAGTTCATTCTCTTTAGCACCACTTGTGTGTATCACACCTTTATCCCTCAGTTGCTGTTGTCTGGACTTGCCTACTTTTGGCTCTCGACAAGCAGCCACTTCTTTTCAGAGACTATATTGGAAATATCCTATGGATTGACACCTAATGTTATGATGTAGGACATCTGTTCTTGAGTTATTAGTTGCCCCAAGGTAGGATAAAGCAGGACACTTTGGTTGATTATTCATTGACAGTCTCACACTCACTAGAGCAGGTTGAAAATCTTTTACAAAACCTTAAAAAAACCCAAACAAAAACCCTAAAGAGTTTCCATTTCCTATGAAATTTTTCACAATTATTTTTGTCAGGGCTCAGACCAGCTAGGGCCAGTTGCTGGCCTGCTCCCTGACTAAATTCACTGCTTGGCCACCAATGAGCCTTGGAACTGACAGAGTAGCCACAGCCCCTAACTACCACATACATAGCTGCTTTTGCCTGCTTCCAGCCCTTGTTCCAGGCCCTGAGCCTGCCCTGTGCCTGTCCTACTCCAACCTTGTTTCTGAATCTGCTCCAGCTCCACCTACTGACTGCTCCTGCTCCAGCCCCTCTTCCCTTCCTTGGCTCTGCCTTTGGGTTACCCTCTGGCTCTGGTGTTTGGCTTCTGTTCCTCTGGTACTGACCCTTGGCTCATTCCTGGACTCTGTCCCACTAGAGCCAGCTCTAACCAGTAGGCAAAACTCTCATTTCAGCCACTAGGCCTAACTTCCCACAGCCCGGGTGGTCACATTTTTTCATTTCTTTGTAGTTCAAAACATCTCACTTTTTTATTTAAGGAGCGGAAACAAACCATTCTCCCCCACCCTTTCTTCACAAGAATAAAAAAGAAAGAAATTGTTTTTTAATCTTTAAAATTTAATCTAATTTTAACATAGAGATTTTTCACACCTAAATTAAACAACAACAAAAATTGTTGATATTTTTCTTCACTTTTGGATGAAACCCTCAAAATGTTAAATGAAAATGTATTTTTTTTTTCATGAAAATTTCCATTTAATCAAAAAGATGTTTTCAACCCAGAAAATATTTGGATGGAAATTTTTTTACCAGTTGTAGAGGAAACCCCAGTTGCCCTCCCTTGCCCTTCTCAGGAGGAATATCCGAGTCCTCTCCACTATCTCTTCATGGTGAGCAGGGAAGAAAAAGCGAGTGCTAGAGCCCTGGCTTGTGGAGAAGATGGAAACCCATGCTGTGCTCACACGTTGAATACCATGTGCATTTCTGGTCATGACTTACACTATAAATGGAAAAGGTACATAGAAGAGCAACAAAAAATTATTAGGGGTATGGAACGACTTCTATATGGGGAGAGACTGAGACTATTCAGCTTAGAGAAGAGATGACTAAGGGAGGATATGATGGGGGTCTATAAAATTATGAATGGTGGGGAGAAAGTGAATAAAGAAGTGTTATTTACCCCTTCATATAACACAAGAACCAGAGCTCACCCAATGAACTTAATAGGCAGTAGGTTTAAAACAAACACAAGGAAGTACTTCATTACACAACACACAATCAACCTGTGGAACTTGTTGCCAGAGGATGTTGTGAAGGCCAAAAATATAACTGTATTAAAAAAAAATTAGATAAGGTCATGGAGGATAGATCCATCAATGGTTGGATGGTCAGGGATGAGATCTCATGCTTTGGGTGTTCCTGGGCCTCTGACTGACAGATGCTGGGACTGGATGACAGTGTATGGAACACTTGATTGCCCAGTTCTGTTCATTCCCTTTGAAACATCTGGCATTGGTCACTGTTGGAAGACAGGATATAGGGCTAGGAATACCATTTGTCTGACTCAGTATAACCATTCTTATGTTTTTAGGTTAAAAAATCAGCACCACTTCACTTGCCTTCCTAGGAAAGGGAGAAATGACTGGCCTCTGCACAGATACAGAGTAAAGAAGAACTTAACACCAGCAATCCAGTCTGCTGGAGGCAACAGTGGGGTGAAATGTTTTCTGCTCCCTGTTCCCCTCCCATGCAGAGAGGGAACCACTTCACCTGACCACTGGATATGTATGTATAGGGCCTACTGCCATCTTGTCTCTCCACACCGAAGCCCTCTGCCACACTAGGTGGTTGATGCAGAGAAGAAGGGCACTTTCAATAGAAGCGCTGGCATGGGAAGGATAACCCCATATGAAACTCCTAGCCCTTCTTTGTGGTGGATGATGGCTGTCATATCTACATGGGGATGGAGAGGTAAAGTGGAAAGAGTGGAGATATCTGTTGGGCTTCACTATAGGATTCCTAGAGGAACATATTTACATTATATTTCCTTGTCTGGTCTGTTCCTTTGACAACACTTAATTTTTTGTAGATAGCATTACCACAGAGCTAGCATTACTCAACTGAGCAGGCTAAGAGCCAAAGCGTCAGTAACAAATGGAGAACTGAACTTCAGGAACTCCACCTGTTTATAGTTAAGAGAATCTCCAAAGCTCATGTAGTTCTCTGTACAAGAAGAGGGCCAAACTCTGGGTTAAGATAAAGAAAGTCATGTTTTCTTTTACTGTCTACCTCTTAGAGAAGGCAGAAGTTCAAGGGTAAGCATATGACTTGCCTTCGACTAACACAAAACGTCCTCCTTCAGGACAAAAAAGCTCCTTCAGTGGATGGGAGGGGAGCAGTTCAGCTTTAGGACAGGAGTGCAAAGTAGATGGCATGTTTGCCCAGAAAGAACAAGCACAAAACCAAATTCAACACTGTCCTCTGGGTTTGTTTTGTGTCTTTTCCCTCCTCTCTCTAAACAATCAGCTCTACTTTGCGGCTGAAAAACGGGAAATACATAAACTGAAACTGAAACTGAGAATTGGCTATAAAGCGAGGACATCTGTGAAGCTTGCAGGGAAATTCACATGCTTATAAGGTTTCAAGTTACACATTTTTTGTTGCTTGGTAACCAGCATCAAAGTTCCCTTTCATGTTTTATTTTCCACTGTATCCCCTGTTTATAGTTTAATTACTACTGTGACATCATAATCCCACCATTGAACAGCTGTCAGAAAGTCTGACTGCTGAGTAAACAGTCTTTTACAATCTCTACTACTCCAGGTTAGTTTATTAAATAGCTCAATATTTGGTTTGCAGTCAGAAGGATGAGGACATGGAAGTGCCTTTTGAAAAGCCTCCTTATCTTCCCATCACCCAGGCACACCTGAGAATTTTGTAAAGAAAAGCAGATTCCCATAGCAAGAAAGAAAAGAAAGGCACATATAAAAGCTGCCCTTGGTTCCTGCAAGTGGCTTTACAAGGAAAAAGCTCAGTTTAAAAGTAAAAAGACACTTTGCTTTGGAATTGGTAACGTATTTAAACATTTATGGAGCCATTCTTTGTTTTAAGACTGCTTGCTGAGGGCATTTTTTCCCTTCATGTACTGTTTGTAAATGGATGCCAGGCCTGCAGGGGTGGGACTGAATGCAAAGAAATTATTATCTGAACCCTTCCTTTTGGTGCAACAAAACAATTGCTCTGTCTTCTCTAGGACTTGCAGCATCCTAAAAAATTGCTGCATTTCCAGGTTTAGTGCCCTGCCCCCACTGAAGGCAATGGCAAAACTCCCATTGGATTAGGTGGTACAAGACTGGGTCTGTGATGGGTTCGGTCACAGAGACCCCCTTGGGACTGTCACCTGACATGCTGGAATGACCTCTGAGCCCATTTTTCCTGCCAGCTTAGGACTCCAGAACCCTGCCTTGTTGAGACAGACATGCTAGCCTGCTGCAACACAGACCCAGGTCTGGTCCACACCCCCAAAGCTGCAGACTTTAACTAAAAACTGCTCAGCAGGTTACCTATCTCCAGCACCCAGACAACCAGCTCCCAATAGGATCCAAACCCCAAATAAATCTGTTTTACTCTGTATAAAGCTTATACAGGATAAATTCATAAATTGTTCTCCCTCTATATCACAGACAGAGAGATATGCACAGCTGTTTGCTCCCCCAGGTATTAATCACTTACTCTGGGTTAATTAATAAACAAAAGTGATTTATTAAGCATAAAAAGTAGGATTTAAGTGGTTTCAAGTAATAACAGACAGAAAAAAGTAAGTCACCAAGCAAAATAAAGTAAAAACACGCAAGTCTTCTTTCACAGACTAGACTCCTTCCTAATCTGGGCCCAATCCTTTCCCTGGTACAATCCTTGTTAGTTCCAGCAGACATCTTAGGTGGAAAGCAGGGGATTTCTCATGACTGGCCCCTTTTGTCCTGCTCCACCCCCTTTTATAGCTTTGGCACAAGGCAGGAATCTTTTATCTCTGTGGGTCTCCACCCCTCCTTCTAAATGGAAAAGTACCAGATTTAAGATGGATTCCAGCATCATGTGACACGGTCACATGTCTCTGTGAGACCTCATTTTTCATTAGCCATGGGCTGGCCCAGACGTACACAGGAAGGCCTGCAGGTAAATAAACCCATTCACAACCAATTGTCCTAGTCAATGGGAGCCATCAAGATTCTAAGCGACCATCAATGGCCCACACTTTGCATAATTACAGTAGGACCTCAGAGTTATACGTCATATTTCTAACTTCAGATACAAGAATGATACATGCATACAAATAGGATAAACACACTCAGTAGATTATAAGCTTTCTAATGACACCATACAAGGGGTATTTAGCATAAAGCATATTCCAGTTACATCATATTCATAAGCATATTTCCATAAAACATATGGAGTGCAATGTCACAGAGTTCTTATTCCTTTCATATGGCCTGATTCTCATTTAGAGTCAGGCTCCTGAATGCTGCCAGAGCAGTGCAGGAGGGTCTTCAGATAAATGAGAATCAGCCCATACCATGTGACAGATTACCCAGTAATTATAGGGAAAATGAAGGAGGACTTGAGTACAGTAATAGATAGAGGATTGGGTGGGTGCAAAATCCTCCCCACCTTCCCCTGTGTAGCAACATTAGACCTGTCCACACCACAGCTCCAGGTATACATGTCCAATAGTCTCTGAAAGCAAACGAGCGGGCAGTGGTGAACAATGTGCGGAGCTGTGACTCTATGCCTAGCTGACTCCGCTGCAGGGAGTATGCTGCCTCCTTTCTCTAGTAGAGCTGTCATAGTATAACAACCTCTAGTGCAACAAGAAGGCATTGCGTCTGTGAGGAATCTGAGGCACAATGGGCTACTTCTGGGGTTGTGCAGTTTATTTATGCTTAGGTTGTAACTCTAGGGGCAGGAACTGTTTTTTGGGCTGCCTTTGTACAGCACTTAGCACCATGGGGTCATTGTCCATGGATGAGGCTGATAGGCTCTCATCTCCTGCAATACAAATAAGAATAATTCTCAGGGTTGTGGCACAATCTACCCCACAGTTTATACTACAGAAATATATGTATATATTTTAAAAGCATTAATAATATAAATGAAATACATGAAGGTCACTGTTCAGGGGAGTGTGTTATCACTGTTGTTATTTACACATATATTTCCAAGGCATCCAGCATCCTAGGATGTGTATTCTGTCATGGTAGCAGGGTGAGATGACTGGTGTTTGGGTCACCTTCCTCTTTCCTACTCCCTGTTCCCCTTTCAGTTGGCAGTATATATTTCAGTGGTTAACAACGTGGTCTCCCTGTAGCAAATGAAGCCCACAAGATCATGACAAGATGATCAAACATGCTTCTAAGTCCTTGTCTCACATACATTTTCCATGGAGTCCTGCATGGATAAGCTTGCTGAAACTCGCATATTTCCTAATCACATCAGCTGGCTTTGAGGACAGCGAAGGGGTAGGATGAAGCTTTTCTGTCAGCCTAGACAACTAGGTCCTCATAGGTCAGCTGAAGAGTTGATAGAACCTCCCACGCTATCATGAAAATCATATAAAGCACGACTTAATGCAATGGGGAGTGATGTATCTCAATGTTTCTCCAGTGTGCGAGCTAAAAACTTCTTCAGAGTCCCATGGAGCCTCTCCACTATCCCATTTCCCTGGAGATGGTCCACAGCAGATTTATAATGTATTGTACCAATATTTGTCTGATAGCCTTCAAACTCTCTTAATACAAAAGATGTCCTATTATCTGAAACAAGGCTCTCTGGTGGGTCAAATATAGCGAATAAAGCAGTTAGGTAAGAAATGAGCTCCTTTGAGGTGCCTTGTGAAATTATGAATGCAAAGGGGTAATGCGAGTAATAGTCTGTAAGAGTGAACAGTGTGCAGCCACACAGTACAGTCCAGGGGCCAGTAACATCCACTGCAATTCTCTGCCATGGCCTGGCTATGACTATTCTGGTCTCTCTGAATACATCTTCCCAGGTGTTGGGTCTCAGGCCTTTACCTATCTGGGGCTGGAATTCTGCAGTTCTTTCACTGGTAGACCAGGCCCTGGGCTACAGTACCCAACATTGTCAACCACATTTACCCAGGAGGTCTGACTGAGTTCTGAAACCTGTTGTTCTTTTGAGCCATTCTTTTCCCTTCCTGATTGTTTTTCCTAACAGCCCCCTATTAAACGAAACCAATATATTAATCCTAATAACCAAATGAACATACAATATTCATTAATTACCACAGGGAAGCTCCTTTTCTGTCACACATACTTATGTTAGCCAGACATCAAATTTCTAGAGAGGGAATTGCATTCTCTCCTCCCGTCGCTTAGAATGGAGTTCAGAGCAGCGTTACCAACTCTCGTGATTTTAACATGAGCGTAATGATGATTAGTAGTTTCTCTTTCAGCCCGATTTCATAGGTGCTGGACCTAGGGGTGTTGCCGTACCCCGTGGCTTGAAGTGGTTTCTATTATACACAGGGTTTACTGTTTGGTTCAATAGTTCTCAGCACCCCCACTAATCAAATTGTTCCAGCACCCTGCCCAGTACCCTGGAATCATGTCATTATGTGAGAATCTCAGCTTTCATTTACAAGTAAATTAAGTTGCTAGCCCTGATGATGGCTGAAGAGAAAAACTTGAAAATGTGATCCCCAAAAGGCTCAAAAAGCAGAATGCAAATAAATAAAAATAATAAAAAAACAAAACAGCAACACTTATTTTTGTTTTAAATCTTCTGATTTTTAAGACAACATCCTGATTTGGGGGAGGGCTGAACTCATAATTTTTAACACTTTGGGTTGGCAATATTGAGGATGGCAGTGTACATGCTTTGCCCTGGTGTACATGGCAACAGAAGGTGCAGGGCAAGGGAGATTCTGGCCCTTTGAGTGAGCACATGGCAGAAGCAGCTGATAGCCATCTGGGGGCTACAGTCAGGCTTCTATGAATGTTGCTGAAATACATAGTAAAGGGGAGCTACAGCCTTTACAATGAGAATGGGATGTCTTTTTTAGTTCTGTGTTTGTACAGCACCTAGCACAATAGGGTGCTGGTCCATATCTAGGACTCTTGGGGGCTTCCGTAATTCAACTAATACATAAGAATACTAATGGACCAGCAAAATGAAAAAAGTTTGGGGAAACAAATATTAACCAGACGTCTGGATAATTGGTGTGTTGTTCAACACTGCATTCTCTGAGTAAATTACTGCACAGAATAATTAGATTTTGCCTCCACTGGAATGATAGACTCAACTCTGCTTTGTGTAAAATTCTAAATCAGCAGCCATGGAGTAATACAGGGACTTGAATGCACTGACGGTACAGATTCACATTAACGTCAATGACCCAAAACCAACATACAGAAATCGGGCCCAACTGTGTCCTTAGATTCATACTAGTATCAGTTATTGACTTTGGTGAGAATTGGGCATATTCTCGCCCATAAACTGTGGTGTATGCTAAAATCACCCTTCCGAAATGAAACCCTCTATTCAATTTGTAAAATGATGAATGTATTGACAAATGCGTGATAAAATCTTAGGGCCACATCTCAGCATAGATTATGAAGCAATCTATTTTCTCCTCATAGAAATTCATGGTGTTCTCACGAATGATTATTATGTATTATTGGTTAAACATCCGCAGTGTGGCGAGTGGTGCATATTATGCAAAAAGGTCCCTTCTTTGAAGAATGTATGGGCACCAGGCCACATCCTCATCCCTGCCCCTTCCAGCAGCTTTGACCTGCATGCATAGGGGAAGCCTTGGGTGGTATTAACTGACTTCTGTGCCCCTGATTCCAAACCCTTTGACTGTAGGGGGCATGCTACGAGGCAGGCTGGGAGCGTGAGGAGGAGTGGCCAGAGAGTTCTACAATCCAAGAATGGACTAGTGTTATGACCCTCAAGGGTCTTCCTGCCATCATAATTAAGAGCAGTTAAATTAGGCTGGGGGTTGAACCCAGATTCAGGAATGGTAAGCTGGCACCCTACTACACACAGCCATGGGTGCACAGAGTGCAGCTTGGGACAGAGTACACCGAATGCTCTGGGAAACCTAGGGAAACAAATGGTACAATATAGCTCACAGACATTCAAGGCAGAAATAATCTGTTGCATTATCTAATCATTCTCCTTGCCCAAGGAGGGTTGTGGTGTACAACATGTTAGCCGATGATTTCGTCCAGTCCGCTCTTAAATCAACACAGTGTGAGACAATGAATTCAAACAGGCGTTACTTCATACCTTCCAAACATTTGCAAAGTCCTGGGCTCTTTTCTATTGCATGTTTTGTTATAAATCGGTCGCACGACATCAGCGAACATTAAAAGAAAACACATTTGAATGGATTATAAAATTATGAAAAGATAACTATTGTTCGGAGTACTAATAGAGCTGATTTCAATATAGAGTAATGCTGGGTGGCCTGAATTAGACACACGGCATGAACCAACAACACTGAAAAATTAGTTTGGTTGTATTTTTGTGTAATGAGGGTGTGAAGCAACCAATCTGGATTCCGTACAAAGAAAACAAACAAACAAACAAAGAATGGAGGCCCAGAAGGCACCACATCATTTCACTTAGCACTAATATATTGTCTGCACACACTAGCCTGAACAAATAGGTCCCAACAGGTAAGACATACCTGCCAGAAATCAAAGGAATGCCTCAGCTTGTGGGAAGGAAGAGAGGCAGGGAAAAACGATGCACTGAAGGGGGTTTTAGGATCAAAGTGACCTAAGTAGTTATGCCAAGACTTTAGCAAATGATTAGAGAGAGGAAGGTTTGTGAGCCCTCCTGCCTCTCTATGCCAAATTCAGAAATGGCTCTCAGACTGTCAGACATTATGGTGACTGTAATGAGGTTTTTAAAAGGGTCTTTTGAGATCTTTTAGGTGCTCAGCTCCCATAAACTTTTAATCTTCTAGGCAATTTGGAAAATCACAGCCTTGTCTCTTGAAAAGAGATGGACTTCCAGCCTTTATCATGGACATTGCCTTTATCAGACCATCAATTTCTGAGCAGAACTCTCCACTGAATTCAAAGAGGAATTCCATGTAAAAGGACATATGACCTCTTGGCACTGTATATTTACCCCCTTTTTCAACTTTAATCCCACTATGCCCAAACTGTGGCTAAGTGCGAATACAGTTACCCTCTCCTTTTCTCTTTATAAGTTCCTGATGTTGGATGCTTTTCTCAGCATAGCAAGAGATAGCAAGATTTAACAACACAAACATCAAAAATTAAATGAAAAAGGTCAAGTTATTATTAGTTTAGTTAATCATTTATACATTTTTTGAAACGTAACTGAACTCTTAGAAAGGCTAGATCATTCAAGAGTCAGCGTTTCGTACAAACATGGAGAGGCCACAAGGCAGATGCATAAAGGGATTTTTACTAGCAATGGAGTGAATCTTATAAGAGCTGGAAGTCCACTCAAGTGTGGATCAATATCCACAAATCTGTATCTGCCCTAGAACTGGTCAAACTATTAGTTGTGAACAATTTATTCAATGAATTTATCCTTTGCCCCCTTGCTTGCCTGGGAACAGCTCAGGACATTTATAATTTGTTATTTAAAACTGTTCACAGTTTTAACTCAAGATGCTTAAATCTCAGGCAGACTGTGAAGAGCTACAAAAGGATCTCTCAGGGTGACTGAGCAACCAAATGGCAGATGAAATTCAATGTTGATAAATGCAAAATAATGCACATTGGAAAACATAATCCCAACTATACATATAAAACGATGGGGGTTAAATTAGCTGTTACCACTCAAGAAAGAGATTTTGGAGTCGTGGATAGTTCTCTGAAAACATCCACTCAATGTGCAGCGGCAGTCAAAAAAGCGAATAGAATGTTGGGAATCATTAAGAAAGGGATAGATAATAAAACAGAAAATATCATATTCCTTCTATATAAGTCCATGGAACAACCACATCTTGAATACTGCATGCAGATGGGGTCGCTCCATCTCAAAAAAGATATATTGGAATTGGAAAAGGTTCAGAAAAGGTCAACAAAAATTATTAGGCGTATGGAACGGCTGCCATATGAGGAGAATTTAATAAGACTGGGATTTTTCAGCTTGGAAAAGAGAAGACTAAGGTGGGATATGATAAATGTCTAGTAAATCATGACTGGTGTGGTGAAAGTAAATAAGGAAGTGTTATTTACTCCTTCTCATAATACAAGAACCAGGGGTCACCAAATGAAATTAATAGGCAGCAGATTTAAAACAAACAAAAGGAAGCATTTTTTCACACAACACACAGTCAACCTCTGGAACTCCTTGCCAGAGGATGTTGGGAAGGCCAAGATTAAAACAAGGTTTAAAAAAAACCTAGATAAATTCATGGAGGACAGGTCCATCAATGGCTATTAGCCAGGATGGACAGGGATGGTGTCCCTAGCCTCTGTTTGCCAGAAGCTGGAAATGGGCAACAGGGGATGGATCACTTGATGATCACCTGTTCTGTTCATTCTCTCTGGTGCCAAATTTAAAAGGAAATACTTTTACACATAAAACTCAATTAGTCTGTGGAACTCATTGCCACAAGATATCTTTGAAGCCAGGAGCTTATCAGGCTCCCCAAAAGGATAAGATATTTATATGGATAATAAGAATATCCCAGAGGCACAATAGGGTTAAAAATAACCAAGGGTTTGGGGCAGGCATATAAAAGTCCTTATGTTCTATGGCTTCAGCCAACTTTTAACTATCGGGGGCAAGGAAGAAACTTTCCTTGGGAACAGGTTATTCCATAACTGCCTATTGTGGGTCTTTTTTTTTGCACCTTCCTCCGGAGCAGCTGGCACTGATGACTGTTAGAGACAGGACATTGGACCGGATGGACCTGCCAGAATTGCAGTTGTTATTTTTTCTGATGCCCTCACCCAAACTGGCAGAGAATCCAGCTCCAAGGTACCTAAGAGGCCCCCTGATCAGCAATGGCAGCCAGTGCTACTTTGCAGTTCCCAAGGTTAGAGGATCTTACCCAGGTCCTCCATATTTTCTTCTCTGTGAATTCATCACCTCACACACCCTGTGTGCACATGAGCTCTGCCCCATTTTAGTTTATTCTACTGTTTATGTTGGATTCAGCAGGAAAGCTGGGCTGCCTTGAAAATTCCCTGCTTCGTGATAGTGTAATTGTTCCCAGTTTTAATCCTTTAAATTTTTTTTTAAATATAAAACCAGCTTAGTGTGATAATTATGGTTATAAATGGAGTCATTATTTTAATAAAATCAGCTTTCCAAAAAACAACAAAGCTTAAATGCAACAGGGCTCTTGAAAGTGTCAGTTTTCCCATGAGAACGAACATTTACACCTTTCTAATACTGGTAATACAAAAATACATTGCACTAAGGCCTGGTCTACATTAGGCCTTGTCGACACGAGAAAGATTTTGGCAATATAGCTCCACTGGTCCAGCTATACAGGCAAGCCGTCCTAGTGGAGATGTAGTCTATGCAGGCAAAAGAGTTCTTTGGTGTGTCCATGAAGACTTTTTCTAACACAGCTATGTTGGTCAAGAATGCGGGGAAAATAGTCACCCTCCCTGCCCCCGCAACCAACATGGTTATACTCAAAAAACTTTTAAGAACAGAACAGGTCTTAGAAAGACATACCACTTTGACTATACTGGTCAAACTTCATCCACACAAGGGCTTGTTCCAATCTAACTATCAGTCAAAAAAATCACTCCCCTAAATTACGTAGTTGTACCAGTACAACCGTAGACCATCTTATAAAAAGCTCTTGAAGGCCCCAAACCCAGAAAGTTATTCTGCACAGGCAGCTCCCTACACCCCAGTGGAGTGACTTGTAGGATCAGGACCAAAGTGTAAATGGGACAAACAAATATTTAGGGTATGTCTACACTGGAGATACAGGTATAATTTGCTGCTAGAAACAGGAGCTAGCTGTGGTTGTGTGGGCATCTGGATGAGTTAGCCACCCCAAGTACATACCTAGGATTTTAGATAGGATCAAACTCGAGGTGTCTAGCCCATTCTGCTGCCCATACAGTCATGGCTACACTGCTGTTTGAACATGCTAGCTCAATCACAGCTAGCATGGGTCTGTCTTCCCGAACTGCAAATTACATTTCCAGCTCCAGTGTAGACACACCCAGAGTGTCAAACTAGAGTAAGGTGAATGATCTGCAGTAAATCATTTTTCTGTGTACCACTTGGCTGTGAACAGCATCTGATGGCTTTGAAA